>NC_136429.1:276017755-276642478 GCF_052849685.1 Lactuca virosa
AAATAAAAAATATTATGTTATTTTTGTATAACATTTTAAAGTTAGCATTACAAAGATGAAAATAAATGCTTAAAAAAATCAGGGAATAAATCAAGAAGAAAAAGGAAACTGCCATTTCTAGATAACAGCCCACGAAATCTGGAGCCCACGTCCTTCTGAACTAACTAACTGTAGATGATAATGGTAGTTTCGTAATTCTTCCAGATAACGTGGCTTAAGGGACATGATGGCATGCAACGTAATTTCTCCGAACATGGGGGGTAAAAGTTGAAACGGAAGTGCAGGTTACTCCCAACCGTTTTGCTTCCTCCTCCACAAAATCAGATTAAACGCAGTTTTTCTCCCATATCTTCATTTTCATTCTCCCATTTTCTCTCTACTACACACACAGATCAAACCCTAGTGGTTAATCACCTCTTTCGAAACCGAAAATGGCAAAAACAAGCAACGTGTTGACCACAATCCTGAACGTATTGACCTTACTCTTAGGAGTCCTACTCATCTTCGGCGCAATATGGACCACCGTCCACCCCGGCGGCGAGACCTTATGTGAGAAAACATTCGCGAAGCCCTACTTGTTCACCGGAATATTCCTCGTGGTTCTCGCCGTTCTTGGAATCGTAGGCGCCACTTTCAAAATAAACGCCATATTATACATTTACTCCGCCGTGTTGCTCATCATAATCCTGGGCTTACTCGCCTTCGCAATCTTCGCTCTGGTGGTGACAAACAAAGGGATCGGGAAGGCGGTTTCTGGCCAGGGGTTTCAGGATTATCGGATTGGAGATTATTCAAAGTGGTTGAAGAAGCATGTCGTGAATGAGAACAACTGGGGAAAGATCAAGAGTTGTTTGTCGGATTCACGTATTTGCATGGCCCTCGCTCAATCCAAAAACAGTGGAGATTTCTATCGGCGTAATCTCAACCCTCTAGAGGTATGCATTCATCATTAACTAATTATACCATTAATCCAATTCAAAATGAATATAAAGTTTCTATACATATCAATGATGTAAATTTGTGTTCTTATCACATTTTTTGGGTAGTCCGGTTGCTGCAAACCTCCGGGAGACTGCAAGTTCCTGTTCGTGAATGCGACTTACTGGCAGGCACCAAAATCAGGCCCTGGATCGAATGATCCCGACTGCACAACTTGGAGCAATAACCAGAAGAAGCTGTGCTACAACTGCGGATCCTGTAAGGTTGGAGTTTTGACTAACATGAGGCATTTGTGGAGGGGATTTGCTGTTCTTAATTTCAGTATTCTTATCTTTGTTATCGTCATCTACTCAGTTAGTTGCTGTGCAATCCGAAACAATCAAGCAATACCAGAACCATGTCATATCTAGATATTTAGGGCCATGGTAGATCGAGGCTGCTTGTTTATGTTCTAATTTATGTAGTAGACTTTTTACTTTGGTTTGTTTTGATGATATTAGCGTATGTAAGATAGGAGTGCGTACTTTCTTAACCTTAATTAAGACTTTTGTATTTTCGTAGTTGTTGGTGTTTTTGTATAATGATCAGTTTGCGTGTCATGGATGATGCATATGTATACATCATAGATTGTTATCATCCACTATTTCTTGACACAGTAACCCGATGTCGTGAGACTTTTGGTCATTAACTGATTTATGAATATAGTTACTAAATAACTATTCAATATTTATAAAAACCTTTACATAAAACTTTCAAATCCTTGTAAATATTATCCAACTTTCATATACTATTATGAAAATCGTACGACTTTTATATATCTCTTTTTTTTTGCCAAAATATCCAAAATAATAAGTTATAATTTTGACAAGTACATTTTAATAAATATTTTAACCATGTGTATTAATTTCGGTGACAAATCCAGCAATTTAGATCGATTAATATTGTAGAATTGTGACATTGACCTTATTTCATATATTTCCTTTATAAATAGTCATCTCCGTGTAATTCAAATTTAACATGAAAATAAAGCGTTACTATAAATCTTTGTTACAGCTTAATTAGTACTGTTCTTTCAACAATTTCAAGGTACCATAAGCAAGCTTAGTACTGTTCTTTCAACAATTTAAAGGTATCATAAGCAACCTGCAAACTATACGGGTAACCAAGTATTAAAATTGTTCAAAAAGAACCATTTAAGTATGGTAAGTACAAAAAATATCAGTCTATTTTGTACACATAATACCATTCAAGTAGCTCATTTGTTCAAACTACATCTTATAGTAACTGATACTTCATGTTAGTAGCTGACTTTGCATATTTATTGTTGACTTTGAAGTAAATTGATTTAAAAGAAGCCTTCAAAAGCAGACTCTTTTGCTGTCCTCAAGAAAAAAACATATCCACTCATGAGAGTTCTCAAAAACGTAGTCTCATGAACCCAAGCGTATGAATCATATGAGCTACACCACCCATAGCTCTCTATAGACTATTTTTTTTTGATTTAGCATCAATAGCTGACTTCCACTTCTCCATTTCTTCCAATTCTTGAACTGGTGCCAAATTGATCAACAACAACTCATTGATTGCTTTCACCACCTGTAATACAAAATTGTTGGTAAACAAGACTCAAACCCCAATATTGACCACAACCAATTCTTGAAAAAAAAGTTAAAACTCCAAATCTTATTCCAAAATCCCGAACAAAATATTATCATCTTAAGTTGCACATGGATTACTGATCTAGTAAAAGGTAATTCCGTTTTGGAAAAGAATTAGACCAAGCACTACTCTTTGATCTTGAAGAACTAACGACCTTTACAAGATACTGTTTTGTGATTATAATTACAATGAATGATGAAAAAGAAATCATTTTTTTTCTATTTCAAACAAGATTTTAGCTGCCATGTTCTGATCGGACAAGAAAAAAGTTTGAAATTTTCTTGGGGGTGGGATAGTGAGGATGATGGATCAAAATAGTCTCTAGGTTATTCTTCACCTCAAACAAACGTGTGAGACTACATGGTTTGAGCTAGATATGGTTTGTCAGTCTTCCTTGTGGAGAAACAAAATCACAAAGTAATACAAAGAACCCATTAGATTTCTGTATATCTTTGATGAAATAAACCAAATATGTGTGCAAACCCTATAAAAACCCTAGATACCCTAGCATTTCCTCCTCGTTCCCGAGTTTAACAAAAGAAAAGAAGAGAAGAGAAAAGAAAGTCATGAGAGAAAAGAAGAGAAAGGAAAGGAAAGCAAATTTTTTTTTGTGTTCCCGAGTTGGAGAGAAGTGGAAGGAAAATGAATCATTTTGTTCTTTCTTTCCAAATCCTCCCAAATCGGAAGGAAAGTTAGGAGGGAAAGTGATCCTCCCATTTCTCTCCATTTCCTTCCATTTCTATCATTAATGAAACTCGGGAACACCAATTTCTTTTATTTTCTTCTCATTTCCACCCATTTCCTTTCCTTTCTCTCGTTAAGTTCAATTTCTTCTCATTTCTAAGGGTTGTATATGAATATAATGTAGTTAAAGTGAAAAGAGGAGCCAACTTGTTCAATCTTGAGGAAAAAAACGTTTTCTAATACGATGAGAGAACCAGAATCATCAAGGGCTTTCACCAGATCTAACCCCTGATCTCTGTTCGAACATCCTTCCATAGAGATCTCAACGTACTCGTCGTTATACGAGACATGATTTTACCGGAGCTTCTGAACTTCAATTGCAACGTTCAGAGATTTGCGAAACCTTAAGGATCTTCTTAGCGTGCGCCACCGTCAACTCCTCCTCTGAGGAATTCTCTACCAGAGGAAAGAGCACATCGAGACGAATTCAGCCACCGCCGGATAAACTTCCAAAAAACCATCTCATCTCCCGGATCTGGTGCCACCCTGTCGGGATTACGTATTTACGTGTCATCAAAACTAGACCTTGTCAAGCCTTGTAATTGATATTTTCCATTTCCTTCATTTTAAAGACTTGGTTGATGCGAAGTGCTCATTAATCTGTTTGTCCAAAACAAACAACTACATTAATACTCTGGCCTCTAGCAATGATATGAACAAGCACATATGAATTTCAGAAATCGAGTGTCGGATCTCCATCCTTGCCCATCATTATAGGACCTCCATCAGCACTTATCTACACTTTGTCGTCGTCGACCCCTGTCGCTACTTCTCCATCCATCTCTCTTAAAGGTCTACTCAAATCTGCTTAGATCTGTCAACCCACCTTCTGATGGGTTTTGGTCACTACAAGATTCCTATTTTTATTATATTTAGAAACAATATGTTTTCTCAAATTTACTTTATACATGATGTAATTATAAACAAAAAATTTCATAATAAAAAATGATTAGAAGTTTAAAACCAAATTACGGTTACAATAAGAAATATTAAAATTGTAACTTAATTAAAACTGAATCACTATGTTGATTATAACTTTTGTGATCACATTTGACATATTAATTATATATTAAGTATTTTCTTGAACTTTGATTTTGGACAGGTGCATTCACTGATCGGAGGATTTTGTGCATCACCTGTTAACTTCCATGCTAAAGATGGCTCAGGCTACAAGTTCTTGGGAGACCTTGTGCTGCAACTTGACAAACTAAACCCTCATGTGAAAATGACTTAATTGCCCTTCTTTATCTTTCTTCATTTGAGTCAGACCAAAATCAGATTTTTAAAACACCCTTGTAAAGCATTTTGCAATAGGGTTGGATGCAAGATGTTGCAATTGCATCATTCTTGTATCTAACTCTTTTACAATACGAATCTTCTGGGGTTGGTTGAAATTACCATTTTACCCTTGTCTTGATCCAGGTGGCGTCTAGGATGGTTTCAGCCTTTTCTAGATGGAAGCGGTATGATGATACCCGCCAAAACCTTGCCAAGGTAACGAATCTTGATCTTTAATTATCATATGCTTTAATAAACAAAAAGAAATTGAAAGTATTACCCTTCAACCTTAGAGAGAATCTAGAAAGAGCCCAAAAGGAGACAGAGGAGCTTAGAGAGAATTTACCCTTGGTTTTTCATGCAACTGGAGTTCGAGGGAGAGCTATGGAGGATTTGGTTAGAGGAGGATTTATACAGGTGATTCTTGAAAACTTTATATTGTATTTTTTAATCTAATTCTTTATAAGGGACTCATAAAATTCTTACTTTTGCAAGGGTGTTTTGGTCATTTTTTAATCTAATTCTTTATGTATTTATCAAGTATTCGATTGTAATGAACTGAAATTTATTTATTTATTTATTTTTGCACTTATATTGATATGTATATGTGCTTGTGTGTAGGCTGGTGTTAAAAAGCTTGCAGATGTTCACTTTTCCCTCATTTGACCACTCACATTTGGCACAAGTATTTGCAACTAACATTCCTTGTTTGATTCTTCTATTAATTATATTAGCATATTAATTTTTTGACTTTTATTTGATCAGGTCACAAGAATTATCGGAGCAGGGTTCATTAGTCTTAAAGAATTATGAAAGGCAAGATGCAACTCTACTTAGTTGGAATTTGATGTTTATCGCCTTTGTGTATATCTTTTTAGTTTGTATAACATTACTTTGCAGAAGGTGTCCCTTGATACGCAATGTAGTATTAGGTTATATAGTTAGGGAAAACCTCTTAATAACAATATACAATTAGATCCCCTTAATATTAATGTATTACAACTTTTTGACATGATGTTATTGGATGAAATTGATTGTTTTGGTATATATTTGTTTAAATATTTTTGTATTATGCATAAATTAGTATCGTAAAGACGCGTCGTAAATGCATATCGTAAATGGTTACAGAAGTTTATGACACGCAAATGCGTGTCATCTACATTTATGACAGGGGATTTCTTGATACGCATTGCGTGTCATAAACATGCGCGTCGTAAGGTTACGACATGCAAATGCGTGTCGTCTTCCTTTATGACAGGGGCTTCCTTGATACGCATTGCGCGTCGTAAACGCGCGTCGTAAATGTGTGTCATAAATGCGCATCGTAAATGCGCAAAAGCGTGTCGTCTCTCGTTATGACATGGCCTTCCTTGACACGCATTTGCGCGTCGTCTGAGCGTTTTACGACACGCATTGCGCGCCGTCTTAGATCTGTCAACCCACCCTCTGATGGGTTTTGAGCACTACAACATTTCTATTGTCTACATGCAACCCTAATGCTTTGGATCTAGGTTTTTCTCAAGTTATACATGCAATTTTGATTATCCAAAGCATAAACCCTAATCTAGCATACATTTTCGAGATTCATAGCTAAAAACAAAGTTAGATGAATACATTTTCCTTGTAGCTTGTAGATCTTGACCTTCAAGAGCTTAGTGCCTCAATTGTTGCACCTCTAATGAGTCACAAACACCAAGTAGCAATTGGAAGAATATGAGAGAGGTTAGGAGGCTCTAGAAATCGGCTAGGGTTCTTTTCTTGGAAGCATTGACCAATTTCAAGGAGCCAAGGGGTTCCTTATATAGCTGAACTGCTAGGGTTTCAGGTAAAACCCTAATCTGATTGCTTAAGTCTTAAGCAGTCCAATAGATCCTTCTAGAAGGCCTCCTTTGGACGAAATCTATGTGGGCTACACATAGAATTTCGTCCACCCCTTCCTAGGGATCCACAAGCCCAACTTGCAACTATCATATAATTGCAATATCAGTCCTCGTAATTAAATCAGTCTCTTTTGATCACCAAATTAATTCCAAATTAATTTCTGATCAATACTAATTAAATAATATGATTTCTCAATTAATATATTATTCTTACAATATATTAATAAATCATAATTAACCTCTTTCTCCATAATTCATCCTATCAAATTGCTATGGTGAAGGCAACCCAAAAGGATCATGCTACTATCGGGTCAAGTACATATCAGTTATAGTTATGAGCTTAGACACCTAATCCAACAGTCTCCCACTTGGATAAGTCTAATAACTATAACTGCAAGTATGACTTCAAAATCCGATTAGCAATCGTAGCTCTCAAAAACCGCTGTCGAACTCTGACCTAGTCAATGACGCGTCCTTTAGATAAGGAATCATATAATCCTCCTGCAAGATATCGTGTGGACAAAGACATGGAACATAATCATTCTTAATGTCCAACAATTTGTTTTCCCGACTTCTGATTTGTTTGACATAGAACTTAATTTAACACATCAATTCAGTCCTGACCGGGCCCGACACATAAGTCAACACAAAATCATCGAGGGGCCCAAGATATCACATTTTCCCTCTTGGGATAAAAGGAACAGATAAACTTTGACTTATATGCTTGTACTATTTACTTGTTAAATTGTACACAACAACACATTTTATAACACCAAGTTACTGATGCATTTATGCATTATCAATGCACAACCAACTTGTAAAAAACAACTCATATATCTCGGTTTAAAGATTATATGATATTATCGTCTCACAATCACTCGTGATAAATTCCATGAAGTGATTCATATGATCGTGGGTTTAATCCAGTACTCAAATCTTATTTCAAGAGTACTCATGAACGTTGCAACAAACCTTTGCTATGTCTAAACACTTAGATAATCTACAAACCAATTCATGACAGTCTAACCTCATAACTTACTCCCAAAATATAATTGATTGTGGATAATTTGGATAATCCGATTATTCAGGAAGTAAAACATACAAAAGTGAAACAATAGTAAACAATTGACACAAGATAGTAAACTTTACTCATAAATAAAACTCCTTTATTTAATCTTCAAATGTCAATTACATTTACCTATTACAAGTTTCCAAACAACCATCTAATCACTAAAAGTCCTTCAAGCCAATGCTCCTCGCATGCCGTAAGTGCTTAACCCTGCTCAGACCCTTTGTGAGAGGATCTGCTGGGTTTTCTTCTGACGATACCCTCTTAACTACGAGGAGTCCCTCTTCTACACAATGTCTGATGAAGTGGTATTTTCTGTCGATGTGTCTGGATCTACCATGATCCATCGGTTCCTTGGTTAAGGCAACCGCTCATTCGTTATCACAGAAAATCTCCATAGGCTCCTTTATGGCTGGTACAACTCCAAGGTCTCCAATGAAGTTCTTCAACCATATTGCCTCCTTTGACGCTTCGCTCGCTGCTATGTACTCTTATTCGCACGTTGAATCAGCCACAGTCTCCTGTTTGGAACTTTTCCAAGTGATTGCCCCTCCATTCAAGGTAAATACCCAGCCCGACTGAGAGCGGAAGTTATCTCTGTCGGTCTTAAAGAAGGCGTCAATGTACCATGTCACTCATCACTCCCACCAAGTGTAAGGACCCAGTCCTTAGTCCTTCGCAGGTACTTAAAAATGTTCTTCACTACGGTCCAATGAGCTCTACCCGGGTTCCCTTGATATCGGCTAACCATGCTCAGCGCAAAAGCCACATCAGGGTGAGTACATGTCATAGCGTACATGATCGAGCCAACGGTGTAAGCATATGGTACTCGACTCATTTCCGCTGTCTCGACATCGGTACTTGGGCTCTGAGTCTTACTCAGCTTGGTATTGCTTTGTATTGGCAGTTCCCCTTTCTTGGAATTCTCCATGCTAAAACGTTTCATCACCTTGTCCAAGTAAGTTCTTTGACTAAGTCCTATTAGTCTTCTACTTCTGTTTCTCAAAATCCTTATCCTCAGAATATAAGCAGCTCCTCCTAGATCCTTTATAGCGAAACACTTCCCAAGCTAGGTCTTTACTTCCTGCAAGGTCGGGATATCATTTCCTATGAGCAGTATGTCATCAACATACAAAACTAAAAAGCTAACTATACTCCCACTAGCCTTGACATACACACATGACTCATCCTCACTTCTCGAAAATCCAAACTCTTTAACTTTCTCATCGAAACAAAGATTCTATCTACAAGATGCTTGTTTTAATCCATAAATGGATTTCTCAAGCTTGCATACTCTATTGGGGTATTTGGCTCCACAAAACCTTCTGGCTGACACATGTAAACATCTTCAGCCAACTTCCCATTAAGGAAAGCGGTTTTGACATCCATCTGCCAAATTTCATAATCATAAAACGAACCAATGGCCAACATAACCCTAATAGATTTGATCTTGGCCACTGGTGAGAAGGACTAATCATAGACAACCCCTGGGGTTTGAGTAAAGCCCTTCGCAACCAATCGTGCCTTGAACACATACACTTTCTCATCCATGTCGGTCTTCTTCTTCAAGATCCACTTGCACCCGACCGTTTTACGATCTGGCACATTGTCAACCAAGTTCCAAACTCGATTGTCATACATGGACTGAATCTCGCTGTCCATTGCCTCTTTACATTTTGCAGACTCTGGGCCCACCATGGCTTCCTTGTAGTTGTTAGGCTCATCTAAATTTATCAGTGTACTATCATTGATAAATGTATCACCTTCAGCTGTTATATAGAAACCATACAACACAGGTGGAACACTAACTCTACTGGAACGTCTCAGAGGTAAGGACTCGTTAACTGGTTCAACAGGAATCTCTTCCTTAAGTTGAGCGCTAGTGTTAGAGGTTCCTTCTGTTGTGTCACACCCCCAAACCAAGGATGGCGGAAACGTCCGGGGGTGGAGGACTTCATGTATAGTATCATAACAATAATTGTAATAGTAATTGAAGCAAACACAACCAACATATATATAATTGAAAAAGTGACATCATTGTATGAATTACATGTTTACGAATCAATTACAATATGTTGACAAAATATGAAATAGTAGACGCCTTAGCGCCCCATCCTCAAAAGCACTTGGTTACCTGTTTAATGATTTCCTGAGAATACAAGTTGTTTGAAAAAGTGTCAATACAAAGGTTGGTGAGTTCATAAGCTTTTGTTTTGTATTATTAAAAGCCTTTCGTTTGTAAAAGTAGTATTTGTGTTAGAAAATCCAATATTTTCCTTAATGTGTAAATGTAGTCTTAAAACCCAAAGACCGAAATGTACAAGTAATTTGTCATATTTATAGTAAAACAATGCAAGTTTAAATCGACATAAACTCGTTAAATTTTAATGAAGTTCCCGTAAATTCCAATGTTTATTAATACTTTATGTGAGTTTATTATAACCATACTTATGACATTTGTCACCCCAGACCTATCGGTCTAACTGTTGCATGCAGTTTAGGTGTGGGTTTGTCAAACCCAATATAGATCTATACACAACTATCACGCTATCCCTCAAGGAGACTCTGGTTACAATACAAGACTTAATGGTAATTTGAAGTAAATGTCTCACAAAGTCATTAACGGAATTACGTGTTATGAAAACTTGGTACCGTATGGCCGTACCTTGCTTAAAGAAAATATCCTTTGTATAAATGTACCCTTTTTAAATGTATGTGTTATGTAATGTTTCATAAAGTCATTAACGGAATTACGTGTTATGAAAACTTGGTACCGTATGGCCGTACCTTGCTTAATGAAAATATCCTTTTTATAAATGTACCCTTTTTAAATGTATGTGTTATGTAATGTATCATAAACTATACCTTATAGTTTATCAACCAAGGGTAGTACGTAGTAATGTATGCAAACTATATTCAAAATAGTTTATTAAACGTTTGAATGTATCGGTTGTACTTTGATTATAATCACTTGTTATTCTTTATATTTTATATGTCCAAATCCATTTGTAAACTGATGTGTGTCTAAATATTAAGATAAAATATCATATATTGCAATAACATATATCCACATAAAGATATACACCTTGCTCAACATGTTACAAGGTGAGATGAAATTGACAGCAACTTTTTGTTGTATACAGTTTCTGTTACTATTCTTAGAAAATTTATAGAAAAATCATCAAAGCTCTAAATCCAAATCCGCAAATTCTGAGAGTTTGAAATATGAGTCTAGTTTGTTCGTAAATTTTATCATGATTTTTAGTGATCTCTAACAGAGGTGAAAATGTTCATAATCACAGACTGGTCCGGGTTTGCCTCTGAAATGATAGGCAGTTTTGTAAAAATCACCATAAATTGTAGAAAAATCATATGGAGATGTGCAAGTAGCCATTTTAAAGCTAAGAGTTTGAAATACTTGCACCTGGAACAGTTTTGAAAACTAAAATATTTAAGTTGACCAAAACAGTCTGTGATCGAAGTTCATCTTTTCTGATGTAATCTGATAGAAAAAGTTTAATTGTGTTCTTGATGATTTTACTTGTATTCCCCCCTTAAAACTTAAGAAAAACATGTAAATGTAGGGGTATGAACTCACCTTATGTGGTTTCAGTAGATGAAAGTGAGAGAGAGGAAGTATTCAACCCAAGAACACTAAGAAGATGTCTTGATGATTCGAGAATCTAACACCGAATAAGATGGAATTTGTGTAAGATATCAATGAATTGAGTAGAATGGAGTGTAATAATTATATGAATGATGAAGATACTTACTAATTGAAGAAAGAAATCCCTGAAGAAAGCCTTGAAGTTCTTGAAGTTGAGAGAAAAGATGAGAGAATTTTGGAGAGTGTCCTTTGGTTGCTAAGTGTAGAATGAAAGAACTTTATGGAGAATGAGGAGAGAGGATCAATCCTCCAGCTCTTAGAACGTGGGAAGAGCTGGAGATTGGGTGTAAAGGTCCACTAAGGAGACAAGGGGTAGTGGGAAAGAGTGGCTGATCATAGAGTGAGGTGGTGGTGGTTTGCTTTTGCCATAAATTAAGGAAAATCAAATATTCCCTCAATAATTAGTTCAACCACTAATTCTTTTAATATATTTTTATAAAAACCCTGGAGATTTATATATTTTGGGACCTTAGTTTATAAAATAAAGTTTTGGGTGAAAATCCCACGTTAAAATAATGAAAAACGGAGTTAAAACGAAGTCGTAGTCGAAAAACCGGTAAAAAGGGGCCGTCTGCGAGACCTCTCGCATGGGCTGTCTGAGAGGCTTCTCATGCGAGGCTTCTGTCCTGAGAGGCTTCTAATGAGAGGCTTCGGTCCTGAGAGGCTTCTCATGAGAGGCTTCGGTCCTGAGAGGCTTCTCATGAGAGGCTTCGGTCCTGAGAGGCTTCGGTCCTGAGAGGCTTCTCATGAGAGTTTTCGTTTCTAATAGGAGGGTTTTGGTTCCTTAAGGTTATTTTACCCGTTTTTACCCCGTTTCAAGTGGTTTTTGACCCGGTTAAGGGTCGAGATGACCCAAATGATTACAAAAAGTTAAAGTAACTGTTGAGAGAGATTCGGGAGAGATTTGGGAGAGATTTTAATAGAGAGAGATTGAGTGAAAGAGATTGAGAGAGGTTTCGTTTGTGATCTTTTTGAGTGTCCGGCTTCGCAACGCAAGGTCCATAAACCCCGTTAAATCGTGTTTTAGTGTCGTACACACTCCCGATGAGTGTGCAATAATGTTTTATCGTTTTGGTTCAATGTTTACTTAGGAAATTCAACACACGAACTTTCCAAATGATGTTTCTCTCATTAAGATATTGCATTGTATAATAATTACATAGTGTAAACCCTAATATACAAGGGTTAATTGAGTCGATTGGTTTTGACTTGTTGACTTTGTTTGACTTTGACTTGACTCAATTTTGACGGTTGTCACATGTTGGATATAGTGTCTAAGTCCATAACTATATTTGGTATGTACTTGACCCGACCCGGCATGGTCCATTTGGGTTGCACTTCACCCGAACAATTTACGGATAATCGTTTGAGAATAGTATAAGTTATGATTTATTAATATATTATAAGTCCTAATATATTAATATAAAATCATATTATTTAATTAGTGTTGATCTATAATTAATTTAGAATTAATTTAGAGATCAAAAGTATGACTAATTAAATATGGGCTCTTGTATTTATATAGTGTGGGCTAATGCTTATTTGGAATGGGCTAGGCTTGCATGGAAAGTCCATGGATACTCCATGGAACTTTAACCCATGGATCTCATGGAAATGAAAAGACATGGGTATTAGGGTTTACATGGATGTAACCCTAATCCACCACACTATATAAAGGAGACTTTGGTTCTTGAAATAACACTAGTTAATGTGTGTAAACTAAGAGGGCCGATTTCAAGAAGTTTGTGACTATTCTCTCAAGTTTCCAAGTTTGTGGTGATTTGTGACTTCCATTTGAGGCATCCACATTATTGGTGCTAGGCTCTCAAACTCCAAGCAATCAACTACTACTACAAGGTAAGTAATTCTACTAGTTTTATTTGATTCAAGTACCCCATGCCATGCTAGTTAGGATAAGAACCTTGGAAAAATAATTATTTGCATGTATCTTAGTCAAACATAGATCCAAGGTTTCTAGGGTTGCATGTACACCATAGGAGTGTTAGAATTCTCAAAACCCATGAGTGGTATCAGAGCCTGGTTTGTTTATTTGATACTTGATGCAAAAAAAAAAAAAAAAAAAAAAAAAAAAAAAAAAAAACTTGAAAATCCAAGTTTTGTTCAAAAGCTCGTATCAAAATTTCAAGTTTTGTATATGTACTTACGATTCTTGAAATTTTTGATATGAACATTCATAAACATATGAGTTTAGAAGATCATAGAAATTATGTGCTAATAATTGATTAGATTAATTCTTGATCTTTATGTGTTTTAATGGAGTCCATAACTAGATCTTAAGTTATGGATAACCAAAAGTCACATTTATAAATAACCATTAAAAGAACACATAGGTTACAAAAATGAAGAGTCTTCATTTTTAATAACCATTAACTCATAAGTTATGAGAAATGAAAAGTTTTGAAAGTTTACAAAACTTGCCCTCAAGTTTTGGAACATGTAAAGTCATATTAAAAACTTAAGTTCCAACCCCTAGAATTTTAAAAGTTAAAATTCAACCCTTATACTTTATAATATTATAAGTTTAATAATATTTATATATGTATAAGATCAAGTCGTCTTACCGCTAGTACGCCTCATTCACGAAGCCGGTCTATATGGGGGGTATAAGGTTGTTGCCTATAAAATGGCAACTTAATGGGTGTCCACTCTCACCCACCGCTTCCTTGATCAGTGGAGGGTCGTTAGCCGAACGGGTAGGACAAGGACTTATAAATTCTCATTAAAAGTATAATGATAATACTAAAGTAACGAAACTTTATTGAATTCCCAATCTTAGTTATTTTAGGAAAATGTGAATAAGGTGCTAATCCATGAAATTACACTTTACACTTTGTTTAAGTCGTTAGTGGAGCGTGTGTGGTTAACCGGCACACTAACTTGAACTTAACAAGGTAGGTAAAGGGTGACTTAATGTTTATCATAGTATCGATGGAGCGTGTGTGGTTAACCGGCACATCGATTAAGGGTAATACATTAAGGGTACCAAGTAATTTGCATGGTTACTTCACACCTTGTTTTGTGATCCTCGGCATCCCAGTCACAAAACTTGAAGGGCACACTCGAGATTGAAACATGCCATTAAAGAAAGTTCAATGAATCTCAAAGAATCTAGGAGTTTCTAAACCAATTAAAACCCAATTAAATATTTCGTTTTTCATGGTGGAAATTGGTGAATCGTCATTCACCTACCTTCAAATATCTTATAGCTTAGATTACGGTATCCCTCTTCTAAGTTATAAAATATTGTGTTGGGTCCTAGCCTTAATATTACATTTGGGTGTTTTGTTAAAGATTATCTCTATATCTAATCTAATCTATTCCCTCTTCTTTTCAGATGCCTTCCAATAACAATGCTTCTGGCTCAAGCCCTACTAGCTCCTTCTCTCTCATGAATCTTTGTGGGAGAGTCATCTTTGATGGGTCCAACTTTACAGATTGGATCAGAAACATCAGGATGGTCACTCGGTATGAGAACAAAGAATATGTTCTCGACAAGGAGCTGAAGGTACCCGAGCCAACTGCTACTCTTGAAGAGCTTGCTGAATATGAGGTACATGAAAGAGATGCTACAAAAGTGGCATGCATCATGATGGCCACCATGACATCAGAGCTCCAAAAGTCCTATGAGGACTATTATCCTTTTGAGATGCACCAGGACTTGATGGACCGCTACCATCAAAATGCTCGTCAAGAGCGATATGAAATAATCTCCTCCATGATAACAACCCGAATGAAGGATGGTGAACCCATCACGGGCCACATGCAGAAAATGCAAAGGTATGTGGACCGTTTACTGAAGCTGAATGTGAACTTCCCTGAGGAGTTAGCAATAGACATCATTTTGCACTCCTTGCCATCGTGTTATGATCAATTCCGCATGACATATCACATGAACAAGGAAGAAGTCACCCTCAGCAAACTTCAAGGACTCTTGAAGACCGTCGAAAGTGGTCTAAAGGGTAAGTCGGTTGTTACTACTCCTACTCCTACTCCAACTGCGGCCAATGTCTTGGCAATCGGGCATGGCAAAGGGAAGAAGAGAAAGAACCCTTCTAAGGGTACCAAGGGTAAGACCCTTGAAGGCTCCTCTTCAAGCAAAACCAAGAAAGGTTTTGTCACTCCTTCTGCTAACCCTAATGAGGCTGAATGCTTCTATTGCCATGAAAAGTCGCACTGGAAGCGAAACTGCCCAAAGTACTAGCAAGATTTGAAGGATGGGAAAGTAAAATCCAACCATGCAGGTATACACATTATATTGTCTAATAACTCACCTCATTCTAAGTCTTGGGTCCTTGATACAGGTTGTGGTATTCACATATGTTGTGATTTGCAGGGACTAAAAAGAAGTGAGAATGTGGAGCAAGGAAAGATAAACTTGATCATGGGAAACAGGAAAGCTTCACCTGTCACCAAGATATGAGTTTATTCCTTAGTGCTAAATAGTGGGATTACATTAGATTTGAATAAATGTTATTATTCGCCAGAAATGGCAAGAAATGTTATTTCCTTTCATGCATTGTATAAACAAGGTTTTACCTTTTATTTTGATAATAATAATTGTCACACCCCGCTAAAGCAGAAACACGAGGCGTGGCAGTATAAAGGGTTTCATAGCAAAAGTTGAAAGACAACACCAACCATAGTATTAAAAATCATTACAATTTTACAATGGGTTTGAACA
This sequence comes from Lactuca virosa, assembly GCF_052849685.1. Taxonomy (NCBI): domain Eukaryota; kingdom Viridiplantae; phylum Streptophyta; class Magnoliopsida; order Asterales; family Asteraceae; genus Lactuca; species Lactuca virosa. The sequence goes on from NC_136429.1 coordinate 276,033,694, forward strand.
ACTTTTAAAAGAAATTACAATGTAAATTGAAATACAACACATGTGAATGCTCCTAAAAGTGAAGTGTCCCTAAGTGCCACTTACTCGATGATTCCTGAAAAAGCATGTAAAATGAGCGTCAACTATAAAAATAGTTGGTGAGTACTCACAAGTTTAACAAAATAATATTGGTTCATGAATTGAAATCAAAGTTTTGATAAAAGTTTCCAATAATAAAAGTATATTGTTAAAAGGAGTAAATAAGTTTGTAAAAACAAAGTTCTTTGTCATCATGAGAGATAAGGTATGTTGCCCAAATAAGATGCAACATTCATATTCTCATGGAAGATAAAGTTCGTTACTCAAACGAGTAAACAAGTTTCATTGCTAAAATAAGCAATCAATTTTGTTGCTACAAGGAGCAAACAATTTCATTGCTAAAACATGTATATAAGTTTTCAGTAATAAAAGTTCGTTGTTGTAATGAGAAACAAAGTTCATTGCTATAATTAATAACAAGTTTATTGCTATAACGAGAAACGAGTTTGTATGTGTATGAGCAAACAATGAGTCTCAACCAAACCTATGACTGAAGCCCTATCAAGATCTATGCTTATCGTTCCATAGATGAATATGGTATCATGCACTCCAGCAATAGGGCGAGTGAGGAGTTGTCAATTCCTAATAGCGCTATCCATAATGACCATTGGCTCAAAGAGTTAATGGTTAGAGATAAGGGAAGGGCCTTAGTACGATAAGTTCTCATGTTCCGTGTTGCATAGACATACATAGAGAGACATAGCAATAAAATAGCAATCATGTTTGATACAAATCAATTTAAATACAACATTCAAATAATAGTTTTTCGGGACATGCTTTTCCACCCCAAAACATAAAAACCGAAAATAGGGGAGTGCGTGAATACTCACAATGTGAAAAATATAGTAATCAAGTTTATACGAGTCAACTAAATATAACGAACATAAATAGTTTAGGACATGCTTTTCCACCCCAAAACATAAAAACCGAAAATAGGGGAGTGCGTGAATACTCACAATATGCATTGAGATGATGCAAATGATGCCTTGAGCTAAGTTCCACTTGTACCACTATCGATTCCTACAATAATGGTATTCGCTAGTGAGTCTCTAATCGAAATCTAACACTAGTATACTTACTACTACAATAGAATTATGCCAATATTGTGTCAAAATTTAATATTGATAAGTTAAATATTTTTCTGTGAAAATTAAATTTCAATGAATCAATTGTTATATAACAATTTAAGTGGAAATTTCCCATTATTGAAATGCTAATATTTAACAATTTAAGAGGTGTTCCAATGATTAAATATTCAAAAACTAAATTAATTTAGTTCTAAAATTTTCCCAAAGTTTGCATTTCAGTTTTAATTGAAGTGAAAGACCTCAAGATAAATTTTCTTGAATTTTTGATTTGTCTGACTATTTTTCATGATTTTAGTTTCTTGAATAACCATAAAATCTTGAAAAAAACTAAACAGTTAATAAAAATTACCAAACTTCAGATTTTGGTTCTAAATGTACTAAAAGACTTCTAGATAAATTTTCATGGAGTATGAATATGTATAACCATTTTTCATATATTTAATTCTCTAAATAGATACAAATTCATGAAAAATAGAAATCAGTTTCCAAAATTACCCAAACTTTTTGTATTACTGTTATTAAACATTATTAAGCTGGGAAAAATATAAAAATTGATTTCTAAACTGTTTAACCCAATTTTATGATTTTTGAGCATTTATTCTAATAAAATATGAAATAAATAGGAAACAGTTTCCAAAATTTCCCAAAATTTTTGTAACACTTTTATTATACATGTAGAAGCTGTGAAAAATATAAAAGATATTTTTAAATTAGTGTTGCTATTTTTCCTTGTTTAATCCTCTTAAATAATCATTAATTGAATAATAATTATTAAACAGTTAAAGTGAATTACCAAAAATTTTGTACACTTCATTTACAGAGTAAATAATCTGGGAAAAATACCAAATGTGGTTTTTATATACTGAAATCCGATTTTGTGTATTTAAGTGTATTTAATCTTAGAAAATAGGAGAAAAATAGTATACAGAAGAGAAAAATCATCAAAATGTTTATGTAGCCTCCTAATGTACTACAAGGTGTTCTGGTAAATTTGCATGAATTTTGGATGAGCAGAACTAGTTTTGTCTATTTTTAGTCCATTATAAATACAAAAATCGGAGAAAAATAGGAATACATTATGAAAAATTCTGCAAATATTTTTCTAAGTCTTATACCTCTGGTAGAAGCTGCGAAAATTGTTATACAGCCTTTTCAACTTGTCTAAAGTGGTTTTATGATTTATTGGGGCTAAACAAAAAGAAAATTCAAAACCATATTAAACAGTAACAAAAGTCATTGAAACTTCATGGGAGATGTTTATTAACTTAAAGAATCATCCAAGAATTTTTCCAGAATTTATTTACTAGTGTAAGTATTTTATATGATTTAACACTCTATTTTCTTATTATTTTCATATAAAAATAAAGAAAATATATATTGAGCTGAAAATTTCCAGAATGCATCTTCATACAATTTAACAACAACGAAAAATTGTTTTCTTATTTTTGATGTTGAAAACCATGCCTAAAGGCTCAATAAAATGTATAGAGAAAACTTGGTTCTTGTGATTTATGTAAAGATTATTGATGTTACTTTGACAATTTTTGCAACATGTTACAAAGACTTTTGAATCAAGATCTTTTTGTTCCTATTAATACATGATATTAAGATTTTAAAATAATTTTTGAATGATTTTTAGTGATGAATAAGTCATTTGAACATGCAACACAAAACAAATGTTCATAAGGAAAGTGCTGTTTGAGCAACAGTTTTGTAAAAATTGGTAAAAATCGAAATATTGGAATTTTCCAGTGAGGTCAGATGGGTTTGAAAGCTAACTCAAAATATTATATTTCAGAAAAAGAATCACGAATTTTGGCTAAGAAATGAGTGAGATATGACAGTTTAAAGTCAGGTAAAGAAATCTGGCAGATTGCATGCATGATGATTGGTTAGAAAAGTGGGTTTTCATCATTTCCTTGAGTAAATCTTTTCAAGTATTTTAAATATATCATGATAAACTCATATTTTAGTCATGTTTCTAGAGATCAAAAGATTAAAACTTATCAAAATGTATACATGCATTTATGAACAAAATTTTGTTTCTCAAAAACTCTCAACTTGAGTTTGATGTTTTAATCCTTAAAATCGATTTTTGCACTAAGATCATGAACATGCAACCTTGTTTATCATACATGCATGGTGTTAAAACACATCCATCATGTTGTAAAAACCATTTTAACAAAAAAGAAAACAAGTTTTAAGAAGATGAAGAAGGAGAAAGTGTAAGAAAAAGAGCAAAACTTGAAGGAAAAGTGAAGTAGAAATCGATTTTACCTTCAAGAATACCACAAGATGATGAAGATTTCGAGTTTGAGGAGTGTTCTTGGGTTTGTTTTCTGGAAAATTTCTTGGTTCTTAGAGGGATGAAGAGAGAATGGAGTGGTGTTTGGAGAGAAAAAGTAGAGAGAAGGTAGAGAGAGTTTTCTAGAGAGAGAAAGAAGAGAGATGTGTGTGTGTGTTGGAGAATGAGAGTGTGAGAGAGATATGGGGAGAGAGGGATCCGATTTTAGGGGAGGAGAGGCTCTCTCTCTCTTGTTTCTTAAATATCCAACTTTTTATAAAATGTGCACCTTAACCTAGTTTTTATGCTTAAAACTCTTGATTTTTGACTTATAAATCAAGGGTAAATGTTAATAACTAAATCTTTATTTTTCATTGAATTTTATTTCATAATAATTATTATGATAAGATAATATTATAAGGTTCATAATTGTTTTTATAGGATTTTTAAGGTTAAAGTTTATAAATATGAGTTTTTAGGGCTTTTAGGGTTTTGGAGTTTAATAAACTTTGAATATCAAAATAAATAGAATATTTGAGACTTTAAATTATCTTATGGTATTATAACTCTTTTATAGTTATAAATAATGTTTGTAATTTATTTTTATCGGTTTATTGGCATTCTATGTAGTGATTCCGAGATTCAAGCGAAATTGAGGAATCAAGTATACTAGTCCTAGTCTTCAAATTTGACTTAAGTTTCTATGAGACTTTGAACTAACTTCTACTTCTAGGTCAAGTGCATGATGTGTGTATATGATTCATGAAATGTTGTTCGAGTCAAAGAGTGATCCAAATATGGATAGTCACTACAGCTTAGTAGATGTAGAATTCACATATCAAGGTGAAATCTAAGTACACCATCCATTGTTTCTATCTGTTTCCAAGTTTCTAGTAGGTTATAACTTAGCTTCTAATTAATAAGTTCAATATGTGTTGTGCCTATATGTGCAACTAAGTTTATCAAATCTATAACTAACTCGAATTTTGACGGTTGTCACAGTCTCCCCCGGTTGAAAGAATTTCGTCCCGAAATTCAATTCGTGACACATTCTATTAGAACTTAGTCGAATACAATTGTATAATTGGAGAGATGATGACTTGAAGAGCTCTTTGATTATTTTGGGTTAATTCCTCAAGGGAACAGCCCAACTCTTTAGCTATAATCAAATTAATGTTTCCCTAATTCGAGTTCTACAGTCTAGATTGCGAGAAATTAGGATCATGGAAATCATGATCCAACCATGGCGACCTAGTTGAAAAAGATTATATAGTTAGATATTATCTAACTTAAAAGAACGTTATAAGTTTTGCTGAAGCACCAACTGTACTGAGCGTTAAATCCGCATTGATGCTTAAGTCGCATTGTAAATTAACACTAAGTGTAACTTCGCCGCTAAAAAAAAGGAAGAGATTAGGAACAATTTGTTCACTTTCGGGTTGGCTACTAAATCTGGAAAAGATATATTCCAAAATAAGAAGGGGTACCACGAATGAAAGAGAAGCGGTCGAGGGTAAGTTCCTAAAAATACGTAGTAAGGGTAGGCAACGAAGTTTTGGTACATCTCAAATGTAAAGGCTAATTAAGTGTCGTCGACAAAATAAATTACGAAATGATTGAGCATCTCCGAGGCTATAATTACTACTACGGTTACTCTTACAATAATAAAACCTTATTCGAAGAATAAATATATTTAGAGAGTCATTGTTGCAAATGGAAGCGATGAAAGTTTATGATAAGTTAAATCACATTGTGTAGATAGCATTTTAAGTGTTTAGAAGTGATAAAAATCTCACTGTTATCAAAATGGGTGTTTAAAAATGATAATTAATCTCACTATTATCAAAATGTGTAATAATTCCAAGATAATGAAGATACATGTGTGGCGATCCAACAAAGTAGTAAAATAATATAAATATTAATTAAGGTTAAAGGTTTAAGTCGTCATTAAAGGAATTTGTATAGAAATATTTGTATTAAACTTTTGAGAAATTGTCCAATTGTCTAAGTCAGGACAAATTCAAGCTTACGGGTCAGACTATTTATGAAAACAAAGTTGAGAGTTTAGGAACTCACTGAAAATTGCAAAGTAAAATACTATTTTAAGAAAGGTGTAAAAATGTCAATCTTTGAAAATAGTGCATTCATAGTTTAGTGTTTCTACAAAAACAATCATTTAGAGAATAGATAATCGTAAAATTTAAAACTTTTGATGTATTTAAATAAAAGAAGAAACATAAGGATACATATCCTTCACATATATTTTTCGGATATAGAAAAATTATAAGCATAAAGGTATTCATCTTGTGTATTACTTATAACAAAAGATACAATGAAACTTGCATTTTAAATCAAGTTTCCAAATTTAGAACGAAAGAGCAAATGTAAATAAGGCTTACTTGTTTATTGTAGATTTAAAAATAAAAACAAGATGTATATGGTAAAAGGCATAATTGAATATATCAAAGTTGACTAAATCGAAGTTATGACTCACAACTATACACGTATTAATCGCTCAAAATGAAAGAGTAGACTTCTAGTCTATATGTGTACGAACATGGTACCAAGAGAAGCAAAATAAATAGAAACAAAGTTAGACAATGTATTATGTTAATATTATGGCGTGCGAGATCTAAAATCAGAAGGAGAGCGAGAAATAAAGTTTGGGGGAAAGAAAAAGGAAGGTAGCGGCAGAAATAATTGTTATTGTCGAAATTATAAGAACAATACATATAGGTAGATTTAAAACCAGGTTGAGATATATTTCAAACTTCAATATGTGATGTATATTGATGATTAAATAGAAATGAAGAAGTTTTAAAGTGTTTTCTAAGGTTTGCTAAAAATTCACGAGTTATCTATTAAGTTAAACTTCATTTGTGAAAAAGAAGAAACACTAAAACTTGTAATTGAAAATCTGACAGTTTTGACCTTTTTGACTGGGGTCCAACAATGGTTAAAACGGATAATGTAAAGATTTAACATATTTAGATGAATAATCGTGCATTGTCAAAAGTACGTCGCTGGAAGTTTAAAAGTGAACACTAAGTTTTGCAATGTTGTAAGTTTTATAAACACGGATTATAAAACTAATTTGAAATAAAATAAACAAATGATGTGTGTTGGAAATTTAGGAATTAGAGATATCTTAGAAACATGTGTGAAGTAGAAAGTTGTGAAAATATCATGTTGGGATTCAAGAAAACACATTTAAGTAAGGTACAATGCCTAAATGAGAAAGTGGTCAAAAGAGTCAAAACAAAAGTGGTTTGAAAGATCCGATGAAGCTTTTACACATAATATGAACTTCAATGTCATATGTCTATGTTTTATAGCATAGAATTTAAACACTTTTATAAAAGAAAATGTTTCTAAGTTTTTCGAAAACGTGTCAAAATGGTAATCAAGGTTTAAAATGGTTTCTATGCCCTTAAAAGCACATTTATCCATTGAAATGGATTTGAAATGAAATTGAAATAGCAAGGTAAAAACCAATATTGGTTAAATTGAGTTTTGAAGAAAAGTGTTAAGTTAAAGCAAGTTGTCAAAAGATTTTTATCGAGAATATGGCTTAAATTGTTAGGAAAGGTCTAGTAAGTTGTATGAAGTGGTTATAAAGTATTTTATCGATGATAAATAAAACCGATGAAACGAAATAACTTTTCGATGGAAGATTAAGAATTAAGGAATAAGTAGATTAGTGTAGCTGATCGTACCTAAATACTAAGGAGAGTATAAGACGAGTATAAGGCGAGTACCGATGTCTTTTTCCTAAGATAAAGGACAAGAAAAATTGTTTGAAAAACATTTTATGGCGTCAATGCAGTTGACGACCTTTTATAGAGGTCAAAGGGATATCTTATGTTAAGTTTTAACCTCAAGGTGGAAACAACCTAGACCTAAATCGTAGCGTAGAAATAAGATCTCACATATAGGTTAAACCTCCGTGTCTCCTTGTGAGTCGAATCCGGAATGCCCGCCAATGGTATCAAAGTGATTACTTAGTGGCGACTCATCTACCTGCTTACACGATGCTCCAATTATCATTTGTGTCGGTATCGAAACGCTTTTTCCTAGTTGTAACTCTAATACGAAGACGATGAAGAGGTATTAAGGAATAATTGGCATAGGTTTCGACTTAAGATTATTACTAGTGTATATCTAGCTACTAACCTTACATCTAAAGTCAATAGCTACCGAGGAATACCCATTCTTAGTACTATGTGCATTGCTCCTAGAGTGGCTAGTGATATAACCTAAGTGGTTAACCTAGCACTTGATAAGGGACAAGAATATTTCTAAATAAAGGCATTGTTATAAAAGTGCACTTAGTTTCTAAGTGTATCTAGATGAATGCCTATAATATGCAATGCCCGTACGCACACCGAAAAATTTTGTTTTTCAATAGTTTAAGTTGAAAATTATTTTGAACATAATTCTACTATAACCGTTTCCAGCCTCACATTAACTTTCCTTAATTAAGCATAGTTGGCCAGGCTATACTTAATTAAAGTCCAATAATGCGTACTCGAATTAGTTATACCAGTAGTATGTTCTATATTTTAAAAACGTTTAGAAATTTTTTGGCTATAGTTGTGGTTTTCCAAAAGAAAACCGGTATTCTCTATAACCTTCGGCTCTGATACCATTTTCTGTCACACCCCGCTAAAGCGGAAACACGAGGCGTGGCAGTATAAAGGGTTTCATAGCAAAAATTGAAAGACAACACCAACCATAGTATTAAAAATCATTACAATTTTACAATGGGTTTGAACAACTTTTAAAAGAAATTACAATGTAAATTGAAATACAACACATGTGAATGCTCCTAAAAGTGAAGTGTCCCTAAGTGCCACTTACTCGATGATTCCTGAAAAAGCATGTAAAACGAGCGTCAACTATAAAAATAGTTGGTGAGTACTCACAAGTTTAACAAAATAATATTGGTTCATGAATTGAAATCAAAGTTTTGATAAAAGTTTCCAATAATAAAAGTATATTGTTAAAAGGAGTAAATAAGTTTGTAAAAACAAAGTTCTTTGTCATCATGAGAGATAAGGTATGTTGCCCAAATAAGATGAAACATTCATATTCTCATGGAAGATAAAGTTCGTTACTCAAACGAGTAAACAAGTTTCATTGCTAAAATGAGCAATCAATTTCGTTGCTACAAGGAGCAAACAATTTCATTGCTAAAACATGTATATAAGTTTTCAGTAATAAAAGTTCGTTGTTGTAATGAGAAACAAAGTTCATTGCTATAATTAATAACAAGTTTATTGCTATAACGAGAAACGAGTTTGTATGTGTATGAGCAAACAATGAGTCTCAACCAAACCTATGACTGAAGCCCTATCAAGATCTATGCTTATCGTTCCATAGATGAATATGGTATCATGCACTCCAGCAATAGGGCGAGTGAGGAGTTGTCAATTCCTAATAGCGCTATCCATAATGACCATTGGCTCAAAGAGTTAATGGTTAGAGATAAGGGAAGGGCCTTAGTACGATAAGTTCTCATGTTCCGTGTTGCATAGACATACATAGAGAGACATAACAATAAAATAGCAATCATGTTTGATACAAATCAATTTAAATACAACATTCAAATAATAGTTTTTCGGGACATGCTTTTCCACCCCAAAACATAAAAACCGAAAATAGGGGAGTGCGTGAATACTCACAATGTGAAAAATATAGTAATCAAGTTTATACGAGTCAACTAAATATAACGAACATAAATAGTTTAGGACATGCTTTTCCACCCCAAAACATAAAAACCGAAAATAGGGGAGTGCATGAATACTCACAATATGCATTGAGATGATGCAAATGATGCCTTGAGCTAAGTTCCACTTGTACCACTATCGATTCCTACAATAATGGTATTCGCTAGTGAGTCTCTAATCGAAATCTAACACTAGTATACTTACTACTACAATAGAATTATGCCAATATTGTGTCAAAATTTAATATTGATAAGTTAAATATTTTTCTGTGAAAATTAAATTTCAATGAATCAATTGTTATATAACAATTTAAGTGGAAATTTCACATTATTGAAATGCTAATATTTAACAATTTAAGAGGTGTTCCAATGATTAAATATTCAAAAACTAAATTAATTTAGTTCTAAAATTTTCCCAAAGTTTGCATTTCAGTTTTAATTGAAGTGAAAGACCTCAAGATAAATTTTCTTGAATTTTTGATTTGTCTGACTATTTTTCACGATTTTAGTTTCTTGAATAACCATAAAATCTTGAAAAATACTAAACAGTTAATAAAAATTACCAAACTTCAGATTTTGGTTCTAAATGTACTAAAAGACTTCTAGATAAAATTTCATGGAGTATGAATATGTATAACCATTTTTCATATATTTAATTCTCTAAATAGATACAAATTCATGAAAAATAGAAATCAGTTTCCAAAATTACCCAAACTTTTTGTATTACTGTTATTAAACATTATTAAGCTGGGAAAAATATAAAAATTGATTTCTAAACTGTTTAACCCAATTTTATGATTTTTGAGCATTTATTCTAATAAAATATGAAATAAATAGGAAACAGTTTCCAAAATTTCCCAAAATTTTTGTAACACTTTTATTATACATGTAGAAGCTGTGAAAAATATAAAAGATATTTTTAAATTAGTGTTGCTATTTTTCCTTGTTTAATCCTCTTAAATAATCATTAATTGAATAATAATTATTAAACAGTTAAAGTGAATTACCAAAAATTTTGTACACTTCATTTACAGAGTAAATAATCTGGGAAAAATACCAAATGTGGTTTTTATATACTGAAATCCGATTTTGTGTATTTAAGTGTATTTAATCTTAGAAAATAGGAGAAAAATAGTATACAGAAGAGAAAAATCATCAAAATGTTTATGTAGCCTCCTAATGTACTACAAGGTGTTCTGGTAAATTTGCATGAATTTTGGATGAGCAGAACTAGTTTTGTCTATTTTTAGTCCATTATAAATACAAAAATCGGAGAAAAATAGGAATACATTATGAAAAATTCTGCAAATATTTTTCTAAGTCTTATACCTCTGGTAGAAGCTGCGAAAATTGTTATACAGCCTTTTCAACTTGTCTAAAGTGGTTTTATGATTTATTGGGGCTAAACAAAAAGAAAATTCAAAACCATATTAAACAGTAACAAAAGTCATTGAAACTTCATGGGAGATGTTTATTAACTTAAAGAATCATCCAAGAATTTTTCCAGAATTTATTTACTAGTGTAAGTATTTTATATGATTTAACACTCTATTTTCTTATTATTTTCATATAAAAATAAAGAAAATATATATTGAGCTGAAAATTTCCAGAATGCATCTTCATACAATTTAACAACAACGAAAAATTGTTTTCTTATTTTTGATGTTGAAAACCATGCCTAAAGGCTCAATAAAATGTATAGAGAAAACTTGGTTCTTGTGATTTATGTAAAGATTATTGATGTTACTTTGACAATTTTTGCAACATGTTACAAAGACTTTTGAATCAAGATCTTTTTGTTCCTATTAATACATGATATTAAGATTTTAAAATAATTTTTGAATGATTTTTAGTGATGAATAAGTCATTTGAACATGCAACACAAAACAAATGTTCATAAGGAAAGTGCTGTTTGAGCAACAGTTTTGTAAAAATTGGTAAAAATCGAAATATTGGAATTTTCCAGTGAGGTCAGATGGGTTTGAAAGCTAACTCAAAATATTATATTTCAGAAAAAGAATCACGAATTTTGGCTAAGAAATGAGTGAGATATGACAGTTTAAAGTCAGGTAAAGAAATCTGGCAGATTGCATGCATGATGATTGGTTAGAAAAGTGGGTTTTCATCATTTCCTTGAGTAAATCTTTTCAAGTATTTTAAATATATCATGATAAACTCATATTTTAGTCATGTTTCTAGAGATCAAAAGATTAAAACTTATCAAAATGTATACATGCATTTATGAACAAAATTTTGTTTCTCAAAAACTCTCAACTTGAGTTTGATGTTTTAATCCTTAAAATCGATTTTTGCACTAAGATCATGAACATGCAACCTTGTTTATCATACATGCATGGTGTTAAAACACATCCATCATGTTGTAAAAACCATTTTAACAAAAAAGAAAACAAGTTTTAAGAAGATGAAGAAGGAGAAAGTGTAAGAAAAAGAGCAAAACTTGAAGGAAAAGTGAAGTAGAAATCGATTTTACCTTCAAGAATACCACAAGATGATGAAGATTTCGAGTTTGAGGAGTGTTCTTGGGTTTGTTTTCTGGAAAATTTCTTGGTTCTTAGAGGGATGAAGAGAGAATGGAGTGGTGTTTGGAGAGAAAAAGTAGAGAGAAGGTAGAGAGAGTTTTCTAGAGAGAGAAAGAAGAGAGATGTGTGTGTGTGTTGGAGAATGAGAGTGTGAGAGAGATATGGGGAGAGAGGGATCCGATTTTAGGGGAGGAGAGGCTCTCTCTCTCTTGTTTCTTAAATATCCAACTTTTTATAAAATGTGCACCTTAACCTAGTTTTTATGCTTAAAACTCTTGATTTTTGACTTATAAATCAAGGGTAAATGTTAATAACTAAATCTTTATTTTTCATTGAATTTTATTTCATAATAATTATTATGATAAGATAATATTATAAGGTTCATAATTGTTTTTATAGGATTTTTAAGGTTAAAGTTTATAAATATGAGTTTTTAGGGCTTTTAGGGTTTTGGAGTTTAATAAACTTTGAATATCAAAATAAATAGAATATTTGAGACTTTAAATTATCTTATGGTATTATAACTCTTTTATAGTTATAAATAATGTTTGTAATTTATTTTTATCGGTTTATTGGCATTCTATGTAGTGATTCCGAGATTCAAGCGAAATTGAGGAATCAAGTATACTAGTCCTAGTCTTCAAATTTGACTTAAGTGTCTATGAGACTTTGAACTAACTTCTACTTCTAGGTCAAGTGCATGATGTGTGTATATGATTCATGAAATGTTGTTCGAGTCAAAGAGTGATCCAAATATGGATAGTCACTACAGCTTAGTAGATGTAGAATTCACATATCAAGGTGAAATCTAAGTACACCATCCATTGTTTCTATCTGTTTCCAAGTTTCTAGTAGGTTATAACTTAGCTTCTAATTACTAAGTTCAATATGTGTTGTGCCTATATGTGCAACTAAGTTTATCAAATCTATAACTAACTCGAATTTTGACGGTTGTCACAATAATGGTAGTATTGATGCTTTCTTTAATAATGTTCTTTATTTTAAAGCATTACCTTGTGATGGCGTGTATGAAACTGTATCTGTTGTAGATAATCTAGGAAATAATGTATTGTGTATTAACTCTTCCACTAGCTTAGATAAAGCATCCTTATTGCATTGTCGTCTTGGACATGTAAGCAAGAAACGCATAGGCCAACTCCAAAAGGATGGAGTCTTGGAGTCATTTGACCTAAAGTCAGATGATAGTTGTGAATCTTGTTTGCTTGGTAAAATGACAAAGTCACCTTTTACTGGCACTTGTGCTAGGGGTGGAGGTTTGTTGGACCTCATACACACGGATGTGTGTGGACCCTTCAGAACCGCCACAAGAGATGCTAATCGGTTCTATGTGACTTTTACTGATGATTTTAGTAGATATGGATATGTCTACCTCATCAAGCATAAGTCAGAAACCTTTGAGAAATTCAAAGAGTTTAAGCAAGAAGTGGAGAATGAGTTGGGCAGGAACATTAAGATGCTTCGATCCGATCGTGGTGGTGAGTATGTTAGTATTGAGTTCCTTGACTATCTTAAGGAATGTGGGATTGTCTCACAATTGACACCTCCTAGGACACCACATTTGAATGGTGTAGCTGAGAGGCGCAATCGGACCTTGTTGGACATGGTTCTTTCCATGATGAGTCGAGCTTCGCTACCAATCTCATTTTGGGGGTATGCCTTAGAGACTGCCGCCCATATCCTTAATCTAGTCCCTACAAAGAAGGTTGCCAAAACACCTCACGAGGTGTGGACTGGAAAAGTTCCCAATGTAGACCACATCAAGATTTGGGGTTGCGAGGCTTTCGTGAGACGCGAGACTCACGATAAGCTCGAACCCCGAAGCGAAAGGTGTATTTTCATCGGCTACCCACAGAAATCCTTTGGTTACATCTTCTACAGACCCAGTGATAATGTGGTCTTTGTAGCAAGAAGAGGATTTTTTTCGAGAGAGAGAATTCATGAGCCAAGGAGACAGTGGGAGGCAAATTGACCTTGAGGAAATTCAAGAGTCAAGTGGTGAAGGAACTTCAAACCCTAGCCCTCAACCTGAGGAGAAAACTCCTGTTGAGCCGACTGAAGAATCTATACCTCTGAGGCGTTCCACCAGAGTTAGGAATGCACCTGAGCATTATTATGGTTTTCATATTACTGCAGAAGGTGAGACACTTATCAGTGATAACACACTGGTAAATCCGGATGAGCCTAACAGCTACACAGAAGCCATGGCAGGCCCTGAGGCTGCTAAATGGAAAGAGGCTATGGATAGCGAGATACAGTCCATGTATGATAATCAAGTTTGGAACTTGGTTGACAATGTACCTGATCGTAAGATAGTTGGGTGCAAATGGATCTTCAAGAAGAAGACCGACATGGATGGTAATGTACACACTTATAAGGCACGACTGGTTTCAAAGGGTTATTCTCAAACTCCGGGAGTTGATTATGATGAGACCTTTTCACCAGTGGCCAAGATTAAGTCTATTAGGGTTCTGTTAGCCATTGCTGCATTTCATGATTATGAAATGTGGCAAATGGATGTCAAAACCGCTTTCCTTAATGGAAAGTTGGTTGAAGATGTTTACATGGTTCAGCCAGAGGGTTTTGTCAGTATAGAGTACCCCAGTAGAGTGTGTAAGCTCGAGAAATCCATTTATGGATTAAAACAGGCACCTCGCAGATGGAATCTTTGCTTTGATGAGAAAATCAAAGCATTTGGCTTTTCAAGGAGTGAAGATGAATCTTGTGTCTATATCAAGGCTAGTGGGAGTATAGTCAGCTTTTTGGTACTGTATGTGGATGACATACTACTCATAGGAAATGACATCCCAACCTTGCAGGAAGTAAAGTCCTGGCTTGGGAAGTGTTTCGCTATGAAGGAACTTGGAGAAGCTGCCTATATCCTAGGGATAAGGATTTTGAGAAACATGAGTAAAAGACTAATTGGACTTAGTCAAAGCTCCTATGTGGACAAAGTGTTGAAAGGGTTCAACATGCATAACTCCAAGAAAGGAGAGTTACCCATCCAGAGTAACGGCAGATTGAGTAAGACACAAAGCCCTAGTACTGAGGCTGAGATAGCAGAAATGAGTCGAATACCTTATGCTTCAGCTGTAGGATCGATCATGTATGTTATGACGTGTACTCGACCTGATGTAGCCTTTGCTTTGAGCATGGTTAGCAGGTATCAGGGGAACCCTGGCAAGGCACACTGGACTGCGGTAAAGAATATCCTCAAGTACCTACGAAGGACTAAGGACTGGGTCCTTACCCTCGGTGGCAGTGAGGACTTGATAGTTGTAGGGTACAGTGATGCTAGCTTTCAGACTGACAGGGATAATTTTCGCTCTCAGTCGGGTTGGGTCTTTACTCTAAACGGAGGGGCAATTACTTGGAAAAGTTCCAAGCAGGAGACAGTGGCTGATTCCACTTGTGAATCAGAGTATATAGCAGCAAGCGAGGCAGCAAAGGAGGCTATATGGCTAAAGAACTTCATCGGAGACCTTGAATTTGTACCAGCTATAAAGGAGCCAATGGAGATTTTCTATGACAGCAATAGTGTGGTTGCCTTAGCCAAGGAACCAAGAGATCATGGGAAATCCAGACACATTGACAGAAAATATCACTTCATCAGACATCGAATAGAAGAAGGAATCCTCGTGGCAAAGAGGGTATCATCGGATGAGAACCCAGCAGATCCCCTCACGAAGGGACTGACTCGGGCTAAGCATCTCCAGCATGCTCGGAGCATAGGGCTGAAGGATGATATTAGTTTTAGTAGTTAGATAATCTTGAAATTTGTAAAATGTAATTGACATTTGATGATAAATAAAAGCTGTTATTTATGAGTAAAGTGTTGCTATCTCTTGTCAATCGTTTACTATTATTTCTTTTTGCATGTTTTGACTTCCAGAATAATTATGTTATGGTTTATATCATATTATTCAAACTCTCCACAGTCGGTCATATGTTGGAAGTAGATATGAATCAAGACTGTCATGGGTTGGCTTGTAGAGGTCTAAGATGTTAGACAAAGCAGGCTACAGTAATCATGAGTGCTCATAAGTTCTGAGTATTGGATTCAACCCACGCTCACTTGTATCACTTCATGGAATTTATCTCAAGTGATCGTGAGACTGTAATATCATATAAGTCTTCAAACCTAGAGATATGATTTGTTGCCTATGAGTTGGTTATGCATTGATTGCACGAAAACGCATTGGTAACTAGATGTTATAAACCGTGCCTTTGTGTGTAGTTCAACAAGTAGTAGAGCAAACATATGATTCGAAGTTTATCTGTTCCTTCTAGGATTAGAAGCGATATCTGGGCCCCTCGATGATTTTGTTTGACCTATGTACCGGGCCCGGTCAGAACTAAATTGATGTGTTCAGTTAAGTTCTATGTCAAACAAATCGGAAATCGGGAAACAAATGATGGACAATAAGCAAGACCATGTTCCATGTATTTGTCCGGCTGATATCTAGAACAGAGGATTATATGATCACTTATCTAAAATGGCGCTTCATAGTTCAACAGAGTTTAAAGAGCTACGATTGCTGATCGGTTCCTGAAGTCATACTTGCAACTATAGTTATTAGACTTATCCAAGTGGGAGACTGTTGGATATAGTGTCTAAGTCCATAACTATATTTGGTATGTACTTGACCAGACCTGGCATGGTCCATTTGGGTTGCACTTCACCCGAACAATTTATGGATAATCGTTTGAGAATAGTATAAGTTATGATTTATTAATATATTATAAGTCCTAATATATTAATATAAAATCATATTATTTAATTAGTGTTGATCTATAATTAATTTAGAATTAATTTAAAGATCAAAAGTATGACTAATTAAATATGGGCTCTTGTATTTATATAGTGTGGGCTAATGCTTATTTGGAATGGGCTAGGCTTGCATGGAAAGTCCATGGATACTCCATGGAGCTTTAACCCATGGATCTCATGGAAATGAAAAGACATGGGTATTAGGGTTTACATGGCTGTAACCCTAATCCACCACACTATATAAAGGAGGCTTTGGTTCTTGAAATAACACTAGTTGATGTGTGTAAACTAAGAGGGCCGATTTCAAGAAGTTTGTGACTATTCTCTCAAGTTTCCAAGTTTGTGGTGATTTGTGACTTCCATTTGAGGCATCCACATTATTGGTGCTAGGCTCTCAAACTCCAAGCAATCAACTACTACTACAAGGTAAGTAATTCTACTAGTTTTATTTGATTCAAGTACCCCATGCCATGCTAGTTAGGATAAGAACTTTGGAAAAATAATTATTTGCATGTATCTTAGTCAAACATAGATCCAAGGTTTCTAGGGTTGCATGTACACCATAGGAGTGTAAGAATGCTCAAAACCCATCACCTTCATCGCTTGACTCTTTAAGCTCTTCAAGATCAATCTGACTCCCACTGTCCTCTTCGCATATGAGTTCTCTCTCGCGGAAAACCCCTCTTCTCGCAATGAAGAGAACATTGTCACTCGGTCTGTAGAAGAGATATCCAAAGGATTTCTATGGGTAGCCGATGAAAATACACCGCTCACTGTGAGCTTCAAGCTTGTCGTGAGTCTCTCGTCTTACGAAAACCTCACAACCCGAAACCTTGATATGTTCTAACGAGGGAACCTTCCCTGTCCACATCTCGTGAGGTGTTTTGACAACCTTCTTTGTTGGGACTAGATTAAGGATATGGGCGGCAGTCTCTAAGGCATACCCCCAGAATTGTTGGGTTTTATGTACTCTAACATTCCTATGGTGCACATACAACCCTAATGCTTTGGATCTAAGTTTTATCTAATTATACATACAGTATTGGTTTCCAAAGCATGAAGCCTAAACTAGCATACAAAATTAAATATATGAATCATAAAACTAGTTAAAAGATTACCTCTTGTTGTAGCTTGCTTGTGTTTGGCCTTTAGGAGCTTAGCACCTCAAGTGTGATGCCTCAAATGTCTTACAACAAACCAAGAACAAAAGGAGGGACTTGAGATAGAGGTTATGGACAACAAAATCGGCTAGCTTCTACTTTAGTGTGCATTGGCCGATTTTAGGGAGTTAGGGGTTTCTTTTATAGCCTAGGGTTTCTTCCATTCAAACCCTAATTCACCATAACTCTTCACATTACATAGGCCTTTTGGGTTAAACCTTTATGGACTCTCATATAGGTTTATTCCAACCCTAGTCAACATGGATCATGGGTCCAACTACAAGTATTACTGATTTACCTAATCAGTCCCCGTAATTTTAATCAGTCTCTTTTGAACACTAAATTAATTTCAAATTAATTCTTGACCAATACTAAGTAAATAATGTGATTTCTCAATTAATATATTATATTTATAATATATTAATAAATCACAATAACCTCTTTTCAAATATCCATCCTATCAAATTGTTCAAGAGAGGTGCAACCCAATTGACCATGTTATTTTCGGGTCAAGTACATACGAATTATAGTTATGGGCTTAAACACCTAATCCAACAGTCTCTCACTTGGATAAGTCTAATAACTATAATTGCAAATGCAAATTCAAAATCCGATTAGCAATAGTAGCTCTCTAAAGCCATTGTCGAATCCTGATGCGTCCATTAGAGAAGGGATCATATAATCCTCTGTTCTTCATGATATCTGTAACAACCCGTTATTTCAAGTCTATGTAAATTCATACCATAGCATTAATACCATAGGAACTTGAATGCCTTAAGGGCATGTTTATATAAGTTATTTTATATACATACCTTGTAAATCACATTTATTTATAAGTTATGAACACTTATATTGAAACTATACATTTATAACTCAATATATAGGTCAAGATAAGTCAAGGTATGAAAGTTTAAATCACAAAATACCCCACCACAATGGAGTTTACGGCCCTAGACTTCTAGAACATGGAGTTTACGGCCTAAGTATGAAGTATCAAAGGTGTTTACGGTCCAATAAAGTGAACCAAAGGTGTTCACGGTGCAAGAGGTGTGTTCACAGTTGGAAGCTTATCCAAGAGGTGTGTTCACGGATGGAATTAAATGAACAAATGGTGTTCACGGCCAAGAGGTGACCGTGAACACAAACCAAAGCTATTGTTTGGGAGTAAACACTCCTAAATATCTTCAATTCTTATCCAATTTAGCTTCCCAATGAAATTAGATCTGTAAACCTTACATACAACCGCCTCATGAGTTCCTTCATATTTAAGTTACTTCCATATTTAAAGTGCAAATGAATTCATTTGCACATTCAACAAACGTAAACTCTACCATTCTCTCTCAATGGCAAACCTTATTCCTTTCATATGCTCTCAAGTATCAAGCATATATCCAGTTAAATTTCAAACTTCAACACACCTTCAAGAACACATTCGTATATGTATCCAAATACTTCCAACAAATTAGTAAGTTACTATGAATTAATTTAGTCTCTTAAATATATTTAACATATATATATATATATATATATATATATATATATATATATATATATACAACTAATCCATACATAATATTACGTGTATAATATTATTAGGATTCGTTTGTTAACACGTGTTCTAACCCGAGAATTGTCACTACCACCTCGTTATCACCCAAGAACACACATACAAGGTGAGTCCATACCCCTACATTTTTACTATTTTTCACTGTTTAGGGGGGGGGGGGGAATACAAGTCTAACACAAGAATATTGTGTTTACAATCAAATGATTTCTAAATATTTCAAAAACAATTTTTAAACTACTGAAACTCTTTTAAATATTGTCAAACTCTTTTAAATGTTTTAAAAACTCTTTTTAACTTATATTTTGCCAAAATCATATATATATATATATATATATAAGATTTAAATGGCTTAGGACTAATAATTCGCTTTATTTCCCTTTTCCTTGTTTAGATGTGGGCTTAGGGTAGAATTATTTGTCTGAATGTCGTTTAACTTTTAATTTTATATATATATATATATATATATATATATATATATATATATATATATATATATATATATATATATATATATATATATATATATATATATATATGAATATAAAAGTTATTTCAATCAGATTCATATTCCCTTTGTAACATGTCGAGTAAAGGGGGCACTTTCATGAATAATTACATATCAAACAGAACACAAATATAAATTATAATAGGTATAATTTATGGAACTCTCAAACTATTTTCACGAACCAGTTATACAAAGTTTAACAGATTACTCTTGTACAAAGACTTTACATTCAAGAATACTAGAGAAAGATCGTATTATCAATTCATCATTTGTTTAAAAATGACTTTTCATCATTTGTTATATACGTAATCGTCAATATGCTTTTTGTGAGACAATGTTCAGTTGCTTATTCATTTAGGCAATACAGTTAAAGTCTTGATATTATAACCAGAATCTATCGATAGAGAGCGAGAAAAATGTGTATAGATCTATACGGGATTGACAATCCCACACTCAGACTGTTAGCTACAGTTGGGCTGGTATGCGTATGAGTGACAAATGCCGTTAACAGTTCTGAATCCGACAAAGCGTCGTATCAGGCCATCTAGTCATAGTATGGTTATAATAACTCACGAAAATGATATGAACAAATACGATTAGCGTATAATTAATTAAACCAAAGAGTACGAATACAAAGTATTGGTTTTACAATAATACGATTTACAATATTACAATTACAGCTGGTGTAACCAGGCATACTCACTTTTATAGGGTTTTCAAAGAGTACAATTACAAAACTTGGAAAACATAAACAATATATAAAACATTCTTTTATAGTTTTATTGTGAATTAAAACTATGTTACATTACTTTATAGTACAACAACACTTAATCAGAATGGTTTTATAGTATTAAAACTACTCTTCAATGATATTAGAAAATATTGGATTTTCTGGAGCAATAACAATGATTACTATTCAAGAAACAAACAATAAACTTCTAAACATAAATACTTATGCACTCACCAACTTAAATGTTGATACTCTCTTTTTCAAAATACTTGTATTCTCAAGAAACTAGTAGACAGGTACATCCCCTGGATTTTGAGAAGACGGAGCCGTATAGAGTCATGTCTTCTATCTTTTGCTATATAACTTTTGATGTTATATATACAATGAACTGAACACTATGTAAAACTTATACATTATTAAATCAATGGTTGTTGTACTTTGATTACTATGATGCATGTGTTGTGATACTTAAAATGACGTCATCCACCCCCGGACGTTTCGTCGCTCCGGTTTGGGGGTGTGACAGATTGGTATCAGAGCATTGTTTATAGTGAACTCAATATATCACCCCATAAAATATATACAACTATAAATACATTGGGGCTAAAGAGCTCTAACTATAAGTATACTTTTAAAAATATAAATATTTTACAAGAAGTATACTAACAACTCATACATACCAGAAATAGTATCACAGTCGTAATAACATAAAAGTATTTAGATGTTGGACACTACAGTTAAACCTGGACAGTTATGTAATCATATAAGAAATAAATATAGCCTGATCAACTATATTTATTTGAGATACGACCAACATGTGTTTGGGAGTGATGGTAGTGTTGCGACAAGTCTAAAACTTACCAACTCTACATATATAAAAGAATTCTAGAACAAAACATAAAATTTAAAATACTATATGAGTAATTTAGGCACTAGAATACATTAAATGATTAACAATAAGTTTCTTATATGGAAACTTGAAATTATTTATTTACCTTTAATAAATTTATTAGATGTCTCTTACACCCCTATTCTCGCATAGATAACATGGATGGATTTCATCTACCGGGAGACCCGTACTTTCATAACCAAGGAAACAATTGTTGGATTGAAGAAGACTTCGAAGAAGATTTTTTAGAAGATTCTGACTCAGAACCAGAAGTCTATAATCCACCTCAAATCGCCCAAAATCTCAATCCCCGACAGAACTTCCAAGGTCCGACACCGCATTGGGCAGTGAACTTAGATAGATGGAGTCATGAACAGGGTCAGGACCGTCCTTACAATGGACACCGAACTTAGATAGATGGATTCATGTACTAACTACTTGTTAAATCATACACAACAACACGTTTTATAACATCAATTTACTGATGCGGTTTCACACTATCAATGTACAACCAACTTATAATCAACAACTCATATATCTTGGTTTGAAGACTATACGATATTATCACCTCACAATCACTCGTGATAAATTCCATGAATTGATTCATGTGAGTGTGGGTTTAGTCGAATACTCAAATCTTATTTTAAGAGCACTCATGAGTGTTTGTAGCAAACCTTGCTATGCTTAACACCTTAGACAATCTTACAAAAACTCATTCATGATAGTCTACTTTCATAACCTACTTCCAAAGTATGATCGACTGTGGATAGTTTGAATAATCTTATTATTCTGGAAGTCAAAACATGCAAAATGAAACAATAGTAAACAATTGACACAAGATAGTAACTTTACTTATAAATAAAAACTTCTTTTATTCAATCATCAAATGTAAATTACAATTTAGCTATTACAAGTTTCTAAATATCTATCCAATCATTAAAACTAATATCATCCTTCAGCCCAATACTTATTGCATGCTGCAAGTGCTTATCCCTGCTTAGTCCCTTTGTAAGGGGATCCGTTGGGTTCTCTTTTGACGATATCCTCTTTACTACGAGGAGTCCTTCTTCCAGTTGATGTTGTATAAAGTGATAATTTCTGTCGATGTACCTGGATCTGCCATGATCCCTCGGTTTCTTGGCTAAGGCAACTGCACTCTCGTTGTCACAGAAAATTTCCATAGGCTCCTTTTGTTGGATTTTGGTATAATACAACATCCTATGGTGCACATACAACCTTAAATACCTTGGATCTATGTTTTCACTAATTATACATGCAAATGGTTTCCAAGGCATTAAACCTATAACTAGCATGCATTTGACATAAACCATATAATATACTAGTTAGGGAAACATACCTTTTATGTGGCTTGAAGTCTTGATGTATTTGGCCTTAAGAGCTTAGCACCAATAGTATGAAATGCCTCAAATGGAATCACAACACACCTAGGACAAAGGTGGCTCTTGAGAGAGAATTTCATACACCAAAACACCTCCATATTTCTCTAAGAAAAGAAGTGGTGATTTTGGCTATGGAGTAACCTATTTATATGTAGGATTCCAAGGGTCATGGGTATAACCCATAATCCATACCCATGGGTTTTATGATCCATGGTTCATGTGGCCCAACTCTTTATGTATCCATACATAAACTTGGTCCAACATGGATCATAAGCCCAACACATATAAATATAACTAATTATCATAATTAGTCCCCATAGATTTAATTAGTCTCTTTTGATCACTAAATTAATTCCAAATTAATTCTTGATCGATACTAATTAAAACATATGATTTCATATTAATATATTATAACTTATAATATATTAATAAACCATAAATAACCTTCTCTCAAAAGTCCATCCTAACAAATTGTCCTGATGATATGCAACCCAAATGGACCATGCTACTCTCGGGTCAAGTACATACCAATAATAGTTATGGGCTTAGACATCTAATCCAACAGTCTCCCACTTGGATAAGTCTAAAACTATTATTGCAAGTACGACTTCATAACCCGACTAGCAATCGTAGCTCTTAAATCCGCTGTCGAACTCTAAACAAATCAATGACGCGTCCATTAGATAAGGGATCATATATTCCTCCATTCTAGATATCATATGGACTGAGACATGGATTATAATCATTCTCTCTGTCCATTTGTTGTTTCCTGATTTCCGATTTATGACGACCGACTAATTGAACAAATCAAATCAGTCTAGGCTTGGCCAAGCACTTAGGGTGTCATCACTAAATCATCAAGGGGCCCACAGATATCGCTTTTATCCCTTTAAGGGTAAAAGGAATGGATAAAATTCGACTCATATGGCTTGTTCTACTACTTGTTGAATCATACACAAAGACACGTTTTATAACATCGATTTACCAATGCGTTTTCGTGCAATCAATGTATAACCAACTCATAGTAACAACTCATATCTCTAGGTTTGAAGAATATAAGATATTATCGTCTCATGATTCACTCGTGATAAAATCCATGAAGTGATTCAAATGAGCGTGGGTTGAATCCAATACTCAGAACTTACGAGCACTCATGAATGTTGCAGCAACTCTTGCTATGTCCACTACCTTGGACATCTACAAACCCGATTCATGACAGTCTTGCCTTAATACCTACTTCCAACGTATTATCGACTGTGGATGGTTTGAATAACTTAGTAATTCGAGAAGAACGACATAGTTATTCTGGAAGTCAAAACATGAAAAGTGAAACACAATAATAATCGAATCCAATATGGTCTCAAAACTTATGAATATAAATAAAACACCTTTTATTTATCACCATATGATTACACATTATTCATTGTATACCGTTTCAAATTATCAACTTTATACTTGAATTAAAACACTAGTTGTCCCATGCTCCAAGCATGTACACTATGTTTTCTAAACACTAGTCATGCCATACACCAAGTATGCATACTATGTTTGTGCAAACATTAGTTATGCCATACACCAAGTATACACACTAAGTTTGTTTATGATCTTTACTTTGTGAAATAGATCGATTGAACATAACTCCAATGATTCTCATTTCACAGTCCCAAAACCTTATCGTAAATGTAAGAATTCCAAATTCCTACCATTTACTTAAATCTGTTAGATTTTAAACTTATATGCACTGATCCTCTTGTAATGATTATGCACAAAGTCACAAAGACTTGTCAACAGACATTACAGAGTATTCCAATGAAGATCAACTCCATGGAAACATCCTTCTTGAATTAAGTTTTCTAATCTTACACAGATTGAATAATTTCCAACTTTGAAACATTTCCATATTCCATTTTGACTATCACTTCTGAATAAGAGTTGCCTCCTTACAGAATAAGTCAATATGGTCCTTCCAAAATTAACATTATACTTCCAACTGTCCTTGAGCAACCAATCTTTGGTAAACCTTAGATTGTCCTCGAAAATTGCTTAATCATTTTAGTCATATCCAATTCTAGAATTTTCCCTTCTTAATGCCCTAAGCATTTGGAAAATTTAGAAAGGATGAATATTATAGCACACGCAATCGATCCTATATCTGAAGCATATGGGACACGATTCATGATGTCTCACATAAAGACATGATACTAAACCAGTCTTTTGCTACAATATTTCTATTTCTATTTGCCAAGTTCTCATAATTCAGATTATGAAAAGGGATGCTGTAATCATAATCGAATTTTAGAATGCAAATAATGGACCCATATATAGAATTTCCTTATGTTGAGCCATTCCAACACAAAATTCATATATGTATCCTTGACTAAAGATGATTAAAACCTCAATCTAAGCTTTTAGAATTGAAATGAAGTATAAATTCCTCTCCCTTAATTATAGCAAAACAACTTTTCAACCCCTGCAACTCCACGAATTGAAACTTTTGTTTTCTATAATTAACATTGCTAACATGCAATACTAAACTTAATAATCATGCTCCCACTAACATGATGATTATTATCATAACACTTATGCTCCCACTAGCTTTGACATGTATCTAGAAATCGGTTGTACTTCTAGAAATCAATACTTTATTGACTTTCTTACCAAAGTTCAGATTTCTAATACGAGATGCTTTGATAGAACTTTATCAAAATCATACACTTTTCCTTAGATAGCTCACATGTGTGTCTAAATAATTTAAGAACTATGAAAAGGGATGCCGTAATCATAGTCTCAATTGTTTAGACCTTTGCCATTTCTCACAAGTCCATGTTAGTGTGCCGGTTAACCACACACGCTCCACTAACGACTTTGAGAATGCAAATATCACAATTGCTGTCTACTTAAAATCTACTTAGTGAAAGTATTTCCTCACCATCATTTTCATAAATCGGAGAGAAACCTTATGACACTTAGATTTTATGGTGTATGAGTTCTATCCATATGAATTTGTCAAAACCATAATCACAAGACAAGGTTAATGACAAATCCAAACTCATATGGACTGAACTTGTACAATCTTAAATTCTTGCCACCTGGCAGTACAAGGGCCTGCCATTGCTTCCAAGTTGTTATGAAACCAATTGAGAACTTTCAGAACTCATATGCAAAGCCAACTTTAACTGGAATAGGCACAGAAATGTCAACACGATAGGTTATAAACCTCAAGTCGTGTGCTAGTGATGAACTTCAGGTTTTTATCCTTGATTAGCTCTTGAGACTTTCAAGACCTATAGGACTCCCACTGTCCTCTTGACATATAAGACTCTCTTGTCAAATATTCAAGAGATAGTTCAGATTCTTTATCAAGACAAACATTTCACACAATTAGCCTTAGTTGGTCTCTGTTTTATCCAAAACATCACAACTTACCAATTTCAAATATACAAGAGTAGAACATAATCTACTCTTACATTTGACTAGTGTTATAAACCTTCTTTAAGGCGTGTCACTCAAGTTACAATCTTGGAGTATGACTCTAAGACTTGTTTTGGAACGAAGTATGACTCATCTCCTTGATTTAACCACTTCAACAATTCAAGACTCCTCTTCTTAGCCATTAGAATGCACTAAGATGACCTTAGAGGACTAATTGTGATATAGTTTCTTAATCATTAAGATGATCACAAAACATGATACTAAAGTACTCTCCCATCTTTTCAGATTTGAGAAACGTTTATCTTTCTGCCTAATTTGATTCTTCTCATTCGTTCTGACATACATTGAATCTTTTCCAATGTTTCAGAATTATACTTAAACTTGTAAGTATAACCATATATACTAAGCTTTAGTAAATCATGACGAATAGTCTTATCGATCTGTTGTGGTGGACTTAACCAGTGCACAAGAATGTCTACTCGATCCTTTAGTCCTTTCCTTGTTCACATAAGGAATTAGTCTTAATTTTTCCAAAGCTAAAAGTTCTCATTCATCATACTATACAACTTGCATGATTCCGAGTTTCGGTCTAATTTGAAACTTGGGTGATGAGAATCTTTCCTTATTTGGCAAATTTAGACACTACCACAAATGAAAGAATCAAATCCATTTTCCAATATTGCTCTTAATGGAATCATATAAGCAACAATTGTTCACAAATGCCATTGTAAGGATACTTAAAATAAATAAAAATAAAACCTTTTTCTTTTATTTTAAAACTTTGCGGAAAAACTTCTTATCCTTACAATCCATATGAAAACCTTGTTGTTATATATTCCTAAGCAATATATATCATAACTCTTTAAGTAACAGCCCAAAATTTTGATCACCGAACCATGCGACCGAAATCCATCTTCGCGATCAGAATCAGCATATACTTCCTTTAAGCTTCCTCTCCTTTCTTTGACTCTTAAGACATCAATATGTAACCCAGTCACATCATGTAATAAGAATCTCCAAGTAGGAACTTAATAGAGTTACACAATGGACTTTACCTGAAGTAGAGTCAAACTTTTGACTTTACCAGATCTTTCAGGTAAATCTGGCAGATTCGCAGCCAATGCCCCTTCTTTTGGCAAAAGAAACATATGGACTCTTTGGAAATGGCACATGAGACTATCTCAGACTTATCCTTTCTCTTTACCATTAGGTCAAATGACTTGACCATGGTCGATCCCTTTCCATTGGGAAGAGAAAGCTTTTTTGGACTTCTAATGTTACCATTATCAATGTCCATGGAAGTTTGGGAAGTTGATCTTCCAATCAAATTTTGCTTTACCAGTGCCCCAAATCATTGCTAATTTAGCAGCATCAAGCAAATAGGTAAGATCATTAAGGGTCATGTCTTGATCTGTCATCAGGGTGTGATTGAAGAACCAAGTCAACAGCCAGCTACCTCGAGACTTCGACACCCGACTCTCCCGGCTTGCCAATAGGGATTGAGTGACCTTGAACTTTTCAAGTATTTGAACTTGTGGGATAGGGAGAATAATTGGAGGAGGTGGAGGAAGTGAAGCATGATTTCCAGTCCCATTAATGCACAACAAAGGGATTCATCTTTCACCTTGATTGCCATGTGGGATATCATCTTCAATAGGAAAGCTTGTTCCTAAAGATTTGGGAAGACCATAGTTGTCTGAACTAGACAACCATAATGGGAGAAATTCAAGTTTAGTTGATTTAAAGTCCTTAATATAACACCCAATATGAAATATTAAGTCTAGGATCCAACAACCTATTTATAACCGGAAGAGGGATGTCGTAATCCAAGCTATAAAATAGTTGAAGGTAGGTAAATGACGATTTACCAATTTCCACCATGAAAACGAAATATAATTAAGTTTTAATTGGATTTGAAACTCCTAGATCTTTTGAGATACATTGAACTTTCAATGGCATGTTTGAAT
Organism: Lactuca virosa; assembly: GCF_052849685.1. NCBI lineage: Eukaryota > Viridiplantae > Streptophyta > Magnoliopsida > Asterales > Asteraceae > Lactuca > Lactuca virosa. Next base: position 276,061,851 of record NC_136429.1, read on the forward strand.
CTCGATTGTGCCCTCTCGAGTTTGTGACTGGGATGCCGAGGATCACAAACAAGGTGTGAATAACCATGCAAATTGACTTGGTACCCTCAACTTTATCACCTAATTGATGTGCCGGTTAAACACACACGCTCCACCAATCTATGATAAACTTAAGTTACCCTTCGCCACACATTGTCAGTCCCATGTTAGTGTGCCGGTTAACCACACACGCTCCACTAACGACTTAACAAAGGTGCAAAGTGTAATTTCATGGGTTAGCACCATTTCACATTTTCCTAAGTAACTAAGATTGGGAATTTATAAGTGTTTAGTTACTTAGTATTTATCATTATACTTTTAATGAAGGGAGAATTATAGTCTTTATCCTACCCGTTCGGCTAACGACCCTCCACCAGTCAAGGAAGCGGTGGGTGAGAGTGGACACCCATTAAACTGCCATTTTATAGGCAGTAACCTTATACCCCCCTTATAGACCGGCTTTGTGAATGAGGCCTACTAATGGTAAGATTGACTTTATCTTATACATATCTATATAATTAAAATTATAATAATAGTATAAGGGTTGAATTTTAAACTTTTAAAATTCTAAGGTCTAGTTTGGAATTAAAGTATACATGGGGGTAACTTTACAAATTCCAAAACTTGAGGACAAGTTTTGAAACCTTTCAAAACTCTTGGATTTTTCATAATTTATGAGTTTAATTAAGGTTTAATGAAAAAAATTCAAGTTCCATAACTTGAGGATAAGTTATGGAAGACATTAAATCATTTAATGATGACATTAAAAATAGTGACTCTTCTATTTTCATAACCTATGAGACTTAATGACACTTTAAAAAGAAAAACTCTTCACTTTCCATAACTTGAGGACAAGTTATGGAGTACATAAAAACCATTAAGATCAAATATTCCAATTAACACAATAATCAAATAATTTTTCTATGATCTAGATTAAACTCATAAGAAAAGATAATTCACATCAACAATTTTCAAGAAATTAGATAATCATATAAACTAATACGAATCTTGAAATTTTGACAATTATCCTTTGAAGACTCTTGGAATTCATAACCTAAAGAGTTAATAAACGAGACATTTCACATCCATAACTTATGGAAGTTTCAAAACTCTTAAGATCATAACTTTAAAAAAAACTTTTGAGTTCCAAAATTTTATGACAAAATTTCTAACTCCTTAAAACCATTTAGATCAAACTTTTAAAACAAATAAAATAATCATATCATTCTATCTTTTAATAAATTGACCTAATTCAACTCTTGTAGTAAAGTGACTCAAATTTTATAAATAATTAGTTTTTCATAAAATCAAGTAATTATCATAAAATTTGACAAACTTCATGTTTTTTTTCTTTTTTTTTTTCCTTCAACTTGAAAAAAAATACATTTGCATCAAATATAATAGAAAACAACCCATGGCTCTGATACCACTGTTGTATTTTGGTATAATACAACATCCTATGGTGCACATACAACCCTAAATACCTTGGATCTATGTTTTCACTAATTATACATGCAAATGGTTTCCAAGGCATTAAACCTATAACTAGCATGCATTTGACATAAACCATATAATATACTAGTTAGGGAAACATACCTTTTATGTGGCTTGAAGTCTTGATGTATTTGGCCTTAAGAGCTTAGCACCAATAGTATGAAATGCCTCAAATGGAATCACAACACACCTAGGACAAAGGTGGCTCTTGAGAGAGAATTTCATGCACCAAAACACCTCCATATTTCTCTAAGAAAAGAAGTGGTGATTTTGGCTATGGAGTAACCTATTTATATGTAGGATTCCAAGGGTCATGGGTATAACCCATAATCCATACCCATGGGTTTTATGATCCATGGTTCATGTGGCCCAACTCTTTATGTATCCATACATAAACTTGGTCCAACATGGATCATAAGCCCAACACATATAAATATAACTAATTATCATAATTAGTCCCCATAGATTTAATTAGTCTCTTTTGATCACTAAATTAATTCCAAATTAATTCTTGATCGATACTAATTAAAACATATGATTTCATATTAATATATTATAACTTATAATATATTAATAAACCATAAATAACCTTCTCTCAAAAGTCCATCCTAACAAATTGTCCTGATGATATGCAACCCAAATGGACCATGCTACTCTCGGGTCAAGTACATACCAATAATAGTTATGGGCTTAGACATCTAATCCAACACCTTTACAGCTGGTACAACTCCAAGGTCTTCAATGAAGTTATTCAACCATATTGCCTCCTTTGCTGCTTCGCTTGCTGTTATGTACTCTGATTCACACGTCGAATCAGTTACAGTTTCTTGTTTAGAACTTTTCCATGTTACTGCTCCTCCATTTAAGGTAAATACCCATCCCGAATGAGAGCATCTAGGGTTATGTTATGGCTACTTCCTACTATCTCTCTAATAGCGGGCTTCTTTCCCTTGCTGAATCAGGAATAGTTATTCTGGGGGGATGGACTCCACCAAGAGGTTCTTTCTCTCACGTCATTTTCGCTAAGGGAAGAAAGATCGAAAATTCGAAACTTTCGAAAGCGCACTCACTCTTCTCAAAATCTCTTAAAAATTATCTTTGTCGCTCTGAAAGCTGGCGTCACTATACCCTGTCACTCTCAAGTCATCACTCCCACCGAGGGTAAGGACCCAATCCTTTGTCCTCCGCAGGTACTTAAGAATGCTCTTTATTGCAGTCTAATGAGCTCTACCAGGGTTCCCTTGATATCTGTTGACCATGCTCAAAGAAAAGACCACATTAGGGCGAGTACATGTCATAGCATACATGATCGACCCAACTGTCGAAGCATATGGTACCCGAATCATATATGCTTTCTTTTCATCTGTACTCAGACTCTGAGACTTGCTCAGTTTGGTATTGATCTGGATAGGTAATTCACCTTTCTTGGAATTCTCCATGTTGAAACATTTCAACATCTTGTCCAAGTAGGTACTCTGACTAAGTCCTATTAGTCTTTTACTCCTGTTTCTCAATATCCTTATCCCTAGAATGTAAGCAGCTTCCCCAAGGTCCTTCATAGCGAAACACTTCCCAAGCCAGGACTTAACCTCCTGCAAGGTTGGGATGTTATTTCCTATGATCAGTATGTCATCCACATACAATATCAGAAAGCTAACAATACTCCCAATAGCTTTGACATATACACATGACTCATCCTCGCTTCTTGAAAAACCAAACTCTTTGACTTTCTCATAGAAACAAAGATTCCATCTGTGAGATGCTTTCTTTAATCTATAGATGGATTTTTCAAGCTTACACACTCTATTAGGGTATTCTGTATTGACAAAACCCTCTGGCTGATTCAAGTAAACATCTTCAGCCAACTTTCCATTAAGAAAAGCGGTTTTGACATCCATTTGCCATATTTCATAATCATGAAATGCAGTTATGTCTAGCATAACCCTTATAGATTTAATCTTCGCTACTGGTGAGAAGGTCTCATCATAGTCAACTCCAGGAGTTTGAGTAAAGCCCTTTGCAACCAAACGCGCCTTATAAGTGTGTACTTTACCATCCATGTCGGTCTTCTTCTTGAAGATCCATTTTCACCCGACTGTCTTACGGCCTGGTACATTGTCAACCAAGTTCCAAACTTGATTGTCATACATAGACTGAATCTTGATGTCCATTGCCTCTTTCCATTTTGCAGAATCGGGGCCTGCCATGGCTTCCTTGTAGTTGTTAGATTCATCCAAAATTACCAGTTTATTATCACTAATAAATGTATCACCTTCATTAGTAATATGGAAACCATAAAAATCAGGCGCCATTGTAACTCTACTGGAACGTCTCAGAGGTAAGGACTCGTCAATTGGTTCAACAGGAGTTTCATCCTCAGGTTAAGCGCTAGTGTTTGAGGTTCCGTCATCACTTAACTCTTGAAGCTCTTCAAGGTCAATTTGCCTCCCACTGTCCTCTTGGCATATGAGTTCTCTCTCGCGAAAGACTCCTCTCCTCGCAATGAAAATAACATTGTCACTCGGTCTATAGAAGAGATATCCAAAGGATTTCTTTGGGTTGCCGATGAAAATACATCGCTCACTACGAGGTTCGAGCTTTTCGTGAGTCTCTCGTCTTACGAAAGCCTCACAACCTCAAAACTTGATATGTGCTAATGAGGGAACCTTCCATGTCCACATTTTGTGAGGTCTTTTGGCTACCTTTTTAGCTGGGACTAGATTAAGGATATGGGCGGCAATCTCTAAGGCATACCCCCAGAATGAGATAGGTAACAAAGCTCGACTCATCATGGAACGAACCATGTCTAACAATGTTCGATTGCGCCTCTCAGCCACACCATTAAGCTGTGGTGTCCTAGGTGGCGTCAATTGTGAAACAATTTCACATTCCTTAAGATAGTCGTGGAACTCGATACTAAGATACTCACCACCTCGATCCGATCAGAGCATCTTTATCTTCCTGCCTAATTGATTCTCCACTTCTTGTTTAAACTCTTTGAATTTTTCAAAGGTTTCTGACTTATGCTTAATTAAGTAGATAGACCCATATCTGCTATAATCATCAGTAAAAGTCACATAGAAGAAATTAGCATCCCTTATGGCAGATCTGAAAGGTCTATACACATCTGTGTGTATGAGATCCAAAAAAACTCTCACCCCTTGCACAAGAACCAGTGAAGGGTGACTTGGTCATCTTTCCAAGAAAAAAAGATTCACATGTGTCATCTAACTTTAAGTCAAATGACTCCAAAACTCCATCCTTTTGGAGTTGGGTTATGCGCTTCTTGTTGACATGTCCAAGACGACAATGCCATAAGGATGCTTTGTCCAAACCATTGGACGAATCGATATACAACACATTATATCCTAAGTTATCTACAAACATCACAATTTCATATATACCATTACAAGGAAATGCTTTAAAATAAAATTTACCATTATAATACGCATTAATACCACCAATTTCATTATTAAATGAAAATGTAAAACCTTGTTCATACAAACCATGAAAAGAAATAATATTTCTCGCTATATCTGACGAGTAGCAACAATTATTCAAATCTAAATTTAACCCACTACTAAGCAATAAAGAATAAACTCCAATCTTGGTGACTGACGGCTTTTTCCTATTCCCCATGATCAAGTTTATCTTCCGGTGCTCCACATCCCTACTTCTTTTTAGACTCTGTAAATCAGAACAAATGTGAAAACTACATCCTGTATCAAGGAACCAAGAATTAACATGTGATGAGTTATTAGACAGAATAGTGTAAGTACATGCAAAGGAGGGTTTGATATTCCCATCCTTTATGTCCTACAAGTATTTGGGGCAGCTTTGCTTCCAGTACCCTTTTTCTTGACAATGGAAGCACTCTTCTTCCTTTGGATTTGAGGAGGGGGTAGCAGAACCACCTTTGGGTCCACTAGAAGAGGATCCAACATGGGACTTTCCTTTGTGGCTCTTCGAGGAAGCTTTCCTCTTCTTTCCCTTCCCTTGTCCAATTGCCAAGACAGGAGCAGTAGTAGTAGGAGTAGGTATAACAGATTTGCCTTTCAAACTACTTTCAGCAGTTCTTAAAAGACCTTGAAGCTTGCTTAGAGTGACCTCCTCCTTGTTCATATGATAAGTCATACGAAACTGATCATAACAAGAAGCCAAAGAATGTAGAATAATGCCAATGACCAACTCTTCATCGAATTTGACATTCAGCTTCATCAAGCGGTCCACAAACCTTTGCATATTTTGCAAGTGGGCCGTGATGGACTATCCATCCTTCATTTTGGTTGTGATAATTGAGGCTATGATTTCATACCTTTCCTGTCGTGCAATTTGATGGTACATTTCCATCAAATATTGGTGCATTTCATAAGGCCAAAAATCCTGATAGGACTTCTGAAACTTTGCAGCCATGGTAGTAATCATGATACACAACACTTTGGTTGCGTCCCTCTCATGAGTCTTATACTCAACAATATGTTTGGAAGTAGCAGTGTTTTCATCAATCTCCTTAAGCTCTTTATCAATAACATATTCTTTGTCCTCATAACAAATGGCCATTCGAATGTTTCGAATCCAGTCATTGAAGTTCGATCCATCAAAGATGATCCTCCCACATAAGTTCATGAGGGAAAAAGAGTTGGAAGGGATTGGATTTGAAGCATTGTTCGAAGTAGACATCTGAAAAGAAAAACAAAGTTTAGATTAGATAAGGATCCTTAATATAACACCCAAATGAAGTATTAAGGCTAGGACCCAACACAATATTCTACAATTCGGAAGAGGGATGCCGTAATCCAATTGTAAAATATTTGAAGGTAGGTAAATGACGATTTACCAATTTCCACCATGAAAAACGAAATTGATTATTAGGTTTTAAATGAATTGAAATTCCTAGATTATTTTGATATTCATTGAACCTTTCAATGGCATGTTTAAATCTCGATTATGCCCTTCAAGTTTGTGACTGAGATACCGAGGATCACAAACAAGGTGTGAATAACCATGCAAATGTGGTTGGTACTCTTGATGTTACATATCACCTAATCAATGTGTTGGTTAACCATACACACTCCATTGATCTATGGTAAACATCAAGCTACCCTTTGTCACCCTTGTTAGTCCCAAACTAGTGTGCCGGTTAACCACACACACTCCACTAACGACTTAGCAAGGTGCAAAGTGCAATTTCATGGAATAGCATCATTTTCACATTTTCCTAAAGTAACTAAGATTGAGAATTTATAAAAGTTTAGTTACTTTATAATATCATTATACTTATTAATGAGGATTAATGTCCTATTCCACCCATTCGACTAACGACCCTCCACCAATCAAGGAAGCGGTGGGTGAGAGCAGACACCCATTAAACCATCATTTTATAGGCAGCAACCTTATACCCCCCTTATAGACCGGCTTCATGAATGAGGCCTACTAACGGTAAAAATGACTTGTCTTATACATATACATACACACACACACATACATATATATATATATATATATATATATATATATATATATATATATATATATATATATATATATAAGTATTAAACTTTAATATTATAATAGTATAGGGTTGAATTTTAAACCTTTTAAATTCTAGGGTTTGGAATTAAAGTTTCATAAATAAGACTTTTCAATTTCCAAAACTTGAAGGCAAGTTTTGAAACTCTTCAAAACCTCTTTAGTTTTAGAATTTATGTTCCATAAAAGAGACTTTCCAAGTTCTATAACTTGAGGACAAGTTATGTAATTCTTCAAGACCTTTGGAATTCTATAACTTAAAAAAAATAATGTTTCATGAATGATGAATTTTCATATTTCATAACTTGAGGACAAGTTATGAAACTATTCAAGAAACATTTAGATCAAATTGTTAAACAAATCCAATTATCATATAATTTATCATTTACCAATTTGACCTAGTTCATATAATTTCAATTTTTTACAAATAATTAGTTTTTGACAAAATCAAGTAAGTTAAAAGTTGACAATCATTATGTTATTAGATGGGGATAATCATTACCATATCATTAAAATCAAATTTTATGAACCAAAAAAATTTGTGGTAATGATCCTAATCCAAAAAAGGCCAAAACCTCGAAAATTCTGCCAACAGTTGTCCCAACTCGTCGAGCCAGGCAATGGACTCGTCGACTTCATGGGGAAATACATCCAACTCGTCGAGTCCTTCTTAGGAATCGTCGAGTTCATCAGGCAGTGGCCAGAAATGTCATTTTTCCAACTTTGAAAATCAAACAATTGCATCAATATAATAGAAAACACCCATGGCTCTTATACCACTGTTGGGTTTTATGTACTCTAACATTCCTATGGTGCACATAAAACCCTAATTCTTTGGATCTAAGTTTTCTCTAATTATACATACAATATTGGTTTCCAAAGCATGAAGCCTAAACTATCATACAAAATTCAATATATGAATCATAAAACTAGTTAAAAGATTACCTCTTGTTGTAGCTTGCTTGTGTTTGGCCTTTAGGAGCTTAGCACCTCAAGTGTGATGCCTCAAATGTCTTACAACAAACCAATAACAAAAGGAGGAACTTGAGATAGAGGTAATGGAGCACAAAATCGGCTAGCTTCTACTTTAGTGTGTATTGGCCGATTTTAGGGAGTTAGGGGTTTCTTTTATAGCCTAGGGTTTCATCCACGCGAACCCTAATTCACCATGACTCTTTACATTACATAGGCCTTTTGGGCTAAACCTTTATGGACTCTCATATAGATTTAGTCCAAACCTAGTCAACATGGATCATGGGTCCAACTACAAGTATTACTGATTTACCTAATATGTCCCCGTAATTTTAATCATTCTCTTTTGATCACTAACTTAATTCCAAATTAATTCTTGACCAACACTAATTAAATAATGTGATTTCTCAATTAATATATTATACTTATAATATATTAATAAATCATAATAACCTCTTTTCAAATATCCATCCTATCAAATTGTTCAAGAGAGTTGCAACCCAAATTGTGATGGGTTTTAGTATACTACAACATCCTATGGTGCACATACAACCCTAAATACCTTGGATCTATGTTTTCACTAATTATACATGCAACTGGTTTCCAAGGTATTAAACCTATAACTAGCATGCAATTTGACATAAACAATACAAGATGCTAGTTAGAATAACATACCTTTTATGTGGCTTGAAGTATTGATGTATTTGATGTTGCTTGAAACACTTTGGCCTTTAAGAACTTAGTGCCCCAAGTGTTGCACCTCAAATGGAATCACAACTCACCTAGGACAAAGGTGACTCTTGAGAGAGAATTACATGCACCAAAAACACCTCCAAGGACTCCAAGAACTTCTAGTGTCATTTTTAGGCAATGGACTTCATATTTATATGTGGTGGATTCCAAGGGTCATGGGTATAACCCAAATCCATACCCATGGGTTTTATGATCCATGGTTCATGTGGCCCAACTCTTTATGTATCCATACATAAACTTGGTCCAACATGGATCATAAGTCCAACACATATAAATATAACTAATTACCATAATTAGTCCCCATAGATTTAATTAGTCTCTTTTGAACATTGAATTAATTCCAAATTAATTCTTGATCAATACTAATTAAAACATATGATTTCATATTAATATATTATAACTTATAATATATTAACAAATCATATATATAACCTTCTCTCAAGAGTCCATCCTAACAAATTGTCCTGGTGTTATGCAACCCAAATGGACCATGCTACTCTCAGGTCGAGTACATACCAATTATAGTTATGAGCTTAGACACCTAATCCAACAAATGGACCATGCTATTTTCGGGTCAAGTACATACCAATTATAGTTATGGACTTAGACACCTAATCCTATAAGAATGAGATACGTAACGAAGCTCGACTCATCATGGAACAAACCATGTCCAATAAGGTTCGATTGCGCTTCTCAGCTACACCATTGAGCTGTGGTGTCCTAGGTGGCGTCAATTGTGAAACAATTCCACATTCCTTAAGATAATCGTGGAACTCAATACTAAGATACTCACCACCCATATCGGATCTGAGCATCTTTATCTTCCTGTCTAATTGATTCTCCACTTCTTGTTTAAACTCTTTGAAATTTTCAAAGCTTTCCAACTTGTGCTTGATTAAGTCGATATACCCATATATGCTATAATCTTCTGTGAACGTAAGATAGAAGCGGTTAGCATCCATTCTGGTGGATCTGAAGGGCCCACATACATCTGTGTGTAAGAGATCCAACAATCCTTCACCTCTTTCACAAGTATCAGTGAAAGGTGATTTAGTCATATTTCCAAGTAAACAAGATTCGCACGTGTCATCTGACTTTCGGTCAAACGACTCCAACACTCCATCCTTTTGGAGTTGGGCTATGCGCTTCTTGTTGACATGTCCAAGACTAAAATGCAACAAGAATGCCTTGTCTAAACCATTAGACGAATCGATGTGCAACACATTATTTCCTAAGTTGTCTGCAACCATCACAGTTTCATATACACCATTACAAGGCAATGCTTCAAAATATAAATTACCATTATAGAAAGCATTAATAGAACCAATTTCATTATTAAACGAAAATCTAAAACCTTTTATGTACAAACCATGAAAAGAAATAATATTCCTTGTTATTTCTAACGAGTAGCAACAATCATTCAACTCTAGACCTAACCCACTACTAAGCACTAAAGAATAAATCCTGATCTTGGTGATAGGCAAAGATTTCCTATTCCCCATTATCACGTTCATCTTCCCATGCTCCACATCCCTACTTCTTCTTAGCCCCTGCAAATAAGAACAAATGTGAAAACCACGTCCTATATGAAGGGCCCAAGAACTAGCATGTGATGAGTTATTAGATTGAATAGTGTAAATACCTGGGAAGGAAGGTTTTATCTTTCCATCCTTTATGTCCTGTAAGTATTTATGGCAACTTCATTTCCAATGCCCTTTGTCGTATCAATAGAAACACTCTGCTTCTTTCGGAGTAGATGAAGGAGTAGCAGAACCACATTTTCCTTTGGATTACGTAGATTTAGTATGTGTGCTTCCGCCCTATCTCCTGTTCCTTGTTTGGTTGTGGACCTGGCGCAGAGTCGCACATCCAACCGTCTTATTAATCCTAATTATATACGACCTGTATACACGAAGTAATGATAGATGGACCAAGTACAAATCCTATCATGAACACCAGGGCAAAGTTGCCAGGTCTACGACTAGGTATTCTGCCAATCAGAGGAGCGCAACCCCAGTATCACTGCTAAGAAAGCTAATTTCAGGACGAAATTCCATCTAACGGGGGGATGATGTGACAACCCGAAAAAAAATTTACTTTTAAAGCTCAGTCAATCAACTCATCTAAGTGTCAGACTCATTGGTAATGAGTTCTAGCCTGGTTAAAGGTCATTCTAAGGAGTTTTAAGCCTAGAACACTTAAGGAATGGGTGTTAGAATGTACCTGCTAGAGACACTGTTCAATAAATCGAGCCTTAACCTTCTCATTGAGAGTTCACGGCCACAACACTTGAGTTTACGGCCGTAAATCAAGGTGGGCCGTAAACTCCCCCTTTAAGACTCATATTCTTCAACTTCCTTCATTCTTTCATCTCCAACTCAAGAACACCCCATTTCTCTCTCAACTATCATCACGATTTTCATCCCAAATCTTCAAAAGTGTAAGTGTTCTTTCCTTGATTTGTTGTTACACTTCAACTCCTAGTCACACTCTTTGATTTCATCCATGAAATCATTCTTTTCTTAGATCTTCAAGTTTCACCAAGAACACCAAGAACACACACTAGTGTTCTTGGCAAAAATCGACCATTTCAAGCCTCTATATCGTAAGTACTCTTCCCTATACTTCATATCTAGTTAGGACTCATGCTTAGAGACTTGAAAACATCAAGAACACAAGAACAAAAGGAGTTTACGGCCAAGCCATCTCCCATGGCCGTAAACCCCTTTAAGGGTGCCATTTTGGCCATAAACCCTCCTAGATGCAAAGCTTGTGACCTAGAACCTTTCCTTGATGGAAATAGGACCTTAAACTTCTCTCAAATGCATAAGTGACCATGAGTTTATGGCTGTAAACTCCTTTGGGCCGTAAACTCATCCAAAGCCTCCATTGAGGTGGTCTTTCTCACCCTTGTGTAGAGCAAAAATCCCTCAAGCTTCCCTAGCCTTCAAACATCCTCATAAGCATGTTTGACCATGAGTTTACGGCCGTAAACTCCCTTGGCCGTAAACTCATGTTGGTGCCATTCCACTTCCCTTTGATAAATCACATGTGATTCCAACACTTAGTCCAAGTGTTTCCTAGTCCCGGAAGGTGTTTCCTTTCATATAGTTGCTTATAAACACTATATTCATGCCAATATATGTCATTTAGGACTTGTTGTGTCTCGGGACTTCATTCGTGGAACTTCTCATCCTTACACGCATACCCGTTTGAATCACCCACATCAGGTGAGTTCATACCCCGTAATGAATCTTTTAAACTGTTTTAAATACTTTTAAGGGGGGAATACAAGTTGAACACAATGATAATTGTGTAATTGTTTGTTATAAACATCTTTCAAAAGATTGCTTATGTCTTTTGTAAGTGATCAAAACATTTCAAAAACTCTTTTAAAGTTATGTTACTTTATAGTTTTACAAACTCCCTTTTTAAAGTACAATCATAACTTAGTAGATAAATGAGTCTTTTCAGTAACAGTCCAAGTAAAACATTAGTAAACTATAATAGGTATAGTTTAGGAAGATACTATTCATTGCTTCTAGTACAATGAAGCATACAAAGAGTCAGTTCATACATGAGTGAAAGCATACTATGATGAGAAACAAACAGAACATACTATTATGAGAAACAGATCAAACATACTAAGTTGCTATGGCATGGAACTACTACAGGATCTAATTATACCAATGAATCACTAACTCATTGTTTTAAACAAAAGGTGATAGTTATATTGGGTATACATGATCATATAACTTCAATGTGAATTACACGGCTTGCAAGAATTTGCAGAGGTCGTGTTTGGTTCCCTTAATCTCTAGACAGGGAGAGCGTTTAGTAGGGGTACTAGCCATTACATTATGACCATAATAAAACAAACATGTTTTAGGTCATAAGTACATACGTATGTCATTATAAACGACAACTGTGTACTTACATCTCCCACTACTTTCATAAAAGTGATGGTACCACTTGAAAGTCAATACAAACTATATTTTTGGTTAATGATAGTCTCACTTGGGAAAATACACACTCATGCAAGAAACAAACACATATAACATTAGATGCCTTGGTAGAAGGCTACGTTTAATAGAAAGGGACCTATAATTCTAACTTTATGATTCCTTAGTGTATGCATTCAGGGATATATATTAGTCGGGTCCGACAGGTAGTAAGATGTGTGCTTTCCGCTTCATTTCTTGTTCCTTGTTTGGTTGTTGGCTTAGAGCAAATACACCCAGCTTACTATCTATCCGAGCTTAGCTATATATATGTTCCGTAGACACCAAGTAATCATAAGGGTTACCATGTATGGGTCAGGTCATAGGACATTATTCAATGCACAGATTTCTAGTACAAAACATACTTTTCAAATGAAGAACTTTTGAATACAAAACTAGGAACTTAACCAGCAAAGGGTTTAATCCATTTTATTAAACCAATAAAACTTAAAGGACCTTAGGTGGTTAATTCTATAATACCTTAGTTTATACACCAAGGTTATATATAATTAATATCTGATAGGTAGTTGGATGTGTGCTTTCCGCCTCATTTCCTGTTCCTTGTTTGGTTGTGGGCTTAGGGCAGATTCACACAGTTAACTATCTGTTCGATATTAGATTATATATAACTAGTATAAACTAAGTGATTATAGAAGGAACTACTGTGGTTATCATTTCATAATAAGAAATAAGGGTTTTCTTAAAGGATCTTTTCACCAAATATAAAGGAACTATTACAGTTAACTCCGTGAGTACCGAGTGAATACGCAGGGGTTATATACAACGATGATCTAACAACCAATGGGATGTGTGTCTTCCGCCTCATTTCCTGTTCCTTGTTTGGTTGTGGGCTTAGGGCAGATACACACAACCGATTTTTTGTTTACTCTGGGTTTTATATAACTTGTATCCATTTAATACGCATAGAAAGGACTGTTGAGTCATTTTTACTTATCTTTCATTAAAGTAGGAAATATAGGATTTTCTGGAGGAACAGGAAAACTTTTCTAAACAGAACTTACAACGTACTACATTTTACAACTACATTTTACAACAACTTTCTATAACTTACTTACATCACTAAAATCTTATCAACTCACCAGCTTAATTGCTGATCAACTCATTCAAATAACTTGTATTCTCAGGAACCTAGTAGAAAGGTAGTCGTGCTGGGAATTCAGAAGATGAAGCATAATAGCTTCAAGTCTTGTTTGGTTATTTGGTTATGTATTATATGTTTTGTGAACACACACATTGTAAACACTTTCTTTCTAATGAAATGGTTGTTCATTACTTTCCTTACTATGATGCATGTCTTGTGATACTAAACATGACGTCCTCCACCCCCGAACGTTTCCGCCGTTCCGGTTTTGGGGTGTGACAGATTGGTATCAGAGCATTGTTTATAGTGAACCAAGTATATCAACCGATAAAAGATATACCACTATAAATACAATGGGGCTTAAGTGCTCTGGATAACGATATATTTTAAGAGTACAACGATAAGTTATAAAAATATACCTACTTGCTTATACATGTACATATTAGAACAGGTATCACAAGGAGAACAGAACTAAAGTATTTAAAAGTTGAACACTGTCGTCAAACCTGAACATGTCACACCCCAAAACCGGAACGGCGGAAACGTTCGGGGGTGGAGGACGTCATGTACAGTATCACAACAATGCATAGTAGTAAACAAGCAACAACATCATTCATTGCATTAATAATAGAATTTAATACAAGTGTGTTCTGTGAAGTTTATAAAACACCAAAAATGTAGATCAAAATAAAAGATGAGTCTTGAACGAGCTCCATCTTCTCAAAACCTGGTCGACTGTACCTATCTACTGATGACCTGAGAATACAAGTTATTTTGAAAGAGTTTATCAGCATTAAAGCTGGTGAGATCATAAGTATTTTAGTGTCATTGCTTGTATGAAAATGTTTGTATGTGTTTGATGTATAAGTTTGTAAATGTTTGTAAATGTTTGCAAATATTTGTATCTCCTAGAAAATCCTATATTTTCTACTAAACGTAGCCTTCTACCAAGGCATCAAATGAAATGTATGTTTGACTCTTGTAAGAGTGTGTATTTTCCCAAGAATGACTATCATTAACTAAATGTAGTTTATATGTTAATGAATGTATGAGAAGATCACAAAGTAAATGTAATAGGGAAAATAATGTTTTACCTCAGCATTGACACTGCTGGTTATAAAGTGATAAAATACAGACTCCAGGTGGTATTAAATGTACAATACACCTCGGAGAGTCTAAAGTAATAAAATACAGACTCCAGGTAGTATTAAATGGACAATACACCTCGGGGAATCTATTTGTAATAAAATACAGACTCCAGGTAGTATTAAATGGACAATACACCTCGGGGAATCTATTTGTAATAAAATACAGACTCCAGGTAGTATTAAATGGACAATACACCTCGGGGAATCTATTTATAATAAAATACAGACTCCAGGTAGTATTAAATGGACAATTGTGACAACCCGAAATTTACTCCGTCACTGTAACCCGTTTCCGTTAATAAAAGTTAGTTCTATTAAAATTTTCCGTTAACTTTTATTTATTAAAATAATTCATTTTGAGTTATTAAAATAATATATATTTAATGACGGAATAAAAGCATCTAAGTCGGGTTACGGTTAGTTTACCGGGTAAAAACATTTAGCTCTGTTTAAACGACAGTGTATGGTGGGTCCGCACTAGGCAGCCATATATAAAGGAGGAGTGTCCACCTTTAGAGTCTTTTCCCCACCTTGGAGCTTTCTCTCTCTACCTTCTCTCTCTAAAATCGAGTTTGGCCAAGGATCACCACTTTCAAGCCTCAAAAATCAAAGGTAAACCCCCTAACTTGATTTTCTAGCTTGGTATTCATGCTATTTCGAGTTGGATCATCCAAATACCCCAACATGCATGTGTTTACGGTTTGGGGTGCCTCCCAAAACCGTAAACTCCTATGTGAGGGTTTTGAAGCCCCAAAACACTTCCAAACCTTCTCTAATGCTTAGATATAGCTTAGATACTTGCATGCATGGACTAAGGAACCCAAGATCATGACTTTTTGGCCATAAACTTGAGTTTACGGTTCTTGAACATTCAAGAACCGTAAACCCAAAACCGTAAACACCTCAAATGGTGTTTTGATGCCCCTAAACCCTTCATTAGCTTGTTTGATGAACTAGAAACTAGTGTAGATGAGCTTAGGACCCTAAAACATGAAATGGTTGAAGTGGTCAAGGGTTTACGGCCGTAAACCCTAGAGTTTACGACCGTAAACTCCCAAGGAGTGGTCCAAGGACCGTAAACTCCAAGGGAGTACCCAAGTAAACCCTAATCACTTCCCAAGCCTTTGAATTGATCCTAGAAGCCTTCCTTATGATACATGGGACCTTTAGACACACAAACTCACCATTTCCATGAGTTTACGGCCGTAAACTCATGGGGGAAATGATCTCCCAACCGTAAAAACACTTAAGTGTGGCCAAGTGAAGTGTAAACTCCATAGTGAGGCCATACACTCCTTAGATGCAACCTTTAGCACTCCTAACACTTGAAACAAAGTGTTTTCATACATTAAAGTGCCTTTACTCACTTAATTAGTGATTACACAACTAATTAGATACCTTATACATCACTACATGTTACATAGGATCCGTGTGTGTGTTCAAGTCCTCACTTGACACCTAGCATCCTACCCGGCGTTTCCATCCACTTCACTCACTACAGGTGAGTTCATACCCCTAAATGAACCTTTTTAAATGTTTTTAACTGTTTTATGGGGGGGAATACAAGTTGAACCAAATAAGTTATAGTAACAATCGTATGTGAATTATAACTTGCAACCAAAAGGATTTTCTACACTATTAACTGTTTTTACCACCAAAAAGGGATTTTCTATATTTTCAACTATATTGCCAATTAAACTGTTTTCAAATGCTTACCAAATTCATTTTCGTGTTAAATCACTATAAAACTATTTTCCAAAATTCTTTTAAACTAATTTTTATTCTCAAACCATATCTACACCAATATATTTATATAAGTAAGACTTGAAGGACTTAGGACTAATAGCTCACCTTATTTCCTGTTCTTGTTTGATTGTGGGCTTAGGGTATTTTGTTATTAGTCTGACTCTCGTTGAATTCTTAGTTATATATCTTATATATTTGTGTCAGATATAAAAGTTTTCATATCAGTTCAATGCCTTTGAATATCAAGGACATACAACCAACATCACTGTTTAACTATAATAGGTATAGTTAAGGATTACTACTCAGTGCTGCTGTTGCCATGACAACTACCAGAGTCAGTTCAGTTGTGAGTCAATATATGCTATGTACTATACAAGAGAACACTATATACTATACAAGGAGAACATTACATACTATACAAAGAGAACACTATATGCTATACAAAGAGAACAATACATACTATACAAGAGAACTTACTAAAATAGAATGTGGCATACTATTTCTCGATACGACACATCTTTGTGCTATCACCGCGTAACCAGAGTCTCCTGGAGGGAGAGCGGGCATTATGTGTATAGATCTATACGGGACAGACACTCCCACATCCCGACTGCTAGCTACAGTCCGAGCTGTCTAGGCCCAGGGGTGACAAAATGTCACATCACTACATATGACTCGGAGGGTCAAAGGGATTCGATCGTCAATCAGCATGGTTACGTACCAGTTCACATTCAAACCTTTAATTAATACTTTAAGAATTAAAGGCAACAGACTCCCTGAGGAGTATTGTACATTTAACACTACCTGGAGCCTGCATTTCATTACATATGGCCGACAGTGATACTGTTGGGGTAAAACATTTTTCTCATTACTATACATGAATAAAGTCTAAAATTATATTTTCAAACTAATAACTACTGGGAAAACTTGTACATTATCAAAGGAACAAGCAAACCATCGGGTCTTGGTGAAGACTAATTTTTCTGGAAAACATAGGGTTTTCTAGGGCTCATACTATTTTCGAACACTGAAACTTTCTTTTGCAATGTATAATTGTGAATATTTTTATACAGGAAATGACACTAAATACTTATGAACTCACCAGCTTTATGCTGATAAACGTTTTCAAAATAACTTGTATTCTCAGGTCATCAGTAGACAGGTACGGATGCAGCTTTTGAGAAGACGGAGCACACATAAGACTCCACTTTATTTTGATTGTATTTTTGGTGTCTAACATTTGTACTGAACACGTTTGTATTACAATTATTATCTTAATGCAATGGATGTTGTTGCTTGTCTTTACTATTATGCTTTGTTATGATACTGTACATGACGTCCTCCACCCCAGAACGTATTCCGCCATTCTCGGTTTTGGGGTGTGACAACAATACAGCTCGGGGAGTCTATTTGCCTTTAATCCCAAGTTGGTTAATTAAAGGTTTAAATGTGAACTCGTATGTAACCATGCTGATCAACGACTGAATAAAAGATGACCCTCCGGTGTCATATGTAGTAAGGTGGCATTTGTCACTCCTTGGCCTTATCGGCTGGGACTGTAGCTAGCAGTCAGGGTGTGGGAGTGTCTGTCCCATATAGATCTATACACAAGATGCCCGCTCTCCCTCCAGGAGACTCTGGTTACAAATTGATACAACACAGTGTCGTTGTATCCTTAAATGGTATGTCACATTAATTTATCGTATAACAGTGTTTGTATAGTAAGTCATAACGTAGAAATGTTCTTTCTGTACTAATGTATAGTATACTCTCCTAGTTTCTCATAATAGTATATATTGACTCATGCATGAACTGACTCTTTGTATGTTTCATTGTTCTAGTAATAGTATTAGTAACTTCCTAAACTATACCTATTATAGTTTACTAGAAATGTTGATTGTATGAATGAACATGTTTGTATACCTTTGCTACCCAAAGGTATTGAACTGAATGAAGGAACTCTTATATATATATACATATACATACTATATAACTAAGATTCAAACGACCTTCGGACAAACAACTGATACCCTAAGTCCACAACCAAACAAGGAACAGGAAGTAAGGTGAGCTATCAGTCCTAAGTCCTTTCAGTCTTACTTATATAACTATATCTATATAGATACTCATTTTACAAAATGTAAGTTTAGAAAGAAGTTTTGTAAAACCCTTTTGAATAGTTTATATAAATATTGATGACTTGGTGTCATTTCATAAGACGATTTAAAAGCAGTTTGGCATATAAGAACAAGTTTAATAGAAAGTATTTGACATGTAAAAAGTTTATAAAACGATTTGAAGTAGTTTGTTTGATAACACAGTTTGAAAAGTAAGAAAATCCATATGTTTGATAAAACAGCTAACAGAGTAGTAAAATCCATTTGTTTGATAAAACAGTTAATAGAGTAGTAAAATCCATTTGTTTGATAAAACAGCTAACAGAGTAGAAAAATCCATTTGTTTGATAAAACAGTTAACAGAGTAGTAAAATCCATTTGTTTGATAGTTATTAATCACATGTGATTGATATTGTCACACCCCGGCCGTCGACGGAAACACCGGGCGGTGTAACGTCATTTCTTGTATCATAGTTATCAACTTCCTAAAAACACATGCAATTTAAAATACGTCAACATAAAGTTGGTGAGTTCACAGGTTTTGACTCCATAAAATAATACATTTTCCATGTTCAAAAGTATAGTTTTGAAAGTATCATTTTGAATCACCAACGTTTAGCATATATATCCTAGGTATAAAAGTTTACTTACCAAACAAGTAGTTTACCTATAAGTCTCATATACTATGAATATAAGTGTTTGTAATTCCATACAAACGAAAGTTGCTACGTATAAATCTTATTTCAATTCTATACGAGTAAAATCGCTACGTATAAATCTATTTCAATTCTATACGAGTAAAACCGCTATGTATAAATCTATTTCAATTCTATACGAGTAAGTAGAATAGGTATAGTGGCCTACTTAATATACAAATAACATACCTACTAGATTCTTATACTTAGAGTATAAGTCTTTGGGAAACTTATACTTAACATTCATACTTGTATATCAACAAAGTATAATGCTTCTAAAGTTGTGCTACCATGAGTCTATAGCTGCGACTGTATGACTTAGTTTTATACCTCTTATTATTATTACAAGGATCACACATTGCGGTAGTACAAGGATCACACATTGCGGTAGTATAAGGATCACACCGTGCAGTACTACAAGGAGTACATCTTGTGGTAGTACAAGGATTACACCTTGCGGTAGTACAAGGATTACACCTTGCAGTAGTACAAGGATTACACATTACGGTAGTACAAGGATCACACCTTGCGGTAGTACAACAGCTATAATTAGAATTAAAACCAGGTTTTATCTTGACATAAAACCAATAACAACAACATATAACATACCTGGTTTTATCTTGACATAAAACCAACAATAACAACATACTTATCAATTAACATATAGAACTTCCGAGTATAACTCTGGAACTATATCGCACACAACACATATATATAGAATCCTAAGTATAACTCAAGATCTACATTAGTATACTACTATAACAATAACATGCTAACAACTTTACGATAGTTGTATACTTTCAGATACGAAATAACTATATCCCGGTTATTATAACTATCTACGTTGATACTAATATACTATCATATAGATATAACAATAACGTATATATAATATGTAGCATGCGTTTTCCCCCGAAATATTAGAAAGTGGGGCCGTGAAACTCACCTTAATAGCGTGATTTTATGTAGTCTAAGCAGAAACGGTCAGCGTACGAGGTCGTCGGGGCTCGGGATGCAAGAGGGCTTTAGCAAAGGAGAGAGGAGAAAGAAGTTCAGGTGTAAGAATGGCTGGGGTCGATCTTGCTATTTACAGTAAGATTTTTGGCCTTCACGACGTGAAAAAATCATTGTTCACGTCGTGAGTTTGGATCTTATCTCTTCGTAGACTTGCCATCCGTCTTCTAGCTTCCGAAGGTGGCAAAATGACTCCTCACGTCGTGAATTATCAATGTTCACGTCGTGAGTTTGGATCTTATCCCCTCGCAGCCTCGTCACACCTTCTAGATCCGAAATGTGGCGGTTTGACTCCTCACGTCGTGAGTTTTTGTGCTCACGTCGTGAGTTCAGTCAAATTAGGGTTTCTGACAGCGAAATCTTCGGAAGGCCATAACTTTTGCATACGAACTCCGTTTTTGACGTTCTTTATATCCACGCGTAGGTAATTCCGAGTACTACAACTCTCTTATAGATTAAAATAGCTAATTCTAATCCTATTTTAAATTCCTATTGTTATAAAGATTTTATAGTGTTCGGTTTATCATAACTTCTTCACGCGAAGCCAAATTTCGATGTTTTGTATATTTTTGGAATCGTATGGATGTATACTTTGATTTATACTATAAAGTATGTATGAAAGTTCATATTTATATTAGAATTATCATGAAATACATAGTAAGTTTACTACATTACTTGTTTTGACAAAATCACATTACATGATTGGTATAATCACATGTGATTGTTATTGACCTACTTTTGACTAGTGTTACATTCTCCCCCCGTTGATAAAATTTCATCCCGAAATTCATCTTGTACCAAATTCCACTGCAGGGTCTTTGATAGCTTCCCTGCTTCCTGTTACGAATGCCAGTAACGGCCTAACTTCCTTGACCCTTTAACTTTGGACATTCCTTCTTGATATGTCCAATTTCACCGCACTCAAAACATGCTCTTCCTCCATCATAGCCTATTCCAGTGTTTGTTCCTTGATTTTCTGTTGTAGGTGTTGTGCTCCTGCAGTAATTTGCAGTGTGTCCTTTCTTTTTGCACTTCATGCAAATATAATAGTCACATGCGTGCTGATGGTTGCATTGACTGCACCATGAACAGTTACCTAGGTGATGACGATTACAATGAGTGCACCATGGGAGTTTTCCAACATACTTCCTTGGTTGTATGGGTATTATTGTTGTGGCTGTATAATTAGTTGCCACATCTTGTCTTTCCTCAGATGATTGTATGGGATTCTTCCCATTAAATTTGCGGTTGTTCGTTCCAGATTCGGGAGACTCAGCTATAAATCTCACTTGGATTTCTGTGCTGGTTAGCTGATGAGCTATACGCTTTGCACTGTCATATGTTGTAGGCTTCGATGCGATCACCATTCCTTTGATTTGTGATGCTATACCCCAGATATATCGCTCAATCTTCTTATATTCGGGGGTTACAAGAGTTGGACACATCACCGCAAGATCATTGAATCTAGCGGTATAAGCATTTATCTCTGAACCCTTCATGGTTAGGGTCCACAATTCTTGTTCCAGCTTATGTATTTCCTCCCTGGGACAATACTCCTCTACTAGCATCCTCTTCATCTCTTCCCATTGCATGGAATTGGCAGCATCAATACCCATTGTATTCACATGGCTGTTCCACCATGTCAGTGCTGCATCAGCGAAGGTACACGCAGCAAATCGTACCTTACATTCGTCCGGATAAAAGCTTATTTGAAATACTGATTCTGCCTTTTCAATCCACCGGGTCAAGCTAACAACCCTTTCCGTTCCATGGAAGCTCTTAGGTTTGCAATTCATAAAATCCTTGTAGGTACACATTCTGGCGGTCCCTACATTGCCTTCGTTTCTAACTCCTCCTCTTGTGACATTAGCAAGAGCTGCAGCGATTCTCTGAGCTATAATTTCTTCAAGTTCTGCTAAACTTATTGGAGGGTTTGTTTCTGGTGGTGGTGGTTGCGGTTGTTGTTGTTGTGGTCCTGGTCGTTGGTTCAGTTTTAGACGAGCGCTACTTCTTCTAGGCATTTTGTTTAGTTCCTATACATTTTGGATCACCAAGTGTTTAGTCTAACAAATATTACTCCCAATTTAAATAGTTCATATGATCTGATCATAATAAAATATAGTTGTACACCTACACCTAGTTGTGATAAGATCTATGCACATATGAACTTTAGTTGGAATATCTGATCTAAATCCTTGAGATTAAAAACATTCCGGGTATTTAGGTGTATTATCATCGTGGGTCTGAGTCTTCATATATGACTCTATATTTATTATTTGTTGTATTCATGCTCTATTAATTATTGTTTGTTACTTCAGGTCTAGCTGATAAGGCACCGGCCAGTCAGGACAGTCGGTGGGCAGGATCATTTTAGCATATAGCCGTTCTGAAATCCAGCAACCCAAATCGACATGTCTATCCTTGTCACCGCTCCCGTAAGTAGTCCTTCAGTAGAATATTTAATAATACTTTATATTGTAGGCTAAGGGATATACCTAAACCTAACAGAGTAAGCCCTAAACTATAGTCGTGCTTTCCTAAGAAAGTACTAATTCGCTATAGTTAATAGCTCTGATACCAATCTGTCACACCCCGGCCGTCGACGGAAACACCGGGCGGTGTAACGTCATTTCTTGTATCATAGTTATCAACTTCCTAAAAACACATGCAATTTAAAATACGTCAACATAAAGTTGGTGAGTTCACAGGTTTTGACTCCATAAAATAATACATTTTCCATGTTCAAAAGTATAGTTTTGAAAGTATCATTTTGACTCACCAACGTTTAGCATATATATCCTAGGTATAAAAGTTTACTTACCAAATAAGTAGTTTACCTATAAGTCTCATATACTATGAATATAAGTGTTTGTAATTCCATACAAATGAAAGTTGCTACGTATAAATCTTATTTCAATTCTATACGAGTAAAATCGCTACGTATAAATCTATTTCAATTCTATACGAGTAAAACCGCTATGTATAAATCTATTTCAATTCTATACGAGTAAGTAGAATAGGTATAGTGGTCTACTTAATATACAAATAACATACCTACTAGATTCTTATACTTAGAGTATAAGTCTTTGGGAAACTTATACTTAACATTCATACTTGTATATCAACAAAGTATAATGCTTCTAAAGTTGTGCTACCATGAGTCTATAGTTGCGACTGTATGACTTAGTTTTATACCTCTTATTATTATTATAAGGATCACACATTGCGGTAGTACAAGGATCACACCTTGCAGTAGTACAAGGAGTACATCTTGTGGTAGTACAAGGATTACACCTTGCAGTAGTACAAGGATTACACATTACGGTAGTACAAGGATCACACCTTGCGGTAGTACAACAGCTATAATTAGAATTAAAACCAGGTTTTATCTTGACATAAAACCAATAACAACAACATATAACATACCTGGTTTTATCTTGACATAAAACCAATAATAACAACATACTTATCAATTAACATATAGAACTTCCGAGTATAACTCTGGAACTATATCGCACACAACACATATATATAGAATCCTAAGTATAACTCAAGATCTACATTAGTATACTACTATAACAATAACATGCTAACAACTTTACGATAGTTGTATACTTTCAGATACGAAATAACTATATCCCGGTTATTATAACTATCTACGTTGATACTAATATACTATCATATAGATATAATAATAACGTATATATAATATTTAGCATGCGTTTTCCCCCGAAATATTAGAAAGTGGGGCCGTGAAACTCACCTTAATAGCGTGATTTTATGTAGTCTAAGCAGAAACGGTCAGCGTACGAGGTCGTCGGGGCTCGGGATGCAAGAGGGATTTAGCAAAGGAGAGAGGAGAAAGAAGTTCAGGTGTAAGAATGGCTGGGGTCGATCTTGCTATTTATAGTAAGATTTTTGGCCTTCACGACGTGAAAAAATCAGTGTTCACGTCATGAGTTTGGATCTTATCTCTTCGTAGACTTGCTATCCGTCTTCTAGTTTCCGAAGGTGGCAAAATGACTCCTCACGTCGTGAATTATCAATGTTCACGTCGTGAGTTTGGATCTTATCCCCTCGCAGCCTCGTCACACCTTCTAGATCCGAAATGTGGCGGTTTGACTCCTCACGTCGTGAGTTTTTGTGCTCACGTCGTGAGTTCAGTCAAATTAGGGTTTCTGACAGCGAAATCTTCGGAAGGCCATAACTTTTGCATACGAACTCCGTTTTTGACGTTCTTTATATCCACGCGTAGGTAATTCTGAGTACTACAACTCTCTAATAGATTACAATAGCTAATTCTAATCCTATTTTAAATTCCTATTGTTATAAAGATTTTATAGTGTTCGGTTTATCATAACTTCTTCACGCGAATCCAAATTTCGATGTTTTGTATATTTTTGGAATCGTATGGACGTATACTTGGATTTATACTATAAAGTATGTATGAAAGTTCATATTTATATTAGAATTATCATGAAATACATAGTAAGTTTACTACATTACTTGTTTTGACAAAATCACATTACATGATTAGTATAATCACATGTGATTGTTATTGACCTACTTTTGACTAGTGTTACAGATATAATAACTATAATGTTTCAACATGTATCCCCCCCCCCCACAAAAGCATTTAAAATCATTTAAAAGGTAGATTAAGGGGTATGAACTCACCTGTAGTGAGTGGTTTGGATGAACGGATGGTATAGGATGCTAAGTGTCAAGTGAAGACTTGAGCACACACATGGATCCTATTTAACATATAATGACACATATATGTATCCAATTAGTCATTTAACAACTAATTAATCAAGTAAAGACACCCTAGGACATGGAAACACTTTGATTCAAGTGCTAAAAGTACAAAAGGGTTGCATCTAGGGGGTGTAGGGCCTCACATTGGAGTTTATGGCCCAAATGGTAAGGCCCATGAGTTTACGGCCCATGGCTTTACGGCCCAATGGGTTTACGGCTGTAAACTCATGTAATGTTGATCCATTTTGTGTATTTAAGGTCCTACAAACTTCCAGGAAGTGTTCTAGACTAAAGGCCAAGCCTTAGGAAGAAGTTGGGGTCCATATGCACACATTATTTGGGTTTACGGCCAAGGGAGATTGCCTTGGCCGTAAATACCCTTCTGGATATGATTTCTTGATGTTTAACAAGGGATTCTAGTATATAAAAAGCTAAGGATAGTGTACTTACGTAGTAGAAGCTTGAGGGAGTGGTTAGAGCCCAAAAACACTAGTGTGTGTTCTTGGTGTTCTTGGTGAAATGAAGAACACTTGAAGATCTACCCAAAAGAAGAGATTTCATGGATGACATCAAGAGTGAATCAAGAAGAATAGATGTATTAACTCATGTATGGAAGGATTCACTTACATTTTTGAAGATTGGAGTAAAACGTCAAGATCCTTGGGAGAGAATTTCGAGTTATAGGCTTGGAAAAGTGAAAAGTGGCTGAAAAATGACTAAGGGTCGTATATATAGCATGGAGTTTACGAACAACATGTGTTTACGGCCGTAAACCCATGACCCTTGGATGTAAACTCCTCTTTTGAGGGTTTATGGCTTGGTTGATGGATTACAACTTCAATTGGCACTTTCGTTCACTTATTCCCTTGATGTACTAAACTTAGAATACTCAAATAGACTCTAAATAGCGCTAAAAGTTAGTAGGAAAAAGGTCTAACTTTGACTGGATTGAATGGTTTGTACGAGATTGAAATTTTGGGTTGTCACATCATCCCCCCGTTAGAGGAAATTTTGTCCCGAAATTAGAGTATAAGCAACTAAGTTATTACAAATAACTAAGTAAAAAGATGAGGATATTTAAGTTTCATTTGATCCTCGCGCTCCCAAGTGAATTCAGGTCCTCGCTTGGCATTCCAGCGAACCTTCACTATCGGGATACGGCCTTGCTTAGTTTGCTTGACCTCTCGGTCCATGATCTCTACAGGTTCTTCCACGAAATTGAGGCCCTCGTTGATCTCGATCTCGTCGAGTGGGATACAAGAGTCTCGTCGGATAGGCACTTTTTCAAGTTTGAGACGTGGAAAGTAGGATGTACGTTACTAGGTTCGCGAGGTAGGTTGAGTTTGTAAGCTATAGGGCCGATTCTAGCGAGAATCTCGAAAATCCCTACGTGTCTTGGATTCAGCTTTCCACGCTTTCCGAAGCGTATCAAGCCCTTCCAGGGTGAGACTTTCAAAATAACTCGGTCTCCTACCTGGAATTCCAAAGGTTTCCTTCGTTTGTCAGCGTAGCTTTTCTGTCGGTCTCTAGAGGCGTTCAATCGTTCGTGAATCTGAACGATCCTCTCTGTCGTTTTCCGAAAGATATCCTGAACTTCGGAGCAAATACTACTGTCTCTATCTCCAGATCGTGTATTGTATAGCATGGCCTCGAGTGTCTTAAGCTGACGGGAGGTATAGGCAATGACCTTACCTCGTTGCATCAGAACACAACCGAGACCTTAATTGGATGCATCGCAATAGACTACGAAGTCTTCTATTCCTTCTGGGAGGGATAGTATCGGTGCGGTGCATAAGGCTCGTTTTAGCATTTGGAACGCTCTCTCTTGCTTCTCTTCCCAGTCCAGAGCCACGCCCTTCTGGGTCGAGGTCATATGAGGCTTCGCGAATCGAAAGAAGTTCTGAAAGAACCTACAATAGTAGCCTGCGAGACCTAGAAATTTATGAATTTTTATAGGTGTCTTCGTGTCTGATAGTTCCCAATGGCCTGCTGAAGATGTTGACTATGCTCCTCCTTACTACGAGAGTAGATAAGTATGTCATCTATGAAGACGATGACTAACAGATCCAAGTAGGGATGGCACACCCTATTCATTAAGTCCATGAATACTGCAGCGCGTTTGTTAATCTGAACGGTATCACTACAAATTCGTAGTGTCCATAACGAGTTCGGAAGGCTGTCTTCGGAACATCCTCCCCTAACACCCGTAACTGGTGATACCCGGATCTTAGGTCGATTTTTGAAAGGAAGTTCACCCTTTGAAGTTGGTCGAACAAATCGTCTATATGAGGCAGAGGGTAACGATTCTTGACGGTCAGCTTGTTGAGCTCCCCGTAGTTAATGCACATACGAAACGATCCGTCTTTCTCCTTGACGAACAAGACCGGTGCTCTCCGTGGTGAGAAGCTTGGTCTTATAAAGCCCTTGTTGGGCAGTTCGTTAAGTTGACCGAACAGTTCTTGCATCTCTGCAGGTGCCAGATGATAGGGCGATTTGGCTACTGGGGTAGCCCCTGGAACTAAGTCGATCCTGAACTCGACTTGACGTTGCGGAGGTAATCCTGGGAGTTCATCTGGAAAGATGTCGGAAAGATCCAAAATAAATTATGATTACTCAAAAGTAAGGGGAGGATAGGTACTTCTGTTCCACCTGCATCTCTTGTCCCGATCGGCGGAAAGAGTATTTGTTTGGTTTCTAAGTTTATTCGCGTGGCAGCACGATCACTCGTAGTCTTGAGTAGTCTCCGTCCTGAAGTTCATATTTGGTTCATCAATCACAGCTTCACGTATACGAGTCGTATATAATTAAGATTGAAAAGGCCGTCGAATAAATGATTCTTCTCTAAGCTCACATCCAAACAAGGAAAAGAAGTTATAGCGGAATCATCAATTCTAAGCCTGTAGGACCTTGATTATATACCACCCTTGCGTATACATTCCTCAGCGATAGATTAACCGTATGGGTCTTCGGATTGAACTTGACGTACTGCACGGGCGGTATACCGGGGAGGTTTCTTCAAGAAGGATACGAAACATAAGATACCCTACGCATGAGTATCTCGGAGCTCTGGAATGACGGCTTCGCTAGAAAGGCGATTACGGGGAAAAGAATTTCCGCACGAAACTGGCATTGTGAGGATCGAATTGACTCAGGTTACATGATAATGTCGGACTACTCGGAATAAAAGGCGTTAGACTAGATCATAAAGGTGTTACAAAACTTAATGGTGCAACTTGACAGAGTTTCAATACTTTAGTTTTATCTTACAAGACTGCTGCTGCGAACAAGGTATACTACAAAAGCAAGTACACGCAGCATGAGAGTCCCTTGACTGACGGGATCTCGCAAAAGATATGACTCGAGTTGCACTAGTTTTTTAACAGTTTATAAGTCTATTTTAACGAAACGCCCTAGAATTTCAACGTGGGTCCGGAGCAGTCTCTCCTGCAGCAGTGATCGTTAGTATCTTCCCGTCTGCGCCAGAGTTCTTGGTTATTGGACAATCCTTCTTGAGATGTCCTATCTCACCGCATAAATGACATATCTGGCTTGTACCAGTGTCGGTGGTGGAAGTGAAGTGTCGGGTTGGAGTTATGTGGATACGAGCGCTTTCTTTGTTCCTCTCTTTCTTTTATAGTGTCCGGTTTCACCACAACCATAGCAAGTCGGGCTGACCCCAATGTTAGTGGCTTGGGAGGTGGTTCGTGCCGGCGCTCTACAGGCACTAGTAGTGTGGCCCTTTCGGTTGAAATTGAAGCATTGCAACTCACGACAAACTCCGTGATGATGAAAATTACACTTGCTACAATTCGGGAGTGTTCCCTCATATGGTCTGATCGGTGCTGAAGTGGCAGGGGTCGCCACTTGTTGCTGTTGCATGGCAAGTTTTTGAGATCGCTTGCGCTCCCTTTGGGCTTGACGCTTTCGTTTCTTATTCTCAGATTTGTGGCTTAGGTTATTTGTAACAGTTATCATTTGTTGATTTCCTGGATGGTTACAACAATTTGAACTGTCAACACCTTTTCCAGCCTTGACTGTGTTGCTTGCGTTGAAGTGTGCAAGGACAGCTGCCACGGCAGCTGTTACCGCGGCTTGGAAGGTAGCGGCGTCTATATGAAGGATCGGGGTTTCGTCGTTCGGTTGACTGTTTCTGGATGACGACATGATTCTGACATACAATAAGAAAATAAGTTCGTGAGTGATTATGGTCGGTCCTAGATGTATTCTACTCATTCATGTAAAGATAAGGTTTTCGTTTTGTTAAACTGCTCTCGATGGTTTGGCCTACATCCCTATGATGTAGTACTGCTAAGGAGTTGAAGTAAGTTCATAGAATGTTCACTAGACGATTGTTATTTTGAACTAGGCTATCAATGGTTGGTGGATAACATGATCCAATCTTTGACAAGAATTGGAAGTGATCCTTGAGCTAATTTACCACAGCTCAATAATTTGACGAAAGTAGGGTTTAGATTGAATTCTAATGATAGTAGAATGAAAATATTTGAACAAGGATTGGCACAGAAATTTGCCGATTGTCAATATCTTTGATATTTAAGATGTAATACGTTTGGCAAAAATGACCTGGGAGTAGGTCTTAGATCATATTCGAAGTAGAAAAGTTTTGACAGAACAACGGCCTACAAAAAGTACTTATAGTAAGGAGTTAGCTACATAGAAAACTGCTACTTGGAGCATAGATAGGAAGACTATTCTTTCATCCAATGAAAGAAAAGTAGAATATCTCCTACTGGTGACGGTTATCCCTTGGGCGAGCCCTTAGTTCAGCCAGCTAACGCTCCACATCAAGTAGGTGCCTTTCGTACACCCTTTGGCGTACTCAGAGATCTATGACTTCAGCTCAAGAATCAGCTAGCTCTTGCTGCAGGGCCTCGTGGTCTCCCCTAGATCTCTCACGAGCATCTTCCAGATGAATGGTGCGGATGGTGTGCATTCTCGCATTGGCATCAACTTCTGTGATTCGATGGAGAGCTGTCCTGCCCTGAATTTCGTTTCGGGCAACTCTGCGGACCAGTATTGGCAAGACTCTGTCTGCTGAGCCTCCTTCGCTTAGGTCATAAAAGCTTCGGTTTCCATTGAATGGCATGGGCTGATCCTACTCTTGGCTCCATGTTTCCAAGCTTTCCACCCACGGAGGCGTCAGGCCTTGAAAAGCCGGACGAGGGTTAGGATTTGGGACAGGAGCCACCGGGGGTAGGTTCTCAACTTCTGGCTCGGAGTCAGAACCATCCGAAAAGCCTTCAGCCTGATGATTATCCACAGGGATTGGGTGATAATCTTCTGGCTCTGCTTCAAACCCTCCTCCATTACCTTGGTTAGGGAAGTACGGGTTGTCGTGGGGATGGAATCCAGCCATGTTATCTACGCGAGAAAAAGGGTATAGGAAATCACTAAATAGAAGTACTAATTAGGTAGTTATAAGATGATCTTTATCAGTTACTTCAATACTTGTTTAGTGCATACCAGTTATATGTAATCAAAACAGGATAGACCTTCGAATAAGTGACCCTAACTCGAAACCCACAACCAAACAAGGAACAGGGAGTAAAGCAAAGATTTCAGATTCTAAGTCTATGACATCCTAGTTACATATAACCTTAGTGTATCCACTTAGCAACTATTGACCTACTGATAAAGACCTTTTTAGTTTGAACATAAGTAAATTATAGTAACACAAAATACTCCTATAGTATTTTAAGTTTATGTTTTGTTCTAATGTTTTCGTTGTAGTATTGTTGGTAAGTTTTTAGACTTGTCGCAACCTCACAACTACTCTTAGGAACATGCTAGTCACTTCTCGGATAATATAGTTGATCAGGCTATATCTTCCCAGGTTTTACTATATGTCTCTAAATCTAATTGTGATGCCCAACAATCGTAATACTTTTATTCTGTCCTAGTGACACTGATTTTAGCATAAATGCAGGTAAGTATACTTAGTTAAATATTTTATTATTTAAAAGTATAAACTCTTGGTCAGAGTATTTTAATCCCGATGTGTTTATAGTTTGTATATCTTTTATGGGTTGATATACTCGATTCACTATAAACAATGCTCTGATACCAATCTGTCACACCCCAAAACCGAAACGGCGGAAACGTTCTATGGTGGAGGACGTCATGTACAGTATCACAACAATGCATAGTAGTAAACAAGCAACATCATCCATTGCATTAATAATATAATTTAATACAAGTGTGTTCTGTGAAGTTTATAAAACACAAAAAATGTAGATCAAAATAAAAGATGAGTCTTGAACGAGCTCCATCTTCTCAAAACCTGGTCGGCTGTACCTGTCTACTGATGACCTGAGAATACAAGTTATTTTGAAAGATTTTATTAGCATTAAAGCTGGTGAGATCATAAGTATTTTAGGTTCATTTCTTGTATGAAAATTTGTGTATGTGTTTGATGTATAAGTTTGTAAATGTTTGCAAATGTTTATATCTCCTAGAAAATCCTATATTTTCTACTAAACGTAGCCTTCTACCAAGGCATCAAATGAAATGTATGTTTGACTCTTGTAAGAGTGTGTATTTTCCCAAGAATGACTATCATTAACTAAATGTAGTTTATATGTTAATGAATGTGTGAGAAGATCACAAAGTAAATGTAATAGGGAAAATAATGTTTTACCTCAGCATTGACACTGCTGGTTATAAAGTGATAAAATACAGACTCCAGGTGGTATTAAATGTACAATACACCTCGGAGAGTCTAAAGTAATAAAATACAGACTCCAGGTAGTATTAAATGGACAATACACCTCGGGGAATCTATTTGTAATAAAATACAGACTCCAGGTAGTATTAAATGGACAGTACACCTCGGGGAATCTATTTGTAATAAAATACAGACTCCAGGTAGTATTAAATGGACAATACACCTTGGGGAATCTATTTGTAATAAAATACAGACTCCAGGTAGTATTAAATGGACAATACAGCTCGGGGAGTCTATTTGCCTTTAATCCCAAGTTGGTTAATTAAAGGTTTAAATGTGAACTCGTATGTAACAATGCTGATCGACGACTGAATAAAAGATGACCCTCCGGTGTCATATGTAGTAAGGTGGCATTTGTCACCCCTTGGCCTTATCGGCTGGGACTGTAGCTAGCAGTCAGGGTGTGGGAGTGTCTGTCCCGTATAGATCTATACACAAGATGCCCGCTCTCCCTCCAGGAGACTCTGGTTACAAATTGATACAACACAGTGTCGTTGTATCCTTAAATGGTATGTCACATTAATTTATCGTATAACAGTGTTTGTATAGTAAGTCATAACGTAGAAATGTTCTTTCTGTACTAATGTATAGTATACTCTCCTAGTTTCTCATAATAGTATATATTGACTCATGCATGAACTGACTCTTTGTATGTTTTATTGTTCTAGTAATAGTATTAGTAACTTCCTAAACTATACCTATTATAGTTTACTAGAAATGTTGATTGTATGAATGAACATGTTTGTATACCTTTGCTACCCAAAGGTATTGAACTGAATGAAGGAACTCTTATATCTATATACATATACATAATATATAACTAAGATTCAAACGACCTTCGGACAAACAACTGATACCCTAAGTCCACAACCAAACAAGGAACAGGAAGTAAGGTGAGCTATCATTCCTAAGTCCTTTCAGTCTTACTTATATAACTATATCTATATAGATACTCATTTTACAAAATGTAAGTTTAGAAAGAAGTTTTGTAAAACCCTTTTGAATAGTTTATATAAATATTGATGACTTGGTGTCATTTCATAAGACGATTTAAAAGCAGTTTGGCATATAAGAACAAGTTTAATAGAAAGTATTTAACATGTAAAAAGTTTATAAAACGATTTGAAGTAGTTTGTTTGATAACACAGTTTGAAAAGTAAGAAAATCCATATGTTTGATAAAACAGCTAACAGAGTAGTAAAATCCATTTGTTTGATAAAACAGCTAATAAAGTAGTAAAATCCATTTGTTTGATAAAACAGCTAACAGAGTAGAAAAATCCATTTGTTTGATAAAACAGCTAACAGAGTAGTAAAATCCATTTGTTTGATAGTTATTAATCACATGTGATTGATATAATAACTAAAATGTTTCAACTTGTATCCTCCCCCCACAAAAGCATTTAAAATCATTTAAAAGGTAGATTAAGGGGTATGAACTCACCTGTAGTGAGTGGTTTGGATGAACGGATGGTATAGGATGCTAAGTGTCAAGTGAAGACTTGAGCACACACACAGATCCTATTTAACATATAATGACACATATATGTATCCAATTAGTCATTAAACAACTAATTAATCAAGTAAAGACACCCTAGGACATGGAAACACTTTGATTCAAGTGCTAGAAGTACAAAAGGGTTGCATTTAAGGGGTGTAGGGCCTCACATTGGAGTTTACGGCCCAAATGGTAAGGCCCATGAGTTTACGGCCCAATGGGTTTACGGCCGTAAACTCATGTCATGTTGATCCATTTTGTGTGTTTAAGGTCCTACAAACTTCCAGGAAGTGTTCTAGACTAAAGGCCAAGCCTTAGGAAGAAGTTAGGGTCCATATGCACACATTATTTGGGTTTACGGCCAAGGGAGATTGCCTTGGCCGTAAACACCCTTCTGGACATGATTTCTTGATGTTTAACAAGGGATTCTAGTACATAACAAGCTAAGGGTAGTGTACTTACGTAGTAGAAGCTTGAGGGAGTGGTTAGAGCCCAAAAACACTAGTGTGTGTTCTTGGTGTTCTTGGTGAAATGAAGAACACTTGAAGATCTACCCAAAAGAAGAGATTTCGTGGATGACATCAAGAGTGAATCAAGAGGAATAGATGTATTAACTCATGTATGGAAGGATTCACTTACATTTTTGAAGATTTGGAGCAAAACCTCAAGATCCTTGGGAGAGAATTTCGAGTTCTAGGCTTGGAAAAGTGAAAAGTGGCTGAAAAATGACTAAGGGTCATGTATATAGCATGGAGTTTACGACCAACATGTGTTTACGGCCGTAAACCCATGACCCTTGGCCGTAAACTCCTCTTTTGAGGGTTTATGGCTTGGTTGATGGGTTACAACTTCAATTGGCACTTTCGTTCACTTATTCCCTTGATGTACTAAACTTAGAATACTCAAATAGACTCTAAATAGCGCTAAAAGTTAGTAGGAAAAAGGTATAACTTTGACTGGATTGAATGGTTTGTACGAGATTGAAATTTCGGGTTGTCACAGAACAGTTATGTAATCATATCTAGGATCAATATAGCCTGATCAACTATATTCATTCGAGATGTGACCGACATGTGTTTGGGAGTGATGTGGTGTTGCAACAGTCTTAAAACTTACCTAAGCACCAGTCAAGAGAATACCAGATCAAGTACATTGGATTTAGAATACTATAGGAGTATTATATGATACTATAACGCGATAACAAGTTTAAAACATACCAAGTACATTACGTTAAAATACTATAGGAGTATTTTAGGCACTATACAAATAACTTATGTGATAATTTAAAAGACCCTTACGGATAGGTCTATAATCTTGCAGTGTATACTCCCAAGGTTATATATAACTGAGATTTTATATACTTAGAATTTGTGATCTACGCTTCACTACCAGTTCCTTGTTTGGTTGTGGTTTTGAAGTAGGATCACTTATTCGAAGGTCTATTTAGTCTTAAGTTATATACAACTTGTATACATTGTGCTATTATAGGAGGACTCTGTAAGGATCACCCCATAAAGTTACCTTAAATCTCATAGATTCTTTAGTCACTTCCATTCTCGCACGACAAACCCAGATAGATGTAACCACTTCCTCATAGTAGACAACAGGAGAGTCAGGAGGAAACGAGAGCAAGTTCATGAGGAGCCTGCAAAGAGGGATCAACCGAAGTAACCAAAACGTCTTACACGTCACACTAATAAATAATAATCTTGTTAACTTAATGAGCGAGTGGAAACACTGCTCACATTATATGTTAAGATTATTTTCTTACATGCAGCTGGTAACAGTTATTCAGGCAACAGATATTCATTCGAGGATAACTATTCCAAATTCATAAAGTTTATTAGGTATAGACTTTTTATGAATTGTTTCTAGAACCCTGTGGAAGTCAGGACCCGATACACCCAGAACTAGGATAACCTTGTCTTTTCAGCTTTCGGCTTGTGTCCATTGCTTTAGACTTATTCCGTCTCATCTTTGTATTCTTTTAGCAAAGATTCCTCCTCGCAGATCAAACAGACGCACTACTCCGATAACTCCAATACCACCTCCTTCACAAATCCATATGGCAGCTATAAACGTTGCAGTGGTTGCGGCTGTGGCAACAGCCATGGCTCAATATCACTCCACCAGTACCAGCGGAGGTGGAACACCTACTGATTCTACTCAAGGTGAGGTCCCCGTGCGCTCAAGAGAGTTCTCCTACAAGGACTTCACCAAATGCCAGCCATTGTCCTTTAATGGGACTGGCGGAGTCATTGCCCTCTCGCAATGGTTCGAAAAGACAGAGTCGATCTTCGAAATTCGTTCGTGCCCAGAAGGAAACAAAGTGAAGTTTGTTGTCTGCACCTTCTCTGGCATAGCCCTGACATGGTGGAACAGCCATGTTAAGTCACTGACCCTATTAGTGGCTAACTCAATAGGTTGGGAGAACCTAAAAGCGATGATGCTGGAAGAATACTGCCCGAGGGGCGAAATTCAAAAGCTGGAACAAGAGCTGTGGGAACTCACTATGGTCGGCTCAGACATAGTGACCTACACTGACCGGTTCAGTGACCTAGCAACTCTATGCCCCAGGATGGTTACCCCGGAGAGCAAGAAGATAGAAAGATACATATGGGGTCTAACTGCTCCGACCCAAGGAGATGTGTTGTCTTCTAACCCAGCCACATTCGATAGTGCTAAACGCCTGGCTCAGCGACTCATCGACCACGGAGTCCGCCATCGTGTACAAGTCTCTATTCCCAAGCCATGGAAGGAAGAGGACTATAAATAGAAGTCGGGGAACAAGAGGAAGAAGAAGCGAACAACACAAGACACCCCGTAAGGGCAACGAGCGAGTACTATGTACACCGCTACAACGCCTACTACTTCAACACCTGCCAGTCGATATGCTGGAACCCTCCCAAAGTGTGGAAAGTGCAACTACCACCACACCGGAGTATGCCGGGAAATGCAGTGTCTGAACTGCCACAGAAAGGGACACACATTCCGTTTCTGCAGAGCACCAGCTCAACCGATCTCCCAAGTCCCCAGAGTTGAAGAAAACCAAGCCTGCTATGTTGTGGTGAGACTGGACACTACCAGAAGGACTACCCGATAACAAAGAACTCAGGCGCGGATGGACGCATTCTGATGATCACCGCAGGAGAATCTACCCCAGAGTCGTCAACGAGCAGGGGTACGTTTTCGATTTAGTAATTGCTTTAAAAATTAATTTATATTTATATAAGATTAAAAATTTGGGGATAACACCTAAAATTAATTATAATAACTCACTTGTTGAAATAAGTCACAGAATTCAAGGGAACTACGAGATCCATTCTGAGAAGCTGTGATGGCTAGTATGTACATTAAGGGTTGTTCATAGTTAAGATCTTGCAGACTTAGAGTGAGTGATTCCGCCTTAATTCCTGTTCCTTGTTTGGTTGTGGATTTGAGGCATAGTTACTCAGTCGACCGTCCAATTCATCTTAATTATTCATAACTTGTATATTCCTGGCGATCGTAGTGGTACCGAGGAGGATCGTAGTTAAAATATCAATGCCAGTTGTCAAAGCACTTTCATTTGTATGTATGCGCACATAGCGGTACGATACGTAGGAGTGTTAACATCAAAAGGGAAAACAGAAAGCACTGAACATTTACAAAGAGTACATTTTCGAACACACTAGGAGTACATTGTCGAACACACTAGGGATACATCATCGTATAACGGAAGTTTCTTTCAAATTGGTCAAAACTTTGTGCAGTAAAAGAGTCTGTTACTATCATTCGTCATGAGTTGGCGTGGTCCTCACCATACTAAGTTCATATGTTTCTATCACCTCGATCGGCAAGTTATCGAAACATTCGTCATTCGTATCGACAGTCCGACCTAAACCTCGGTTTTATCTTTCGTATACTAAACCCCGAAGTACTCATGCGAAGAGTACTTTGTCCTCCGAAGCCTTATCGTCAGATGTCCGCAGACCGTCATGAAATACCACTCGTCCAGCAGACCAAGTTCGAGCACAAAGGCTAAGGACGAATACAGCCCACCTATTACTATTCAGCGTATACGCGAGGGTGGTATATGATTATGATTACGCAGATTTAGTATGTGTGCTTCCGCCCTATCTTCTGTTCCTTGTTTGGTTGTGGACCTGGAGCAGAGTCGCACATCCGACAGTCTTACTAATCCTAATTATATACGACCTGTATACACAAAGTAATGATAGATGGACCAAGTACGAATCCTATCATGAACACCAGGGCAAAGTTGCCAGGTCTACGAGTAGGTATTCTGCCAATCAGAGGAGCGCAACCCAAGTATTACTGCTAAGAAAGCTAATTTCGGGACGAAATTCCATCTAACGGGGGGATGATGTGACAACCCGAAAAAAAATTTACTTTTAAAGCTCAGTCAATCAACTCATCTAAGTGTCAGACTCATTGGCAATGAGTTCTAGCCTGGTTAAAGGTCATTCTAAGGAGTTTTAAGCCTAGAACACTTAAGGAATGGGTGTTAGAATGTACCTGCTAGAGACACTGTTCAATAAATCGAGCCTTAACCTTCTCATTGAGAGTTCACGGCCACAACACTTGAGTTTACGGCCGTAAACTCAAGGTGGGCCGTAAACTCCCCGTTTAAGACTCATATTCTTCAACTTCCTTCATTCTTTCATCTCCAACTCAAGAACACCCCATTTCTCTCTCAACTATCATCACGATTTTCATCCCAAATCTTCAAAAGTGTAAGTGTTCTTTCCTTGATTTGTTGTTACACTTCAACTCCTAGTCACACTCTTTGATTTCATCCATGAAATCATTCTTTTCTTAGATCTTCAAGTTTCACCAAGAACACCAAGAACACACACTAGTGTTCTTGGCAAAAATCGACCATTTCAAGCCTCTATATCGTAAGTACTCTTCCCTATACTTCATATCTAGTTAGGACTCATGCTTAGAGACTTGAAAACATCAAGAACACAAGAACAAAAGGAGTTTACGGCCAAGCCATCTCCCATGGCCGTAAACCCCTTTAAGGGTGCCATTTTGGCCATAAACCCTCCTAGATGCAAAGCTTGTGACCTAGAACCTTTCCTTGATGGAAATAGGACCTTAAACTTCTCTCAAATGCATAAGTGACCATGAGTTTATGGCTGTAAACTCCTTTGGGCCGTAAACTCATCCAAAGCCTCCATTGAGGTGGTCTTTCTCACCCTTGTGTAGAGCAAAAATCCCTCAAGCTTCCCTAGCCTTCAAACATCCTCATAAGCATGTTTGACCATGAGTTTACGGCCGTAAACTCCCTTGGCCGTAAACTCATGTTGGTGCCATTCCACTTCCCTTTGATAAATCACATGTGATTCCAACACTTAGTCCAAGTGTTTCCTAGTCCCGGAAGGTGTTTCCTTTCATATAGTTGCTTATAAACACTATATTCATGCCAATATATGTCATTTAGGACTTGTTGTGTCTCGGGACTTCATTCGTGGAACTTCTCATCCTTACACGCATACCCGTTTGAATCACCCACATCAGGTGAGTTCATACCCCGTAATGAATCTTTTAAACTGTTTTAAATACTTTTAAGGGGGGAATACAAGTTGAACACAATGATAATTGTGTAACTGTTTGTTATAAACATCTTTCAAAAGATTGCTTATGTCTTTTATAAGTGATCAAAACATTTCAAAAACTCTTTTAAAGTTATGTTACTTTATAGTTTTACAAACTCCCTTTTTAAAGTACAATCATAACTTAGTAGATAAATGAGTCTTTTCAGTAACAGTCCAAGTAAAACATTAGTAAACTATAATAGGTATAGTTTAGGAAGATATTATTCATTGCTTCTAGTACAATGAAGCATACAAAGAGTCAGTTCATACATGAGTCAAAGCATACTATGATGAGAAACAAACAGAACATACTATTATGAGAAACAGATCAAACATACTAAGTTGCTATAGCATGGAACTACTACAGGATCTAATTATACCAATGAATCACTAACTCATTGTTTTAAACAAAAGGTGATAGTTATATTGGGTATACATGATCATATAACTTCAATGTGAATTACACGGCTTGCAAGAATTTGCAGAGGTCGCGTTTGGTTCCCTTAATCTCTAGACAGGGAGAGCGCTTAGTAGGGGTACTAGCCATCACATTATGACCATAATAAAACAAACATGTTTTAGGTCATAAGTACATACGTATGTCATTATAAACGACAACTGTGTACTTACATCTCCCACTACTTTCATAAAAGTGATGGTACCACTTGAAAGTCAATACAAACTATATTTTTGGTTAATGATAGTCTCACTTGGGAAAATACACACTCATGCAAGAAACAAACACACATAACATTAGATGCCTTGGTAGAAGGCTACGTTTAATAGAAAGGGACCTATAATGCTAACTTTATGATTCCTTAGTGTATGCATTCAGGGATATATATTAGTCGGGTCCGACAGGTAGTAAGATGTGTGCTTTCCGCTTCATTTCTTGTTCCTTGTTTGGTTGTGGGCTTAGAGCAAATACACCCAGCTTACTATCTATCCGAGCTTAGCTATATATATGTTCCGTATACACCAAGTAATCATAAGGGTTACCATATATGGGTCAGGTCATAGGACATTATTCAATGCACAGATTTCTAGTACAAAACATACTTTTCAAATGAAGAACTTTTGAATACAAAACTAGGAACTTAACCAGCAAAGGGTTTAATCCATTTTATTAAACCAATAAAACTTAAAGGACCTTAGGTGGTTAATTCTATAATACCTTAGTTTATACACCAAGGTTATATATAATTAATATCCGATATGTAGTTGGATGTGTGCTTTCCGCCTCATTTCCTGTTCCTTGTTTGGTTGTGGGCTTAGGGCAGATTCACACAGTTAACTATCTGTTCGATATTAGATTATATATAACTAGTATAAACTAAGTGATTATAGAAGGAACTACTGTGGTTATCATTTCATAATAAGAAATAAGGGTTTTCTTAAAGGATCTTTTCACCAAATATAAAGGAACTATTACAGTTAACTCCGTGAGTACCGAGTGAATACGCAGGGGTTATATACAACGATGATCTAACAACCAATGGGATGTGTGTCTTCCGCCTCATTTCCTGTTCCTTGTTTGGTTGTGGGCTTAGAACAGATACACACAACCGATTGTTTGTTTACTCTGGGTTTTATATAACTTGTATCCATTTAATACGTATAGAAAGGACTGTTGAGTCATTTTTACTTATCTTTCAGTAAAGCAGGAAATATAGGATTTTCTGGAGGAACAGGCAAACTTTTCTAAACAGAACTTACAACGTACTACATTTTACAACTACATTTTACAACAACTTTCTACAACGTACTTACATCACTAAAATCTTATCAACTCACCAGCTTAATTGCTGATCAACTCCTTCAAATAACTTGTATTCTCAGGAACCTAGTAGACAGGTACTCGTGCTGAGAATTCAGAAGATGAAGTATAATAGCTTCAAGTCTTGTTTGGTTATTTGCTTATGTATTCTATGCTTTGTGAACACACACATTGTAAACACTTTCTTTCTAATGAAATGGTTGTTCATTACTTTGCTTACTATGATGCATGTCTTGTGATACTAAACATGACGTCCTCCACCCCCGAACGTTTCCGTCGTTCCGGTTTTGGGGTGTGACAGTAGGAGTGGATGCGACAGCTTTGTCTTTGAGTCCACTTTCAGCAGTTCTTAACAGACCTTGAAGTTTCCTCAAGGTGACTTCCTCCTTGTTCATATGATAAGTCATATTGAACTGGTTATAGCAAGGAGGTAAAGAGTGTAGGATTATATCAATCGCTAACTCTTCGTCAAAGTTGACATTCAACTTGAGCAGACGATCCACATACCTTTGCATCCTTTGCATGTGGCTCGTGATGGACTCTCCATCTTTCATCTTGGTTGTTATCAACGAGGCGAAAATCTCGTACCTTTCTTGACACGCACTTTGATGGTAATTTTCCATCAAATCTTGGCACATGTCGTAAGGCCAATAGTCCTCATAGAACCGATGCAGCTCAGGAGTCATAGTGGCCACCATTATACATGACACCTTTGTCGCGTCCTTTTCGTGAGCCCTATACTCAGCTATCTCTTCAGCAGAAGCCTTGGTTTCGTCTATCTCTTTGAGCTTTTCGTCGAGGACGTATTCTTTTTCCTCGTATCGGAGGGCCATGCGGATGTTGCGGATCCAATCATTAAAATTGGACCCATTGAAAGTGACCCTCCCACAAATGTTCATAAGAGAAAAGGAGCTTAAGGGGTTGGAGTTCGAGCCGGAAGCGTTGTTTGATCCAACACCCAAATGAAATATTAAGGCTAGGACGCATCACAATATTTCACAATTCGGAAGAGGGATGTCGTAATCCAATTGCAAAATATTTGAAGGTAGGTAAATGACGATTTACCAATTTCCACCATGAAAAACGAAATGAACACTTTGGTTTTAAATGAATTGAAATTCCTACATTCTTTTGAGATTCATTGAACTTTTCAATGGCATGTTTAATATAGATTATGCCCTTCAAGTTTGTGACTGGGATACCGAGGATCACAAACAAGGTGTGAATAACCATGCAAATTAGCTTGGCACTCTCGATTCATTTACCATCTAATCAATGTGCCGATTAACCACACACGCTCCATTGATCTATGATAATTCTCGAGCTACCCTTCACCACCATTGTTAGTCCAAGTTAGTGTGCCGGTTAACGCTCCACTAAGGACTTTGACAAGGTGCAAAGTGCAATTTCATGGAATAGCATCATTTTCACATTTTTCCTAAAGTAACTAAGATTGGGAATTTATAAAAAATCATTTAGTTACTTTACAATATTCATTATACTTATTAATGAGGAATTAATGTTCTATCTTACCCGTTCGGCTAACGACCCTCCACCAATCAAGGAAGCGGTGGGTGAGAGTGGACACCTATTCAACCGTCATTTTATAGGCAGTTTCCTTATAGCCCATTAGAGATCAGCTTCGTGAATGAGACCTACTAACGGTAAGATTGACTCATCTTATACACATATATAAGTATTAAGCTTTTAATATTATAATAGTATAAGGATTGTATTTTAAACTTTTAAAACACTAGGGTTTTAGAATTTAATAGTTCAAAATTAAAAAATTTTAATTCCAAAACTTGAGGGCAAGGTTTGAAACTATTCAAAACTTTCTAGATCAAATTTAAAATAATTAAAATAATCATATAATTTTATCTTTATCAAAATTTGACCTAATCCAATTTTATTTGGTAAGATAAATGCAAATCAAATTTTACAAATAATTAATTTATCACATAATCTAGTAATTATCTTAAAATTTGACAATTATCTTTCAATTAGATGAGGATATTCATTACCATATCAGAAAAATTGATTTTAATCAGTTAAAACAACTTATGGTAATTATCCTTATCTAATTTAGGCTTGAAATCCGAAAATTATGCAATCAGATGAGTCAACTCGTCGAGTCAGGCTTTGGAATCGTCGAATTGCCTCAACTCGTCGAGTCCCATATTGGACTCGTCGAGTTCATCTGGCAGAGTTCAAATTTCGATTGCTTTCAGCTTTGAACAATTAACCATGACATCAAATATAACAGAAAAACACCCTAAGCTCTGATACCACTGATGGGTTTTGAGCACTACAACATTCCTATGGTGTACATGCAACCCTAATGCTTTGGATCCAGGTTTTTCTCAAGTTACACATGCAATTTTGATTATCCAAAGCATAAACCCTAATCTAGCATACAATTTTGAGATTCATAGCTAAAACACAAAGTTAGATGAATACCTCTTCCTTATAGCTTGTAGATCTTGACCTTCAAGAGCTTATTGCCTCAATTGTTGCACCTCTAATGAGTCACAAACACCAACTAGCAATTGGAAGAATATAAGAGAGGTTAGGAGGCTCTAGAAATCGGCTAGGGTTCTTTTCTTGGAAGCATTGGCCAATTTCAAGGAGCCAAGGGGTTCCTTATATAGCTGGGCTGCTAGGGTTTCAGGTAAAACCCTAATCTGATTGATTAAGCCTTAAGCAGTCCAGTAGATCCTTCTAGAAGGCCTCATTTGGACGAAATCTATGTGGGCTACACATAGAATTTTGTCCACCCCTTCCTAGGGATCCACAAGCCCAACTTGCAACTATCATATAATTGCAATATCAGTCCTCGTAATTTAATCAGTCTCTTTTGATCACCAAATTAATTTCTGATCAATACTAATTAAATAATATGATTTCTCAATTAATATATTATTCTTATAATTTATTAATAAATCATAATTAACCTCTTTCTCCATAATTCATCCTATCAAATTGCTATGATGAAGGCAACCCAAAAGGATCATGCTA
Source organism: Lactuca virosa (assembly GCF_052849685.1). NCBI lineage: Eukaryota > Viridiplantae > Streptophyta > Magnoliopsida > Asterales > Asteraceae > Lactuca > Lactuca virosa. The sequence continues at coordinate 276,105,838 of NC_136429.1, forward strand.
CTATCGGGTCAAGTACATACCAATTATAGTTATGGGCTTAGAAACCTAATCGAACACCTTCATCATCGCTACCTCTACTTTAATGTAATCCCATCGGCTGAATCTCAAAGTTTTAGAGGGACAAAGAGACAAGATAGGGACAAATATGGGTAGAGGGGATGAGAGGCGATGTTTGGGTGTTGTCGGAAATGCATATGTGTAAGGGTGGATAAAGAGGGAGATCTGGCGGAGATGAGAGGCAGCATATTCGTTGGTGGAGAGACTTTGTGTGTGTGAGAAAGAAAGAAAATTGGCTTAGAGGAGAGCGGTGGTGGTATAGGTGGTCACCATTTTCATCTCCTAACCACTGAAGGCTTCATGTTCGGTGGGTGATTCGATTTGGGCTTAAAGTCCCCAACTGTCTCTGTTGACCCAATCGTCGCTCCTTCCTCGATATACAAACATATTAGTGGCGTCTGACGGTTTCCGGGCGGCATATGGCGACAGACGGTGCAGGCGGATGGTGGTAGAAGTCGGGGTGTTCTTGAGTGTGTATTTTCCTGAGAGAGTGAAAAAGATGTGAGAGGGGTGGAGGAGAGAGAGAGAGAGAGAGAGAGAGAGAGAGAGAGTTATTCTATAACTTTTAATTACTTAAAATCATTAAATTAATAAATAAAAAAACAAATAAGAGGGGTATAATCATCTTTTTAAGTGGATATGGACCAAAATCAATAAAAAGATTCACTTTTGGAACATAAGTGCACCACCAAAAATTTTGAACCAAAATCACATAATTTTACCAACTACATAGACATTTTTCCAATTTTGTCTTAAGTATAGGACTAATATTATAAAAGCCCTAAATTTTTAACACGTAATTGGAAAAAGCCCTGATATCTTTTTTTATTATTTCTCTGGCCACAACTTTCTCGCAGAATTATCACTCTAGCCCACTTAACAAGTTTCATGGTTAACTTGGTTAACTTTTTTGCAAAATCAGTCCTAAAATATTCAAACTTGGTCCCTGATGTTTGCAAAAAATTACACCATATGATTTTCTAACTTTATTTTTCGTTTTTTGTATACTTTATTTATTTTCGGGTTTTTTTATAAATATATATACATTTTTAATTTTCTTTTTTTATATATACTTTATTTATTTTCATTTTTTTTAACTTTTCAACAATTTGATTTTTTTTACCTTTTGTTTTCTATTTTTTTAGTGTATATTAGAGTTTTTTTTTCTTTCTTTTTCTTTTTGTTTTTTTCATTTTTCTTTTCGTATTATATTTTTAAGTTTTTTTCATCTTTTTATTTTTTTTCTTATTTGTTTACCAATTATTTGTTTTTTTTTTGTATTTTTAACTTTTTTATTGACCTTTTTCGAAAAATGTAACATGTATTAATATATTAGAGTATATTACAATTTTGATAATTTATAGTTTTTGTAATTTTTTTTTATTTTTTTTCAAGTAAATAAAATAGTTATGTTTATATTTGTAATTTCGGTCCAACTTATTTTCTTTTTATTCTTTTTTTCTTTAGTGTTATTATATTTATGTTACGAAAAAATGAAAAATAAAAAAAAATAGATTGTTTATTGAGAATTAGTGTTTCAATGTGCTGTATAACTTGCAAATTAAATCATATTTCTATATATGATATCAATAGTTTAAATTCAAGATCATATTTTTCAATTTGATAATAGACTAAAAGAAAGAACAAAAAATATAATAATAGTCGGTCTTTATAAAAAAACCATAAATAACTAAAATAGAAAAAATAGAAAACAAAAGGTAAAAAAAAACAAACAAACAAATTGTTGAAAAATAAAGTTAAAAAATGAAAATAACTAAAATAGAAAAAAATAGAAAACAAAAGGTAAAAAAAATAGAAAACAAATAGTAAAAAGAAAACAAACAAACAAATTGTTGAAAAATAAAGTTATAAAATGAAAATAAATAAAGTATAAAAAAACGAAATAAAAAATGTATATATATTTATAAAAAAAAAAACCGAAAATAAATAAAGTTTACAAAAAACGAAAAATAAACTTAAAAATCATGTGGTGTAATTTTTTGCAAACCTCAGGGACCAAATTTGAACTTTTTAGGACTGATTTTGCAAAAAAATTAACTAAGTTAACCATGAAACTTGTTCAGTGGGCTAGAGTGATAATTCTGCGAGAAAGTTGTGGTCAGAGTAATAATAAAAAAAAATATTATGACTTTTTTCAATTACACGTTAAAAACTTAGGGCTTTTATAATATTAGTCCTTAATTATATTAACACAATGCTTATCGGTTATTGGCAAGTCGATAGATTTCTCTTATATATGGCTATTTCGATGTTGACATGCAAGTTGAGCATGTATAAAAGGTCACCGGTGGTTATTGTTGTTTTCTTTGTTGGGAATCTTGCCAGCTGGAGCTCCAAGAAAGTACACATTGTTGCTCGTACAAAAAGTACCAAACCCAATCATGATAGCAAAACTTTTGAGCCAATTATTTTCATCTATTAAAACGAATAGCAGATAGGTAAAACAACGAAACGGCTCTAGTTCGGAGCTTGTAATTGAAAAGCTTTTGGAAAAAGTTCACGTTGCAATAACTTATTTGACTTCGTTGTGTTTACTTAATAAAAAAAAGTTTTGAAAAAACTCATCTTGTGCATGGATGCTCTTATTTATTCTACAACCAACTAGTTTTTGGCTTACATCTCTTCTATGTGAGTTTAAGATGCATTAAGCTCAGTTCCCTAACTGTTTGGTGTGACAATATTTGTGCCACATATCTAGCAGTCAATTCTATGTTTTATCAATTATCAATATACGATTGACATACATTTTAATTGAGATATTATCTCACTCTTTTGTGGTGGATATATGCCTACTTTCACTTCCCTTTTAACATTTTTCGTGTGCTTAATTCATTAAGATGTGAGATTGATGGTGCTAATCGGTCCAAGTCAAGTTGATTCTAGTCGATCATAGGCCTTTTGGCCTTTTCCACATCTCTACATCATTATATGTCATGGTAGGGTTGAGTTGAAATATTAGAACCACATAACTATATAGAGACAACCCACTAGTTTGATTTCAAAACATATCTTGGATCCGATTTAAAAGATATACCAACCAATAGATTTATGGCTTCACAATTCTGAGCCAATAATACACAAAAAATGATCATCAAGCACATTAAGAACACCATTATAAACATATAACTACACGAAACAATTTTGAAAGAGTTAATTAATCAGAAAGCAACTTGGTTGCACTCGTGGTACCAAAGCTTCTAACAGCAGGGATTACCCGAGATGGTGATAGAACACGAGAAAATGATACATTATATGAATCGGTTCCTAATCGGCTTTGTAACCATCCCTTGCCTCCCAAGAACCCATCAGCCACAATCCAACAATTTTGGAACCCAAGCTCGGTTAAGCATCTAGCAACTATCTTGGCTGAATCCGTGTACCTAATGAATACATCACATGTAAACCCTGTTAGATCCATTAGACACCGTTTGTTATGGAAGACAGGACATAATAAGTTATACTGCGTTTGGCATGCATTAAACTTGAACTATAACCGATGTGACTGATGTGAATGAGACCAAAAAAATGGAACAATGTGGGATAGTGACTAGATTTAGATCAGATTGTGTTAAAACTGTGTTTCACATGCATTGGACTAATCATAACTAATGTGACTCAAATATGTTATTTTTAGTACCACAAAAAAATGTGGAACAAGATTAGCTATGGATCTCGACTTAGTGCAAATGTCCTTCTCCTATATGCAAAAAGACATGAATGCCCTTGTACTATCATCCAAAATTGCCTTAAAAATTGAAGTATTTAAAGTAACAATGAGGAAAATGGAAAACTAACGTGTCGAGGATCACAATTTTGGAGCCTTTGTTGATTTTCTTGAGGTAGGAAATCTTCAACGCTGCAATTTCGGCTTCTAATTTCTTTGTGTTTCTAACGAGGCCTTTCAATTTGCTTGGTACTTCTTCCAATCTGAATATTTTGAATCCCGAAATGAGTCCACAATCGATTGTATGTTGTTTTTGGAAGAAATTGGTACTTACGGAATGGCGATCATTTTGTTCTTGGCGCTAGAAGGAAGGCGGGGAACTCCGGATTTATCCTTGTCCTTTTCTGATCGGATATCGATCAAAGTGTAGTTCTGTGAAGATACAAGATCAAGAACTTGAGCAGCAGTGAGATCACCTGGATTGGAAATTGTGATTCCAAATCAGAATCGTTTCGTGAGTAGCAGCAAATTTGATCAGATATCGTGTTTCAATTTACCTTTGTATCCACGAAAGTTGAAAGATAGGGCGGAGAAGACAGGTGGCAGTAGGAGATAAGCTAGAACTAAAGCTCCGCCGGTGACGGCAATGGTGGTGGGATCCGCCGATGAGATGGTCTGCATCGTGTTTGATGCAATCGGTTGAGCCTCTTGGATCACTTTCCCAGTTTGCCCCGCTGCATCTGCTACAGTCTGCAATATCAACAACAATAACGAAAATCTGCATAAACTCTAATAGGATTAATCAAACTGTAAACAAAAAATGGCAATTCGAATTGAGTACCTTAGCAGCGGTGTATACAGGCTCAGTATCGAAACCAGAGCTTTGAATCGCTTCTTGAGCTTTCTTTGATGCCTCTGAAAACACAGGGGTAGCCATCCTCACTGCTTCCCCTCCGGCCTGCTTTAGCACCGGCATTGCCACATCCGCCGCGGGTTTTAGGATATCCACCACCGTTTTTATTGCATTTGCTGTGAAATCATACACATCATAGCTCACCTTTTGAACCTGGTCGATTTTCTCTTCCACCTAGAAATTGGCCACGAAACAAACAAATTTAATGAACTGGGTATTAGCCAAAATCGAAGAAAAATCTACGATGGGATGAATTACTTGAGTTAGAGATGAGAAGATTTCATCTTTGGATATTGTGAAAGCATTGGCTTCAATCGGAGCTGTGAATAGAGCTACGAGGGATAAAGTCGTGGATGTGGAGAGTGAGAGAGAAGAATCGGAACGGGGTTGTGTTCTGGGTGTGGCTTTAAAAGGGTGGGGGGTTTTGGTTGAGGAGGGGGAAGGTGGTGGAGGTTGGTGGTGGTGGAGTCTAGCGGTGGCTGAAGCTCTGAGTGCCATCACCACCGCTGGCTGATGAGTGGAAGTGGAGGGGGAGAGGGTGTAGGTGAAAGGAAGAACGAATTTGGTAAAGAGATATAGAAGCAGCTCAAGTTGTGTATAATTGGTGGTTGAAGTCCAAGTCTTTATGAGGGCACAAATACCATTCGTTTTTCATCCTAAACGAGATCAAAATTCGATCCATTATTTATTTATGACAAATAACATAAATTGACCTTTATGATTTTTTGGGCCGGTGTAGACGGTGGACAATCCGGACGACCGTTCAGGGGCCCAAAACTTTTGTGATATATATATATATATATATATATATATATATATATATATATATATATATATATATATATATATATATATATTAGTAACAGTACACGCGCGATGCGACGACGGCGATTAGTTTCATTGTGACAATTGATTTCCTTTCGACGGATGTCAAATAAATTACGTTCGGTGAACAGTTTTTTTCGATGAATAGTTTCTTTGTTCAACATAATCGTATATTGATATTACTTGTTAATAAAGAAAATATTTTGTTTTTTTTTTTGGTTAAAAATTGAGTGCTTTTGCATTTACTTAGGTAAGTTTCAAAAATCAACTACATCTTTATTTATCATTTATGATATTTTTTTCTTGAAATATTTATTTTAGGCAAGTTTCGAAAATTCGATTTTTTTCTTCACTCTTGAATCTTTTGGCAAGTTTATTTTGGGTTCAAAAATTCTATTTTTTTTGTTAATGATGAAAATAAAATACGCACAAATCATTATCAAATTTGAGGAAATTCGCAAATTTGTAACTATAATTAGCAAGTTTTATAGCAATAGAGTGTCTTTTATGTCTGACAAAATAACTTTGCAAACTTTATAAGCGATTTAGATGATATTTTTATTATAAACAATAAAATATAGTTAGTTAAGATATTTTACACCAATATTTGTTCATTTTGATGGATATCCTTTATTAGTTTTTTACTAATATTGCAAGTTATATCACATTAATTTGTTTTATTTTATATTTTATCATTAAAACTATTTACATAAATCATTTTATATTTTTATCTTACTAACGTTGTAAGTTATCACTTTAATTTGATTTTTTTGATTTTCTAAGAGGCACTATTCATCATTTAAAAAGTTTCATCAAAAGACATAATATATATATATATATATATATATATATATATATATATATATATATATAATTTATCAATATAAATAAATATTTTACTCCAAAGGTCACCATTATTGGAACAAATAAGATGTACCCGTTCATTGGATGAGCATTTTTCTTACAAATTAATCCAATTTAAAATGACTCCAAACATTGTATCATTTAATCGAATTCAAAACGGCACTAAGGCATTATCTTATGAAAGTACTCACTCACCTGTTTGTTTAAAAATTATATGTTTCTTTCAATTTTACAAATTAAAAAAAAAACAATTTTTTAGAAATATGTTGTAGTTTCCATAAATCCTTCTTAAATATGTTCATCATCAACAAGCAAATAGAGAAATATGAAATTTATCAGAACAAAAATTCAAGAAATCGTAGTTACTAAAAATGGTATATTGGTATATAGATACAATAAATTTAAGGAGTATACAAAGTTTCTTGTTTGCTAAATTTGACATGATTTTTTTCTGTTACCACATTGAGGAACATCCACCAACATCAGGCGACCTATTCAAAATGAAGAATTCAAACATTCAAAAGCCATAAATCTGGAATCTCAGTAAGTGCCATAACTCCAGGGATGTATACGTCAGACCTCAGGCAGCCCCATCTTAATAAGTGTTATTTTACAGTTTTTTTTTGACAAATTCGGCTCCTACAAACCAACAATTTAAAGTATGATAGATATCAAGTCTATAAAAGTGTTAAAACCACAAACTCAACCTCCTTATATCATGATGTCATTGGATTTATGGAGGCTCCAGAAAAACAGTAAATGAAACGCCCCTATCACCAAAACAGATGTTGTGCTACCAAATGCCATGATAGAGCAACTGAAGGTCAGAAGTTGCCATAACTCCGAATAATAGGTGAAATAAAAGTAGAAACACAAAACTAAAAATATGCTCACGGTGTATATTAGCCACCAGGAGTTCCATCGGACATGTTATGGACATGCAGGCACATATATAACATGCTTTGATTGACGGTACTACCCCTGTGTTAAAATCTATAAGGCTTCTTCTGCAAACTAAATAAAAGACCAGAGAAGAACAACTTGAGTTGGCAAGTATAAAAATACAACAATAACCATTTTTTTGTATACCTCAAATATCTTTTGAACCAAATCTCGTGAAACCCCTTCTCCTTGCTTTGACTCCCCTCCCCTGGGTCTTCAAAGACATTTAGAAGATCAAGTTTTCCCTATTTGGAAAAAATATTTTGAACTTTTATGTCAGATATTAAACAAAATATTTCGAATGTGAAGATCTTAAGAAGTCTATAGAAGATCCATGTGGTACAGGGGGAGGCACATTAAAGTATTAAACCACACCTATTATTGTTTCATGCTTCAAAATACATATGAACCATAACAGAAAACAAAAACACAGTTAAGCTCGTGATATAAAACAATAATAAGGAAAGACAAAAATCAAAAACCAAATCTTAGTGCTCGATTTTGAACCAAAGAAGTTGAAGGTGGCGATAGTTAGTAGATGAAGATGGGGATTATGGTGGATGAGATTGGTGGTACCGGTGGTGACTGGCAGTGATTAGTTTGTAGACAAGGGGTAGCAGGCATGGCTGAGTATGGAGATGATTGGTGGTTGCTGACGATAGTGATGTCGAGTCTATAATTGTTGGAGGCGGCACTGCGTGGCGGTCGCGGTGGCAGATAGGGTTTGTGGAAGGAAGAGACTGGCGTGGTTATTCTTGGTTATAGATCAGTGGTGTTAGCAAGGGTATTCGAAGATGGCAGTAGCAAAGGAATACGGTGGTCGGAACGCAAATATAAGGTAAGACAGATGGTCGTGGCATAAGATAGAAGATGAAGGGTGGTGTTTGGACTCCGAATTTAGGATTAGAGAGGGAACATATGCTTTTTGTTTTTTAATATGTTCAAATGATAAGAGAGCCAATGAGTAAGGTGTTAAAAAGGGGTGTTTGGGAACCCAAGCGACATGCATCCAGCGAATAGGAGGTATGAGTTGATAAAGTTTGATTTTGTTCTTGAGACTCTTTGTTTATGTTTTATAGGTTGATCCGTGTGAGTATATTTGTGTTTCTTTATGCTTCAAGAAATGTATTTTATGTTTGAAAGGTGGTGTAACATCCCAAAATTCAAGACCAAAAATTTTGTTTTAATTAAGTTAATATATAAAACCATCGGTATAAAAACATTCATATTAATATCTCATGTCAAAACCAAAGTGTCAATAATCAAAGCATTTTATCATAAAACCATATCAGAGTGTAATCCTAAAGATCTCATGTGCGGAAAACATAGTGTGATGCGCTGCAATCCAGCCGGCTCCTTTCCTTTGAAAACGAGTACCTGAAACCAAAACCGTAAACTATAAGCACGAAGCTTAGTGAGTTCCCCCATCATACCACATACCATACAATCACATAGCATACATACTGCCGGGCAATTCTGGGGTGCCCGACCTACCCGGTCCGGCCATTCTGGGGTGCCGACTTACCCATGTCAAGCTGTTCTGGGGTGCTGACATACCCGTTTCAAGCCATTCTGGGGTGCTGACCTACCCGTGTCAAGCCATTCTGGGGTGCTGACCTACCCGTGTCAAGTCATTCTGGGGTGCTGACCTACCCATCGGTCCTAACAACCAAACATCCAAACGAGTCAAAACACCATCAAAGCACACCGCCACCCAACACGGCGGTCGGTGGCAGCAGGAGGCGGCAGCCACCACCTCACGGTGGTGGTTTTCAGTTTTCCTTTCATTATTCCAATTTGTAATTACACTTTACAATGCTAAATCTCAAATAAACACACACATACCTACTAACACACACATAAACACGGTGGTGCATGGTGGCAGCCACCACCTCACGGTGGTGGTGGTTGCCTTCTTGGTTTCCGGCTAAAGAGCACGCCCCTACTTGATCAGAAACACCAAAACGCACAACAATTGAACTGAACACGACTAAACACACCCATCAGAATTTCTTTTGAGGCAGTAGGCGGCGGGGTTGACGGCAGCAGCCACCATGGTCGGCTGCTATGGTGGTTCTTCGCAGCTTCACTCGACAAAGAACCCTCACGCAACCATAGGACTTGTCACGGCAGCACCCGGGCACTAACACCGAAAGAATCCTGGGAACATACCCAATCAAAGCCACCCTCGTCATGGCGCATGCCAGTCGGAGGAAGGATGTCCATTGCGACTGTTACTCCGAGTAGAGAGGATGACGGCAGCGTAGCGACAGAAGAGGAGGAGGGGAAAGGAGTAGCCGCAGCAGGAAATCGGAGGTTATGCCCTACCGACGATCAACCGCAGCGGTCGTGCCCCTCAGCTCCGGATACCCACAAGATTTCTCTGCGTTCATCACAACGTCGGGAAGTCACGATGTTGCTTCATTGGCACAGTAGCAAGCAGTGTCGGACTTGTATGATCGGAAAATGGACGAAGAAAGAAGGGTGGCGACCGGTCATGGAGGAAAGGAAGAGTGGCGGCTGGAACCAACGTCCCTAGGGTTAGGGTTCCTTAGGATTATATACCCGACACCCATTAAACCTTTGCCATAATACTGAGATCAGTCCTCCCCCTTCTATTTTTCTTTCAAATAAGGTCCATATGTTACCCTTTTAACCCCCAACCCTCAAAACTCTTACAAATTGAGTCCGAAATTTACCATCTTAACCCTTGCTTCCATAATCTATCCATTTTAAGTCCCAATAATTTGCCGAGTGGTCCTTCTCTTCATAAATACTTACCCAACCAATCCGAAACTTACATTTTAACCCCAAAATTCTAAAATTGCAACCTTTGGCTCCCGAAAACCAACACCGTGCTATACAATTATTGATTTTAGGGATACTATTCGTTCATTAATTTATTTATTTATCTAATAAATAAACAGGGTGTTACAACTCTCCCCCACTTAAATTAGATTTTGTCCTCGAAATCATTCCTTACCATCTCTTATGCGCCGAACCACTCAAGTAACATGGTCACCATCCTGGGCACACCCTCGCCTTCCTAGGGTAGTTGTGACCAATCTTCGCAAAGCCCTAACATCCGCAGGTGAACGAATACCTCACAACAAGATCACATCTACCCCGTCTGAATCTGCTGTCTCGAGATGGTCTGAATTCCTGGCAGACCACTCATACTGAATCATTATCGTTGGACCCAGTCCACTTTATCCTTCACCCGGCTACTCAACTTTCAATAACTCGAGGATTCCACTATAATTCAGGGTCACAAGCCCAATCATCTCTGCATGTCAATTATACTTGGCCAAGGCTCATCTAATCCCGCTGCGAGTGACTTGCCAATTCCCAATCAACCAGCTATTATGTTCGTATTTGCAACCCAAAACACAATACTAATACTGCCTAAACGCTGAAACTGCTCGAACACTGTACTGCCTGAAGCAGTAAGCTGTTACATAGCTGCTTCCCAAAATCTATCGAGACCTTCTTGGTCTCAATTCATCCATCAGTCATCTGAAATATCGGGTTTCTGCCCGACTGTGGAGCCAAAGGACTCCCACTTAGTCGTCTCGCACGACTTCTGAACGTGATCCTTCTCTGAAACTAGTTGCGACTAGTTATCATGCCACTGTGGCTCTAACAACCTCCTGATCTAACCGATCGGGTCCATGTGTCTCATCCTGTCATCATCCAATCCAAGACTAAAAGTGATTGCTATCTAACCAATGGTAGCCTTACATCACAAACGCCCTTAAGCAGTCCATTACTTCCTTGATCTCATAACTGTAGTTGCGTTCCTACAGTCTTATCACTGGCTCAACCAGATCTAATCCATCTGGGTAATACCGAAATCCAATATGTGGATTTCCATATCCTCACTGCTGTACCCGAACTGGTGGGTACTACTGTTCCTCCCGCGTTCTAACAACACGCTCATGCCGTCTACCAACCTAGTGAATGCTACGGCTACACCCGCAGACTTACAACACTCTATCACTATCTAGCTGATAGTGAATGCTACGGCTACACCCGCAGACTTACAGCACTCTAATACTATCTGGCTGCTACTGAATGCTACGGCTACACCCACAGACTTACAACACTCTAACACTATCTGGCAACCTGGTAAATGCTACGGCTACACCCGCAGACTTACAACACCCTAACACTATCTGCCAACCTGGTGAATGCTACGGCTACACCCGCAGACTTACAACACCCCTCACACTATCTGCTGCTAGTGAATGCTACGGCTACACCCACAGACTTACAACACTTTCTGTGCTAACTGACCGCTAGTGAATGCTACGGATACCCCCGTAGTCTTACAACACTTTCCATACTATCTGACCGCTAGTGAATGCTACAGCTACCTCCCGTAGTCTTACAACACTTTCCATACTATCTGACTGCTAGTGAATGCTACGACTACTCCCGTAGTCTTACAACACTTTCCAAACCGGGTCGAACACGCACTCGACCTAACCCTCAACTGAACTTGAGTCCTAACCGGAACTCTAACCTGGTTCTCGAAACCTGCTATCACGTGACCCCATTATACCAGTACCGCACCCATTCCCGTGATCAAAGTGTCACCGTAAACCACAAAATCATCTACACCCTCTGGCAGGGTGAGAATCGGTGCCTCGCACAACCGTTGTCTGAGAGTCTCGAAGGCTGCCTGCTGCTCAGGCCCCCAACGAAAGGCCATCGACTTCTTGGTCAGTCGGGCCAAAGGAACCACAATCTCGGAGAAGACCCGTATAAATCTCCGGTAATAACCTGCTAGACCCAGGGAACTCCGAATCTCAGCTGGAGACCTCGGAATCTCCCATTGCATCACGGCCTCTACCTTGGCCGGGTCGACCAGAATACCCTTCTGGTTGACAAGGTGCCCAAGAGATTGCACCTCGCGTAACCAGAACTCATATTTGGAGAACTTTATAAAAAGTCTCTCCCCCACTTAGATTCGACTAAGTATTCATGGCTTGTGTTGATTGAAGGATTCCCGGTCCTTCTCGCTTTCTAATATCCCATTGATGACAACCTGTGCTTACTAATGCTAGCGATCAATCACCGGTTAAACCTTGAGATCGCGCATCCTCGAAATCTTGAAGAGTACTCTTGAAATCTGGTCCAATCTGACACCTCAATCCATCTCCCATGCTGTCAATTGAAGGTCTCAATCTTCACTTCGGCTGACGAATCCTCGTTCCCATTTCCAATCTTGCAGTACCATTGAACTCTAATCGAACACAGCCCATGCGAAAATACAATTCTCTTGATCATGCGATGACCAACCACTTATGCATCTAACACCCGCGACTGACACTACCCTTTTCATGTCACCAGCTCTGTCCTAGCAACGGTAGTGCCTTGAACTCCAAAGTTCATCCATAGACAATTACCGACCATACCTGAACAATGATAGAACCCCTGAACGCTGACTTCACTAGAGAACTATCACTCCAACCTTGACCGAGTATCCTCTAAATAATACTCCTGCATAGATCCCGACAAAGATCCGAAATGATAACGGTACGCGCGGAACCCACTCTGCAAGATGCGTCCCTCTGTGGGTTCATCAAGAACCTTTCGGCATGCAGGATGGCATATATGATCCTTGATAACCCAAACACTAGCAGAAAACCGACCCGAGATCTGACTTATCCAACTCACTCAAATTCTAAAGCGATACGTATTCCCAACATCCATCTAGTGGCAATAGAAGATGACATACCCGCAACATCTGGAGGAATACTGATCACCTTCTGCTGACATGACCAACCCCGCTACCCTGTAGCAGCCTAAACCCTTGGAGCGACAAACTCCCTTGTGCACTTTCTGGTACATGCTGCACTGACTCCGGCCCTGCTGGCCTTTCACCCGATGATCAGAAGTCATGGGTCTCTTCCCGGGACCCTCTACTATACACACCTGGCGCAACCCTCTCTTTCCAGGGTGCTCCAAATCGATCTCGCATCTACAACTCTTGGAAATCATATCCTTCAGGGTCTGACACCCTATCACGCTCACTAGCTCGCTTGCCAATGGCTAAGCTGCAACAACTGGAACATCCTCTGTCCCCAAACTGGGTCACAAACTCTTCCCTGAATCTTCTTAGATTCTCCAAGACTCTCACTGATTCGAGTATGGATCCTGTGCTTTCAGTAGTACGGGCCCAATACTACCTTCCACACCTATCCATACTTTCCTCAGCAATCCTCCCGGATCCTCCAAGTCACTTTCTCAAACTGGTACACCCAAGTCTCACTGAACCTCACTACTAACCCACTGAAACGTATCCTATGCTTTCCTAGGTTCCCGAACTCACCCAGTCCTCAGCTGCTGAAAGATTCCCAGTAATGTCAACTAGCTACCTTATGAATATAGCCACATGCAACAGAGATCAGATAATCCTTCGAGTAAGACACCCATCCCTAGAACGGTTGGACTCAGACAAGAGCTGTGCAATAGGGTCAAGTCCATCACTCTGAGATTATTCGTCCTGTGTCCCATGTGACTTAGCATATTCACTTAGTAGCTAACTCACATCACTAAGAGTCCCACAAAGCACAAAGCAAACAACATTCAGACAATGGAAAATATAACCATCATATTCCAATCAAATTATTCTATCCTCTAAGCAGGAATCTGTACATGCAATTCAAAGGCTCATACAATCAGGCATAACCTAACCAGGCTATCCTATCACTGACTGATCAGTACTAGCATGCAAGTCTACAAGCACATACAATAGGCATATAAGGCATCCTCTTAGATCCTCAGCCCTAATCTAGCATGCAATTTTCATAATCATATCATATCATATCATATCATAACATGTATGGGTATCTTGGGGAAAACTTACTTGAGCTCGGCTGATTGCATGCATCACACACCTTGTTCTTTTCAAAGTTCTTGTCACACCCCGGAACCAGACGGCGGAAACGTCCGAGGGCTCGTGTGACTTAAATTGAATATCATCACAATGATTATACATGAAACACAACATAAACTTCACCATGCATTAATACATAACGATTGACATTGTTCACATCCAGTACATTGCTTAAATATTACATATCCATAGCATCAATTGTTTGAGAGTTTTCAAAACATAACATTCTAACATACTTGATATTACCCTGCAGCTTACCTGTTACCTGAGAATACAAGTTATTTTGAAAAACGTCAACATACGAAATGTTGGTGAGTTCATAAGCAGGGTTGTGATAAAAATGATTCGTCTAATTTATAAAACCCAGAAAATCCGATATTTTCTGAAAAGACAGTTGTTTACCAAAGTGTGAAGATCCATATGTTGATGCATGAATGATTTCAAAACGTGTATAAATGGGAAGTTTTGCATTATAGTCATTGAAAAATACAAGCGAGGGATGTTGATTTCCTCGAACAAACCGATGTTTTCCGATAACATAATATAATTATTTCAAATTGTTATATTGCCACAACGAATGATTTTGATTACTCTTCCTTGATTACTTGGATGGTATTGGATTTATTTAATTATGTGAGTCGTTATAACCATGCATAATAATGACTAGTTCGTCTGTCTTGGCATCTTAATGTATGCCGGGATTGATCTTAAGATTTTATCACCCTAGACTGGCCGAGTCTAACTGTAGCGAACAGCTGAGGTGTGGGGGAGTCACCCCCGTATAGATCTATACACAAACTTTCGCTCTCCTTCCAGGAGACTTTGATTATAACTACAGACTACGAACGACCCTTAGAGGTGTCGCCCATTATTACTCACTTAATCAAAACAAAATTGATTAATGTTGATTAACGACCTGGATTTGTTTACTTTGATTTCAAGTAAGCCTAACAGACACGGAGAAGAGGAATACAAGGTCCTGCTAATTACGCGTGTTATTTAAGGTTGTTGGTTATACGAAGGACACATTGGCCCATTTCATATTTGATTAAATTTGGACCTTACTAGCAATGCTAATGGGCCACCAAGGCCCAATAGCACATATAAGCCATTGAGGGTCCCTTAAACATGTAATTGGGTCACAAGAGGCCAAATAGACATGTGTTATTATTGTCGAACCCAAAAGTCACGTTAATGGGTCACGAAGGCCCATTAAGCATGATTAAGATCTTTCAAGTCCAACTATTTGAATATTTACTTGTCTTAGGTCTAATATAATGGTCGGAAGTTTGATTGAAAAAAATTTGTTAAAATCTCAACGGCACGAAACTTGTCGGTTGTTTATAACGATATTTGAAAATATATGTATATTTTTCATTCTATTTTCATAAGTTGTAATGTGCTATTCTTTTTAACCCAAATATCTTAAAACCAAAATAATTAACTTAAAATATTGATTTGACCCATTCAACCCTTTCTTTAATAACAATGACAATTTTAGTCCCTTACATAAAGAAAAGACATTTTAGGCCCTTAACTCATTTTCTTGACATTTTTTACCCATAGACTTGTTTAAATAAAGGTTTTTAGCTCAAAATTTACTCTTTGGCAGTTTCAGCCCCTCCAATACAAAAGTTTCAGTTAAAACCCAAACTTTTCGTAACTTTTACAATTTTGGCCCAAAATCCAAAAAGTTTACATTTTTGACCCTTGTTTGGAAAATAAATCATTTTTCCCCATGAATTGGTTTTGTTTACCCTTTTTACCTCCTGTTTTTTTAAGTTTATCATTCAATCCCTTAAAAATTTGGTTTTTCGCAATTTTGGGCTCAATGGGCCGAAAAGCCCAAAAATTGGCCCATTAAGCTACAATTTACATTTCTAGTCCTTTGAAGAGTATAATATTCATAAAAACTTTTATTTTAACTATTTTGACCCTTTTGATCCTTAATAAAAACCGTGAATGGCATTTTTAACCCAACTTTTGTTTATTTGACAAATTAAGCCCAAAAATTGGTTTTATGTTGCAATATGTTGATTTTAATCTTAGAGGGTAACTTTCCTTGACTTGTTTAGTGTAATATACCTTAGATCATGTTTGTTTTCCTTCTTATGCCATAGATCTCGAGATTTCTTTCCTTTTTGTTTACATATTCAACACATAAGCACATAAAATCACACATACATACATGAAATCATACATAACATACACATTCATATAGATCTACACATTTTTACTTGTATCCTCCCCCATAAAACTTAGGAAACTGAAAAGAGAGGGGTATGAACTCACCTTTTCTAGTTGATCACGGTTTTGAAGAAAAATGGAAGAAAGTGATGTGATTTTCGGCCTAGCAAGCTTCTTGGAAGATCTTTGGCTTAGATGTGTTCTAAGAGGCAAGATCACGAATTTTTGTATGAGTTAAGGGGGATTTTTAAGGAAACCAAGGAGTTAAAGTATGGATCAAGCAACAACTTACCAAAGATTTGTGATATTAAGAAAAGATCTTCTTGTAGCCCTTGTGATTCTCAAAATTTTGAGGGAAGATGTAAGTGTTGGGTTATGAGCATTCTAACACTCCTAAGTGTACATGCAACCCTAAATACCTTGGATCTATGTTTTCTCTATTATGCATACAATTATGAACATCCAAGGTATTATCCTAATCTAGCATACAAAATAATAAATATAACAAGATAGAATACATACCTCTTTGATGTAGAATGTCTTCATGAAGCTTGAGTGCCTAGTACCCCAAGTGTGACACCTCAAATGGTTCACACAACACCAAATACACTTGGAATAACTTGAGAGAAACTTGAACACTCCTTGAAATCGTCTAGCCCTCACACTCACACCTTAGTGCACGATTTCTTGAGCCATGGGATTCTTTTATATGGTGGCTATTAGGGTTACACCATGTAACTCATAACTTTACCCATTCCTTATGCTCCATGGATTTTAACCTCCATGGAGTATCCATGGGTCGAGTCCAACATAAGGAATCTTGGATCACAAGCCCACATATATAAGAATGAATGATTTACACAATCAACCCATATATTTAATTAGTCTCCTTTTGATCACTCAATTAATTCCAAATTAATTCTTGATCAATACTAATTAAATAACCTTATTAATATATTAGAACTTATAATATATTAACCAACCTTGAGTGTTATTTCTCTCATTATAGTCTATCCAAACGCATGATGCCATGCAACCCAAATGGACCATGTCGGGTCGGGTCAAGTCTTACCAATTATAGTTATGGACTTAGACATTAATCCAACAGTCTCCCACTTGGATAAGTCTAAAACTATTATTGCGTATGACTTCAGGAACCGATCAGCAATCGTAGCTCTCAAAAGCTTCTGTCGAACTCTGACCTTGTCGATGAACTCTGACCTTTGTCAATGACTTGTCCATTAGATAAGGGATCATATATTCCTCCATTCTAGATATCATATGGACTGAGACATGGATTATCAATCATTCTCTCTGTCCATTTGTTGTTTCCCGATTTCCGATTCATGATGACTGACTGATTGAACAAATCAAATCAGTCCTGGCTTGGCCAAGCACTCACATGTATCATCTTTAAATCATCGAGGGGCCCACAGATATCGCTTTTATCCCGAAGGTAAAAGAAATGGATAAACTTCGACTCATATGGCTTGTTCTACTACTTGTTGAATCATACACAAAGGCACGTTTTATAACATCGAGTTACCAATGCGTTTTCGTGCAATCAATGTATAACCAACTTATAGTAACAACTCATATCTCTAGGTTTGAAGAATATAAGATATTATCGTCTCATGATCACTCGTGATAAAATCCATGAAGTGATTCAAATGAGCGCGGGTTGAATCCAATACTCAGAACTTATGAGCACTCATGAGTGTTGTAGCACCACTTTGTCCACCAACTTGGACCTCTACAAACCAACCCATGACAGTCTTGATTCATATCTACTTCCAACATATGACCGACTGTGGATGGTTTGAATAACTTAATCATTCAGGAAGAGCGACTTAGTTATTCTGGAAGTCAAAACATGCAAAGTGAAACACAAGAATAAATGAATCAAATATGGTATCAAACCCTATGAATATAAATAAACACTTTTATTTATCACCATACTGATTACTCATTATTCATTGTTTCGGTTTTATCAACTTTATACTTGAATTTAAAACAATAGTTGTCCCATGCTCCAAGCATGTACACTATGTTTTCTAAACACTAGTCATGCCATACACCAAGTATGCATACTATGTTTGTCTATGATCTTTACTTTGTAAAATAGATCAATTGAACATCACTCCAATGATCCTCTTTTCACAGTCCCAAATCCTTACTGCAAATGCAATAATTCCAAATTCATGCCATTTACTGAAATCTGTTAGATTCTAAACTTATATGCATTGATCCTCTTAATGATTATGCACAAAGTCAGAAAGACTTGACAACAATCATTACAGAGCATTCCAAAGGAGATCAGCTCCTTGGAAACATCCTTCTTTCATTAAGTTTCCTAATCTTACACAGATTGAATAATTTCTAACTTTGAAACATTTCCATATTCCATTTTGACTATCACTTCTGAACAAGAGTTGCCTCCTTACAGATTATGTCAATATGGTCCTTCCAGAATTAACATTATACTTCCAACTGTCCTTGAGCAACCAATCTTTGGTAAACCTTAGATTGTCCTCGACAATTGCTTAATCATTTTAGTCATATCCAATTCTAGACCTTTTCCCTTCATAATGCCCCAGGCATTTGGAAAATTTTAGAAAGGATGAATATAGTACATGTAATCGATACTATATCTGAAGCATATGGGACACGATTCATGATGTCTCACATAAAGACTAAACCAGTCTTTTGCTATAATATTTCCATTTCAATTTGCCAAGTTCTCAAAATTCAGATTATGAAAAGGGATGCCGTAATCATAATCGAATTTTAGAACGCAAATAAAGACTAAACCAGTCTTTTGCTATAATATTTCCATTTCAATTTGCCAAGTTCTCAAAATTCAGATTATGAAAAGGGATGCCGTAATCATAATCGAATTTTAGAACGCAAATAATGGACCCATATATAGAATTTCCTTATGTTGAGCCATTCCAACATGAAATTCATATATATATCCTTGATTAAATACGATTAAAATCTCAATCTAAGCTTTTAGAATTGAAATGAAGTATAATTTCCTCTCCCTTAATTATAGCAAAACAACTTTTTCAACCCCTGCAACCTCACGAATTGAAACTTTTGTTTTCTATAATTAACATTGCTAACTTGCAACCTTTGTCATAATTATCATGCTCCCACTAACATGATGATTATTAGCATAACACTTATGCTCCCACTAGCTTTGACATGTACTCAGAAATCAGCTGACTTTCTTACCAAAGTTCAGATTTCTGATACTAGATTGTTTTGATAAAACTTTATCAAAATCATACACCTCTCTTAGATAGCTCACATGTGTGTCTAAACAATTTTAGAACTATGAAAAGGGATGCCGTAATCATAGTCTCAATTGTTTAGACCTTTGCCACTTCTCACAAGTCCATGTTAGTGTGCCGGTACACCACACACGCTCCACTAACGACTTTGAGAATGCAAATATCACAATTGCTATCTAGCTAAAATCTACTTAGTGAAAGTGTTTCCTCACCATCATTTTCATGAATCGGAGAGAAACCTTATGACACTTAGATTTAATAGTGTATGTGTTCTTATCCATGTGAATTTGTCAAAACCATAATCACAAGACAAGGTTAGTGACAAATCCAAACTCATATTGATTAAACTTGTGTAATCTTAAATTCTTGCCATTTGGCAGCTCAGGTGCCTGCCATTGCTTCCAAGTAGTTGTGCAACCAATTGAGAACTCTCAGAACTCCTATGCAAAGCCAACTTGAATAGGCACAAAAATTTCAACACGATAGATTATAAACCTCAAGTCGTGTGCTAGTGAAGGACTTTAAGTTTTATTCTTGATTAAGTCTTGAAACTTTCAAGAGCTTTAAGACTCCCACTGTTCTCTTGACATATAAGACTCCATTGTCAAATATTCAAGAGATAGTGCGGATTCTTTATCAAGACTAACACTTTACACAATTGGCCTAAGTTGGTCTCTGTTTTATCCAAAACATCACAACTTACCAATTTCAAATGTACAAGAGTAGATAACCTTTTACTCTTACATTTGACTAGTGTTAACAAACCCTCTTTAAGATATGTCACTCAAGTTACAATCTTGGAGTATGACTCTAAGAATTGTTTTGGAACGAAGTATGACTCATCTTTTTGATTTAACCATTTCAACAATTCATGACTCCTCTTCTTAGTCATAAGAGATGACTTTAGAGGACCAATTGTGATATGGTATCTTAATCATTAAGATGATCATAAACATGATACTAAAGTACTCTCCCATCTTTTCAGATTTGAGAAACTTTTATCTTTCTGCCATACTTTGATTCTTCTTATTCGTTCTGTCTCACATTGAAACTTCTCCAATGCTACAGACTTATACTTAAACTTATAAGTATAACCATATTTACTGAACTTAAGTAAATCATGACGAATAGTCTTCTTGATCTTTTGTGGTGGACTTGACCAGTGCACAAGAATGTGTACTCGATCCCTTAGTCCTTTCCTTATTCACATAAGGAATTAGTCTTAATTTTCCAAGCTGAAAGTTCTCATTCATCATACTATACAACTTGCATGATTCCAAGTTTCGGTCCAATTGAACCTTGGGTGATGAGAATCTTTCCTTATTTGGTAATATTAGACACTACCACAACCGAAAGAATCAAATCCATTTTTCCAATATTGCTATCAATGGAATCTTATAAGAAACAACTTTTCACAAATGCCATTGTAAGGATACTTAAAATAAATAAAATCAAAACCTTTTTCTTTTATTTTAAAACTTTGCGGAAAAACTTATCCTTACAATCCATATGAAAACCTTGTTGTTATCTATTCCTAAGCAATATAAATATCATAACTCTTAAGTAATAGCCCAAAATTCTGATCACCGAACCATGCGATTGAAATCCATCTTCGCGATCAGAATCAGCATGTACTTAATAGAGTTAGACAATGGACTTTACCTGAAGTAGAGCCAAACTTATTGACTTTAACATCCTTAGGTAAATTTGGCAGCTTCGTAACCAATGCCGCTTCCTTTGGCAATAGTTACCTATGGACCCTTGATAATGGGACTATCTCAGACTTCGCCTCTCTCTTTACCATTGGGTAAACCGAGTTGACTATGGTCGATCCCTTTCCATTGGGAAGAGAGAGCTTTACTGGATATCCAATGTCATCATTGTCAATGTCCATAGCGTTTTAGGAAGTTGATCTTAGCAAATAGATAAGATCATTAAGGGTCTTGTCTTAGTCTGTTTCATAGGATTCCCAAAAGAACTCACTATGTGACTTAGAAAGTAGTTGAGCCACCAACTTTCTCAAGACTTTGACACCCAACTCTCCCGGCTTGTCAATATGTGACTACATCTCCAAGATGTGATCACACCTAGACCTTGCCTTGCCAATAGGGCTTGAGTGACCTTAAACTTTTTAGGAACTTGTAGGTTAGGGAGAATAATTGGAGGAGGTGAAAGAAGTATGATATCCATGGGACATCATCTTCATTTAGGAAAGCTTGTTTCAAGAGATTTGGGAAGATCATAAATGTCTAGACCAGACATCTTTTTGGGAGATATTCAAGATAGTTGATTTAAAGTCCTTAATATGACACCCAATATGAAATATTAAGGCTAGGGCCCAACAAACTATTTTATAACTTAGAAGAGGGATGCCGTAATCCAAGCTATAAAATATTTGAAGGTAGGTGAATGACGATTCACCAATTTCCACCATGAAAAACGAAATAATTTATTAGGTTTTAATTGGATTTGAAAGTCCTAGATCTTTGAGATTCATTGAACTGTTCAAAGGCATGTTTCAATCTCGAGTGTGCCCTTCAGGTTTTGTGACTGGGATGTCGAGGATCACAAAACAAGGTGTGAATAACCATGCAAATATACTTGGTACCCTTAATATTTACCCCTTAATCAGTGTGCCGGTTAACCACACACGCTCCACCGATACTATGATAAATATTAAGTTACCCTTTGCCTACCTTGTTAAGTCCAGGTTAGTGTGCCGGTTAACCACACACGCTCCACTAACGACTTAAGCAAAGTGCAAAGTGTAATTTCATGGGTTAGCACCAAATTCACATTTTCCTAAGTAACTAAGATTGGGTATTAATAAGAGTTTAGTTACTTAGTATTTATCATTAATACTTTTAATGAAAGGAGAATTATAGTCCTTGTCCTACCCGTTCGGCTAACGACCCTCCACCAGTCAAGGAAGCGGTGGGTGAGAGTGGACACCCATTAAACTGCCATTTTATAGGCAGTAACCTTATACCCCCTTATAGATCGGCTTCGTGAATGAGGCCTACTAACGGTAAGACTGACTTTACTCTTATACATATATATAAATATTATTAACTTATAATATTATAAAGTATAAGGGTTGAATTTTAACTTTTAAAATTCTAAGGGCTAACTTGGAATTAAAGTATTCATAAGTGAAAACTTTTCAAATTCCAAAACTTGAGGGCAAGTTTTGAAACTATTCAAAACTAATTAATTCCATAACTTATGAGTTTAAAGTAGTTTTAATTAAAACTACTTTAAACTAATTAATAAAAAAATAACTTTTTTATTGTAACTTATGGAACTAATTAAGGTTACACCTTTTTTTTAATTTAATGAAGAGACTCTTGAACCTCCATAACTTGAGGACAAGTTATGGAGTCATAAAACCATTTAATTAGAACTAGACTCTTCATTTTGTAACCTTTGCCAACTTTTATGAGTTTTATGATTCTTAAATGTGACTTTTCATATAACTTGAGGACAAGTTACAAAAACACACTTTGGAATCAACTCTTAGATTAAAATGGATTGAAAACAACTATTTCACACAACTTTTCTATTAATCTAAGAACCTCATAAGAACAAGATAATTCAAATCATCAATCTTCAAGAAATTAGCATGAACATACAAACTAATACAAATCTTGAAATTATGACAATTATCTTAGAAATTGGATTAGCATGAACATTACCACATCAAAAACAAGTTTATAAGTCCAAAAACATCTTAGGGTAATGTTCCTAGTCCAATTCTAGCCAAAACAATCGAATATATGCATCCAACTCGATTTTTCAGCTACTTTTGCAAGTATAACAAGAAAACAAGCCTAGGCTCTGATACCACTGTTGGGTTATGAGCATTCTAACACTCCTAAGTGTACATGCAACCCTAAATACCTTGGACCTATGTTTTCTCTATTATACATACAATTATGAACATCCAAGGTATTATCCTAATCTAGCATACAAAATAATAAATATAACAAGATAGAATACATACCTCTTTGATGTAGAATGTCTTCATGAAGCTTGAGTGCCTAGTGCCCCAAGTGTGACACCTCAAATGGTTCACACAACACCAAATACACTTGGAATAACTTGAGAGAAACTTGAACACTCCTTGAAATCGTCTAGCCCTCACACTCACACCTTAGTGCACGATTTCTTGAGCCATGGGATTCTTTTATATGGTGGCTATTAGGGTTACACCATGTAACTCATAACTTTACCCATTCCTTATGCTCCATGGATTTTAACCTCCATGGAGTATCCATGGGTCACCCCATGGACTTAGTCCAACATAAGGAATCTTGGATCACAAGCCCACATATATAAGAATGAATGATTTACACAATCAACCCATATATTTAATTAGTCTCCTTTTGATCACTTAATTAATTCCAAATTAATTCTTGATCAATACTAATTAAATAACCTTATTAATATATTAGAACTTATAATATATTAACCAACCTTAAGTGTTATTTCTCTCATTATAGTCTATCCAAATGCATGATGCCATGCAACCCAAATGGACCATGCCGGGTCGGGTCAAGTCTTACCAATTATAGTTATGGACTTAGACATTAATCCAACAGTAAGAGTGTTCTTGTGAGTGTTTGATATAATTTGGAAGAGTGTGGGTGTGTGTGATGGGTTCTCGGCCCAAACAAGAGGAGGGGAGAGAGAAGAGAGTGAGTTGAGTGGACATGCATGGGAACATGAGAAGGGTGCATGGATACCCCATGTACAATTATGAGGTGGCACCATTAAGTCAACTCTTTTCCCCCTTTTTTTGTAGTTGGGCCGAGAGAGGGAGAAGAAAGAAAAGAATTTGGGCCTTTTTGTGCTTAAGTCCATATTATGGCCCATTTAGATGATTTTTGGCCCAATTGGTCTTTGGAGATGGTTCAAGGCCCAAAATAAATCAAGGGATGAGTTTTATGGCTCATTAGGGCTAATTAGATTTTGTTATGGCCCAATAAGGCCCATTGAATATAACCTAGTTCATTTTAGGCTTATAAGGCCCAAAATATTAAGTTTCATGCAAATGGGTCCAATTAGGGTCCATTTAATAGTTCTAAGCCCAAAATAGTCAAATTGGAAGCTTATGGGTCCATTAGGCCCAATAAGAAAATCCTAGTCCAAAAATGGGCTTAAACCGGGATTTTTAGGGTTTCCAACTTTTGTGGACTATTTGAAAGTTTGTATAGAGTATTTGATGGTATTTGTGGTAATTGAATAAGCACCATACATGTTTTCAAGTTTTAGCTACAATGTTATCTTTGTTAAGTGTTTACAACGTATCAGAAATTCCTAGTTGTGACATCATCCCCTCGTTAGAGGGAATTTCGTCCCGAAATTCTTTTGAAAGCTAGATTTGAGAATGTGAGAATAGATGAGGGTACTTCTGCTTCATTTTGTCTTCGCGTTCCCATGTGAAATCTGGTCCGCGCATCGCGTTCCATCGAACTTTCACAATCGGAATGCGACTTTGCTTAGTACGCTTCACTTCCCTGTCCATGATTTCGACTGGTTCTTCGATGAACAGGAGATTCTTGTTGATTTCGATTTCTTCTAATGGAATGACGAGAGTTTCGTCGGATAAGCACTTCTTTAAATTGGAAACATGGAACACGGGGTGTACACTGCTGAGGTCAGCGGGTAGCTGCAGTCTATAAGCCACTGGACCTATTCGGGCAAGAATCTCGAAGGGTCCAATGTATCGAGGGTTTAGTTTTCCCCGTTTCCCAAAACGAATCACCCCTTTCCAAGGAGAGACCTTTAAAAACACCCGATCCCCGACTTCAAATTCCAAGGGCTTTCGTCGTTTATCGGCGTAGCTCTTTTGTCTGTCTCGTGATGATTGCAGTCGGGCCCTGATCTGAATTATCTTCTCGGTCATTTCGCGTATGATTTTCGGTCCTGTTAATGCATTGTCTGGTGTTTGTCCTCTTGCTAGCTGAGTGTCTCCTACCTCAGTCCAACACAACGGTGATCTACATTTACGCACGTACAATGCCTCGAAAGGAGCAACTTTGATGCTTGAGTGATAACTGTTGTTGTATGAGAATTCGATCAAAGGCAAGTGGGTATCCCATGACCTTCCAAAGTCTATCACACATGCGTGAAGCATGTCTTCTAGCGTTTGAATGGTTCGCTCGCTTTGACCATCCATTTGCGGGTGGTAGGCAGTGCTCATGTCGAGTCGTGTTCCCATAGCTTTCTGAACCGATTGCCAAAAGCGTGAAGTAAACCTACTATCTCTATCTGAGATGATAGATATGGGCACTCCGTGGAGTCTCACGATTTCCTTGATATA
Source organism: Lactuca virosa (assembly GCF_052849685.1). NCBI lineage: Eukaryota > Viridiplantae > Streptophyta > Magnoliopsida > Asterales > Asteraceae > Lactuca > Lactuca virosa. Next base: position 276,131,836 of record NC_136429.1, read on the forward strand.
GATCCTCGTCAGACGTTCCATCTTGTATGATTCTTTTATTGCCAGGAAATGAGCGGATTTTGTCAACCTATCAACTATTACCCATATGGTATCCAAACCATCAGTCGTCTTGGGTAGTTTGGTCACAAAGTCCATAGTAATCCTTTCCCATTTCCACTCGGGAATTACTGGTTGCTGTAGTAATCCCGAGGGCTTTTGATATTCCACCTTTACCTTAGCACATGTGAGGCACTTGCTAACGTAAGTGGCAATTTCTGCCTTCATGTTAGGCCACCAATAATGTTGCTTGATATCCAAGTACATTTTATCTGAACCCGGATGGATGGAGTATCGTGTCTTGTGGGCTTCATTCATGACTAATTTTCTGAATCCCCCAAGTTTAGGGACCCAAATGCGGTTCATGAAGTAATATGCTTCGTCCTCCTTTACTTCGAAATTCTTTTCCATTCCACGTAACGCTTCGCTTGCTTTGTTTTCTGCCTTCATGGCATCCAACTGGGCTGCTCTGAGTTGCGAGGTCAGGTGGGATTGGATGGTTATGGAGAGAGTCTTCAAACGACGATTCGAGTAATCCTTCCGACTCAAGGCATCAGCTACTACGTTAGCTTTACTTGGGTGGTACTTGATTTCGCACTCGTAATCGTTCAGCAGTTCAACCCATCTTTGTTGCCTCATGTTTAACTCCTTTTGATTTAAAATGTGCTGGAGACTCTTGTGGTCGGTGAAAATGGTGCACTTGGTACCATAAAGGTAGTGCCTCCAAATCTTCAGGGCGAAGACCACAGCTCCTAATTCCAGATCATGGGTGGTATAATTCACCTCATGTGTCTTTAGTTGCCGGGACGCATAAGCTATCACCTTTCCACGCTGCATTAGTACACAGCCTAAACCCTAATTCGACGCATCACAGTAAACTACAAAGTCTTATGTTCCTTTCGGTAGTGATAGTACCGGCGCACTGCAGAGTGCTTGCTTCAGAGTTCGGAATGCAACTTCTTGCTTATCCGTCCATTCGAAGGGTACGCCCTTTTGCGTAAGCAAGGTGAGTGGCTTGGCTGTTTTGGAGAAGTTCTGAATGAACCTCCTGTAGTAGCCTGCGAGACCTAAGAATTGACGAATTTCGGTAGGTGTTGTTGGGATCGCCCATCCTTCAACGGCCTTGACTTTAGAAGGATCCACATGTATCCCTTCCTGGCTAACAACATGACCCAAAAAGTTCACACTACGGAGCCAGAACTCACACTTAGATAGTTTTACGTATAACTGTTCGGTTCGCAGGGTTTCCAGGATTTGTCGGAGATGTCGGTCGTGCTCTTCTTCGCTTCGAGAATAGACTAGGATATCGTCGATGAAAACGATGACAAAGTTGTCAAGGAATGGTCGGCAGATTCGATTCATTAGGTCCATGAATGCGGCAGGGGCATTCGTTAGACCGAAGGGCATTACGACAAATTCATAATGTCCATAACGTGTTCGGAAAGCGGTTTTGGGGATATCCTCATCCCGGACGTTGAGTTGGTGGTATCCGGATCCCAGGTCTATCTTAGAGAAGTAACTTGCTCCTTGGAGTTGGTCAAATAGATCGTCGATTCTTGGAAGTGGATAGCGATTTTTGATAGTGAGCTTATTAAGTTCCCTGTAGTCAATACACATCCTAAAGGTACCGTCTTTCTTCTTAACAAAGGGAACCGGAGCTCCCCAGGGTGAGAAACTAGGTCGGATGAATCCTTTGTCCAAAAGCTCACTGAGTTGACTGGACAACTCTTGCATCTCCGCAGGAGCCAATCTGTAGGGCGATTTTGGCGACGGGTGTAGCTCCTGGAACCAGATCAATTCGGAACTCGACTTGTCTTTCTGGGGGTATCCCCAGAAGATCTTCCGGAAAGACATCCGGGAAATCGCAAGCCACAGGGATGTTTCGAATATTGATCTCCTCTTTGGTCTTATCCACTATATGAGCTAGAAACGTCAAGTCCTTCTTTCGTAGATACTTTTGTGCCTTAATGCATGAGATAAGACGAAGGTTCGTGTTGGGTTTGTCTCTGTATATAATTAGGGTTTCGTGATTTGGGAGGTGAAGGCGAACGGCCTTCTCGTGACACATAATTTCAGCATGGTGGGGGCTTAACCAGTCCATGCCGATAATCACATCGAAACTCCTAATGGAAACAGATATTAAGTTTATTTGAAAGACGTGGTGATTTAAGGTCAGGGTACATCCGATGTAGACTTCCCCAGTGGATTCTGTTTTCCCATTAGCCATTTCCACCGTAAAGGTTTCATTAAGCTTCTGGAGTTGTTGTTTTAACAAGTGTTTGAATTTATTACTCACAAAACTTCGTTCTGCCCCGGTATCAAATAGGATGCATGCATAAGTGTGGTTTAGGAGAAACGTACCGGTGACAACAACGGGATCCTGAACCACTTCTCCCTGACCCATGGTTAGCACTCTTCTTGTTCCTCCATTCCCAGGGTTGTTGTTGTTGGGGCAGTTTCGACGGATATGCCCAGTCTTTCCACATCCATAGCAAGTGGGGCTTGATCCTGTATTATTACCGCTGTTGTTGGTGTTGTTGTTGTTGTTGTTGTTGTTGTTGTTGTTTCCTTGGTGCTGGTTCTGTGGAGGATAGGTCCTGCAATATTTTGCCGTGTGGCCCTTCCGATTGCAACTGGTACAATGTATCTCCCTGCATTCGCCATTATGATGGAGACTGCACTTGTTGCACTTTGGGAGATTCCCGGAATACTGCCTAGGGGCACTTAGATTAGCTGAGGCTGGAGCATGTGGTGTGGAGGGTACTTGGGTGGTTGCAGCATTGACTGTCACTGTTTGTTGTTTCTTTGACGACTCTGAGCCTTGTCGCCCTTTTCTCTTGTTGTTCTTTCCTTTCTTGTTGTCACCCTCCTTCTTGCCCTCAGTTTCCACTGGCTTCTCGCCCTTCTTGTTGTTGTGGTCGTATAGTTTCTTGGCCAACCTCTTGGCACTGTCGAAGGTTTCGGGGTTTGCAGCTATCACATTTCCTTGAATTGGGGAGGTTAATCCCCAGATGAATCGTTCGATTTTCTTTCCCTCTGAAGTAATCATGCCAGGGCACAACAGTGACAGTTCGCTAAACCTTGATATGTATGCATCTATGTCAGAGTTTCGGATGGTGAGATTCCATAACTCTTGCTCTATTTTCTGAATTTCGCCTCGCGGGCAGTACTCGGCCATCAGCATTTCTTTCAACTCCGCCCATGGCATAGCGTTGGCTACGGGGAGAGTCATGGCCTCTACATGTCCATTCCACCAAGTGAGAGCTTGGTCAACGAATGTGCATGCGGTGAACTTCACTTTCACCTCCTCGGGGCATTCACATATCTCAAATACCGATTCCACTTTTTCCATCCATCTCTTTAGCGTTATCATTCCACCCGTGTCATTAAAGGTTCGTGGCTTGGGGTTGGTGAAATCCTTGTAGGAGCATGTCTTGGTAGGTCCATGATTTGTTCCGTTGTTCGAACTTCCAGCCCCTTGTCCATTGACTCCACCATTGTTCCCTTGATGGATTTGCGACATGGCTGCGGTGACCACAGCAGATACAACTGCTTGGAATGCAGCTGAGTTGACTTCGGGTGGGGTTGGTCCAGGGTTTCCACGGGTTGGTCGTTGGGGCATCTTTCTGTCATGGAACGGAAAGATGTTGAGTGCCTATGATTTTTGTGAGATTGTGGTCCTATAAACTAGGTGTATTGCAAGAACTTAAGTAGTTTCACAAATTAGCATACAATCATGGATACATAACACATAGCAGATTACAACATCACAATAGAACACATAAAGTTTTCCATTAATATTATCCGCACGTTGTTACATTAAAATTTGCTCGAAGAGCATACATAAGTGGTGCAAGTTCGGCAGCGTAACAGCTCTATGAGTAGTGTAATCACTTAAACATAGAGTCGATGGTACATAGCATAGATCATATAAGCATAATACTAAAGGTAGATATGACTAGTCCTAACACTCTAAGGAGCGCTCGACGACGGTAGTGAGGTCATATACCGAAGTGTTGTGCCAACAACTGGGTCATCTCAGTCATTTCTCCAATGACTTCATCTCTCTCCTGTCCCGCTTGCACCGCTCGTGCTTCCATGGCGAATAGCTGTTGCCGCAGAGCAGCAATCTCAGCTTTCGGAGAGCGATTCTCCCTCGAGGGATTTCCTGGTGGGGCGGGGTGGTCCTGCTGCATCTCGCTGGTAGGTGATGTGGCAGAATCCTTGTCTGAGTCTTGTTCTTCATCCATGTCATCGTCGGTCCCATCAAACTCGTAGTCTGTGTCCGTGTACTCGTCGGGCCCAATGTCGTGTGCTCCTCCTTGGTCTCCCTCGGGTTCGTCCTCGATCATTCTGTGGGCCACTAAGGCCTGATGAAACTGAATGCCCTGGTGTTCTCCTTCCATGGTGACTGAGAGGAGGTATATGAATAAACTATTATTACTCCTACGATGTTTTAGTTATTATGTAAATTGAGTTGATGTTCTTTTCTTGGTAACAAAGGGGTATGTTTTTAGGTTTACCGTCCATCGAGGTTTTTACCGGGGCATGTAATAGTTGTACTTCGGAGAAAATGTAGTTGATCAGGCTACATTCACCCCTTAATACAACTAAGAACAGTCCCGACTTAACCAAGATGTCTGTATTATCTTATTTGATTTGGTATTATGTTCTTTTTCCTATATCGCACAAGTAAGGATGTTTTATCGTTGTGTTTTACTTGTTTTGTTCAGAGTTGTTTTAGTCCCTCTTTAGTTTATAGTTGCATATCAATGTGTGGTTAGATATGCCAGTTCACTATAAAACTGGCTCTGATACCAACCTGTCACACCCCCAAACCAGACGGCGGAAACGTCCGAGGGCTCGTGTGACTTAAATTGAATATCATCACAATGATTATACATGAAACACAACATAAACTTCACCATGCATTAATACATAACGATTGACATTGTTCACATCCAGTACATTGCTTAAATATTACATATCCATAGCATCAATTGTTTGAGAGTTTTCAAAACATAACATTCTAACATACTTGATATTACCCTGCAGCTTACCTGTTACCTGAGAATACAAGTTATTTTGAAAAACGTCAACATACGAAATGTTGGTGAGTTCATAAGCAGGGTTGTGATAAAAATGATTCGTATAATTTATAAAACCCAGAAAATCCGATATTTTCTGAAAAGACGGTTGTTTACCAAAGTGTGAAGATCCATAAGTTGATGCATGAATGATTTCAAAACGTGTATAAATGGGAAGTTTTGCATTATAGTCATTGAAAAATACAAGCGAGGGATGTTGATTTCCTCGAAAAAACCGATGTTTTCCGATAACATAATATAATTATTTCAAATTGTTATATTGCCACAACGAATGATTTTGATTACTCTTCCTTGATTACTTGGATGGTATTGGATTTATTTAATTATGTGAGTCGTTATAACCATGCATAATAATGACTAGTTCGTCTGTCTTGGCATCTTAATGTATGCCGGGATTGATCTTAAGATTTTATCACCCTAGACTGGCCGAGTCTAACTGTAGCGAACAGCTGAGGTGTGGGGGAGTCACCCCCGTATAGATCTATACACAAACTTTCGCTCTCCTTCCAGGAGACTTTGATTATAACTACAGACTACGAACGACCCTTAGAGGTGTCGCCCATTATTACTCACTTAATCAAAACAAAATTGATTAATGTTGATTAACGACCTGGATTTGTTTACTTTGATTTCAAGTAAGCCTAACAGACACGGAGAAGAGGAATACAAGGTCCTGCTAATTACGCGTGTTATTTAAGGTTGTTGGTTATACGAAGGACACATTGGCCCATTTCATATTTGATTAAATTTGGACCTTACTAGCAATGCTAATGGGCCACCAAGGCCCAATAGCACATATAAGCCATTGAGGGTCCCTTAAACATGTAATTGAGTCACAAGAGGCCAAATAGACATGTGTTATTATTGTCGAACCCAAAAGTCACGTTAATGGGTCACGAAGGCCCATTAAGCATGATTAAGATCTTTCAAGTCCAACTATTTGAATATTTACTTGTCTTAGGTCTAATATAATGGTCGGAAGTTTGATTGAAAAAAATTTGTTAAAATCTCAACAGCACGAAACTTGTCGGTTGTTTATAACGATATTTGAAAATATATGTATATTTTTCATTCTATTTTCATAAGTTGTAATGTGCTATTCTTTTTAACCCAAATATCTTAAAACCAAAATAATTAACTTAAAATATTGATTTGACCCATTCAACCCTTTCTTTAATAACAATGACAATTTTAGTCCCTTACATAAAGAAAAGACATTTTAGGCCCTTAACTCATTTTCTTGACATTTTTTACCCATAGACTTGTTTAAATAAAGGTTTTTAGCTCAAAATTTACTCTTTGGCAGTTTCAGCCCCTCCAATACAAAAGTTTCAGTTAAAACCCAAACTTTTCGTAACTTTTACAATTTTGGCCCAAAATCCAAAAAGTTTACATTTTTGACCCTTGTTTGGAAAATAAATCATTTTTCCCCATGAATTGGTTTTGTTTACCCTTTTTACCTCCTGTTTTTTTAAGTTTATCATTCAATCCCTTAAAAATTTGGTATTTCGCAATTTTGGGCTCAATGGGCCGAAAAGCCCAAAAATTGGCCCATTAAGCTACAATTTACATTTCTAGTCCTTTGAAGAGTATAATATTCATAAAAACTTTTATTTTAACTGTTTTGACCCTTTTGATCCTTAATAAAAACCGTGAATGGCAATTTTAACCCAACTTTTGTTTATTTGACAAATTAAGCCCAAAAATTGGTTTTATGTTGCAATATGTTGATTTTAATCTTAGAGGGTAACTTTCCTTGACTTGTTTAGTGTAATATACCTTAGATCATGTTTGTTTTCCTTCTTATGCCATAGATCTCGAGATTTCTTTCCTTTTTGTTTACATATTCAACACATAAGCACATAAAATCACACATACATACATGAAATCATACATAACATACACATTCATATAGATCTACACATTTTTACTTGTATCCTCCCCCATAAAACTTAGGAAAACTGAAAAGAGAGGGGTATGAACTCACCTTTTCTAGTTGATCACGGTTTTGAAGAAAAATGGAAGAAAATGATGTGATTTTCGGCCTAGCAAGCTTCTTGGAAGATCTTTGGCTTAGATGTGTTCTAAGAGGCAAGATCACGAATTTTTGTATGAGTTAAGGGGGATTTTTAAGGAAATCAAGGAGTTAAAGTATGGATCAAGCAACAACTTACCAAAGATTTGTGATATTAAGAAAAGATCTTCTTGTAGCCCTTGTGATTCTCGAAATTTTGAGGGAAGATGTAAGAGTGTTCTTGTGAGTGTTTGAGAGAATTTGGAAGAGTGTGGGTGTGTGTGATGGGTTCTCGGCCGAAATAAGAGGAGAGGAGAGAGAAGAGAGTGAGTTGAGTGGACATGCATGGGAACATGAGAAGGGTGCATGGATGCCCCATGTACAATTGTGAGGTGGCACCATTAAGTCAACTCTTTTCCCCCTTTTTTTGTAGTTGGGCCGAGAGAGGGAGAAGAAAGAAAAGAATTTGGGCCTTTTTGTGCTTAAGTCCATATTATGGCCCATTTAGATGATTTTTGGCCCAATTGGTCTTTGGAGATGGTTCACGGCGCAAAATAAATCAAGGGATGAGTTTTATGGCTCATTAGGGCTAATTAGATTTTGTTATGGCGCAATAAGGCCCATTGAATATAACCTAGTTCATTTTAGGCTTATAAGGCCCAAAATATTAAGTTTCATGCAAATGGGTCCAATTAGGGTCCATTTAATAGTTCTAAGCCCAAAATAGTCAAATTGGAAGCTTATGGGTCCATTAGGCCCAATAAGAAAATCCTAGTCCAAAAATGGGCTTAAACCGGGATTTTTAGGGTTTCCAACTTTTGTGGACTATTTGAAAGTTTGTATAGAGTATTTGATGGTATTTGTGGTCATTGAATAAGCACCATACATGTTTTCAAGTTTTAGCTACAATGTTATCTTTGTTAAGTGTTTACAACGTATCAGAAATTCCTAGTTGTGACAGTTCTTTTCTCTTTTCAAATTTTTTCAAACTCCTTTTTATAAAATGGTTTTACTTTTGAAAATTTTCATACCAAGTCCTTAGTTTGAGTCCAGACACACCCGAGAGTGTGCCCGAATCCCTCAAACCAAGGCTCTGATACCAACTTGTAACATCCCAAAATTCAAGACCAAAAATTTTGTTTTAATTAAGTTAATATATAAAACCATCAGTATAAAAACATTCATATTAATATCTCATGTCAAAACCAAAGTGTCAATAATCAAAGCATTTTATCATAAAACCATATCAAAGTGTAATCCCAAAGATCTCATGTGCAGAAAACATAGTGTGATGCGCTGCAATCCAGCCGGCTCCTTTCCTTTGAAAACGAGTACCTGAAACCAAAACTGTAAACCGTAAGCACGAAGCTTAGTGAGTTCCCCCATCATACCACATACCATACAATCACATAGAATACATACTGTCGGGCAATTCTGGGGTGCCCGACCTACCCGGTCCGGCCATTCTGCGGTGCCGACCTACCCATGTCAAGCTGTTCTGGGGTGCTGACATACCCGTGTCAAGCCATTCTGGGGTGCTGACCTACCCGTGTCAAGCCATTCTGGGGTGCTGACCTACTCGTGCCCAGCCATTCTGGGGTGCTGACCTACCCATCGGTCCTAACAACCGAACCTCGGGGACTATTCCACCCCCTACTGCTACTATCACATATATCATAACATAAACATACTATCAGACATATCTGGGGCGTCCGAACTACCCTTTGGTCCTAACAACCGAACTTGGGGACTATTCCCCTCCTACTACCACTATCACATATAACATATCATGCCAGCATACAAACATATCATAACATACTGTCAGACATAACTGGGGTGTCCGACCTACCCTTCGGTCCTAACAACCGAACTTGGGGACTATTCTACCCCTACTACCACTATCACATATAACATATCATGCCAGCATATAACATATCAGGTAGTAGCAAACCTAGATGAATATCACAAAGACAATCATCTAACATACAACTCCTACTGGTGGGCCGGCATTGTGGCCGTAGACCCACCGCTACTGGAAGGTAACTCACCTCACACTGCTGAAGTCCCGTAGACACAATCCCACACTGCTGAAGTCCCGCAGACTCAACCCCAGCTGCTGGCTGACAGATTCCCGGACTGTTAACACCAAAATTACACCCAATTAATAATTGGGTTCCACTTCATAACCATGAGTACATACTTTGGATAATTACTACATTACCCCAAGCTTGGCTTTATGCAAGCCCAAGGCCCAAAAGTCCAATTATGGCTCAAAGCCCAACATATGGCCCAATTTTCCAAATTGGGCCCAAACCTTTACAAGGTCTTACCATAAGGCCCAACCATTTATTCCAGTCCAACCTTTGACAGTCTTATGGTCCAATATCATATAATCATTAAGGCCCATCTATGACCCAATTTTCCAAATTGGGCCCATCTCCTCATATGGGCCTTACTTACAAGCCCATTAATTATTCTAGTCCATTTTCTTGATCTTGGATGGCCCATTAATAACCCGATCATCAAGGCCCAATAGAAAGGCCCAACAATAAACCCAAGTGAAATTAGGGTTTCACATAAAATGACGATTAGGGTTAAGTGTTTCTCACTTAACTCATTAAGGACTTAATCCATTAAGTCCACTACTCTTCTAAATAAATCATATGGTGTGATTGGGCTTAATACACACGCACTTCCATTCTAATGGCCCAAATGTGGGTCCCGATAAGTCCAAGCCCATAAGTCCAATATTAGGGTTTTCTAAACCCTAATTAGGGTTTCCAACCCCATCTTAGCCCAATAGGCCCAATTGATATGACTTTTGATCAATTAAGGTTCATTAGACTCATTAAGGTTTCACTAGGCCCATTAGTGATATGTTTGGGCTTTTAGGTCCATTAAGCTTCATTGGGTCTATTAGGGTTTATTAAGCCCATTAAGCCTCATTGGGCCCATTAGGGTTTCTTAGTCCCTTGTCCAAACATCCAAACGAGTCAAAACACCATCAAAGCACACCGCCACCCGACACGGCGGCCGGTGGCGGCAGCCACCACCTCACGGTGGTGGTTTTCAGTTTTCCTTTCATTATTCTAATTTGTAATTACACTTTACAATGCTAAATCTCAAATAAACACACACACACACACACCTACTAACACACACATAAACACGGTGGTGCATGGTGGCAGCCACCACCTCACGGTGGTGGTGGTTGCCTTCTTGGTTTCCGCCTAAAGAGCACGCCCCTACTTGATCAGAAACACCAAAACGCACAACAATTGAACTGAACACGACTAAACACACCCATCAGAATTTCTTTTGAGGCGGTAGGCGGCGGGGTTGACGGCAGCAGCCACCATGGCCGGCTGCCATGGTGGCTCTTCGCAGCTTCACTCGACAAAGAACCCTCACGCAACCATAAGACTTGTCACGGCAGCACCCGGGCACTAACACCGAAAAAATCCTGGAAACATACCCAATCAAAGCCACCCTCGTCGTGGCGCATGCCAGTCGGAGGAAGGATGTCCATTGCGACTGTTACTCCGAGTAGAGAGGATGACGGCAGCGTAGGGACAGAACAGGAGGAGGGGAAAGGAGTAGTCGCAGCAGGAAATCGGAGGTTATGCCCTGCCGACGATCAACCGCAGCGGTCGTGCCCCTCAGCTCCAGCGACCCACAAGATTTCTCTGCGTTCATCACAACGTCGGGAAGTCACAGTGGCGCTTCATTGGCACGGTAGCAAGCAGTGTCGGACTTGTATGATCAGAAAATGGACGAAGAAAGAGGGGTGACGGCCAGTCATGGAGGAAAGGAAGAGTGGCGACTGGAACCAACGTCCCTAGGGTTAGGGTTCCTTAGGATTATATACCCGACACCCATTAAACCTTTGCCATAATACCGAGATCAGTCCTCCCCCTTCTATTTTTCTTTCAAATAAGGTCCATATGTTGCCCTTTTAACCCCCAGCCCTCAAAACTCTTACAAATTGAGTCCGAAATTTACCATCTTATAGGCTAAAAATAAAAATAGATTGTCTACACTAAAAACAATCATAGTAGCTATTATAGGCTAAAAATAAAATGCGTTGATGTTTTGAGAAATAATTTATTTTATGGTATTATCGTGGGGTGGGGTAGGGGGATAGTTGTGGCATGACACATTTTTTATTAAAAAAATACAAAACAAAAAAATCAAATTCAAACGATTAACAATTCCAACAAAAAATGTTTGTTCAGTTACAATTTATATTTTTTCTTACGAATTGTTTACTTGATATATCAATAGTATTGATATATATATATATATATATATATATATATTCTAAAATATCAACAGTATCGATATACTTATCTTATATTATCTCATTATATTTTTATAATTTCAACCAATTTTTTAATTTTTATAACGAATTTGATCATTCATATTTATTTTAAGGCCTCTCACTTTTTCTTATCACAGATTTGTCCTATGTTCTTCTATTAATTACAAATTTGATCATTTAGTTTTTATTTTTCCAAATTTAACCAACACTTTTAATTTTATTACTGATTTTTCTACATGACCATTGTTTTTTTGTTAGTAAAACTGATCATAATTCATCGAGCCTCATCTTTTTTTTCCTTTTTCTATCTATCAAAATGATAAGTAGGGTAATAAATTCCTTAATTCGAAGACTTCCTCCTTAAGACACATATAATCTTTTTAAAACCAACAAATTGCATTCAATTTCATCACTGAAATCTGAACCATTTTTATTACATACTTGATATTTTTTTCATTCAGCAAGCTCTAAAGCTAATAAAAAATCCAAGAACAATCCTACATATAATCATTAGTTTTCTTAGTAATTCTTTTCGACACAAGTTTTGTAAAAAACAATCAAAGAGGAAATGTAAGTGAGAGTCTGGTTCAGAACTTCATAGAGGATAACAAAATCAAAGATCAGCCCATTTTTCCAATATGTCTTGAGTTATCAGCTTTCTTTGAACAGCTAACCACCAAATGAAACTATGATTTTAAATTCTATGTTGAAACCAAACCAGGTCAAACCTCCTGCAAAAGAAAGAGAGAATGAGTTCAATTTTGCCCCTGCAAAAAATTTAATTTTGTTTTTCTTTAGAATGTTATGTTGATGAGACGAAAGAACAATGGTCACAAGGGACCCAAACACTTGCAAAACACAAAAGTACCATTCTAACAAATCAATTACACACAGATGAATGCGAAGCTTGACAGAGGAATGCACACATGAAAAATACCACATATGGTCAATTATCTTACCCCGTTTCCCTAATGCTTTCTGTAGAGCACCATCATGTGAACCATCTGTAGTAAAAAAAAGTGGAAAGTAGGATGCCAAGATGTAAAAATAAACAAAAAAATGAAAGTAGGATGCCAAGATATACAAACAAATGATAAAAATGAAAACACCAGGTTAGCTTGTTACAAGTGAGCTCCAAGCAGTGGGTAGCACTGGTAGTTTCTCCCACTCTATCAAATTATGAAAATTATTCCAGTCATATTGCATTCCTGTCATACTGCCTTCCCATACTTGCAACTACTCACATCATGTCAACTTATTTACCAAAAAATAAACATTTCCACCAATTGATAAAGCTGTTTCTTCGATACCAGAGGGCTCTAAAAGGGTGAAATATCGAAACACACAAATTTGATAAATACTCAAGTAAACATCAAAAGGACAACAATCAAATAAATGTTGATGCATATTGAAGTACAATATTTACCAAAATCTAAAATAAATGGAATTTTTTTTACCTCAGACCATGGATTAGGTTTCAATCGCCACAAAAATCAAGAAGAAAGCCAATTATCTTAGATCATGGTTGAACTTAACCTTCAAATATAAGGAGAAATGTGTGTGGTTAGATCTAGGTGCTTGTGTGTGTGTTTGTGGACGCATACCAGAAAGATATAAAAGGTGAAATACGATGACATTGGGTGGTTGTGCAGTGTCTGGTGTTGTTTATTGGTTAATGGCGACTTGTACAAAAGCTTACCCGCTTTAAGGTTCCGAAGAGTGGTGGTGACGGGTGGCTTAGCAAATCCATGGATTTAAAAGATTCTCCTTTGTTCTGAGAAAATCGATCCCTTTTGATGACCATTACTAAAATCATTCATGAAACGATAACAGCAAAAACTAAGAATCAATAATACGAAGCGAAAAAAATCAAGGGTTACCTATTCCTTTCTCAAAACAGAACGAAGACCTAGGATTTTGTTAGAGACTGTGACCACCAAAGAAGTCCGATCTGTCGTGGTTGTTAACAGCGAGGCGGTTCAAGGTGGTGCCTGGTTTAATCTGCAATTGGTTACGACATAACGGTGCTGTGAAGGTCTTCGGTGAGAAAAGAGAGCCAAAATCACTTCCATGAAGATGTTTCCAGCAAGAAGCGTTGTCGATGTTTCCTCTCTGGCTAGGGTTTACAGTGAGAGGGGAATGGAGGAGAACGACTGGTACGATAGGGAAAGTCTGATTCAAATTTGAAATGACTTTTGAGAGTGTGTTTGTTTGTGAGAACGTGTGATTGTGGACTTATCAGAACCGTTTGATTGCAACAATAATCAACGACCCATATACATTGAAGAGCGATCCGTGTGATTTTATTGTGCTTTAAGAAATTATGCATTCAAATATAGTAATTTATGCAATATGTATTGTACCTCTTAATTTTAAGATATTATGCAATGTATGTTTGTAAATCAAGCTTAAATGGTTGTAACTAAGACATTGATTATGTATGTATTATGGGGGTGTTTGGCTTAGCTTTTCACAGCCAAAATTCCTTTTTGGAAAAGAAAAAAAGCAAAAGATGTTTGGCAAAACTAGTTTTAAAAGCTACTTTTGGAGTTTTGATACAAGGAAAAGAAACTTTTTGGAAAAGTCAGGAAAATCTGACTTTTTGTAATTTTTCCAAAAAGGACTTTTGGGCTGTGAAAAGCTAAGTCAAACACCTCATATATATATATATATATATATATATATATATATATATATATATATATATATATATATATACTTAACAACCCCATATAAGCTTAGCTACCTAACCTCTAATGATACGTCGTTTTGGTTGATTTCCACAAATCTGATTATTTTAAATTTTAATTAAAAAAAGCAGTTTCCATAACTATTTCACAAAGACGTGATTTTATACGTGAGATTTTTGTTGATTATTCTCAGACAGTTGTTTTCTTTTAACCTATTAATCGATTCTTGCTCCTCATTGTTGTCAATCGATTGGATTTTATTTTCTGGCTGATTAGGAGTCCTACTTTTCAATTGATTGTTGCTGCTTGCTGTAAGTGGAAATTAAGATATCATACTTATGCTCTCTTTGTTATCAGAAACGTAAGTGAGAATTAAAATATGAGGCTTACGTGATTTTCCAATTGTGCATATTGTATACATTAATTAAACATTAATGGTGAATTTGGAATTCGTATTTGATCATTTGTGTAACCATTCTTCCATTAATTTCCTGTTTTTTGTTTTTATCTTCACTCCTCACGTGAGGAATCAAACCAGACATTAATGGTGTAATCAATTGAATAGTTAATCAACTTCTATGCATTACAGACAAAGAAAATTATGAGGCTTATGCGATTTTCCAATTAGCCATCTTGTATACATTAATTAAACATTAATGGTGATTTTGGAATTGGTGTTTGATCATTTGTGTAACCATTCTTCCATTAATTTCCTGTTTTGTTTTTTGTTTTTTATTATCTTTACTCCTCATGAGGAATCAAACTATGCATTAACGATGCTAATTAATTGAATGGGTAATAGACTTGATTAAAGACGGAAAAAAATGCTTAATTGATAAGCAATTTCATATATAAGTTGTTAATGGTGTTTTTTACTTTAATTATTTAGGGCATGATGGTTGAAGAAGTTGCTCAGCCTACTGAAACACATGTTATAGATAATAATGAACCAAACGGAATGGCAGAATGTAATGGAGGCAACCATAAGGATGAAAGTATAGTGAGAAAGGTTTTCGATACACCTGATGATGCATATACATTTTATAATGATTATGCATTTTTACATGGATTTGGTATACGTCGTGATTCAACTTTAAAACACACAATCATGATATGAGCATGACACCAACGAAGGTGACGAAGCATCGATCTCATAACAAGTTACATCGTTCAATGGAATGCAAATCTCTTATGGTGAAACTAGGTCAAGCAGGATTGAAACCTTGTGATGTTAGAAAGGCTATTAATGGAATGAAAACCTCAGCCGTAGCTGATGTTACTTCAAAGCAGTGTGCTGATGTCTTATCTGAGCAACGAAAACAATACAGAGGAAAGAAGTTTTATGGACTTATAAAACATTTCCAAGATAAAGCCTTAGTGGATAATGAACAATACTTTTTTGTGGATTTGTGTGATGATGGGAGTCCTAAAAATATTTTTTGGGCTGATGGAAGATCAAGAGACGCCTATACTAAATTTAACAATGTTGTTGTGTTTGATGTCACTTATATGACAAACAAATTCAAGATGCCATTTGCTCCCTTTGTTGGTGTTAATCATCATGGGCAATCTATATTTTTTGGTGGAGCATTGCTAGAAAACGAAAAAGAAGAAACTTTTTAATGGTTATTTGAGCAATTCCTTAAATGTATGTTTGGCAAATATCTGAAGGCAATTATTACAGATCAAGACAAAGCTATGGGCAATGCAATAAAAAAAAGTGTTTCCAAACACTCGATATCCTTTTGTGGATGGCATATTAAGAAGCATGAACATGAACACATTAAACCGTATATTTCCCGTTATAGTGATTTTAAAGAATCATATACAGAATGGGTAAATAGTGACACCATTGAAGAATTTGAAACTAGGTGGGAAGTTATACGTGCTAAGTATAGATTGGAAAACAATTGTTGGATAAGTGGCATGTATGACCAACGAATACACTGGGCTAAATCCTTTTTAAAGGATGTTTTCTTGGCTGGTATGACCACAAGCGGACGAAGTGAGAGTATTAATTCATTTTTTGATGGATTTGTTAACTCAAAGACAATGTTGAATGAATTCATAGTGCAATACGACAAATCAGTTGATTCTCGAAGGACCGCCAAGAAGATGAAGACTTCAAGACTATGAACCCGAGACCGGTTCTTTCTTCTATTCATCCAATCGAAGAAAAAGTAGGTGAGTGTTATACAAGAAAGATTTTTGATATGTTCAAAAAAGAATGGATAGAAGCTACTAGCAATTTAACTAACGAGACTATAAGCAAGGGTACCGAAGAAAGCAAATATCGAGTGGGACAACTAAAAGTTGAAAAAACATATTGGCGAATTGTTACCTTTTGTTTTTCTAATGAAGTCAATGTCACATGTTTGTGTTCTAAGTATGAGACATGTGGGATTTTATGCAAACATTGTCTATATGTGATGAAGAAAAGACATGTTGAAACACTACCTATTCACTATATTTTACATCGGTGGACGCTTAATGCTAGGTACAAGGTGGGTAATAGTAGAATCGGACTCGAAGAAATAAACAATGAAAACGAAGTTAGTTCCTACACATTATAGTGTGTTCGTTCAAATTTTACTAAAGTAATTAATCAACCAAGAGACTCCCCTTCGGATATATAAAAACTTAATAATCTATTGATAAGTATTTTAGATGATCAAGCAACTCGGAAGAAACCTATAACATTTGAGAATGCATCTCAAGGTTCTTGTGTGGGAATTTCACAAGTATATATGATGCCTCAGTTATCTGTCAGAGATCCTCTTGGTCCAACTAACACGAAAGGGCGTCCTAGAGTTGCAAGTAGTATTAAGTTTTCTTTAGAAGCCCCGAAAAAACGAACATGCTCTTACTGCCAAAGATTGGGTCACTACGCTACTAGTTGTTCAAAAAGAAAAAGTATGTTTGATAATAACTTATTTTTTAATGATTTTACAGGTTTGATAATCATATTAACGATTTATTTACTTTTCATGTATCAGGAAGATGAATCGATGCAAGAGAAAGATGGATCAGATGTGTAGTTTCTTTGAGAAAATGACAAATCTACACATTTCATGACATTCTGTTTTTGTTAATTGCATTTTTTCTTTGTTTTGGAGAAAACAGATTTATGCAAATCTGGATAGTTTATATTTTTGTTAATTGCATTTTTTTTCTTCGTTTTGGTTAAAAACGAAAATATTATGCCATTTTTGGATAAAAACGAAAGTAGTTTGCCATTTTTCGTTAAAAATGAAAGTAGGCAGCCATTTTTGGTTAAAAACGAAAATATTCTGCCATTTTTGGTTAAAAACGAAAGTAGTTTGCCATTTTTCGTTAAAAATGAAAGTAGGCTGCCATTTTTGGTTAAAAATGAAAATATTCTGCCATTTTTGGTTAAAAACAAAAATATTATGCCATTTTTGGTTAAAAACGAAAGTAGTTTGCCATTTTTCGTTAAAAATGAAAGTAGGCTGCCATTTTTGGTTAAAAATGAAAATATTCTGCCATTTTTGGTTAAAAACGAAAATATTCTGCCATTTTTGGTTAAAAACGAAAGTAGTTTGCCATTTTTCGTTGAAAACGAAAGTAGGCTGCCATATTTGGTTAAAAATTAAAGTACGTTGTCATTTTTGGTTAACAACGAAAGTATCTGTCATTTTTGGTTTAAAATGAAATTAGGTTCAAACCAAATTAAAACGAGGTGCATTATTGTCTTAACTTGGTTTTACAAAGATTAAGTTTTGTCAAAAAGTGTGTTACACCCCCAAACCAAGGACGGCGGAAATGTCCGGGGGTGGAGGACTTCATGTATAGTATCATAACAACAATTGTAATAGTAATTGAAGCAAACACAACCAACATATATATAATTGAAAAAGTTACATCATTGTATGAATTACATGTTTACGAATCAATTACAATATGTTGACAAAATATGAAATAGTAGACGCCTTAGCGTCCCATCCTCAAAAGCACTTGGTTACCTGTTTAATGATTTCCTGAGAATACAAGTTGTTTGAAAAAGTGTCAACATAAAGGTTGGTGAGTTCATAAGCTTTTGTTTGGTATTATTAAAAGTCTTTCGTTTGTAAAAGTAGTATTTGTTTTAGAAAAATCCAATATTTTCCTTAAAATGTATATGTAGTCTTAAATTCAAAGACCGAAATGTATAAGTAACTTTTCTTACTTATAATAAATAATGTAAGTTTAAATCGACATAAACTCGTTTAATTTTAATGAAGTTCCCGTAAATTCCAATGTTCATTAATACTTTATGTGAGTTTATTAAAGCCTTTTCATTAATACATAAAGTATTAATAAACATTGGAATTTACAGGAACTTCATTAAAAATTAAACGAGTTTATGTCGATTTAAACTTACATTATTTATTATAAGTAAGAAAAGTTACTTATACATTTCGGTCTTTGAATTTAAGACTACATATACATTTTAAGGAAAATATTGGATTTTTCTAAAACAAATACTACTTTTACAAACGAAAGGCTTTTAATAATACCAAACAAAAGCTTATGAACTCACCAACCTTTGTGTTGACACTTTTTCAAACAACTTGTATTCTCAGGAAATCATTAAACAGGTAACCAAGTGCTTTTGAGGATGGGACGCTAAGGCGTCTACTATTTCATATTTTGTCAACATATTGTAATTGATTCGTAAACATGTAATTCATACAATGATGTAACTTTTTCAATTATATATATGTTGGTTGTGTTTGCTTCAATTACTATTACAATTGTTGTTATGATACTATACATGAAGTCCTCCACCCCCGGACATTTCCGCCATCCTTGGTTTGGGGGTGTGACAGATTGGTATCAGAGCACAGTTTATAGTGAATTAAGTATATCAAACCACATAAGATATACAAACTATAAACACAATTGGGACTAATAGTCTCTGATTTGTGCATTTTTCAAATAAATATACTTTTAGAAAATAAATGATTTTCTTTATTAAAAGTATAAATACATGCATACATGCTCATATAGTGTCATAACTAGAAGAACATAAAGTAAAAGAAGAGGAGTTGTACATTATGGGTATGACTTGGTATATGTAAATCAAGTCTGGAAAGGATATAGCCTGATCAATTATATCTGTCCGAGGAGTGACTTGCATATACTGGGGGATAGTTATAATGGGCAACAAATCTAACAACCTAACTACACCCTACAGGGAATACTTTAAGAATCGAATCTAAACAGCTAAAAATACTATAGGAGTATTTGGTGATACTATAACCAACTTATGTGAAAACTAAAGACCTCTATTAGTAGGCCTATGATAACTGAGTGCATACGCCAAGGTTATACATAATTAAAGATATTATAGACTCAGAATCTATGACTATTGCTCTACTTCCTGTTCCTTGTTTGGTTGTGGACTTAGAGTAGAGTCATTTATTCGAAAGTCTATTCTATCTCAAATTATGTATAACTGATATGCACTACGTGATTATAGACGTAACTAATAAGGATCACCCCTATAAGTAATTATAGGATTAGGCGTCTATTAATTATCTCTTATACCCCTATTCTCGCACGAGCAACATGATGTGTAAATTTTAACGCCCGTACAAAACCTACTTCTACCCACTACCATAACTCCGTCTCCAAGACGTTAACAGAAACACCAAGAATAGTTCACTAAAGTGCGAAATTATACATGTGTATATAAATGGTAAGGATATTTACTAAAAGGTTTATCAATGAAATAGGCATGCATTTTATTTCATTGAATCTCACTACTTGGTATTACAAACAATTTACAACTCGTAACTCTAAGATTCTTTAGGTGTACCTCGAAGTTATGTGTAATTAAGAAATGATTGACCTAGAAATGGTGAGTCCGCCTTAGGACCTGTTCCTTGTTTGGTTGTGGACTTAGGGTAGACTCATTAGGATCAACAGTCTAATAAAATTTTAATTACACATAACTAGGGGCATGTCAAGTGAATCTTAGGAGTGGATCAGACATGGAACAAATCACAAGATTATAATCAAGTTATTCCTACTAAATTCATAAGTCTATTTATATAGACCTCTGGTATAGAGTCGTCGGCGTAGTCGTGTCGGCAATCTAGAATATGGCTAAATACATAATACAAACTATAATACCCAAATTATACAAAATTTTCTGCATTAAAAATCAATAGACAAATACATAAAATGAAACTAAAAAGGGTATCAAACTATCAAGAGAAAAACACATACAATGTAGATTAAAATCCACTAATTATAACAAAATGGCTAAGGATTGTTAAGTCCTCTCTTCTTATAAATAGCTTTGAAGCAAGCTTGCCTAAGCTTCTTTGTTCTTTCTGTCAATTCCATACCTGGCAATTTCTCCATCATCTTCTTGTGCCCTTCTAACGTCTCTATCTCCTCCTTTAATCCCAACTCCTAATTTTTTTTAAAAGGTAGATGCAATATATTTTTCATGTGAGTTCACAAAATTTACAATGAGTTAAGTTTATATAAATATAAATCAGGAGATCGTAGTAAATCAATTGATTTGATGTGGCATATGCCTAGGACCTATGTTTAGTTATAAAGAAACTAACAATTAAAATTTTAGAAAAAAAAAAAAAACCAAAACTACTTTGGTTACCAAGTGCATGAGTAATGTATAGAAGGTTATTATCATAATTTACCTTGGCATTTTCAATGAGGGATTGAAGGCTCTTAAGTTTTCTATGAGGCCATCTGTTTATGTTTAGCTCTCTGCATCTTTTCTTCAACACTGTTAAACTTATCCCTAGTTCCTTTGCTGCCATGATTATCGGCATCTCAAAGTACTTCTCTATCTCTTCAAACTCCAGTGGTCTCAATCTCTTTGCTACCTTCCGGCCACCGTGATCAGTGGTGGCAGCACTAGAACTACATGTAGCCTCACCACCGGATTTACAGTCTTCACTGAAACTAACCAATGGTAAATTACCATCCTCCCAACAATCCCATAAGCTTATATCTTCAAGGGGATCAAAATCGTGAAACTCATTTCTAGAAATGATGTTTTGATCTTTGTTAAGTACTGTGGAAACGTTCTGATCGAGCACTTCATGCAATTTTTCCGACAACTCGTAATCATGATGGTTGAGCATGTCACCACTGCAAAAATCCAAAAACTCAAGATAATCAAATCCAACACGATGAAAGACTCTTTTTGATCACTACAAATCCAAACCATGTTTTGATCAATGTCGACAAAATCACTTTTCTGTGCGTAAGATGGTGTAATGAGTGACGTTTATATATACCTAAAAAGATCTTGATGATCAAAGTACTGAAACCAATCGAGGTCATCTATGGGGTTTTGATGATCTGCAGGTGGATCCATTTGTGAGGGAGAAGTTAAAAGTCGCGGTAAGAATGTGATGATTTATATAAGTAAAGTGGGAGAAGTAATTAATAGCAAATTGTTGGGAATGCAACAAAACAAGTTAAGCACTTCTGAAAAATTGATAAATGATTTTGGTAACACTCGCGGAATATAAACTAGTGAAAATTACAAATGAAATTGAATATATATAGTCTATGATGTTATGGTTATTGTGTATCTAACAAATGAAGAGAAAATGAATATATATATATATATATATATATATATATATATATATATATATATATATATATATATATATATATATATATATTCTTTGAGCCGTAACCTTCTTCTTCAA
The DNA here is from genome assembly GCF_052849685.1 of Lactuca virosa. NCBI lineage: Eukaryota > Viridiplantae > Streptophyta > Magnoliopsida > Asterales > Asteraceae > Lactuca > Lactuca virosa. Next base: position 276,153,708 of record NC_136429.1, read on the forward strand.
TTCACACACATATACGTATATGTTGCTGCAAATTATGACTTGTGTGCCTCATGCATTTAATGCATCACATGCCTACTGCATATTCTTGACTTTGAAGCTACGTACCAGTTTCCAATTTCCCCAGTAGCACAGTTTTCATTAGAAAGTACTCCAAGTCTTCACACATGAACCAGTTAGAAAGTACTCCAAGTCTTCACACATGCAAATTATGACTTGTGTGTCGCTATAGGTATGTCGTTGGCTCTTGTTAAAAACCTATAGCGACAACAAGTCATCGTAATAGATTAAACCTGTGGTGACGACAAGTCGTCGCTATAGGTAACTAATAAAACTTTATTTTTTTAACCCCGAAAATATGATTGACAAAATCTATCCGACGAGACCCTCGTGATACCTCTTGATGAAATTGAAATCAACGAGAGTCTCCACTTCGTGGAAGAACCGGTAGAAATCATGGATCGAGAGATCAAAAGAACAAAGCAAAGTCGTATTCCTATTGTGAAGGTCCGCTGGAACGCTAAACGAGGACCCGAATTCACCTGGGAACGCGAGGATCAGATGAAACAAAAGTATCCACATCTCTTCCCAAACTCTTGAAATCCCAGTCAAAATGAAAATTTCGGGACGAAATTCCTTCTAACGGGGGGATGATGTGACAACCGTCAAATTTCGGTCAAGTCAAAGTCAAACAAAGTCAACAAGTCAAACCGGTCAACTCCAATAACCCTTGTATGTTAGGGTTTACGTTATGTAATCACTATACAATTCGCTATTTTAATGAGAAATCATCATTTGGAAAGTTCATGTGTTTGATTTTCCTTAGCCTTAACAGTGCTAAACAACGAACCAAAGCGATAAAACACAATTGCATAATCATCGGGATTGTGTACGACACTAAAACACGGTTTAACGGGGTTTACGAACCTTGCGTTGTGAAGCCGGACACTCAAATTAATCACAAACGAAACCTCTCTAAATCGTTTTCACTCAATCTCTTTCTATTTGAAATCTCTCCCAAATCTCTCTCAAAAGTTACTTTAACTTTTTGTAATCATTTGGGTCATATCGACCCTTAACCGGGTCAAAAATCGCTTGAAACGGGGTAAAAACGGGTAAAATAGCCTTAAGGACCTGGAACTGAAGCTTCAGGACCGAAGCCTCTCATCCGAGGCCTCGGATCCGAAGCCTCTCATCAGGACCGAAGCTGAAGCCTCTCAGGAGACCGAATCCGAAGCCATCAGACAGCAGCCTCGCATGCTAGGGTCCGAAGTCTCGGCCCCCATCCGAGAGGTCTCGCAGACGGCCCCTTTTTACCGGTTTTTCGACTACGACTTCGTTTTAACTCCGTTTTTCATTTTTTTAACGTGGGATTTTCACCCAAAACTTTATTTTATAAACTAAGGCCCCAAAATATATAAATCTCCAGGGTTTTTATAAAAATGTATTAAAAGAATTGGTGGTTGGACTAATTATTGAGGGAATATTTGCTTTTCCTTATTTTATGACAAAAGCAAGCCACCACCACCTCACTCTATGATCAGCCACTCTTTCCCACTACTCCTTGTCACCTTAGTGGACCTTTACACCCTATCTCCAGCTCTTCCCATGTTCTAAGAGCTGGAGGATTGGTCCTCTCTCCTCATTCTCCTTAAAAGCCCTTTCATTCTACACTTAGCAACCAAGAACACTCTCCAAAATTCTCTCATCTTTTCTCTCAACTTCAAGAACTTCAAGGCTTTCTCCAGGGATTTCTTTCTTCAGTTAGTAAGTATCTTCATCATTCACATAATTATTAAACTCCATTCTACTCAAATCATTGATATCTTACACAAATTCCATCTTATTCGGTGTTAGATTCTCGAATCATCAAGACATCTTCTTAGTGTTCTTGGGTTGAACACTTTCTCCCTCTCACTTTCATCTACTGAAGCCACATAAGGTGAGTTCATACCCCTACATTTACATGTTTTTCTTAAGTTTTAAGGGGGGAATACAAGTAAAATCATCAAGAACACAATTAAACTTTTTCTATCAGATTACATCAGAAAAGATGAACTTCGATCACAGACTGTTTTGGTCAACTTAAATATTTTAGTTTTCAAAACTGTTCCAGGTGCAAGTAGTTCAAGCTCTTAGCTTTAAAATGGCTACTTGCACATCTCCATATGATTTTTCTACAATTTATGGTGATTTTTACAAAACTGCCTATCATTTCAGAGGCAAACCCGGACCAGTCTGTGATTATGAACATTTTCACCTCTGTTAGAGATCACTAAAAATCATGATAAAATTTACGAACAAACTAGACTCATATTTCAAACTCTCAGAATTTGCGGATTTGGATTTAGAGCTTTGATGATTTTTCTATAAATTTTCTAAGAACAGTAACAGAAACTGTATACAACAAAAAGTTGCTGTCAATTTCATTTCACCTTTAACATGTTGAGCAAGGTGTATATCTTTATGTGATTATATGTTATTGCAATATATGACATTTTATCTTAATATTTAGACACACATCAGTTTACAAATGGATTTGGACATATAAAATATAAAGAATAACAAGTGATTATAATCAAAGTACAACCGATACATTCAAACATTTAATAAACTATTTTGAATATAGTTTGCATACATTACTACGTACTACCCTTGGTTGATAAACTATAATAGGTATAGTTTATGATACATTACATAACACATACATTTAAAAAGGGTACATTTATACAAATGATATTTTCATTAAGCAAGGTACGGCCATACGGTACCAAGTTTTCATAACACGTAATTCCGTTAATGACTTTATGAAACATTACATAACACATACATTTAAAAAGGGTACATTTATACAAAGGATATTTTCATTAAGCAAGGTACGGCCATACGGTACCAAGTTTTCATTACACTACACGTAAATTCGTTAATGACTTCTGTGAGACATTCGATTCAATTTACAAATAAGTCCTGTATTATAACCAGAGTCTCCTCGAGGGAGAGCGTGATACTTGTGTATAGATCTATATTGGGTCTGACAAACCCACACCTTAGCTGCATGCAACAGCTAGACCGACAGTTCTGGGGTGACAAATGTCATAACATTTCCTACGCTTGAAGAACGTCGTTTCAGGCCAACTAGGTCATAGCATGGTTATAATAACTCACATGTGGTATTAACAAACATAGAATTTACGGGGATTTCACTAAAATCAAACGAGTTTATGTCGATTTAAACTTGCATTGTTTTACTATAAGGAACGAACACTACTTGTACATTTCGGTCTTTGGGTTTTAAGACTACATTTACACATTAAGGAAAATATTGGATTTTCTGGAACGAACACTACTTTTACAAGAAAAGGCTATAATAAACTCACATAAAGTATTAATAAACATTGGAATTTACGGGAACTTCATTAAAAATTAAACGAGTTTATGTCGATTTAAACTTACATTATTTATTATAAGTAAGAAAAGTTACTTATACATTTCGGTCTTTGAATTTAAGACTACATATACATTTTAAGGATAATATTGGATTTTTCTAAAACAAATACTACTTTTACAAACGAAAGGCTTTTAATAATACCAAACAAAAGCTTATAAACTCACTAACCTTTGTGTTGACACTTTTTCAAACAACTTGTATTCTCAGGAAATCATTAAACAAGTTGGTTACCTGTTTAATGATTTCCTGAGAATACAAGTTGTTTGAAAAAGTGTCAACACAAAGGTTAGTGAGTTTATAAGCTTTTGTTTGGTATTATTAAAAGCCTTTCGTTTGTAAAAGTAGTATTTGTTTTAGAAAAATCCAATATTATCCTTAAAATGTATATGTAGTCTTAAATTCAAAGACCGAAATGTATAAGTAACTTTTCTTACTTATAATAAATAATGTAAGTTTAAATCGACATAAACTCGTTTAATTTTTAATGAAGTTCCCGTAAATTCCAATGTTTATTAATACTTTATGTGAGTTTATTATAGCCTTTTCTTGTAAAAGTAGTGTTCGTTCCAGAAAATCCAATATTTTCCTTAATGTGTAAATGTAGTCTTAAAACCCAAAGACCGAAATGTACAAGTAGTGTTCGTTCCTTATAGTAAAACAATGCAAGTTTAAATCGACATAAACTCGTTTGATTTTAGTGAAATCCCCATAAATTCTATGTTTGTTAATACCACATGTGAGTTATTATAACCATGATATGACCTAGTTGGCCTGAAACGACGTTCTTCAGGCGTCGGAAATGTTATGACATTTGTCACCCCAGACCTGTCGGTCTAGCTGTTGCATGCAGCTAAGGTGTGGGTTTGTCAGACCCAATATAGATCTATACACAAGTATCACGCTCCCCCTCGAGGAGACTCTGGTTATAATACAGGACTTATTTGTAAATTGAATCGAATGTCTCACAGAACGAATATACTCTGGTTATGTAATGTTTCATAAAGTCATTAACGGAATTACGTGTTATGAAAACTTGGTACCGTATGGTCGTACCTTGCTTAATGAAAATATCCTTTGTATAAATGTACCCTTTTTAAATGTATGTGTTATGTAATGTTTCATAAAGTCATTAACGGAATTACGTGTTATGAAAACTTGGTACCGTATGGCCGTACCTTGCTTAATGAAAATATCATTTGTATAAATGTACCCTTTTTAAATGTATGTGTTATGTAATGTATCATAAACTATACCTATTATAGTTTATCAACCAAGGGTAGTACGTAGTAATGTATGCAAACTATATTCAAAATAGTTTATTAAATGTTTGAATGTATCGGTTGTACTTTGATTATAATCACTTGTTATTCTTTATATTTTATATGTCCAAATCCATTTGTAAACTGATGTGTGTCTAAATATTAAGATAAAATGTCATATATTGCAATAACATATAATCACATAAAGATATACACCTTGCTCAACATGTTACAAGGTGAAATGAAATTGACAGCAACTTTTTGTTGTATACAGTTTCTGTTACTGTTCTTAGAAAATTTATAGAAAAATCATCAAAGCTCTAAATCCAAATCCGCAAATTCTGAGAGTTTGAAATATGAGTCTAGTTTGTTCGTAAATTTTATCATGATTTTTAGTGATCTCTAACAGAGGTGAAAATGTTCATAATCATAGACTGGTCCGGGTTTGCCTCTAAAATGATAGGCAGTTTTGTAAAAATCACCATAAATTGTAGAAAAATCATATGGAGATGTGCAAGTATCCATTTTAAAGCTAAGAGTTTGAACTACTTGCACCTGGAACAGTTTTGAAAACTAAAATATTTAAGTTGACCAAAACAGTCCGTGATCGAAGTTCATCTTTTCTGATGTAATCTGATAGAAAAAGTTTAATTGTGTTCTTGATGATTTTACTTGTATTCCCCCCTTAAAACTTAAGAAAAACATGTAAATGTAGGGGTATGAACTCACCTTATGTGGTTTCAGTAGATGAAAGTGAGAGAGAGGAAGTGTTCAACCCAAGAACACTAAGAATATGTCTTGATGATTCGAGAATCTAACACCGAATAAGATGGAATTTGTGTAAGATATCAATGATTTGAGTAGAATGGAGTTTAATAATTATGTGAATGATGAAGATACTTACTAATTGAAGAAAGAAATCCCTGGAGAAAGCCTTGAAGTTCTTGAAGTTGAGAGAAAAGATGAGAGAATTTTGGAGAGTGTTCTTGGTTGCTAAGTGTAGAATGAAAGGGCTTTTAAGGAGAATGAGGAGAGAGGACCAATCCTCCAGATCTTAGAACGTGGGAAGAGCTGGAGATAGGGTGTAAAGGTCCCCCAAGGAGACAAGGGGTGGTTGGAAAGAATGGCTGATCATAGAGTGAGGTGGTGGTGGCTTGCTTTTGTCATAAAATAAGGAAAAGCAAATATTCCCTCAATAATCAGTCCAACCACCAATTCTTTTAATACATTTTTATAAAAACCCTGGAGATTTATATATTTTGGGGCCTTAGTTTATAAAATAAAGTTTTGGGTGAAAATCCCATGTTAAAATAATGAAAAACGGAGTTAAAACGAAGTCGTAGTCGAAAAACCGGTAAAAAAGGGCCGTCTGCGAGACCTCTCGCATGGGCTGTCTGAGAGGCTTCTCATGCGAGGCTTCTGTCCTGAGAGGCTTCTAATGAGAGGCTTCGGTCCTGAGAGGCTTCTCATGAGAGGCTTCGGTCCTGAGAGGCTTCGGTCCTGAGAGGCTTCTCATGATAGTTTTCGCTTCTAATAGGAGGGTTTTGGTTCCTTAAGGTTATTTTACCCGTTTTTACCCTGTTTCAAGTGGTTTTTGACCCGGTTAAGGGTCGGGATGGCCCGAATGATGACAAAAAGTTAAAGTAACTTTTGAGAGAGATTTGGGAGAGATTTGGGAGAGATTTCAAATAGAAAGAGGTAGAGTGAAAACGATTTAGAGAGGTTTCGTTTGTGATTAATTTGAGTGTCCGGCTTCACAACGCAAGGTTCGTAAACCCCGTTAAACCGTGTTTTAGTGTCGTACACACTCCCGATGAGTGTGCAATAATTTTTTTTATCGTTTTGGTTCAATGTTTACTGCATTTGAGACTTAGGAAATTCAACACACGAACTTTCCAAATAATGTTTCTCTCATTAAAATATTGCATTGTACAGTAATTACATAGTGTAAACCCTAATATACAAGGGTTAATTGAGTCGATTGGTTTTGACTTGTTGACTTTGTTTGACTTTGACTTGACTCAATTTTGACGGTTGTCACAAAGTGTATGTACATTGCTATTTATGGTTAAAAGTCATAGTATAAGTGAAAAGTACACATGTATAAATACATCGGTCATTAGCCAAACAAAAACATAATTCAAGTACATTGATATTATTGGTAAAATGTAAGTACATTGTCATTTGGCAAACCAATAACCAATATATGATACACTAGTAGATAAAACAATCTCTGTCAATATACAATTTTGGTCTTAAAAACCTTGTGCAACTTCATTTTTTAAACACACTAGATCGACACATACAAACACTATAAAACTCTTTTCTTGGTCACAATGAGAACCCATCAGTTTGTTGCTAGATAGTCATCATATATTCATAATGCACAAGATCATTTGAAGTAGAAGCATCATATAGAAGCTGAATCACTAGCATGATAAATTTTGTCATAAAATGGCTTACACTCAAATACTGAAAATAGTTTTAGCAAAAATAAAAATAAATAAGGGGTTTATAACTTTATATAATAATGGTTGTTCAAAAGCACGAACCTTAACTGTGCGGGAAACATGTTTCAAACGGATGCAAATAGCAACACGTACATCAGTGGTAGTATAAGAAAAAGGAATCAAGCAATGAAAATAGAGAAGAAAAGGGGATTATATGACAAAACATTTATTTACCAAAGCCAATTAGGCCTAAAAACAAGCAAACAAACATAAACTTTGCTAATTGATAGTATGCATCTATATTGTCATTGTATGAGAAGATATAGTGCAAGAGGTACCTAAATACCATGAAAAATGTAAAATGGTTGCTGTTATAGGTAGAAAGTAAAGTTTTGTTGCTATTTGATGCATAACCAGATAAACAAATGGTGTTGAGAGCATGAGAAGATGGAAACCCATAATATGATGCATTCTCTTTTTCATCTTTAGTGGTTACCCTTATGGGTGGTGATTTAGGTCTTGGAGCAGATACCATATCCTACAAAATGAATGCAATTTTATGAATATGAATAAACCTATAAAAAGATTGTCACAACCAGGAAATTCTATGCCTTTGTAATCATTATCAAGGACAAAATTTTAAACAAAATCTGGAAGCATGCATGATATTTATTCAATGACAACAAAATTTCATCAAAAACTCTATACAAGCACTTCAAATGGTCAACGAAAGATTGGAAACCCTAAAAATCATGGTTTAACTCCGTTATGGACTAGGATTTCCTTATTAGGCCTAATGGGCCAATAAGCTTCTAATTTGACTATTTTGGACTTGGAACCCTTAAATGGGCCCTAATTGGACCCACTTTCATAAACTTAACATTTTAGGCCATAATGAGCCTAAAATGAAATGGTTTACCCTAATGGGCCTTATTGGGCCATAACTAACCTAATTTGATTATTATGGGCCATAAAACCTATTCTTTTAAGTCATTTGGGCCGTGAGACACCCTAGAGGCCCAATGGGCCGAAATTTTTTATTTGAGCCTCATAAATTCGAGCATGGGCCCAAAATGACTCCTTTCCCTCTCTTTTAGCCCAACTCGGCCCAATGAGAAAAAAAAATAAATAAAAGAAAAATGTGGAATTATGGGAGGAAGACACATCATTTTTACATCTTGGATATCCATGCTAGATTTCTCTCCTCCCCATGCATCCATAACTTCATCTATTTCTCTTCCCTTCTCCTTCTTCTTCTCGACCGTAAGCCTCAAACACACACACACACACTCTTCCAAAATTCTCTTCCCACCCTCCCAAAGATCATCCTTCATCATCTTCCAAAAATCTAGAAAATTTTGCTAGAGCCTTGAGGATCTTTATCAAGTCATTCCAATATTTGGTAAGTTTTTGTCAAAATACAAGCATCTTCTTTCCTCTTAACATGAAAAACTCTTTCTTACATAGTTTTATTCCATGATCACACTTTGAAGCTTCATAAGCTCGAGATCCACTCCAAGGTGTTGCTAGGATCAAAAACTATATCATCTTCTTCTATTCTTCTCAAAACCGAACCCACAAACCTCAAGGTGAGTTCATACCCCTTGTTTTTGGTTTTTACATGATTTATGGGGGAGAATACAAGTAAAATGTGTAGATCCATGTGTTTTTGTATGATATGTGTGATTTCTTGAATTTATTTGAAGAATATGTGTTAGAAACTTGATCTATTCGAGATTCTTAACCTTGTTAAGGAGATATGTGACCTAAGATATCTTATACATATTATTATCAAGGCAAAAGTATTATACAAGTCCAAACTAAGTAAAACAAAACACAAATTCTATTTATTAACCATTTTTGACAAATAAGCAAAAGATGGAGGAAATGATGTCATTTACGGTTTTTATAAGGGTCAAAAGGGCCAAATCACTTAAAATATGAGTTATTATGAAAATCACGGTTTTTAAAGGACTAAAAGTGTAAATCTTAGCCTAATGGGCTAAAGTTTGGGCTTTTCGGCTTTTAGGCCCAATTTGCGAAAAATATGAAACTTAAGGGACTGAATTTACAAGTTTATCAAAATATGAGTTAAAAAAACAAATAAACAGGTTTCAGGGGCTGAAAATGTATTTCTTACCAAATAGGACTAAAAATGTAAAGTTTTTGGATTTTGGGCTAAAATTGTAAAGATTGCGAAAATTTGGACTACAAGTGTAAATCTTTTTAATTAAAGGGCTGAAACTGTCCAAAACTTTATTTTGGGCTGAAATCATGATTTAAATGAGCTTTTGGGCCAAAAATGTCAAGAAAGATAATCTAAGGACCTAAAATGTCATTTTTCATAAAAGGGGTAAAAATTTGTCATTTTTACTAGAAAAGGGGCTGAATTGGTCAAACAATTATTTCTGGGTCAATTATGTCAATATTAAAATAATTGGGTCAAAAATACATAATTTTAATAACTTATGGATTTAAATAGAATATATATATATATATATATATATATATATATATATATATATATATATATATATATATATATATATTTTATATAAATCTAAATATCATCATAAAACAATTTGGCGAACGTGGTGACTTTTCGATTAAACAATTCGTGTGAAACAAACCTTACAACATTAATACTATACAAAACAAGTAAACATTATATCGGTTGGGCTTTAATATTTTTAATCATGCTTATTGGGCCTTCGTGACTCATTAACTTGACTATTGGGCCCAACATAAATAATACACGTTTATTGAGCTTCCGGTGGCCCAATTTCATGCCTAATGGACCCTCAATGGCTTTAGATGGTATTGGGCCTTAGTGGCCCATTGGCATTGCTAGTATGGTCCAAATAAATTATATGCTTAACGGGCTAACGTGTCCGTCGCATACTCGACAGTCTGTAATAACATACATGGGTAGTGGGCAATAGTTGTCCTCATTCGTGTTTGTTAGGTTTTAATCATATTCATGTAAACATCAAACGGGTTGTAATCAATGTTATTCAAATTCATGGGGTAATAATAGGGATTTAGTGAGAATTATCGGTTGGCACCAATAAGTGTCGGTCGTAGCCTGTAGTTATAACCATAGTCTCATGGAGGAAGGGTGAGAGTTTGTGTATAGATCTATATGGGGGTGACTCCCCCACACATGAGCTGTTCGCTACAGTTAGACTCGGCCAGTCTAGGGTGACAAAATCTTAATTCAATACCGGTATTCGCAAGAATGCCAAGGCAGGCGAAATAGTCATTATTATGCATGGTTATAACGACTCACATAGAGATCCATTACCATATCATCATTCATGGGAAATCATATTCATACACGGTGACGATGCAAAGCTATTTATACATTAATACAAAACTGCCATACTATTTAAATTGGAAAACATCGGGTTTTCCGGGGAACGACATTATTCACTTCTACATACAACAACTACAATAAAATGAACAATTGTGAAAGTCATTCACTCTTACATGTTTTGAAATCACATACATATATACTTATGGGATCATCACATCTTTTTCATAAACAGCTTTTGTTACAGAAAATATCGGATTTTCTGGGTTTTACAAACAATACAAACCATTTTATGTCAAACATGCTTATGAACTCACCAACATTATATATGTTGATCGTTTTCAAAATAACTTGTATTCTCAGGTAACCTTTAGAATGAAGAATCATCAAGCGTGTTTCCGAAACTTCTTTTGTGCAATGCTAGTCATTAAACAATTTATGTTCTGTGATGTTGTAATGTAAAACAATGTACTTGATGTAAACAATGTTGGTTGTCATATGTAATGCATGGGGATGTTTATGTTGTGATTCATTTATATTCATTGTGATGATATTTCAATTGATAGTCACACTAGCCCTCGGACGTTTCTGCCGTCCGGTTCGAGGGTGTGACAGGTTGGTATCAGAGCTCTGTTTATAGTGAACTAGCATATCTAACCACACATTGATATGCAACTATAAACCCAAAGAGAGACTAAATAACTCTGAACAAAACAATTAAAATATATTAATAAACACTCTTACTTGTACGACTTAGAAAAATGAACAAAATAATAAATCAAAGATGATGATTGGGAAAACTTGACATCTCGGTTAAGCTAGGACTGTTCACAGTTGTATTAGGGATGAATGTAGCCTGATCAACTACATTTCTTCATAATACAACTATCACATGCCCTGGGGCGATCGCGATGGTCAGTAAACCTAAGGGATACCCTCTTGTTAAACAAGAAAAGAGCATCAACCCGATTTTTTTTAACATATCTTAGGAGTAATAATAGTTTATTTATATACCCTCTCGCAGACAGTATGTCCGACTTCCATCATCCTAGAGATCCGTATTTCCCTAACCAGGGAAATAACGGATGGCTGGAAGAAGAACCTGAAGAAGACCCTGAGGAGGAGTCTGAAGAGGAACCTGAAGCGGAAGTCGAGGGCGGACCTGCTGAGCCAGTGGTAGACTTGGAAGAAGAAGAGGCCGAAGGGGAGTCCGAGGAAGAACCCGGTGATGACGACGATGGTGATTCGGACGCGGAGTCCGAAGTCATCAACCCACCTTACCCGATTAGGGTGCCCGCTCATCGGATGGGCCCAAATGGCCCCACACCTCCATGGGGCGTGGATATTTGGAGATGGAGCAGGCAGCAGGGGCAGCGACCCCCATATGGGATGGCCAGGGAATTTTATGATCTGAGGGACGGAGGGCCAGCCGACCGGGCACTTCCTGTCATGGTGAGGCAGTTACGGAACACAGGCGACCTAGCCCAGGACACGGTCGAGCAACTGAATCAGTTGCGAGCCGCAGTGGCAAGAACGGAACGAGAAACTCAAGAAGTAATCCATAACTTTCAGGTACGTCAAGCAATTTGGGAGGATCGACTACGAGCCACAGAACGGCAGGTGGCGCGTCTTCAGGGCGAATCCACATCATCAGCCCCACCACCCGACACATCTCAGAGCACTTCGGACCAGTAGACCTCTCTACTAGTGTTAGGTTTCTTTCGTATGCACTATATTATGTACTACCGACTCCATGTTTAAGTGATTACACTACTCATAGAGTCGTTATGCTGTCGAACTTTGTACCTTTATGTATGCTCTTTCGAGCAAATTTTCATGTATCAAAGTACGGATAATATTAGTGGAAAATATTATGTGTTTATTCGTGATGTTGTTATCTACTATGTGTTTTATATTCTTGTTGCTTAGTGTAGATTATGGAAACACTTAGATGCGCAAATCGATTCACGAAATTCCCAACTTAAAAACAATACATACTCAACATCTTTCTGTTCCATAACAGCAAGACGACCCCTACTATCAAGCCCTAGTAGTCTGTGGGGAGATTGAGGTGGGTCTAGATGACAATCCTGGAGAAAACCCTGAAGGAGGTCCTGCAATGGGTCAGGAGGTGGGACCCGGAGTGGAACCGGAAGAGTACGTAGTAACTGATTACGAATATGACGAATCTGACTGGGAATCAGATGAAGGAAAGGACATTAAGGAGACACCTAGTAAGCCCCACCCATCAGAAGTTCTATCAGACCCACACACGATTCAGGAAAGTGATACAGACTACATACGCTCTCTTGAGAAAGAAATAGCCAAACTCAAGCGTCAACTCTTCGCGGCCGAAGCTAGAGCCGTTCGAGCCGAGCAAAGGCAAGAAGTAATCACCTAGGAGGTGAATGAACTGGATGAACTCCTGATACGCCAGCTTGACGATTAAGTGTCATCAACATCATAACTGATAGAACGTACTCTGCTACTTGCTATTTTAGGTTCTACAGTATGTAGAACCAGCCATATCTCCTACTAGTATTGTGCTTCTAGGGATATTATGTCGTAATACTGTCGGATCGTACATTTTCCGATGGAATGTATGACCTTCGGGCAAATTTTCCTGTATTAAAAATGGCTATTCCTAGTAGAAATGCTATGTGTTTTAATATGGGTTTCACTTATGTGCACAAACAAACCATCGAAACCGTCAGATACTCAAGAACTTTGAGACCAAAATAACCTATGAACTCTATGAATAAGACTTAATATTCGTGACAAGTTTACCAATTACTTACTATCATAAACACACCATAGGGATATAGATCGAAACATTGTGAATCATACGACAAAACGCGAAAGTTACAGAATACCACCGGAAATGACGTCGATACTTACGATCCTGCTTATCATCATGTAACAGAAGATGTCATTCCACAAAAATAACAAACACACCCGTGAAGCACCACTCTTGCAAATGGATTTTACTACATTCCAAGTGGCTGTCACCGCTGCCGTAACCGCTGCTATGGCACAACTCAATGCAAACAACACCAACAGAGGTGGAAATAGCGTCGACAACACCAGTCGAAGTAACAACACCGAAAACCAACGAATGATATCCTATCAAGGCACTCCAAACCCCAAACCTAAGAGCAGGAAGCGAAAGTCTGGGGGTAAGAGAAAGGGGCAGCCAACCCAAGAATCCTCAAAGAAACGAAGTGCTACAGCTGTCCCTATGGCCATGACACCGGCTACATTGACACCAGCAAGACCATATGCTGGGAGCCATCCGAAATGCAACAAGTGCAATCTCCATCATCAGGGAGCCTATCTAAAGCCGTGTTGTAATAGATGTAACAAGAAAGGACACACCACCCGGTACTGTAGATCTCGACCACAACAGAACCAACAGCCAAACAACAACAACAACAACATCAACCGCAATGTTGGGGTTAGCCACACCTGCTATGGGTGTGGGGGAACCGGAATTTTCCACCGCAACTGCCCCAACATTTATAACCAAGGAAATCGAGGAGCGGGGAGGGTTCTGGCTATGGGTCAAGGCGAGAAAATTCAAGACCCAACGGTTGTTACTGGTACGTTCCCACTTAACAACTCTTTCCCCTCACATCTTACTCGATAGTGGAGCTGAGCGAAGCTTCGTTAGTAACAAATTCGAACACATACTAAAACAACAATCCCAGAAGCTAAACGAAGCCTTCATGGTGGAAATGGCTAATGGGGAAAAACCGAATGAACCAAAGATACTTATGAAGGGTACACCATAACACTAGACAACTATTCTTTTCAAGTAGATTTGATACTAGTAAATATTAGGAGTTTTGATGTGATAATCGGCATGGTTGGGTTAAGCCCCCACCATGCTGATACTATGTGTCGCGAGAAGGCCGTTTGCCTTCACCTCCGTAATCACGAAACTCTAATAATCTATGGTGATAAAGCTGGCGCCAATCCTCGTCCTATTTCGTGCATCAAGGCACAAAAGTGTCGGCATCAGAAGAACTACGTTTTCCTCGCTCATGTTGTGGACAAGACCAAGGAAGAAGTAAGCATACAAGGTATTCCAGTAGCATGCGATTTTCCAGATGTATTTCCCGAAGAACTTTCGGGAATACCCCAAAGAGACAGGCCAAATTTCGAATCGACCTCATACCGGGAACCACATCAATTGCCAATTCACCCTATAGGTTGACTCCTGCGGAGATGCAGGAATTGTCAAGCCAATTAAGCGAACTCTTGAGCAAATGATTCATCAAACCTAACTACTCGCCATGGGGAGCTCTGATTCTTTTCGTTAAGAAGAAAGACGGATCCTTCAGGATGTGCATCGACTATAGAGAGCTAAATAAGCTCACTATCAAGAATCGCTACCTACTCCCTCGGTTTAACGACCTATTTGGCCAGCTCCAAGGAGCTAATTACTCTCCAAATAAATCTAAGATCCGGTTATCATTAGCTCCGAAACCGAGAAGAGGACATTCCAACAACTGTTTTCCGAACTCGATACGTCTATTTTCGAATTCATTGTGACGCCTTTCGCATTAACGAATGCCCCGCGATATTCATGGACCCCACGATACATTGGGCCATTCGAGATTCTTTCCCGAATCGGTCCAGTGACCTATAGGCTGCAGCTACCTGGTGAGCTCAGCAATGTACACCCCCATGTTCCATGTTTCCAATTTGAAGAAGTGCTTATCCGACGAAACTCTTGTAAACCCATTGGAAGAAATCGAAATCAACGAGAATCTCCTGTTCATCGAGGAACCAGCTGAAATCATGGGCAGGGAAGTGAAGCGTACAAGCAAAGTCGCATTCCAATTGTGAAAGTTCGATGGAATGCAAGGCATGGACCGGAATTCACATGGGAACGCGAAGACCAGATGAGGCAAAAAAAATACCCTCACTTATTCTCGCATTCTCAAATCTAGCTTCAAAAAGAATTTCGGGACGAAATTCCCTCTAACGGGGGGATGATGTCACAACCAGGAAATTCTATGCCTTTGTAATCATTATCAAGGACAAAATTTTAAACAAAATCTGGAAGCATGCATGATATTTATTCAATGACAACAAAATTTCATTAAAAACTCTATACAAACACTTCAAATGGTCAACGAAAGATTGGAAACCCTAAAAATCCTGGTTTAACTTTGTTATGGACTAGGATTTCCTTATTGGGCCTAATGGGCCAATAAGCTTCCAATTTGACTATTTTGGACTTGGAACCCTTAAATGGGCCCTAATTGGACCCACTTTCATAAACTTAACATTTTAGGCCATAATGGGCCTAAAATGAAATGGTTTACCCTAATGGGCCTTATTGGGCCATAACTAACCTAATTTGATTATTATGGGCCATAAAACCTATTCTTTTAAGTCATTTGGGCCGTGAGGCACCCTAGAGGCCCAATGGGCCGAAATTTTTTATTTGAGCCTCATAAATTCGAGCATGGGCCCAAAATGACTCCTTTCCCTCTCTTTTAGCCCAACTCGGCCCAATGAGAAAAAATAATAATAAAAGAAAAATGTGGAATTATGGGAGGAAGACACATCATTTTTACATCTTGGATATCCATGCTAGATTTCTCTCCTCCCCATGCATCCATCATTTCATCTATTTCTCTTCCCCTTCTCCTTCTTCTTCTCGGCCGTAAGCCTCAAACACACACACACACTCTTCCAAAATTCTCTCCCCACCCTCCCAAAGATCATCCTTCACCATCTTCCAAAAATCTAGAAAATTTTGCTAGAGCCTTGAGGATCTTTATCAAGTCATTCCAATATTTGGTAAGTTTTTGTCAAAATACAAGCATCTTCTTTCCTCTTAACATGAAAACTCTTTCTTACATAGTTTTATTCCATGATCACACCTTTGAAGCTTCATAAGCTCGAGATCCACTCCAAGGTGTTGCTAGGATCAAAAACTATATCATCTTCTTCTATTTTTTCTCAAAACCGAACCCACAAACCTCAAGGTGAGTTCATACCCCTTGTTTTTGGTTTTTACATGATTTATGGGGGAGAATACAAGTAAAATGTGTAGATCCATGTGTTTTTGTATGATATGTGTGATTTCTTGAATTTATTTGAAGAATATGTGTTAGAAACTTGATCTATTCGAGATTCTTAACCTTTATAAGGAGATATGTGACCTACGATATCTTATACATATTATTATCAAGGCAAAAGTATTATACAAGTCCAAACTAAGTAAAACAAAACACAAATTCTATTTATTAACCATTTTTGACAAATAAGCAAAAGATGGAGGAAATGATGTCATTTACGGTTTTTATAAGGGTCAAAAGGGTCAAATCACTTAAAATATGAGTTATTATGAAAATCACGGTTTTTAAAGGACTAAAAGTGTAAATCTTAGCCTAATGGGCTAAAGTTTGGGCTTTTCGGCTTTGAGGCCCAATTTGCGAAAAATATGAAACTTACGGGACTGAATTTGCAAGTTTATCAAAATATGAGTTAAAGAAACAAATAAACAGATTTCAGGGGCTGAAAATGTCTTTCTTACCAAATAGGACTAAAAATGTAAAGTTTTTGGATTTTGGGCTAAAATTATAAAGATTGCGAAAATTTGGACTACAAGTGTAAAACTTTTTAATTATAGGGCTGAAACTGTCCAAAACTTTATTTTGGGCTGAAATCATGATTTAAATGAGCTTTTGGGCCAAAAATGTCAAGAAACATAATTTAAGGACCTAAAATGTCATTTTTCATAAAAGGGGTAAAAATTTGTCATTTTTACAAGAAAAGGGGCTGAATTGGACAAACAATTATTTCTGGGTCAATTATGTCAATATTAAAATAATTGGGTCAAAAATACATAATTTTAATAACTTATGATTTAAATAGAAATATATATATATATATATATATATATATATATATATATATATATATATATATATATATATATATATATATATATATATAAATCTAAATATCATCATAAAACAATTTGGCGAACGTGGTGACTTTTCGATTAAACAATTCGTGTGAAACAAACCTTACAACATTAATACTATACAAAACAAGTAAACATTATATCGGTTGGGCTTTAATATTTTTAATCATGCTTATTGGGCCTTCGTGACTCATTAACTTGACTATTGGGCCCAACATAAATAATACACGTTTATTGGGCTTCCGGTGGCCCAATTTCATGCCTAATGGACCCTCAATGGCTTTAGATGGTATTGGGCCTTAGTGGCCCATTGGCATTGCTAGTATGGTCCAAATAAATTATATGCTTAACGGGCTAACGTGTCCGTCGCATACTCGACAGTCTGTAATAATATACATGGGTAGTGGGCAATAGTTGTCCTCATTCGTGTTTGTTAGGTTTTAATCATATTCATGTAAACATCAAACGGGTTGTAATCAATGTTATTCAAATTCATGGGGTAATAATAGGGATTTAGTGAGAATTATCGGTTGGCACCAATAAGTGTCGGTCGTAGCCTGTAGTTATAACCATAGTCTCATGGAGGGAGGGTGAGAGTTTGTGTATAGATCTATATGGGGGTGACTCCCCCACACATGAGCTGTTCGCTACAGTTAGACTCGGCCAGTCTAGGGTGACAAAATCTTAATTCAATACCGGTATTCGCAAGAATGCCAAGGCAGGCGAAATAGTCATTATTATGCATGGTTATAACGACTCACATAGAGATCCATTACCATATCATCATTCATGGGAAATCATATTCATACACGGTGACGATGCAAAGCTATTTATACATTAATACAAAACTGCCATACTATTTAAATTGGAAAACATCGGGTTTTCCGGGGAACGACATTATTCACTTCTACATACAACAACTACAATAAAATGAACAATTGTGAAAGTCATTCACTCTTACATGTTTTGAAATCACATACATATATACTTATGGGATCATCACATCTTTTTCGTAAACAGCTTTTGTTACAGAAAATATCGGATTTTCTGGGTTTTACAAACAATACAAACCATTTTATGTCAAACATGCTTATGAACTCACCAACATTATATATGTTGATCGTTTTCAAAATAACTTGTATTCTCAGGTAACCTTTAGAATGAAGAATCATCAAGCGTGTTTCCGAAACTTCTTTTGTGCAATGCTAGTCGTTAAACAATTTATGCTTTGTGATGTTGTAATGTATTGATGTAAACAATGCTGGTTGTCATATGTAATGCATGGGGATGTTTATGTTGTGATTCATTTATATTCATTGTGATGATATTTCAATTGATAGTCACACTAGCCCTCGGACGTTTCTGCCGTCCGGTTCGAGGGTGTGACAGGTTGGTATCAGAGCTCTGTTTATAGTGAACTAGCATATCTAACCACACATTGATATGCAACTATAAACCCAAAGAGAGACTAAATAACTCTGAACAAAACAATTAAAATATATTAATAAACACTCTTACTTGTACGACTTAGAAAAATGAACAAAATAACAAATCAAAGAAGATGATTGGGAAAACTTGACATCTCGGTTAAGCCAGGACTGTTCACAGTTGTATTAGGGATGAATGTAGCCTGATCAACTACATTTCTTCATAATACAACTATCACATGCCCTGGGGCGATCGCGATGGTCAGTAAACCTAAGGCATACCCTCTTGTTAAACAAGAAAAGAGCATCAACCCGATTTTTTTAACATATCTTAGGAGTAATAATAGTTTATGTATATACCCTCTCGCAGACAGTATGTCCGGCTTCCATCATCCTAGAGATCCGTATTTCCCTAACCAGGGAAATAACAGATGGCTGGAAGAAGAACCTGAAGAAGACCCCGAGGAGGAGTCTGAAGAGGAACCTGAAGCGGAAGTCGAGGGCGGACCTGCTGAGCCAGTGGTAGACTTGGAAGAAGAAGAGGCCGAAGGGGAGTCCGAGGAAGAACCCGGTGATGACGACGATGGTGATTCGGACGCGGAGTCCGAAGTCATCAACCCACCTTACCTGATTAGGGTGCCCGCTCATCGGATGGGCCCAAATGGCCCTACACCTCCATGGGGCGTGGATATTTGGAGATGGAGCAGGCAGCAGGGGCAGCGACCCCCATATGGGATGGCCAGGGAATTTTATGATCTGAGAGACGGAGGGCCAGCCGACCGGGCACTTCCTGTCATGGTGAGGCAGTTACGGAACACAGGCGACCTAGCCCAGGACACGGTCGAGCAACTGAATCAGTTGCGAGCCGCAGTGGCAAGAGCGGAACGAGAAACTCAAGAAGTAATCCATAACTTTCAGGTACGTCAAGCAATTTGGGAGGATCGACTACGAGCCACAGAACGGCAGGTGGCGCGTCTTCAGGGCGCATCCACATCATTAGCCCCACCACCCGACACATCTCAGAGCACTTCGGACCAGTAGACCTCTCTACTAGTGTTAGGTTTCTTTCGTACGCACTATATTATGTACTACCGACTCCATGTTTAAGTGATTACACTACTCATAGAGTCGTTATGCTGTCGAACTTTGTACCTTTATGTATGCTCTTTTGAGCAAATTTTCATGTATAAAAGTACGGATAATATTAGTGGAAAATATAATGTGTTTATTCGTGATGTTGTTATCTACTATGTGTTTTATATTCTTGTTGCTTAGTGTAGATTATGGAAACACTTAGATGCGCAAATCGATTCACGAAATTCCCAACTTAAAAACAATACATACTCAACATCTTTCTGTTCCATAACAGCAAGACGACCCTTACTATCAAGCCCTAGTAGTCTATGGGGAGATTGAGGTGGGTCTAGATGACAATCCTGAAGAAAACCCTGAAGGAGGTCCTGCAATGGGTCAGGAGGTGGGACCCGGAGTGGAACCGGAAGAGTACGTAGTAACGGATTACGAATATGACGAATCTGACCGGGAATCTGATGAAGGAAAGGACATTAAGGAGACACCTAGTAAGCCCCACCCATCAGAAGTTCTATCAGACCCACACACGATTCAGGAAAGTGATACAGACTACATACGCTCTCTTGAGAAAGAAATAGCCAAACTCAAGCGTCAACTCTTCGCGGCCGAAGCTAGAGCCGTTCGAGCCGAGCAAAGGCAAGAAGTAATCACCTAGGAGGTGAATGAACTGGATGAACTCCTGATACGCCAGCTTGACGATTAAGTGTCATCAACATCATAACTGATAGAACGTACTCTGCTACTTGCTATTTTAGGTTCTACAGTATGTAGAACCAGCCATATCTCCTACTAGTATTGTGCTTCTAGGGATATTATGTCGTAATACTGTCGGATCGTACATTTTCCGATGGAATGTATGACCTTCGGGCAAATTTTCCTGTATTAAAAATGGCTATTCCTAGTAGAAATGCTATGTGTTTTAATATGGGTTTCACTTATGTGCACAAACAAACCATCGAAACCGTCAGATACTCAAGAACTTTGAGACCAAAATAACCTATGAACTCTATGAATAAGACTTAATATTCGTGACAAGTTTACCAATTACTTACTATCATAAACACACCATAGGGATATAGATCGAAACATTGTGAATCATACGACAAAACGCGAAAGTTACAGAATACCACCGGAAATGACGTCGATACTTACGATCCTGCTTATCATCATGTAGCAGAAGATGTCATTCCACAAAAATAACAAACACACCCGTGAAGCACCACTCTTGCAAATGGATTTTACTACATTCCAAGTGGCTGTCACCGCTGCCGTAACCGCTGCTATGGCACAACTCAATGCAAACAACACCAACAGAGGTGGAAATAGCGTCGACAACACCAGTCGAAGTAACAACACCGAAAACCAACGAATGATATCCTATCAAGGCACTCCAAACCCCAAACCTAAGAGCAGGAAGCGAAAGTCTGGGGGTAAGAGAAAGGGGCAGCCAACCCAAGAATCCTCAAAGAAACGAAGTGCTACAGCTGTCCCTATGGCCATGACACCGGCTACATTGACACCAGCAAGACCATATGCTGGGAGCCATCCGAAATGCAACAAGTGCAATCTCCATCATCAGGGAGCCTATCTAAAGCCGTGTTGTAATAGATGTAACAAGAAAGGACACACCACCCGGTACTGTAGATCTCGACCACAACAGAACCAACAGCCAAACAACAACAACAACAACATCAACCGCAATGTTGGGGTTAGCCACACCTGCTATGGGTGTGGGGGAACTGGAATTTTCCACCGCAACTGCCCCAACATTTATAACCAAGGAAATCGAGGAGCGGGGAGGGTTCTGGCTATGGGTCAAGGCGAGAAAATTCAAGACCCAACGGTTGTTACTGGTACGTTCCCACTTAACAACTCTTTCCCCTCACATCTTACTCGATAGTGGAGCTGAGCGAAGCTTCGTTAGTAACAAATTCGAACACATACTAAAACAACAATCCCAGAAGCTAAACGAAGCCTTCATGGTGGAAATGGCTAATGGGGAAAAACCGAATGAACCAAAGATACTTATGAAGGGTACACCATAACACTAGACAACTATTCTTTTCAAGTAGATTTGATACTAGTAAATATTAGGAGTTTTGATGTGATAATCGGCATGGTTGGGTTAAGCCCCCACCATGCTGATACTATGTGTCGCGAGAAGGCCGTTTGCCTTCACCTCCGTAATCACGAAACTCTAATAATCTATGGTGATAAAGCTGGCGCCAATCCTCGTCCTATTTCGTGCATCAAGCCACAAAAGTGTCGGCATCAGAAGAACTACGTTTTCCTCGCTCATGTTGTGGACAAGACCAAGGAAGAAGTAAGCATACAAGGTATTCCAGTAGCATGCGATTTTCCAGATGTATTTCCCGAAGAACTTTCGGGAATACCCCAAAGAGACAGGCCAAATTTCGAATCGACCTCATACCGGGAACCACATCAATTGCCAATTCACCCTATAGGTTGACTCATGCGGAGATGCAGGAATTGTCAAGCCAATTAAGCGAACTCTTGAGCAAATGATTCATCAAACCCAACTACTCGCCATGGGGAGCTCTGATTCTTTTCGTTAAGAAGAAAGACGGATCCTTCAGGATGTGCATCGACTATAGAGAGCTAAATAAGCTCACTATCAAGAATCGCTACCTACTCCCTCGGATTAACGACCTATTTGGCCAGCTCCAAGGAGCTAATTACTCTCCAAATAAATCTAAGATCCGGTTATCATTAGCTCCGAAACCGAGAAGAGGACATTCCAACAACTGTTTTCCGAACTCGATACGTTTATTTTCGAATTCATTGTGACGCCTTTCGCTCTAACGAATGCCCCGCGATATTCATGGACCCCACGATACATTGGGCCATTCGAGATTCTTGCCCGAATCGGTCCAGTGACCTATAGGCTGCAGCTACCTGGTGAGCTCAGCAATGTACACCCCCATGTTCCATGTTTCCAATTTGAAGAAGTGCTTATCCGACGAAACTCTTGTAAACCCATTGGAAGAAATCGAAATCAACGAGAATCTCCTGTTCATCGAGGAACCAGCTGAAATCATGGGCAGGGAAGTGAAGCGTACAAGCAAAGTCGCATTCCAATTGTGAAAGTTCGATGGAACGCAAGGCATGGACCAGAATTCACATGGGAACGCGAAGACCAGATGAGGCAAAAAAAAAATACCCTCACTTATTCTCGCATTCTCAAATCTAGCTTCAAAAAGAATTTCGGGACGAAATTCCCTCTAACGGGGGGATGATGTCACAACCAGGAAATTCTATGCCTTTGTAATCATTATCAAGGACAAAATTTTAAACAAAATCTGGAAGCATGCATGATATTTATTCAATGACAACAAAATTTCATTAAAAACTCTATATAAACACTTCAAATGGTCAACGAAAGATTGGAAACCCTAAAAATCCTGGTTTAACTTCGTTATGGACTAGGATTTCCTTATTGGGCCTAATGGGCCAATAAGCTTCCAATTTGACTATTTTGGACTTGGAACCCTTAAATGGGCCCTAATTGGACCCACTTTCATAAACTTAACATTTTAGGCCATAATGGGCCTAAAATGAAATGGTTTACCCTAATGGGCCTTATTGGGCCATAACTAACCTAATTTGATTATTATGGGCCATAAAACCTATTCTTTTAAGTCATTTGGGCCGTGAGGCACCCTAGAGGCCCAATGAGCCGAAAATTTTTATTTGAGCCTCATAAATTCGAGCATGAGCCCAAAATGACTCCTTTCCCTCTCTTTTAGCCCAACTCGGCCCAATGAGAGAAAATAATAATAAAAGAAAAATGTGGAATTATGGGAGGAAGACACATCATTTTTACATCTTGGATATCCATGCTAGATTTCTCTCCTCCCCATGCATCCATCATTTCATCTATTTCTCTTCCCCTTCTCCTTCTTCTTCTCGGCCATAAGCCTCAAACACACACACACACTCTTCCAAAATTCTCTCCCCACCCTCCCAAAGATCATCCTTCACCATCTTCCAAAAATCTAGAAAATTTTGCTAGAGCGTTGAGGATCTTTATCAAGTCATTCCAATATTTGGTAAGTTTTTGTCAAAATACAAGCATCTTCTTTCCTCTTAACATGAAAACTCTTTCTTACATAGTTTTATTCCATGATCACACCTTTGAAGCTTCATAAGCTCGAGATCCACTCCAAGGTGTTGCTAGGATCAAAAACTATATCATCTTCTTCTATTTTTTCTCAAAACCGAACCCACAAACCTCAAGGTGAGTTCATACCCCTTGTTTTTGGTTTTTACATGATTTATGGGGGAGAATACAAGTAAAATGTGTAGATCCATGTGTTTTTGTATGATATGTGTGATTTCTTGAATTTATTTGAAGAATATGTGTTAGAAACTTGATCTATTCGAGATTCTTAACCTTTTTAAGGAGATATGTGACCTACGATATCTTATACATATTATTATCAAGGCAAAAGTATTATACAAGTCCAAACTAAGTAAAACAAATTAACCATTTTTGACAAATAAGCAAAAGATGGAGGACATGATGTCATTTATGGTTTTTATAAGGGTCAAAAGGGTCAAATCACTTAAAATATGAGTTATTATGAAAATCACGGTTTTTAAAGGACTAAAAGTGTAAATCTTAGCCTAATGGGCTAAAGTTTGGGCTTTTCGGCTTTGAGGCCCAATTTGCGAAAAATATGAAACTTACGGGACTGAATTTGCAAGTTTATCAAAATATGAGTTAAAGAAACAAATAAACAGATTTCAGGGGCTGAAAATGTCTTTCTTACCAAATAGGACTAAAAATGTAAAGTTTTTGGATTTTGAGCTAAAATTATAAAGATTGCGAAAATTTGGACTACAAGTGTAAATCTTTTTAATTATAGGGCTGAAACTGTCCAAAACTTTATTTTGGGCTGAAATCATGATTTAAATGAGCTTTTGGGCCAAAAATGTCAAGAAACATATCTAAGGACCTAAAATGTCATTTTTCATAAAAGGGGTAAAAATTTGTCATTTTTACTAGAAAAGGGGCTGAATTGGTCAAACAATTATTTTTGGGTCAATTATGTCAATATTAAAATAATTGGGTCAAAAATACATAATTTTAATAACTTATGGATTTAAATAGAAATATATATATATATATATATATATATATATATATATATATATATATATAAATCTAAATATCATCATAAAACAATTTGGCGAACGTGGTGACTTTTCGATTAAACAATTCGTGTGAAACAAACCTTACGACATTAATACTATACAAAACAAGTAAACATTATATCGGTTGGGCTTTAATATTTTTAATCATGCTTATTGGGCCTTCCTGACTTATTAACATGACTATTGGGCCCAACATAAATAATACATGTTTATTGGGCTTCCGGTGGCCTAATAACATGCCTAATGGACCCTCAATGGCTTTAGATGGTATTGGGCCTTAGTGGCCCATTGGCATTGCTAGTATGGTCCAAATAAATTATATGCTTAACGGGCTAACGTGTCCGTCGCATACTCGACAGTCTGTAATAACATACATGGGTAGTGGGCCATAGTTGTCCTCATTCGTGTTTGTTAGGATTTAATCATATTCATGTAAACATCAAACGGGTTGTAATCAATGTTATTCAAATTCATGGGGTAATAATAGGGATTTAGTGAGAATTATCGGTTGGCACCAATAAGTGTCGGTCGTAGCTTGTAGTTATAACCAGAGTCTCCTGGAGGGAGGGCGAGAGTTTGTGTATAGATCTATACGGGGGTGACTCCCCTACACCTGAGCTGTTCGCTACAGTTAGACTCGGCCACTCTAGGGTGACAAAATCTTAATTAAATACCGGTATTCGCAAGAATGCCAAGGCAGACGAAATAGTCATTATTATGCATGGTTATAACGACTCACATAGAGATGCATTACCATATCATCATTCATGGGAAATCATATTCATACACTGTGACGATGCAAAGCCATTTATACATTAATACAAAACTGCCATACTATTTAAATTGGAAAACATCGGGTTTTCCGGGGAACGACATTATTCACTTCTACATACAACAACTACAATAAAATGAACAATTGTGAAAGTCATTCACTCTTACATGTTTTGAAATCACATACATATATACTTATGGGATCATCACATCTTTTTCGTAAACAGCTTTTGTTACAGAAAATATCGGATTTTCTGGGTTTTACAAACAATACAAACCATTTTATGTCAAACATGCTTATGAACTCACCAACATTATATATGTTTTTTCAAAATAACTTGTATTCTCAGGTAACCTTTAGAATGAAGAATCATCAAGCGTGTTTCCGAAACTTCTTTTGTGCAATGCTAGTCGTTAAACAATTTATGCTTTGTGATGTTGTAATGTATTGATGTAAACAATGCTGGTTGTCATATGTAATGCATGGGGATGTTTATGTTGTGATTCATTTATATTCATTGTGATGATATTTCAATTGATAGTCACACTAGCCCTCAGACGTTTCCGCCGTCCGGTTCGAGGGTGTGACAAAGATAAACACTCAAGAACAAAAATGGAAATTTTAAATATTATACCTTTATACAATTCGATGAATAATCACACAACGCCATCAAAAGTGCCATTTGTCTTGCCAATTTCCCATGACCACTCTACAACATAGAACTAACACAATCAATTGTGTTCTATGTTCTGTGAAATAAAATGGGTTCTTCACATATAAATCAAGAGAATTTACCAAAAATAGTAGGGGAAGGAAGCCAGTATAAAAAGGCAAAAGGCACAGGAACAACACAAGATATTGCAGAGAACAAATTAATCCAAAAAACATGCTGGTATTTCTGAAAAAGAAAAACACAAAAGAATTACAGTGAAAAATCAATAATTTGGTACAATAACAAGCAAATTGATGAGACAAGTGATATGTTTGTTGATAAATTCTTGTGTTACTCTACATATCCACCAAAATTTATGCAAATAATTAGTAACCGAACAAAATACTAAGAAAATTGATCCTATTAATGGCATGGTTTATTATAAAATGTTCTAGAATTTCTTCAGGAATCCGCCAACAATTTAAGCAAAAGTTCAAACCTTAGGTGATTGCAAAACAAAGTGTGTTTCTAAAAAAACGAGATTACCTGAACAAAAATTCTATCAAAATTGGTGAGCAGTGAGGCTTTCAAAATTAGATCTTTGAAACCTTAGACATATTATAAAGATTGTTTAAATAACTTGCAAGTTGTTGTATTTTGTTGAAAATGTACAATTAGGCATTACATCGAACACTTGTAGGGCATCATCAAATGACCCTTAGCACTTTACAATTTCCAGCAATAAGTATTACCCAAATAAATTAAATTTTATTAGCGATTGTAGATGAGATCGATTATGCAAAAAGGATCAACATTTACATAAACCATTTGGATTGCAAATCAAAATTGAATGGGGAAATCATAATTTTGAGTAAAAAGTTGATTAAGAACAAACATTGGTTCACAAAATTACTTAAGGATGTGAGGAAATGATAAGTAAACCGGCGATTTTTGTCAAAGGCCCACACTTGTGTGCGTCATGAGCAACCGAAGAGACTTGTGTGCGTCGTGTGAATGAAGGAGGAGACGTGAAATGAATGCGTAAAAAAAAGGAAAGCTGGGATTTAGTGTTTCGTCCAAAACGATGTTTCATTGAAGGATTTCTAAGACTTGAAATATTACCAACGATTTTTTTCTGCATCCTCGACAATGCGCCATGAGGAAGAAGAAGGGTTCGAAGGTCAGATGTCAAATGAAGCTCTAAAACAAAAAAAACAAAGTTGGGATACAAGGAAACGACGTAGTATTAGAGGTTAGGTAGCTAAGCTTATATTGGGTTGTTAGGTATATTCACTTTTCTCATATATATATATATATATATATATATATATATATATATATATATATATATATATTATTACCTAAATGATTTTTAAGGCTTAAAGTTGGTTCAAACGCAAATTAACTCAAAAGATAAATAATTTGGCTTGCTTATTATTGCTAATCGAAGACGTCTATATTGAAGAATAATTGATATTTTTTTTAATCTTTATTATATGTCTTTGAGGGGCCCTTTTTTTTTCTTTTCGCCTGGGCCCCATATATGTTTGGACCGGCCCTAGTTTTTTCAAAAGTTTTTTGTTATTTCTTTTGATGAACATCTTTCACATGGTTTCTAAAACTTGTATGGTTGGTCCCTAAACCACATGAAATAACTTTTTTATCCTTTTAAATTTCTTTTATACAAATTCTAATTAATTATAATTATAAAAATAAAAGTAAGATTAGTTGCACCAAACCCCACTCCCTTCTCAACCTTACCAATTTCTTTTTACAATCTATTCTTTCTTCCTATTTCTTTCTGGACGGAGAAAACACACACACACTGTCACACCCCCAAACCAGGACGGCGGAAACGTCTGGGGGCGGATGGAGTGACTTCATGTACAGTATCATAACAATTGAATAGTAATGAAATATAGCAACCCAAACATTCATACATTGATAACATAAGATTACATTGTTTACAACACTTTGTTTGTTCTAAAGTTAAATATAAATAACTGAAAAGTAGATAAACATGAGATGACGACGCCGACCCTCAGGAGGGGTTGAGTACTTGTCTACGGGGTTCCTGAGAATACAAGTGATTTTGAAAAGTGTCAACTAAAAAGTTGGTGAGTTCATAAGTATTTTTGCATAAAAGGGGTTTATATATGTTTTTGCGAAAAGATGGTTTCGTATGTTTTCAGAAAATCCGATATTTTCTTAAGTATAAACTGAAATCATAAGTAATTCCTTTGTATCTTTTCCTTGTAAAGTAATAATGTATATTTCCAGAAAATCCAGTTTTTTCTTAAAGGTGAACTGTAGTTGAAATTAATTCCTTTGTATCATTTCCTTGTAAAGCAATAATGTATATTTCCAGAAAATCCAATATTTTCTTAAAGGTGAATTGTGGTCTTAAACCCCAAGACCAAGATGGAAGTGAATATCATACAGAAAATAGTTTACAGTTTCATTTCTTTTAATAAAAATAATGAAGTGTAAGCTTCCCGTAAACCAAAATCATCTCGTTAATCCCTATGTGAGTCGCTATAACCATGTTTGATACAACTAAATTGCCTGTCATGACGTTCTTCAGGCGTCGGTTTCGGTAAGATATTTGTCACCCTAGACTGACCCCGTCTAGCTATAGCGAACAGCTCAAGTGTGGGGGTGTTAACCCCGTATAGATCTATACACAATTACCCCGCTCTCCCTCCAGGAGACTCTGGTTATAACTACAGGACTTACCGTGTACGCTAGGTAGGTACGACGAAGGAAAGTCTCACAAGAGTAGTAAAGATTTACGTGAACTATGACTCCTTTTACTTGTAAAATAAGATAATTATACATTTAAATAATTATATGTATCTTTGAAAGGTGTGGTTTGTGAATGCCAAACTATGCCGATTATAGTTTATCTTGTTGGTTTGAAACTATTTATATAATATTTTATATAAATATAAATGTGTATTCTAGCATGAAAATATGAAATCAAAACCTAATATTTTGGTGTTAAAACGTAATATGAAATCAAAACGTAATATTTTGGTAAGCCCTTGAGTCGAACTGCCCCCTTTCTCATTCCTGAACTTTCGTTTCATGTTCTTAGGTTTAGGTCTTGGGGTGTCTTGGTAAGTTGTCACTCGTTGGTTTCCTTGGTTGTTACTACGGTTGGAATTTTCGACGCTGTTTCCATTTTCGTTTGTGTTGTTGGCGTTGAGTTGCACCATGACGACTGTCACGACAACTGTTACGGCGGCTTGGAATGTAGCGGAGTCTATCTGCAGAATTGGGGTTTCGCCGGTGTGCTGGTTATTTCCATGGGAAGACATGATTCTGTTGCATGGTGAGAAACGAGCTCGTAAGTAACTATGGTCATTTCTAATTGTATTCATCCATTTGTATTTACATATAAATTTCACGTGTTGTTGTACGGTTCTCAATGTTTCGACCTACATCCATATGATGTATTTAAAGTAGAAATAGGTATTGTACAAATATTACCCAAATAGATTATAGTCATCAAATCCTTATGTTGGCTCGGGTTTTATAGGTTTTGGGAGGGCGTATCTTGCTTGATTTGTTATTACTAGTTGCGATGAGAGAGGCGATATGCCTAACACATAGTGTGAGTAGTGTAATCACTAACTTACTAGGTTATATATATTAATTCGTTAATTTTCAGAGTGACGCATAAGGTGTTCTGCCACCTCGTACGCCTCGTGAGTGGTTTCCTCTGCATTTCTATCCTTGTTATGGTTGTCCTAGTTTCGACTGTAAAGTTTCGTTGCCTTCGGGCATCTGTATGGTGTTCTTGTTTCTCGTAGTTATGTTGAATCTTTGCTCCATCATGCTTCGAGTTTTGTCACTGATCTCCATTACTTCATAATGGAGAGCCTGACTCCGGATGTTCGGGTGAGCCTCTTTGTCTGCTCTTGGTAGGGTAAGGTCCCTTGATGGTTTCCCTAGCTTTTTACTCTTCTGCTGACTGTTGTAGTGGAGTGGCTATATCTACCCATGTTGTTTGTGCGAGAATGGGAATGTCCTAAGAATCTATGAGACTAATAAAGGTATTTATTATTGAAATTTTTATGATGATCCTTACTGGTCCTCCTGCCATCACGTAGTGTTTACAGATTCTATATAACCCTAACACACACACTTAGTAATTATAGACCTACCAGTAAAGGTCTTTTAGTTTTCACATAAGTTAATTATAGTGCCTAAAATACACTTATAGTATTTTAGTTATGTGTTTGATTCTAATGTTCCTTTACATGTAAAGTTGGTAAGTTTTAGACTTGTTGAAACACCACTATCACTCCCAAACACATGTTGGTCATATCTCCAATAAATATAGTTGATCAGGCTATATTTATCCCATATATGATTACATAATTGTCTAGGTTTGACTGTGGCGTTCAACACCTAAATACTTTGGTTTTGTTCTTATTATGACACTGTTCTAGTATGTATATATATATACTTTTATATAATACTTATACTTTTAGTCAGAGTGTTTTAATCTCATTATATCTATAGTTGTATATCTTGTATGGTTTGATATACTAGTTCACTATAAACAATGCTCTGATACCAATCTGTCACACCCCCAAACCAGGACGGCGGAAACGTCTGGGGGCGGATGGAGTGACTTCATGTACAGTATCATAACAATTGAATAGTAATGAAACATAGCAACCCAAACATTCATACATTGGTAACACAAGATTACATTGTTTACAACACTTTGCTTGTTTAAAAGTTAAATATAAATAACTGAAAAGTAGATAAACATGAGATGACGACGCCGACCATCAGGAGGGGTTGAGTACCTAACACATACACTTAGTAATTATAGACCTACCAGTAAAGGTGTTTTAGTTTTCACATAAGTTAATTATAGTGCCTAAAATACACTTATAGTATTTTAATTATGTGTTTGATTCTAATGTTCCTTTACATGTAAAGTTGGTAAGTTTTAGACTTGTTGAAACACCACTATCACTCCCAAACACATGTTGGTCATATCTCCACTAAATATAGTTGATCAGGCTATATTTATCCCAGATATGATTACATAATTGTCTAGGTTTGACTGTGGCGTTCAACACCTAAATACTTTGGTTTTGTTCTTATTATGACACTGTTCTAGTATGTATATATATACTTTTATATAATACTTATACTTTTAGTCAGAGTGTTTTAATCTCATTATATCTATAGTTGTATATCTTGTATGGTTTGATATACTAGTTCACTATAAACAATGCTCTGATACCAATCTGTCACACCCCCAAACCAGGACGGCGGAAACGTCTGGGGGCGGATGGAGTGACTTCATGTACAGTATCATAACAATTGAATAGTAATGAAACATAGCAACCCAAACATTCATACATTGATAACACAAGATTACATTGTTTACAACACTTTTCTTGTTTAAAAGTTAAATATAAATAACTGAAAAGTAGATAAACATGAGATGACGACGCCGGCCATCAGGAGGGGTTGAGTACCTGTCTACGGGGTTCCTGAGAATACAAGTGATTTTGAAAAGTGTCAACTAAAAATTTGGTGAGTTCATAAGTATTTATGCATAAAAGGGGTTTATAACTTTTTTTGCGAAAAGATGGTTTCGTATGTTTTCAGAAAATCAGATATTTTCTTAAGTATAAACTGAAATCGTAAGTAATTCCTTTGTATCTTTTCCTTGTAAAGTAATAATGTATATTTCAAGAAAATCCAGTATTTTCTTAAAGGTGAACTGTAGTTGAAAGTAATTCCTTTGTATCATTTCCTTGTAAAGTAATAATGTATATTTCCAGAAAATCCAATATTTTCTTAAAGGTGAACTATGGTCTTAAACCCTAAGACCAAGATGGAAGTGAATATCATACAGAAAATAGTTTATAGTTTCATTTCTTTTAATAAAAATAATGAAGTGTAAGCTTCCCGTAAACCAAAATCATCTCGTTAATCCCTATGTGAGTCGCTATATGTTTGATACAACTAAATTGCCTGTCATGACGTTCTTCAGGCGTCGGTTTCGGTAAGATATTTATCACCCTAGACTGACCCCGTCTAGCTATAGTGAACAGCTCAAGTGTGGGGGTGTTAACCCCGTATAGATCTATACACAATTACCCCGCTCTCCCTCCAGGAGACTCTGGTTATAACTACAGGACTTACCGTGTACGCTAGGTAGATACGACGAAGGAAAGTCTCACAAGAACAGTAACAGATTTACGTGAACTATGACTCCTTTTACTTGTAAAATAAGATAATTATACATTTCAATAATTATACGTATCTACGAAAGGTGTGGTTTGTGAATGCCAAACTATGCCGATTATAGTTTATCTTGTTGGTTTGAAAATATTTATATAAATATAAAGGTGTATTCTAGCATGAAAATATGAAATCAAAACGTAATATTTTGGTGTTAAAACCCACTAGATTAGTAAATGACTATAATATACCATTTTTGCTAGTAAAGCTATAAGTTCTCAAAAGCCATGTAGTTGTACAAATCATAACTTCTATGTAGATTAGGTTGTTTTAGAAACAAGTAAATCATAAATATTTATGCCAAAAATCGATATAATCCATAACTTATGTAAATAATATTTTATCTTCAACATAAAGATGAAGAACATGAAATTATTTATGGGATAAACAAAGTTTTACTTGTATTCCCCAACCCCCGTAAAACATGGAAAAAGCTTGAAAATATGGGGGTATGAACTCACCTTGAGTGGTTGATGTGTGTAGTTTCAAGTGGTGAGATGAAGATTTCGAGCCTAGGATCTTAGATGGAGATGATGAAATTTCTTGGAGATGGCTTTTTCCTAAGGGTTTAACACATTTTAATGCAAATAAAGTGAAATCAACATAAAATGTATAAATTTACTAGGAATCTCGAAAATACTTACAAAGATCTAAGGATGTCTTGAAAGGGTTTTGAACTTGCAAGCTTGGAAAGTTTGCTCTTGAGAGGAAATGAGGTTTTATTGGAAGTTTAATATTGAAAATAAGGAAGATCCTAAGTGTGATTTTGTTTATTATAAAGGAAGGTGGTGATAGGACATTTACTTGGAAGTATGGAGGTTAAAGCATAGATATATGATGTGTAATATGTGGGTTACTGTGATTGTGTTGGAAATGGGGGATTACATCAAGTCATAAAGTCAAACTCTCTTATCTACTTTATTTGGCCAAATCACTTTATGATTTTAAATAATATCTTTATAAATCTTGAATATTATTTTATGTAAATATGTTTTAAATATTCAAATTTGGCATAAAATAGGGGTTTAAGGGGTCTAGGTTATGAAAAATACGAGTTTGGTGGGATTCCCGACGTCAAAATCTCTAAAAATGAAGAGAAGGTCCGAAATAGACAAAAATCCGGAGTGGTCCTGAATCTGCGAGGGTCCGAAGTGGGTCAGGAAGTTCCGGAGTCAATCAGAACCTTCCGGAGTGGCTGGTGCTTCCGAGAGGGTTCGGTTCCGGAGTGCTTTCTTCCGAGATGCGAAGGAGTCCGAGTGCGAGATGGTTCGATGGCTGATCCTTCCAGAGCGATGCGAAGCTTTCCGAAGTCAGAAGTTTCGGATCTGAAAATGTCCGGAGCGAGATTGTCCGGGTGAGAGGGTCCGAAGTCAACTCAGAAGGTTCCGAAACAGGAGGTGTTCCGGACCAAGAAGGTTCCAGACCAAGAGGAGAGGCTCCGGAAATGAATAGTGTATTCCGAAATGAGCTTGTTCTTTTGAGTTTTCTCCATCCGTTTTGAGCCGTTTTCAACAAAGGAAGGGATAAGATGATGTTGGTGTTTATGAAAAAGTTGAAAGAGATTTGAGAGAGATTGGGAGAGATTTGGAAGAGATTTGAGATAGAGAGAGATATTTGGGAGAGATTTGAGATAGAGAGAGATATTTGGGAGATATTTGAGATAGAGAGAGATATTTTGGAGAGATTTGAGATAGAGAGAGATATGGGAGAGATTTGAGATAGAGAGAGATATTTGGGAGAGATTTGAGATAGATAGAGATATGGGAGAGATTTGAGATACATAGAGAGATTTGATAGAGATTTGAGATAGAGAGAGATATTAGAGAGAGAGATATATACTTTGTATTATAATTGTAAGACATACATCAGGAAGCATAGTTTTTAAACCTTAATGTATTAGTACAAGTCGAGTTGACTGAGTTAACTTGTTGCCCTTGGTTTTACCTAAATTTTTCGGTTGTTACACACACACAAACACTTAGGGACCATTGATGCCCGATGTTTCCCCCTCATCCATTGATGACAAACCTCCCTTGTAACATCGGACCACCACCTTCCGTCCTCATTCGAACCAAACATTCCCATCATCGGCTTCCTCACTTAAGGTACAATCGTATGTTCTGATTTGGGTAAAAACATGTCAATCCACTCAACTTCTTTGATCCTTATCCACAATCCCTTTATCTGGATATCTTGCAGATTCACCAGTGAAAGATCTCCTCAATCGAAACACACTCTTTCCTTCTAGATTGTAGTTTCATTAGGGAAAGACCATCCTTCATCGGAGCACATGAAGGTTTTCCAACAACTAATTTGTGGTTATCTATTTTGATTTGAAAGTGGTTTTGTGTTCCATTTCGATATTTTTTTGGGTTGTAATGTATTGAAGATGCTTTAATTGAACTCGTAATCTTGAAGATGGTTTTGTAGGGTTCCATTTGTGCTTTTAAATTTCTATAAAATCAATTTGTATATGGGTTATTATATTCGATCTTGTTGATGAAAAAGATCAAGGTTAATAAGCTTCCTCCATCTTCCTTCTACTTGAGGAAGACAACTGCTGATCATATTTTTTAGCAGCTTTGTTCTTCATTTTTAATTGAATCCACACTTGAAAATTAAGAAGCAATGAGATAAACCCAACCCCATTTTCATTAGATACACACGAAAAAAAGGAAAGAGAGAGAGAGAGATAGAGAGAGAGAGAAAGGTTGACTCTTAATTATAGTGGTCAGGGGAGATTGAACCAAAATCGTTCATTAGATATACACAAGCAATGTGCTCCTCATCATGATACAATACAAATAGAAGAAAGACCCACACCCCTATTCTTGATCTTGATATACATATATGTAATCCAGTTGTTGCTACCAGATAGATCGATAGTGGTGAAGGGAGGCATAGATATGGGTAGTCGGTGGTGAAAAGTTTTTGTCGGCAGCGAGAGCTCGTGGTGGGTGAAGGGGCGAACGAAAGGGGTGGGGAATTAGGGGTATTTGTAGGATGGTGTTCCTTATATATTTCTTTTTAGATTAAATTAATTAAGGACAAAGGTAAAAGAAATAATAAAGGGAAAAGGATAATTTCAAGGGGCTCAGGGACCATCCATGCAAGTTTTAGAAACCACAAGGATCATGTTCGTCAAAAAAATTAGCAGTGACTGAAGTTGTGACATTTAGTAAATCACAGATACCATTTATGTAATTTTGTCTTTATTTATGTATGTAAATGGCTAGTCACCTTACTACTAGCTATTCGGATCCATTATTTATTTATGATAAAATAACATAAATTGTCCATATGGCTTACCAAAAGTCAAAAACTCAGTCTTCATTAAAAAAATTGATGAACACGGTCCTTGTGGTTTTTAAAACATGCATGAATGGTGTTTTTTTGCTAACACCGTTAGTTTTTATTAGTTAGTGTGAGGGTAATTTGGTCTTTTTCGGATAGCAGAGACTGAGTTTGTGACCATGAGTAAACCACAAAGACCATTAATGTATTTTTTTTTATATTTTATGTTTATGAGTTTGTGACTTTTCCACTCATTTACTTTTTAAAATGTCACTTTGACCCATTCACTTTGAACTTTATAAAATGTTATTTTCACCACTTCATTTTTCTAAACTTTCTTGTTTATCCCCCGTATTGTATATAATTTTGTTGGAACCTGAAAGCGAACCTCTAGCAATCCCAAATCAATTCCGAAGTTAAGATAGCTC
Source organism: Lactuca virosa (assembly GCF_052849685.1). Lineage (NCBI taxonomy): Eukaryota > Viridiplantae > Streptophyta > Magnoliopsida > Asterales > Asteraceae > Lactuca > Lactuca virosa. Next base: position 276,190,243 of record NC_136429.1, read on the forward strand.
CGAAGTGAAGTGTGCTCTGGAATTCCTTTGTGTACGGACCTGAAGTTAGATGGTGTAGTGAAGATGGAGTGAAGGCATTCCGAAATGGATTTTGTGTCCGGAATGCTTGCTGTTCCGGAATCCATATTTTGTCTTTCAGCATTAAATGTATTTGTCTTTTGTTTGATTTAACTAGTCATAGGACTTAACTTTATTTGTCAACACGGATATTCAGAGTGTCAGATGGAACTCTTTTATCCAATCCTATGTTTGTAATCGGTTAGTACCATGTTTCATTTACTCCTATTTATAGGAGCTTTCTATGTTAAATCAACAGACGGATCATTCACTCAAATATAGCAACATTCCAGTTTGCTTCACTTGTTCTCTCAAACATTCTTCTTGTTCTTCATTTATTATCTTTACTTTGATTATTATCTTCTCTCTTCATTTATGTCTTGAATACTTTGTTGATAGCATTAACTCAGACTTGACTGGAATCTCTTTTAGTAAGCAGACATTGATCTTAAGCATTCATTCAAGGTTTGAGTTTTCAAACTTTGTCCCTGCACATTTGATCGTCCTTGTTCTCACAATTGGTATCAAAGCTTGAGTGGTTGTCCTTTGAATCCATAAGATCAGATTATAGTTGATTTGAAATTACCTTGGTATTTCAATCATTTCTGTGTTAAGGATAAAAGTTCTTATATATACCACTTTTGCTCAAAGATATATTAACTTCAATGGCTACATCTAATACTCAACAAATGTATTCAATGCAAATAGCAAATAGTGTGGGTTGCCCTACACGTGCCCCACTGCTAGTTGTTGAAGAATATGATAATTGGAAAGTTAGAATGGAAAGATTTTTACTTGGAAAAGAGAAAGGTGAATCTATCTGGAGATCCGTCACTGAAGGTCCTCATGTTCCAGTTCGAACCGTTGTTAGAGATGCTGCTACAACTCTTTTGGGACAAGATCAACAACGTCAAGTACCTCTCACTGCTGATGATATCGAAAAGTTGCATGCTGATCAAGTTGCCTTTTCTGAAATGGTGTTTGGTGTTCCTCCATCTCTCTTTGAGCATATTAAATTATGTAAGTCCGCAAAAGAGATCTGGGACACACTTCAAGATTTATTTGAAGGGTCAGAGAACATGAAGGATAAGTGCCTGACTTCGGTTGTCAATGAGTTCGACAATTTCACTACCATACCTGGTGAATCTGTTGCCTCAGCTTCAAACAGATACCGAATCGTTGTCAACAACATGACAACTCATGGGATTGTCTGAACTCCTCTTAAGTACAATCTCAAGTTCATCAACAGTCTAGGAAAGGGATGGGGAAATGTAAAATCATGTCTTCAGAGCAATGGATCCTTGAAAAAGCTCAAGCTCTATCAACTTTTTGATGAGCTTCAAGGTCATGAGTAAAATGTTGCTCAAACTCTTCGTGAACTCACTGGAGGTCCGCTTGTCTTGGTTAGTTCCTATGATCCCCAAACCTCAAACCCAACTGTTTCGGACCCTCTTACTGCTGTTGTTCCATACATTCCTCCTGTTCAACCTTCACCTCCTAACATTCTAAACTTTGCTCTCACCAACTCGAACTTTCAATCTATGGGTGATCTCAATCCCGATGAAATGGACTCCGAACTTCGATTTCAACAAGAGTTTGCCTTAATCTCTATGAGATACAATCGTCCTTTCAACAAGTCTCACAACAATCGATTCCAAACTTCTTACCAAAATAACCGCTTTCAAGCTCCTCACCAAAACAATCATCAACCTTTCAACAAACCTTCCGAAAACCCTCCTGCTTACAAGCCAAATCTTCCTACTGAGAATCACACTTCGGAACCAGCTCAACTTCCGAAATCTGAGAAATCAAAAATTATGTGTCACAAGTGCGGACATGCAAATCACTTTGCCAAGGATTGCCTAGCTGAAGTCCCACAAAAACCGAAGATCAAGGACTTTGCCTACTATGCACGTCGTGCTCAAGAGTTGGCTGAAAGTGAAAAAGATTTTGTTACAACTGTGTCAAGGGATGTGGAAGGATATTGGTCGTCTGGAGATGATGATGATGTAACCACTGGCAGAAACATGTGTCTCATGGCTCGACAAGAAATTGAATGTGACGAAGGCTATTGGTCGTCCGGATCCGAAGAAGATGATGAAGTTGCTGAACCACACTACTGTTACATGGCTACCAACGATCCACCAGGCCGAAGCATCGTTCAGCAGGTAAGAACTATGATTTCTGATAATAATTTTGATTTATCTCTTTGTGAACCATATCTAACCCAGATCCAATCAGATATGACCATCATTTACAAAGCCTATAAGTCAGCCATAGAAGCCAGTGAGAAGAAGGATAGTGAATTGAGTCGTCTTAGGTTACGTTTCGAGGATAAGAAGTTGAAAATTGAGTCTTTAGAACATGAACTTGTAATTTCAAAAGATGAATGTGTCATTCTTAAAGACAAATGTGAAATCACTTATTCTGAAAGAAATATTTTAATTTTCGATAACAAACGTCTTAATGCTAAGATTGATGCCATGCACCATGCCATAGACATTCTTGAAGTAAATGAACGGATGACTCATAATTTTCGTCATCCTTGGTTAAAAGCTCCTGGTCTCGGAAGTGAGTTTCCGAAACCAGTTGTCTGTCCCTTAAAGGAGTTACAAAATCTGACTTTCATGGGAGATGTTCCGAACTCTAAACATTCGGATACACCTGTTTCTCCCTTGTCGCCCCTTAATGAGACTTCTGACCATTTTGCGTCCTTGATTCCTGAGTTTAAGCCCATAGTTGTCAAGAGTCCCGATTCCACGCAATTTCCGCCTCTGATAAACCTGGACCTGAATCGGACCTTTGAACTCAACTCTAGTACTCCAATGTCTGTTTTTAAAAATTAGAACAACTGTGTTATTGAGGAAATCCTTCCGGAATCAACTGTGTATGAACCTTCGGAGTGTGTCTGGGCATCTTTAGAAAGTGATGTTGATGAGTCAACCTCATGTGACTTTGAATCCCAAGTGATCTCAAAAACAAATCTGATTCCCATTAAGCATGTGTTCAACAACCCTTCAGTAGGACAGACTTCCAAATCATCGCCTCATCCCAAAAGGAAGCCAATGCTAAATAGGATGGATGTTGTAGATCCCAAAGTGGAAGCTCGAAATGCTCACAAAAAGGAAGTTAAGACTAGACAAAATTCAAGATTCCTTGAGAACTCCAAAAAGAGTGTATCTCGGAATTCTCCTTCATCAACCTATAGTTAAAACGTCTTCACACCCACTAAGATCCTCAAAAGACCTTCAAATCCTCCAAGTCCTGTAGTACACAAGAAAGTGGTTAATTCCACTCAGGAAAAGTCGAAAGCAAGCACCACATCTGTCCGAAACAACTCTCCTTGGAATGTTTCATCTGTTTTCATTGCAAAATCCAATGGCACAATTTTTAGACCTAAATTTTCAAAATCAGATGTGCCATCAAACAAATCAAAAGGTGTTACGAAAACAAATCTTTCAAAATCTTCAAAACAAAACCTTGTGTGGAAAGTCAAAAGTCACATTGATGAAACAATCACTCCGGAAGCCAAAGTAGTAACCACTACTCCGGAAGTTAAAAGTCCGAAGAAAGCTGTTCTAAACTCTCCTGTCATTGAATATGACTATTGGATAGATGAAAGAACCATGTTATTCTGTTTGTTCCCTAAAGAGTCTCGGAACAAACCATCCAAACTAACTGTTGCTCAAAAGTCACTTCCAAAGTCCAAGACTCGGACCTTTGTCCCAAAACCTAACATGGAGCCTAAAAACTCCATCACTCACTAATTTTGCAGGCACTCTGTGCTTCAGAGCAAGAGACAATATGGTATATTGATAGTGCTTGCTCCATGCACATGATGGGGAAGAAGGACTTTCTGCCTGATCTCAAACTTGCACCAAATGCTGGCTATGTGACGTATGGCAACAACTCCAATTCTCAGATCCGAGGTTATGGCATCCTTACCAATGGCAACTTCTCCATTTCAAATGTGGCCTATGTAGCTGACTTAAAGCACAATTTGATAAGTGTGGCTCAACTTAGTGACGCAAATCGACGAGTTGAATTCTGTAAGAAGCATAGCTACATTATGTCCGAAGATCGAAAGGAATGCTTGATCAAGTCAAATCGCAACAAGAACATGTATCCTCTTGAAATCAACATGATCATTGGCAAGCCACAACTCTGCTTACTCTTAAAAGATGTTCCTGACGTCAGTTGGTTATGACATAGGAGGCTTGCTCACTTGAACTTCAAATATAGGAATGATCTTGTTTCGGGAGAAATGGTTAGAGGTTTGCCACTCCTCAAATTCGAAAACGACCATCTATGTGCCGAATGTGAGTGTGGAAAGCAGTCAAAGAAAGGTCATCCCGTCCTCATTAAAAAATCAATCTCGGAACCATTAGAACTTCTGCACATTGATCTTTGTGGACCATCCACTGTAGAGAGTCTTCATCATGAGAAATACATTCTCGTGATTGTTGACGACTTTACAAGGTTCACATGGGTTTTGTTCCTAAGGCTGAAGTCAGAAACACCCTCTGAGCTCATCAAGTGTATCAAAGGAATAGAAGTTCTCATCAAACTCCCAGTAAGGAGAATCTGAAGTGACAATGGTTCGGAATTCACTAACTCCACCATTGAAAACTTCCTTACCGAGAAGGGCATCGACCACAATCTATCTGCTCCTTACACTCCTCAACAAAACGATGTAGTTGAAAGACGGAACAAAACACTTGTTGAAGCTGCTCGATCCATGCTCAATTTTGCAAATTTGCCTCTCTATATTTCGGCTGAAGCTGTTTCTACTGCGTGCTTTACCCAAAATAGAAGCATCATCAATCGACGCCTCAACAAAAAGCCGTATGAAGCCATGAACAGTCGGAAGCCAACCATCTCGTTTCTTCATGTTTTCGGATGCATGTGCTTCATCAAGAACAACCGTGACCAGCTTACCAAGTTTCAACCTAAAGCTGATGAAGCCATCTTCCTTGGATACTCTTCAAAATCAAAGGCTTATAGAGTTCTAAATCGGAGAACTCGTGTTCTAGAAGAAAGCTTTGATGTTACCTTTGATGACAATTTCATTCGGAATTCTGGCCCAACTCATGTTACAACTCACATTATGGTGTCCGATGCTCCAACGCCCGGATGTTCGAACCAGCAAACGATTATTGAAGTTGATTTTGAGACCTTGTTCGGACCCTCCGAAACTGCTCTTGATTCGGAATCTCGATCACGACCAACCGTGTCCAAAGCTCCGGTCTCTCAAAACATGTATGGTCCGACGCTGTACGACCTAAAGCTGTCTACGGCCTAAAGCAAGCTCCTCGCGCGTGGTACGAGACCCTCACTGATTTTCTCAAGCGTTCAGGTTTTCAAAGAGGAATTCTAGATGCTACTATATTCCGAAGGACAAATAAAAAGCATCTCATGCTGGTCCAAATTTATGTTGACGACATTATTTTCGGATCCACCGATTCTTCAATGGCAGCTGACTTTGCCAAGTTAATGGTCAGTAGATTTCAAATGAGAGTGAATCAGGAATTAAGCTTCTTTCTTGGTCTCTAAGTCAAACAAACTAACAGAGGAATTTTCATTTACCAAGAGAAGTACATTTCGGAACTCCTCAAACAGTACTCAATGGACACCTGTGCCTCAGCCAAGGTACCAATGGGTTTCGGTCACAAGATCTTTGCCGACGCTTCAGGTGTAGCAGTTGATGAAAAGAAGTACAGAGGAATGATTGGATCCCTGCTCTATCTCACAACAAGTCGTCCGGACATCATGTTTTCCACATGTTTGTGTGCCAGATTTCAAGTCAACCCAAAGATGTCTCATCTTTTGCTGTGAAGCAAATTTTCCGATACCTCAAAGGTACTAAGAGTCTCGGAATCTGGTATCTAGCAAATGAAAGCTTCCTACTTCAAACCTACTCAGATTCAAACTATGGTGGTCTTCAACTGGATAGGAAAAGCACATTAGGCGGTTGTCAATTTTTAGGTGGACGCTTGGTTAGTTGGTCATCCAAGAAACAGAACTACATTGCACTCTCTACAGCCGAAGCAGAATACATTGTTGTTGCCAGTTGTACCTCTCAAGTTCTATGGATGAAATCTCAACTTTTGGATTATGGTTACCACTTTCAAGGCATTCCTATCTATTGTGATTCTCAAAGTGCCATTGCGATTTCACACAATCCAATTCAGCACTCTATGACGAAGCACATCGATATTCGGTACCATTTCATAAAAGATCATGTTTTAAATGACAATATTGAACTTGTTTTTGTTCCATCTGACGATGATATTGCTGATGTCTTTACTATGGCATTAGACGAAACCAAATTTAATGGTTTTCTGAACAAGATGGGTATGATGATGCCAGATCGTTAGTTCTTTCAAGAGACTTGTTCTCTTTGATGGAAGTATTCGAAAGAAAATTGGTTCCGATCTCAAAAGTATTTTTCTTCTCGGAACTATTCTCTCTCGGAATACATAGGATCATTTTTCTTGTCTTTATTTCTAACCATCACTTGAGTTTAAGCTGTACAGTTCATCCTGATTATTTGTTGTTCAAAGTCCACATAGTCACCATAATCTCATTTGGCATCTCGGAATTTACTTCATCAGGTCGTCCTGCAATTCAAATCCAGAAAGGTATTGCACTCTATACTTCAAAATTTTCAAAAATTGACTCCCGAAGTTTTTCAAACCTTGTTCTGGAACGTCTTTCAAATCTTATTCCGGAAACTCTCTCAACTTTCACTCCTGAACTTTTAAAATCATTTCGAAACTCTCACTCCGGATTTTTCAAAATTTTCTCTGGAATCACAAGTAATTTTGACTCCGGAATTTCAAAGTTTTACTTCAGACTGATCTTATTCCGGACCATTTCTTAAAATCTTCCAATCCGGAACTCAACTTTTTACCCTCCGGATCTCAAACTGTCCGGAATCAATCATTCGAAAACCCAAGAGTCCATAAGATGAAACGTTTTTGTAACGATAACTTTTGAGAATCCTTATCCTCCTTGAAAATCATGCCACAATCGCACGTCTCCAAAAGCAACCATCAAATCGTCGTTTAGGGTTTCCTTTCTAAGCTATACGCCATCCATACCTTTCGTTTCCCAAGTCAACTCACACTCCAAAAAACGGTTATTCATTTAATGCTACCCGGTTGCGTTTCGGATCCTCATCATTACTTTTCTTTACCCGACCCGTTTTACTTACCTATATAAACCCTTCCAAACCCTCTTTTACCGCTTTACGCGCTCAAACCCTCAAAAACTTCAAAATTCTATGTGTTCATCGTGTTCTTGAAGCTCTCATACCAGTTCATCAATGGCAGACCAATCTTCAACTCAGCAACCTCGTGCCACTGCTTCATCACCAAGGAAGACTGCTCACAAGAAGAAATCATCGAAAGGTTCATCCTCATCACAATCACTTGAACCGTTTCTTAGGGATACGACTCAACTTTTCTCAATGGATCCACTGGGTTTTGATGAACCCATTAGGGTGATGATCGAGTTCATCGCAAACCATCCCATATCCATCCCTCTCACCAAAATCCCAGACCCCCTCTACCACTCAGTCTCTTGCACACCGCTTTCACTAGAATCAAAATCGACAATGGTGTTCTAGAAACCAAAATCACGGGTGATAGGATCGTGCCAATCCACAAATCGACGTTTCTGAAGGATATTGGTGTGAAAGAAAACCCCAAGGGTTTTAAGGTACAAGAACCCACTGCAGAAGAGTTCCAACTATTCTTGAATCATATGGGGTACAACCAGGACTACAAGGCAAAGGACTTCAAGAAATCAGCCATTTTCGGACTCTGGACTGTGCTGATGCACTTCATTATTCGCGGACTGTCCGGAAAGCATGGTGGTATGGACACCCTAAGCAAGGATTGAATTTACGTGGTATACAACATTTACTCCGGACGTAACAATGCTGTCGATCTTCCGGAGGTGCTATGGCAGGACTTCCGGAAATTCGCAATCAAAAGGAAGCCCAACGAGATATCAAGCCCTAGGTTCTGGGCCCTGACAATTCAACAACTCTACAAGGAATGTTCAGAACCTATTCCTGTTGCAACCATTCCGAAGGAGGTATATCTCTCTTTTAAAACTGTCAAACATTATAGAGTTCCGGACCAATCTTCTTTTAGTCCGGTTAGACGACTTCCGGACCATAGGTTGCCCCTCATTCCTTCCGATTCTATTTACTTGAAACATCATCTAGAGACTTCGGTTGTGTTTGACCCAACACAACCTGCCCAGTCTCTGTTGCGCTCACTCCAGAAGAGGCCAATCCTCCCATATCCGGAAAAAAATCAAAAAGTCTGCCAAAAGGAAGACTTCTCCTTCAAAGTCCAAGCCTAAAAAGAGAACCAACATCAGTTCCTCCTCTCAACAGAAAGGAACTCATGACATTCAGGCTGATTCTGGCCTTCCGAACACCCCTACTACCCACTCATCCGAGGTACTCCTCGATGTTTCAAAAGCACAAGAACAGACTCACGGGGAGTCTGCACATAATCCACCCTCTCCTTCTCAAAAAGGTGATGCCGGTGTTGAACAAAGTTCCTTGCCCCATGGAACAAACCCATGTGTCAAATTTGATATCCCACTCTTTTCATCACGCACAGACTCTGGAACCCCTGTTCCGGACCCTAAGCATTCCGAGGCTGGAGTTGTCCCTCCAACCTCTGGTTCCTCAACTGGTCTGATACCCGGTAAGGGTACAGGACGACCAGGAGTTAACGATCCTTTATGGGAAGATTTTGTAAACAGGGCACATACTAGGCATCCGAAACTTACAAGATCACAAGTTGAAGCCACTCTCATCTCCATGCGAAACCGGGCCATTCAAAGCAACCTTCCTTATGTTGCTCCTTCAGACGAGCTTGCTGATCTTGAGTTCACATCCGGAGAAACTCCAAAGTCTCCTCCTCATGCTTCCAATCCTTCAGCTTCAGATGATGAAATTTCCGAAGAGGTACTGTTGACCACAGATGCTACACATGTTACTGATACCTATGTGCCTTCCTCAGTTCAACTTTACTTGAAGCCATCTTCATCCAAGCCTGCTTATGATTTCGGATCCTCATCCTCCACTAATGACGAATCCGAATCAACACACAAACTCCATGATGATGCCACCAACAAACCTGGTCCTTCTGTCACTCCAATCAATCCAGAATCTCCGAAACACAATCCTCAGCCTTCTATCTCAGACAACGGATCCTTAGCAGGAAATCATATTGATCCTTTGCTCTTTTGGATATTCAAACCAATGTTTCGGACACCATGAAGAAGGTCACCTCTCTCAAGACTTCAGTGGCTGGGCTAAACACCAAGATTGATACAAAGGTTTCCGGACTGGACTCCAAGCTAGACGTAATTCTCCAGTCCTTATCACAACAGTCCGGACCTTCAGTAGCTGAACGCGAAGCTCAACTAGATCAACTGATCTCTCTTCGACTCAAACGCTCAATCGAATAAGTTGAAGCCAAATATGATGCCTCCGTTGAGAACCATCTCGACACCATCACCACAATGCTCAAAGTCCATGATGACTTGGTTGCTGCTACCAATGATCTAATCAAGCAGACCCATGTTTGCCATGAAAAACAGATTTAGAGGCTTGCGAAGGAGATTAAGAAGAAAGACGAAATGAACTTGATCATACAAAACGTTCTCATCAAACTGCTTAGATCCACTTGGAACCTTGTTGATGTTCCGAATCGCAAGTTTGATGAGATGCTTGCCATCCTTGGACACCTGTTTGATCATCTCTCCCCCCAAGCGCCCACTTCCGAAGCTTATGATGCGCTCACTCGTCAAGTCAACACCGGTCTTCAAAAGGTGTTTGACACATTTGATGATCTGAAGAACTCATTAATGCTTGCACCGGTTCCAAAAGCCACCGATGCAAGTGGGGGAGAAGGTCCAAGTCAACCGTGGAAGCCTGCCTCGATTTTTCAAGTCCGAGATGAAGATATCAATTCTGATGATGAAGTCCAAGTTCTTTCCGGAGTTCTAGGACTCGATGATGATGATGTTGACAGTGAAGAAGAAGAATATGTCACAAATGGAGTTCTTGCTCTAGAAGCTCCAATGAAATTTTTTCCAAAGGTGATGACTGAAGAAGAGCAAAGAATTTGGTCTGCAGTTTCTTGGCCATCTTCCTTACCTGATATTCTTCGAAGGGGAATTCAAATGGCCAAGGCCAAATCCTTCCTCACCGCTCAAGCCTTCCGAGCCACTCCTTCTATGCTGCCAACAATTCCGGAACCAAAAATTGATCCGATAGATGAAGGTTCTCCACTCCGGATCCCTGATGCCATTCCGGAAGAACCTCTTCCGACGCCCACTCCGGAATTTTTAATTGATGAAAACATGGCGCATGTCATCTCTGCCCTATCAAAAGACAAAGGCAAGAAACCAATCACAACCGAACATCAAACCTTCCACTCCGGACCTCCACCAAAGCAAAAACTTGGATGGTCTCAGGAGGAAATTTACAAAGCTTTAGAGGACAGCATCCGTATTCAAGCGCTCAAAGATAATCCTGATCCGATGCGTGACATTTCTCCTCTCTGCCGTGAAGGTATTCTTAAGGATGTAGATTTAGTACCCTTTATGTACTATGGCATTCCTTCGGATGATTCGGAACAACATGATCTTCCTCTCTCTCCCTTCAGCAAATTTTACATCAAATTTGATCCTCTTCATCCCAATGACAATCCAGAGGTCACCATCCGGACAGAGTGAGAAAGGTTAAAAACTTTCTATGCCAAGAATGAACTTCCCCTAAAGGAAGTATGGACGAGGAAGAAGATCACAAAGATTTCTGGATACGAAAGAAAGGTACTCACCAAGTTCGAACTCAGCTGTCCACTATTCCGGTACCATGTTATCAGGAACAAACCAACTTACCAAACCATCACCGATGCTGACTTCCCAGCAATGAATCCGAGTGATATTCTCACCATTGCTGCTCATCTCTGAAGCCTCCAAAAAGATGATATCAGTATGGGTGCTTACCATGCTGCCCTGGGCTTCCTCAAATATTATGTCGTGGAATTCTGTCGACGCGATTATGAGTTGGCTCATCGTTTTGAAAGTGAAAACTTTGTTGCAAAGATTGAATTTGTGCTTCCGGAAGCTAAACTTCTAGCTGAAGTCCCTATTGATGATCCGGTTCTAGGGTTAGTGTACAAGACGAAGAAGACAAACAAAAAGGATTTTTTCCGAGTCCTTGACAAACACCTAGTCCCAACAAAAGCTCTTAAAAAGTTCATCAGTCATGCGTCCAAGTCTGATGCTCTGGAACATGTAAAAGCAAAGTTTGTGAGTCAGCTGACCTGGTACATTGAAGTCCGAGAATGGTTATTCCGAGCCTACACGTTCATCAAAAAAGAAGCGATCTAAGCTGACTTGATTGCTAAGTTCACTTAGGGGGAGATTGTTGGAACCTGAAAGTGAACCTCTAGCAATCCCAAATCAATTCCGAAGTCAAGATAGCTCCGAAGTGAAGTGTGCTCCGGAATTCCTTTGTGTCCGGACCTGAAGTCGGATGGTGGAGTGAAGATGGAGTGAAGGCATTCCGAAATGGATTTTGTGTCCGAAATGCTTGCTGTTCCGGAATCCATATTTTGTCTTTCAACATTAAATGTATTTGTCTTTTGTTTGATTTAACTATTCATAGGACTTAGCTTTATTTGTCAACACGGATATTCAGAGTGTCAGATGGAACTCTTTTATCTAGTCCTATGTTTGTAATCGGTTAGTACCATGTTTCATTTACTCCTATTTATAGGAACTTTCTATGTTAAATCAACAGACGGATCATTCACTCAAATATAGTAACATTCCAGTTTGCTTCACTTGTTCTCTCAAACATTCTTCTTGTCCTTCATTTATTATCTTTACTTTGATTATTATCTTCTCTATTCATTTATGTCTTGAATACTTTGTTGATAGCATTAACTCAGACTTGACTGGTTTTACCAGACTTGACTGGAATCTCTTTTAGTAAGCAGACATTGATCTTAAGCATTCATTCAAGGTTTGAGTTTTCAAACCTTGTCCCTGCGCATTTGATCGTCCTTGTTCTCACAAATTTAACTTTCCTTAATAAGTTTCATTCGTTAGACTAAAAAATATTTTTTTTACGTTGGTATTTTTATATACGAGTTAATATAAATTAAAGTTGGTCAATGTTTCGACATTAATTTAACGTACTAAAAAAAAACTTGTTTTTTTATGCATGTGACCCCACTCATTTGTAGGAAACATACATAAAATTATGAACGAAAACATAAAAAAAATTACGTCTAAACGTAATCAAACTCGAATTTAAACCGTCACGTGCATAGACAAAGTACGTTTTTTTTTTTAAAAATAACGAACGGAAATTCTAAACCTACGTCGAAATGTTGACCAACTTGAATTTATACCAACACATATATTAAAATGCCCATATTAAAAAATATTTTTTAGGCTAACGAACAAAAGTTATTAAAAAAAATCAAATTATATACTACGGGGATAAACACGACAGTTTAGAAAAATGAAGGGGTGAAAATATCATTTTATAAAGTTCAAAGTGAATGGGTCAAAGTAACATTTTAAAAAGTAAAGGGGTGGAAACATCACAAACTCATAAACATAAAATATGAAAAATTACATTAATGGTCCCTATGGTTTACCCATAGTCACAAATACAGTCTATGCTACGTGAAAAGACCAAATTCTCATCATACTAAATGAAAACTAATGGCGTTCACAAAAGAAGACTATTCATGCAAGTTTTGGAAACCACATGGACCATGTTCGTCAAAAAAATTAATAAAGACCGAGTTTGTGACTTTTGATAGACCATATGAATCATTTATGTAATTTTATCTTTTTTATATGACAAACTTTTACTTTTCAAATATATAGTTCCAATTCAAAAAAAGTTAATTATTATATTTTACCTTATGTGTTTTTTTTTATAATAAAGTTTTACTTTTTAAATATATAGTTTGGTGCGTGCAACTGGAGAAGCATACAATCGGCATTATACAATCTCTCTTATTCTTTGAGATTAATGAATGTTTGAGTTAGAACTTTTTTTTGTGAGCTTTTACAACTAGAAAAAGTGATATGAATTATCATACCCGGAAGTAATATTGAAAACCGCTTTCGCACTCACAGCCGTTGGATCTATTCAACATTGAATCTGAACCACTTAAATTCGCTATTTATAGGTTTTTTTGGATATCTTCCACCTCTGCAATCTTCTCTCCGCTTCTCCTCCTTCCCTACGTAAGGTTGCAACTTCCCCACCTTCTATCGGTTAAGCGGATCACCTCCTACCCACGTTCCTCTTTCTTCTTTCTTAACCCTAAACCACATAACTGTCACACATACATAAAGAGTACAACTCAAATGTAATTCCTACATTTCTGTAACGATCAAGACAGTTAACAGCATACTCATTCTTTAACCTCCACTTCTCCTCCGCCACGACTCCATCTCCTTCTCAACCTCCTTCCCACATTCTTACAGTTTCCCATGAGTCCTACAAATTAGGTTGCTCGTGCCTATATAAGAGTACCGAATGAATGTAATTTGTTCAAATCATTCATCAATTCCTTCAATGGTTCATCAATCATGGAGCATAAATCAATTCCCACTCCTTAAACTACCCACCATCCACATTTGTCGACGTTTTCTTCTTACCTACATTTAGACGATTATAAAAGAGGTTGATGTTGTGATTATTCTATTTCCATGAAACCTTAATTTACTTTGTCGATTGTTGGTACCTCAATGGAAGAATTCGATTTCTTTGTTAGTATCTGGAAAATTTATAATCAAAATGGTAGTCGTTGCGATTGGAATTTACTGTTATTGATTCTGTTTATCCTACTTCAATAGCGTTTTGGGAAAATTCATTTTTACCAATATATGCTTCCCCCGATCTCAAATGGAATCGGTGATTCGATTTTCTGTTTGTCTTTTTCTCCAGCCCACTCTAAATTAGGTTAGCCTTTCCCTCTATGAATGGAGGATTCAATTTCTTGAAAAGAACCTCAGGAAGCTTGATTACTGTCTGGATGGAATTTGTACAATTCATCGCCAGGTAAGTATTTTAAGGAATGTAACTTAATTATGCCTTACATCCCAAAGATTCAAAGTTTTTCGGGCATCTACCCACTAGGGTTTGATTAAAGGTTTTCTTATTCTGATTTTGGATGTTGACTCCCACAGTTCCACCTCCATTGATGGCTACTAAAATGCTTCAAGAGCTGCTGATTTCCAAGAGCTTTATTATCAGGTAAAATGCAAGTTGTTATGATTTTTACATGTCCCATGATGAATTTGTTTAGAAATCCATACTCTCTGTTGAGTTACTTTTTTGTAACTAAAACACTTTCACTACCATTTATGTTCATATGGTAGGGATTCTCTTTTTATCTCCACGTCCAAATAGTAATAATTGTTCATTGGAAAACAAAAACGTTATGCGTTCTGTTCAGGATTAAGGTTAATCATCCATTCCATACCAATTCGACCCAAAAACCCATTAACTAATCGAAGGAAGAAGGCTATTCTTGATATATTGTTGAGCCTGTGGGCATTACCTTTGTTAAACAAGCAAATCAAATATATCACTTCATCAATGTCTTTGTTGTTCGGGCTGCCAAGAATGTCCTTTAGGAATTTGTACCCCAAAGTCTAGGTTTTTTGTTGATTATTTGTTGTTCTTTTTATTGGATTATTAGTTGTTATTAGTTTGTTTTTTATAACAGATATGTAGAGAAGATGGAGATTCTCTCTTTTGCTTGCCTTCAATAGATGATAAGGTTTGATTTTGTATTTTTGTAGCACAAAATTATTCCAGGATGTGATTTAAAGGAGTGATGTATATTTTATTGTAGGTTTTTCACATTGGCTTATGTGAATGTAAAAGAATATGAGGCTCTTCGATCTTGGGATGTGTTTTGTGTTGAAAATAATTATGAATGTATGGATATAAAAAGCAGATTCAGGTGTTATTATGTTTTAGTTTTCACGTGTCATGAATTCTATGCAATTTTGGTTTGGTTTATTATGCCTTAATTTACTTTAACATTTTTGTTTGCTGCCAGTTTATCAAATGGAAGCATGTTCTTGAACAACCCTTGAAATCAGTTGTTACATCCCATTTTTACGGTCTGAAAAATACATTTTTACTTATGCTTATTTGAAAACAGAGATTTATTGAGTTGTCGAATTTGTCTTATAAAAATATTTCCGAAGAAAGGTTTTATTAATAAAATCTTCGGATGTCATAACTGATACAAAACTCCTTGAATCTCTTAGCATAATGTACCTTCAAACCATTAGCTATGATATAGAAAAACTGAGTGGGTCAGGTTGGGGAACCTGGTGAGCACATAAGGTTTTCAACCCATAGTAATATCGTTGTATATTTTATTTTACACAAATAACCCAATTAACCATTCCTATTATTTTCACTCCCTGATCCTAAGGTGATGATCTTGTTGGACCTATCCTAAATGATCTCTGTGAGTAGGCAATATTACTATGGGGGTTCCGTAGCAATATATATATATATATATATATATATATATATATATATATATATATATATATATATATATATATATATATATATATATATATATATATATATATATATATATATATATATATATATATAAGGCAACCCTGAGGGGGATAGAGTACTCGAATGAACATCTTTCCTTTTCCTTGAAAAGGATGATCATTAACATGCCTAACTTGTGTTCCACCGGACTACCTAGAATAGTCAGTGGTTGTCACATATACTCTATTAGATGACTGGTCCCGATAATACAATATGTGACCTCTCACCATTATTTTATTTTCCCAAAAACCCATTACTACCTAATCCATTATTTTATCTTTCCCAAAACCCTTCACTACCCAATGAGTATATGATAAAGTAATTTATATAAATAAAATCATATCATATTTTATCATACAGATAGTAAGCACACATAACATTAGTAGATACTTCATATCTATGTGTAAGCTGAAAGTAACTATGCACTCACCTGACTTAGGTGGATGACTAGTGATCTGGGCAGAGTTTCACCTAACACCTTAGATATTCCCTTAGCGTGACCTAAGTATCATTAATACAGAGTCTTATTCTAATGATCTTGGTGACTAATAGTAGTCTAGATTCCTCAATAATCCCAATATCAACATCAAGATCTATCAAGTAAGGATGAGCCAGGTAGGACAATCGGGAGGCAGGATCATTTCGGCATAATAGCTTTTCTGAAATCCAACAACCAAGCCAACGTGACCATTCTAGACACCTCCCCCGTAAGTAGATCAATAAGTATAATGACTTGGGATTACTAATAAATCTTATTTATAGGTACATAATAATGAACTGTGACTATAAATATAAGTTAAACTGAAAAAAGAGTGTAACTTCACTTACAAATGTTTTAGCGAAAAAGCGAGAAATTATATTGGCACGACTCCGGCCTGATAGCTACTAGTTTTCGGGCTCTCAGGGACCTCAAAACTAACAAAAATACCCTTAATACTAAGGAAATATTCAGAAAAAAACAACAACAAACCGAGATAGAGATATTGGAATGCTGTGGGAGAGAATGAGGGAGCAGAAGGCTATTTATAGTGCTGAAAACGACTATGCGCGCTGCGCATAATACAGGGCGCTGTTATGGTGCAAAGTCACTCTTGGATGTCATTTGTGCTTACCCTCTTGTATTGTGTAATGAGTTGTCTTTCCTATAAACAGGAAATGAGTGACACTCATTTATGAAAGGAACATTTTGTGAGAGCAATAGTTTTAGAGAGAGAGAAATAGCAATACCCATTTGTACTCTTTCTATCAAAAACTAATGAGAGCTTAAACCCAAATTTATTTACTCTCTTGTGTTCTTCATGTTCATGATTCTTACAACGATTCACTAGATCTTTCATATTCCGTATTTGTCATCATAATCAACAACACTACAATTGGTATCAGAGCAGGATTCTAGCTATCGATCTCTGATTTACTTCTCGTTTCAAAAGTTTTTGAGTCGCTTTTTCATATTCAAAAATATTCCTCACTTTTGATCCAGAAAATCATTTCAGTCAATTGCTTTGATTCGATTCTGTTGTTCGGTTGATTAATCGAGTGTTTAGTGTTTGATTCCTAAAAGATTCAGTTCTTAGATTCCTCTTTTTTAAGCTTTTCAACTTTTGTGTCCGTACAACAATGGCGAACTTAAATATGAACACGATGAATTCTTATTCTCATATTCTTGGTTCTTTAACCAAAATCCCTATGTTGATTCCTGAATACTATGATCAATGGGCCGATAGGATGGAAGACTATCAGAATGGAATAGATGATGATCACTGGAAATGCATTACTGATTTCGTCCTGCAATATTGTTACAAGAGGTTGGAACTGCAAGTTCTAATACAAATGTTGGTCAACAAACAGAGAAATTGATGAAAAATGAGAAAAGATGCTTACGCGAACTTCGTGCTGCTCTTCCACCGGTGGTTTACAACTATGTGCGTGGTTGCAAGACTTCTAAAGAAATTTGGGATACATTGAAAGAAAAGTATAAAGGGAGTGAGAAGACGAAGAAGAGCTTTGTTAAGTAATGTCTGCTTGAGTTAGGAGAATTCAGACAAAAAAAAGGTGAAAATATTGAACTCTACTATGATCGTCTGAATGAATTAATCTTCAAATGCAGTCGCTATGGAGTCATTCGCACAACAATGGAGTTCAACTTGAATTTTGTGATGGGTAGGCAAAGAGTGGCGAAATATCAGTCTTATGATTAAGACTCAACAAAGTTTTGACAATTACTCTATTGGTGATCTCTACAATGTTCTAAAAGCTCATGAAAGCGAGATCAATGAAATTGTTGAAGAAACAAAAATGAGTTTAGGTGGTCCTCTAGCATTGATGTCGGAGGTGACAGCTAGAGAAGCTGAGGTCGAGGCAGCTGAGAATGATGGATCCGAAGATGAAGGTCTGATTGTTAATTCTGATGACGAAGCGGTGGCTTTTTACTCAAACAATAAAGTGAAGAAATTCTACAAGAAGCCATTCAATTCAAAGTTCAAAGGAAAAAGTGATTTTAAGGGGAACTCATCAAATGCGAAGGGTATGAGAGAGGAGACAAAGGTGGAGATAAAAGATAACAAGACCGAGGTTGCGAAGCCAGAGAAGAAGGTGAAAGGGGACTCTGGTGTTGATTGTCATTACTGTAATGGTGCAAACCATATGGCAAGTGATTGCATGTTGAGAAAGAAAGAATAGAAGAAAGAAAAAGTGAAGGATGAGGCTTACTATGCTGCAAAGCTGGAAGAAGTCAAGGCAAAGACGAAAGGGATGCATTTGGTTGCTAGAGAAAGTGGCGAAGGGGATGAAACGTATCAAATCTGGTCATCTGGATCGGATGATGAAGAAATGCAAAACCCAACGCATGGAGCTATGTATGCAAAGAATGAAGAGGGAAGAGAGGAGGAGGAGAATGTTATTGGAAGATGTTTTGTTTCTACCAGAGCTCACAAGTTTCCAGTGACTTGAAAGGTACATTCTCTTCTCGAATCCTTTAATATTCCTTCTAGTTCATATAATTCGATTTTATCTGATTTTGATGAAGCTATTACATATGTTAATGATTTGCTTATTTCTGTTAGTAGTGATGCTAAAAAGTCAAAATCATTACTTCTAGAAACACAAAGGATTTTGGAATCAAAGAAGTCTAGGATAGACAATTTAGAGTTACAGCATAAGAATGTTAATTGTGATAGAGAAAATTTGAGTTTGGACAATCAGATTTTGTTAAAACAGCGCAATATCTACTATAATTATGCGAAAAGACTATATGCAAAATTACATCATTCTTCGGACATAAGAAAAGAACAACATAGGGAACTTTTACCCTTTTTGACTTTTGAAAGGGAGAAAATAGATATGACTTCCTATGACTGTGAGAAAAAGATCTCTGAGTTTGACAAGGTCCCCAATGATATATATGCATATTGTATTGTTAATATAAATGAATGTTTGAATGCTAAAGATCTTGTTAATATTGTGAATAAGACCCTGACAAAAAACGAACAAATAAAATTTTTGAAAAAGACTGAGAATTCGACATCTGACTTTGAAAACAATTTTGCTGATATCGAAGATGATTATAATAATATCAGCGAAATTGAGGAGGAGGAAGTTGTTGATTGTTCTCAGTTATCTGTCATTAATGTCACTTCAATGGCTAAGGGTAAAGAAATCTGTGATGATTCTTCAGTTAAAGTTGACTCTGACCAACCCTCTACTTTGAAAGTTCATGACCCTGACCGTGTGACTGTCGAAGATAGTCAAACAAATAGTGATGTCATGAAGATGTTCTGAAAACATATATTCCAAGAGTTGTTGTTGATCAAGTGTATTTGGATACAACGAAATTCGAAAAGGTAATGAAGGAAAAAGGTCCTCACTATCTCGAATAAACTCTGTTGTTTATCCAAACTTCAAATGCACAAATAATGTTGTCTTTCCAAATCAAGTTTTTGTTACCTCAGGAAATGGTGACAAAGTGAAACCTGATATCAACAAAATTGTTGATGAAGATAGCAAAGGAGTTTCGAAAGAAGGGTTTTTTCTCAAACCAAAGCACGGTTGAAAATACTCTTAACAAGAACTCATCCACTTTTCAAATACAAAAACCAAAAAGAAATTGGGAAGTTAAAAGTGAAAAACCATTTGATGACAAATAATCAAGTGAAACATTTTCTCAAAAACCAAATTCAAATGCTCAAAGTTTCAAAGAACAAATTCAAAAGATTTCAAAAGAAAATGGTATTTCAATGTCTAAAGCACAAAAGAAGGTTTATTGGCATAATGTCGAGTCTCGTAAGAAACAACATATTTTGTCAACAAAATCGTCTGAAAAGGAAAAGACTGAACAAGTACAGACCTTTTCTCAAGAA
The DNA here is from genome assembly GCF_052849685.1 of Lactuca virosa. NCBI lineage: Eukaryota > Viridiplantae > Streptophyta > Magnoliopsida > Asterales > Asteraceae > Lactuca > Lactuca virosa. The sequence goes on from NC_136429.1 coordinate 276,210,316, forward strand.
AAGTCTTTTGTTAAAAACAAACCCAACAATTAAAAACCCGCTCTAAAACAAAAATATTTTCCAAAAAGAAGTTCAAATGTCTCAAGTCCAACTCTAAAACCAAATGTTCAAAAACCAAGAAATGAGAGTTTTGTTAAAAACCAACAATCAAGGAATTTTACTCAAAATCATCAAAACAAAAGGTTTTCACAATATCATTTTCAAAGAAGTGGTTTTCAATCATGTGAACATAGGAATTTTAATCAGTTTCAAAGACAAAAACGGTTTTCAAATGAACAACAAGCTTTTAATCGAACAAATGTTGGTTATAATAAACTTTTTCAAAATCGTTATCAATCATATGTAAAACCAAAGTTTCCAAAATGATGTTTCGAAAAGATGGAAGTAAATGGAAAGAAAAATGAACCTTTTAAACCCAAACAACCGAATTTTCCCAATCCTCTTTCGAACCAATAAGTTAAAGCTTCATTTACCAAAGGGAAATCTGATGTGAAGAGTATTAATCACTGGCTCGTAGGCAAAGGAAAACCTTATCAATCAGGGAAGTTTCTCAAGAGGAAATCAGGTATGCTTATGAAAGCTACTTGAATGAGTCTTCAAATGGCAGCTCTTCATCAAAGGAGTCGAATCCTTCTGTTCGACAATGGAAAGTTATTCCCAAAGCAAAGGTTGATGTGAAACGAACTGAGAAGGAAAATGGGAAAGTCAGTGTCGAACCCAAACCAACGAATGATTTCATTTCGATACCCATGTCTAATGAAGTTGACTTAATCGATAGTCTGAAATCCAAAGTTCGTAATTGGGTGTTAGGTTCTTCATTTCATAATGCATTTCAAATTAATCACCAAGGACCCAAAAAGCCTTGGGGACCTAAATATTTCCATTGATTGTAGGTTTTATGTGACGATCAATATGATTAGCATTGGTACATCGTTAGTGGTTGTTCTCGTCACATGACTGGTAGGAAGGAAAACTTGTGAGATTTTCGAAAATTGGAAAATGCTGGTGTGGTGAAATTTGGAAATAATCAAAAGTGTCAAATCAAAGGTTATGGGAAAGTAACAAATGGTAAGTTTACAGTGAATCGGGTAGCCTATGTCGAAGGTATTCAACACAACTTGATAAGTGTTTCGCAACTTGTTGTGGGCACTGGTAATCAAGTTGTATTCGATGAAGAAGGAAGTGTGATTTCTAACAAATAAACAAAAGAGGTTTTACTCAAATCGAAGAGAAAAGGCGATATGTTTACCCTTGATATCAAACCAATTGTTGGTGTTCCCTAGGTCTGTTTACTTTTGAAAGGGTCGCCTGATTTGAGCTGGCTATGACATCGAAGACTATCTCACTTGAATTTCAAAATTTTGAACAAATTGGTGGTAAATGATATTGTTTGTGGTTTACCTGTTTTAGAATTTCATAATGATTCTTTATGTGCAGCGTGTAAACAAGGGAAGCAACATCGACAAGGTCATCCAATAGTCATCGATTCGAAGATCACAGAACCTTTGGAACTTCTTCACATTGATCTTTGTGGACCTTCGACTGTTGAAACTCTCAACAAGAAGAGGTACATCTTGGTCATTGTTGATGATATTTCACGGTTTACTTTCTTAGATTGAATTCAAAGACAGCACAAGTAATGATTGATTTCATCAAGCATATTGAACTTAGTCTAAGAAAGAAAGTCAGAAAAATCAAAAGTGATAATGGCTAAGAATTCAAGAACCATGTTCTTGATTCATTTCTAGCTGGTCGTGGGGTAACGCATAATTTTTCGTCTCCTTACACACCTCAACAAAATGGGGTTTTCGAAAGGAGGAACATGTCTCTTTGCGAAGCAACAAGGACCATGCTTACATATGCGAAACTTCCGTAGTATCTCTGGGCTGAAGCGGTTTCGACAACTTGTTTCACTCAAAATAGATCTTTTATTCATCATGGATTTAACATCACTCCATATGAAATCATTAACAATAGGAAACCAAATGTCAAAATTTTCCATGTTTTTCGTTGCAGGTGTTTTATCATGAATCTTAAATATAACCTTTCGAAATTTCAGTCTAAGGCTAATGAAGGGATATTTTTGGGATATTCTAACAATTCTGTTGCATATAGGGTGCTGAATAAACGAACAAGGAAGATTGAAGAAACTTTTAATCTTACTTTTGATGATCATTATGTCAAGCGAGTTGAGAACAAGTTTGACCAAAAACCATTCGTCAATAAAACTGCCGATGAGTCTCAAATTTCGAATTCTTTAGATTTTGATTATGATTTAATTTTCGGTGTTCCTGACAGGGTAATCGATGCAGAACTTCATGCGGATGACAATCAGATTCTTGAAGTATCGAAGCACTATAATGAGTCGACTATAACTCAGGGTGATGGTAGTTCACAATCTACGACGAATTCTCCAATACATGTCGAAAGTCATCCAATGTTGACTGTTGATCAAGTGGAGGGGAAACACTTGATTTGGACACCTAATGTTGAGGGGGAGCATACTTTCGAGGGGAAGCATAGTCAGAAGAATGAAGATGTCGAGGGGGAGCAAACTGGATTTTTTCCAAATCCATCGAATGATCAAACTGATATTTTCCATGATGTGAATGATAATGTGTCTAGTGCAGGTGAAGAACCAGATGAAATGTACGAAGATGCACCATTGGATTTTGATCCTGCATATCCACCTATGGACAAATGGACACGAAGTCATCCAAAAGAACAAGTTCTTAGTGATCCTAAAGGTGGAGTGTTGACAAGAGCTCAGCTTCGTGCTAAGAATGAGGTACTTAAGGTGCATCGATAATTTTGTATGTTCAATATTTTTATTTCAAAAGTTGAACCAAAGTCAGTTAAGGTTGCTATGAAAGATCCAGATTGGATTGTTTCCATGCAATCCGAACTGGTTGAATTCGAAAGAAACAAGGTCTGGAGGCTTGTTCCGAAACCTAAAGATGCATCAGTTATAGGCTTAAAATGGATATTCAAAAATAAAACTGATAAAGAAGGTAATATAGTGAGAAATAAAGCGAGGTTGGTTGTAAAAGGATATTCTCAACAATAAGTTTTTGATTATGAAGAAACCTTCGCTCCTGTCGCAAGACTCGAGGTTGTTCGAATATTTTTAGCTTATGCAGCACATAAGGATTTCGATGTCTATCAAATGGATGTCAAGTGTGCTTTTCTGAATGGTGTACTGGAAGAGACAGTGTATGTCGAGCAACCACCAGATTTTATTAATGATAAATTTCCTGATCATTGTTATATTCTCGATAAAACTATTTATGGGTTAAAACAAGCACCACGAGCGTGGTATACATCTCTTACCAATTTTTTAAAGCAATCGAAATTTAAACAAGGATCAATTGATCCCACTCTCTTTGAAAGAATGTTGGGAATCATCTTATGCGTGTTCAAATTTATGTTGATGACATTATTTTTGGCTCTACTGACCTTACATTGTCGAATGAGTTTGAGAATATGATGAAGAGTCAGTTCGAGATGAGCATGATCAGGAAGATTAACAGTTTTCTAGGATTAAATATTCGTCAAAGCAGAGAAGGAATCTTTATCAACCAAGAGAAGTATTCTCGCAATCTGCTTGAAAAGTATGGAATGACGAGTAGTTCGAAATTGCGAGTACCTATGGCTGTTGGCACACGACTTGGACCTTCGTTGGACAAGCCTGCTGTCGATATCACATTGTACAGGAGCATGATTGGTTCGTTGTTATACTTAACTGCGAGTCGACCTGATATTATGTTTGTTGTTTGCAAGTGTGCTAGGTATCAGTCAAATCCCGGGGAACCTCATCTAACTGCTGTCAAGAACATCTTTCGTTATCTCAAAGGGACAGTTTCGTTGGGTTTGTGGTACCCTTCGAAGACTGGTTTCTTCATTCAAGCATTTTCCGATGTTGACCTGGGTGGTTGTCAACTTGACCGAAAAAGCACAAGTGGTGGATGTCAACTTTTGGATGGGAAGCTTGTAAGTTGGCAATCGAAGAAAACAAACATTTTCGATTTAGGTCCCTGGTCTTTTAACAATTTGGCAGAAATGGTCCACATTCGACATTGAAGTAAAAGTTTGTGAGGAATGAAGATGTTTCTCATTTAGCCCCTGTAGTTTTGAAATGTTGGTAAAAACTACCCAATTTCGAAATTGGACTAACAATTCTAAGAAATGGAGAAATTTACAGTTCATCCGCTGCAGTTAATGCGAATTTACACTTTATGCCCAATTTCGCAATTAGGGGAGTGTTTCGCATCTTAGGTTGTTTTTGGCGCAACGGGTCCCTACAGAATTCTAAATGTGGCAGTTTTTACCCGGATTTTGGAAATTCTTGCAACTCTCACCCAAAAGTTGAAATTTTTCACAAAATTGGAAATTTTTCATAACTTTTTAATGTTTGTTTTTCCATGCAAGTTTTTCTTGGTTTGATTTTTGGCACACATCAAGGGGGATTTTTGTGAAGATTATTCATCGGGTGCTTCTCAACCTTAATGGGTTCTATAATCATTTTTTGATTATAAAAAGGGGAGAATGAAGAGCGTGTATTCGAAGCTTCTCGGGTATTCATTTGCGGATTTGAAGACCGGTATTACTTCGAGGGGGAGTAGGTCTTGATCGCGCGAGCTCGTTGGATATTGAAGCCGGGACATCCAATCCTAACTTTGAGGGGGAGAATGTTAGAGTGCAAAGTCACTCAGATGTCATTTTTGCTTACCCTCTTGTATTGTGTAATGAGTTGTCTTTCCTATAAATAGGAAGGGAGTGACACTCATTTATGAAAGGAACATTTTGTGAGAGCATTATTTTTAGAGAGAGAAATAGCAAGACCCATTTGTATTATTTCTATCAAAAACTAATGAGAGCTTAAAACCAGATTTATTTACTCTCTTGTGTTCTTCATGTTCATGATTCTTACAATGATTCACTAGATCCTTCATATTCCACATTTTTCATCATAATCAACACCACTACAGGCGCGCCGCACATTTCCAATGTGTTGGCTCCTATGGTTGTTTGATATGTGTCGTATGGAGATTTGGCCACCTCTTACCATTTAGAAGACTTCCACATGTTCGATTTTTGTGGTGCCATGTTTCACGTCCACAATGTGCCACGTCTCCTTGACTCTTGGAGGAGTAGACGGTCAACTTGCCATGTGGCGCACTCTGGTGCTGCCACGTCATCGACCTATACATTTTCTCGTAGATCTTCGGACGATAATAAATTTTGCATAAGAGCTCCATTTTCAACGTTCTTTATATCCCCAAAATTCTCTTGACAAGCTCTACAATATTCATTAGGGTCTCAACATCTAATTCTTGCTCTAACAAAAATTCATATTTAGACCGATTTACACTGTTAATGTTTGTGTGAAATTCATAACTTCTTCATATGAAATCCATTATCGACTGTCTTTTTATCAGTTCATATTCACGAGATCTTCAATTCTCATTTAGATTGTTTCGGCTAACAATCAACCGATTAGAATTTTAATTTCTATTCTTGCACTATTACGCTGAAACTTCGAAAAATCATAACTTCCTCTCCCGAAGTCAGATTTGGACGTTCTCTATATGAATGCTCTCTATTTAGCGACTACTATGACTTTCATATAGTCCAGTTAGGCTAAAAAGTAATTTATCAAAAATTCACATTTTAAATACGCATAGTTGTGCCGGTTTAATTGCAAAAGTTCAAAGAAGCATAACTTCTTCATACGAAGTTGGATTTCAGCGTTCTTTATATGTATGGAATCCTTGTCACATATACTATAATTTTGGTTAAGATTATTTATCTTAAATAATCTTCTATCAAAAAATCATTTTAACGCTTATTATGCCTTAATTGAGTAGCCCGAATTTGCGGGTGTTATAATTATCTCCCCTTTATGATGATTACGTCCCAGAATCATCAACAAGACAGGGCTTGTATAATGACTCCGCACGTTACCTTTCCATCATAGGTAATAATCGTAACTCTTATGTCTTTTCTATTGCGTTTCTAACTCTTAAACTTCTTGACTACTTACGGTGCTCAATCATGCAGTTACTCTTCCTTCTACATTTGATCTCCATTGGAGGCGCCTGCTCCTTCTAGAATTGACTTCCCTAAGATAAGAACTTTACTTTGACTATCGTAACAGACCGATGGGTCATGTTCTAGCGATCGATCATCGTATGATGCAAAAACCAGATTCAGATCTCTTTGATTCAGACTCTAACACGAAAGATACCTTCCTTCATGTTCTAATGTGACATAATCACATTCTAGCATGTAACACTTCTAGCTACATGCTGCTTAATCCTAACGTCGACTACAATACTTTTATCGATCGCTTCAATTATATTTTCGTTCAATCTAAAGTCGGACGCTACATCGAACTTACTTCGTAGATTATTTTGACTCGATTTGATATGACCACTAGGGTCATAAATAGCATGCACCTTCTTAGACAGTACCAAAACGATGGTAACGACGAACATGAACAAACAAATTCAACTACTAGTGCCTTAGTAACCTTGTGACTCATCCTGATTTAAGTACGAATCATGTGCTTTTGGTAGTATGGGCCCATACTACCTTCTACACCTATTAATACTTATCCTAAGAATTGTCTCGTATCCCCTCAAGTTACTATTTCCTAAAGATCACATAAGTAGTTTTAACACATATAGATGTGTCCAAGTAGTTATATACATCAAATTTCCTAAAATCCACTAGGATTTCTTCCATGCGTATCTTCAACTACCATTCTGCTTCCTAACCTTTGGTATAAACTCCTTGTTGTGTAGTGTCCTGCTTACAAGGCACGCTATACCATAATTTATCTTAACCAATCCATTATGTTGAAACCATAATTACTTATTGTCACACAACGAATAATGTAACATAATTAGGGGTTTCATTACTTCTTAAAAAGCAATTACGTTAATAATTCATACTATATGCCTATTACATCAAGCTACACAATCTATTCCTATCTATATAGGATGTCTGCTTCATATCTCGGATCCTGGAGAAGTGGCTTTTCTTGTCTTTTCCTTAAGCGTCTCTTTCTTCTCCCTATGCTGCATCTTAGCTCATATGGTGTGCCCTCACCTTTGGATTTAGCGGGACATTTGTCCTTGTAGCTTCTTTCTTCCTTAGGAAATCATCTTTGAATTGCCCGACTTCCCCATACTTAAAACACGCCTTTTGAGAGTAGTACATTTGTTAGTATAGTGACCAATTTTTACACATCTGTAGCAGGTTACGACCTCGTTGCATTGCCCTGGATGATTCTCCTTAGATTTTTCGCACCACCTTGCCTCCTTGTTATCTCCATACTTATTGTTGGGGCTGGACTTTGAAAACTTATTCTTCTTCCCTTTACTGTTTTCGTTTCTAGAAGACCCATCAAATTTCCTAGTTTCTTCGACTTTAGTCTTGTCCGCATCCCTCACCTTAATCATGCTTTCAACTGCTCTTGCAGCCCAAACAGCCGCCTCAAAAGTAGTAGACTGTATGATGGGCACTATGTACTCCCATGGTAGCTCCTTGGCATACCTATCAATATTGGTCAGTTCGTCTGGGCAACTGCGTAGGGAAAACTCCATCGGTGAAAACTTTGGTATATTCTTTTACAATCATGCTCTCTTTCTTCAAAGTCATGAGCTGATTCTCCAACTCAGACATGTTTTCAGCCAAACAAAATTTTCTCTTGAAATGGATCAAGAATTCACTTCATGTCAGCTACAACAGCTTGTTAGAGCTAATAATTTTTCCTAGGTGGTCTGCAATTTTTCTGTGCAACCGCAAGTGACGAAGGCTAGCTCTATTTCTGAAATCCAGTCCATGAATCCAACTGGATCTTCCTTTCCATTAAAAGATGAAGGCTTGAAAGTCTTGAAATCCTTATACATGCAGTAACCTCTGGGTTCCTCATCTCTTCGGATCTCTGCGTTTTCTGGAGGAGGGAGTGGTCCTTGATGACTTTCCGAGTCATCGTTCCCTTCCTGAACCGTTGTTGGATGAGAGGGAACCAGTCTGTTGTTGACTTTCTCAAAGATTATCAGTTCTTTGACCATTGGCGCTCTGCCTCGAGCATTGGCCAGTTCCTGAACTAAGAGCTCTCTAAATCACATCGCTGTTGATCTAGCAGGTCATGCATCATCGCTCGTGCTTCATTTATTAGGATTTGAGCAGTAGCTGCTCCAACGTTCTGAGGTGCTGGACCTTCTTCGTTTTTGACGACTCTACCGCTCCTTGTGCTCGTCATGACGTTCTATATACCCAGGAAAGCATTTAGCACACCGATACGAGAATTTTGATAGGGAAGGCTTTATTCACGTATAATTCTCCTTATCACCCTGAAAAGTTATATGATAGTTCTAATAACGTTTAGAAACCTGAACACATAAAATTTCCTAATTATATGTCATCAACAGAACTTAAACCTAATAATAACAAATCAGATAGACAACCTAAGGCATGTTATTCTATAAATCAGTTAGCACATAAAGACAAATTATGCATCTTATCCTAAAGTAAGCCAGTGCTTGTGTTAATTTAGGTAAACTACCTAAAATATAATAGACACAAACCTCCCGAACATTGCTTAGAATTCTAAGTTTAAGTATAGAAATTCCCTAATATTCTTAGTTCGCTTAAACTAATGCTTTGAAACCAACGGTGCCATCCCTATTTTCGGTCTGAAAAAGATATATTTTTTATGCTTATTTGAAAACAGAGTATTAGTTGAGTTGCAGAATTTGTCCCATAAAAATATTTACGAAGAAATGTTTTATTAATAAAATCTTGGGATGTCATAACTAATACAAAACATAAGCATAAACTTTACAGACCTTACACTAATTATACTAATGACCTAAAACTCATTGAATCTCTCAACATAATGTACCTTCAAGCCATCACCTGTGATACAGAAAAACTGAGTGGGTCAAGTTGGCAAACCTGGTGAGCACATAAGGTTTTCAACCCACAATAATATATGTGTATATTTTATTTTATACAATTAACCCAATTTCTCATTCCCGTTATTCTCACTCCTAGATCCTAAGGTGATGATCTTGTTGGACCTATCCTATAGGATCTCTGTGAGTAGACAATATTACTATGGGGGTTCCGTAGCAATATATATATATATATATATATATATATATATATATATATATATATATATATATATATATATATATATATATATATATATATATATATATATATAAGGAAACCCTGAGGGGATATAGCACTCGAATGAACTGTAGGATTAGGTGTCTAAGCACATAACTATAAATGGTATATACTTGAATTGATAGTAGCATAGTCCCTTTGGGTTGCCCTCAAACCTAGCAATTGAACAAGATGACTTTTAGCGAGAGAGAGAGAGAGAGAGAGAGAGAGAGAGAGAGAGAGAGAGAGATTAATTTATTATATGATTAATAAATTAATATAAAAAGTTTATTAATGTATTATGAAAATAATATATTAATTAGAAACAATATTATTTAATTAATAATTAATTAGAATTAATTTTAGGATTAATAGAATTAATTAAAAGTGCAGGGTCTGAAGTGTAATTGTTCAATAGTTGAGCAAAAAGTTCCAGAACCTTCCTTCTTAAGGGATGGACAATTTTTGGGGATATTCTAGGGTTTCTAGAATATCCTGTGTGGACAAATAAGGAGTTGGATAATTACCAATTTGAAACATTATTATTATATTTCAATTAGGGTTATCCAGGTTTCCTTGTACCACTATATAAAGGACCCTAAGGCCTTCATTTTTCGGCCACTCTATTATTCCAAGGGATAGCCGAAAATTCAGCCCCCCCTCTCCTCTCTCTTAAGTCATTCTATTGCTAGTTTGTGTATGATTCCATTAGAGGCACGACACTTGTGGTGCTTGCTTCCAAGAGATCTTCAAGAAGGAATTATTGTTATTTACTACAATAACAATTAAGGTATGTAATCCTAAACCCTAATTTGTGTTTTTCAAAAGTTGTCTAGGGTTCTTAGGGTTTCTTATTTGATGTTCTTAGTTATAGGTTCAATAGAGAAAACATAGATCCTATTTAGGTTGCATGCAAACTTAAGGGTTTTAGGTTTATTTGTTTTTACCTAATCCCATAAGTGGTATCAGAGTGATTGTTTTGTTTTCAATTGAATTGATATAATTGTTGAATTTGATCAAATTAGGGTTTATAGAAATTAAACCCTAAAAGGCTAAGAATTTCGACTAGGGTCAGGATTTTTCGAAACCCTAGCCCATCCCCTTGAATCTCGAAATTAGGGTTACGGTTTTGAAACCATAACCTTCCTCCCCAAGTTTTCGAAAATTGCTATATGGTTAGGGTTTCCTATTTTTGATAATTGTTAGTTTAATTTGATTAAAAGGGATAATTATAAAATTGTATAAATCCTATACCCATAATTTTCGAAAATTTAGAGGGTAAGGATTAGGATTAAAATATTTGATTAATTTAGTTAGTTAATCCCTAATTGATTTAATATATTTAATTAATTGTTAATTAATGGATAAATATTAAATCATTTGGTTTATTTTTAAATTTGAATTAATTTTTATTAATTTTCGAAATTTAAACTATAAACCTAGTATTTTGAAAAGTTTAAAATACACCTTATATATTATTATTAATTATTAATATATTATATGTATAAGATTAAGTAAATCGAGTCGCTGGTATGCCTCATTCATGAAGCCGGTCTATAAGGGGGTATATGTAAACTGCCTATAAAATGGTAGTTGAATGGGTGTCCACTCTCACCCACCACGTCCTTGATTGGTAGAGGGTCGTTAGCAGAACAAACTTGATAGGAAATTAATTCTCATTAAAAGTATAATGATATTGAAAAGTACTAGAACCTTCTTTTATTAAAATCCCAAATCGAGTTACTTTAGGAAAAATGTGAATTAGTATGCTAACCCATGAAATTGCACATTACACTTTATAAGTCGTTAGTGGAGCATGTGTGGTTAACCAACACACTAATAGGGACTAATAAAGAGTTGTAATGAGTATCTCATAAATTATCATTGTTGATGGAGCGTGTGTGGTTTACCAGCACATCAATTGGGATGATAAACGACAATGAGGTTACCAAACACATTTTCATGGTTATTCACATCTTGTTTGTGATCCATGTTATCCCAGTCACAAATAGAAGTGCATAATCTGAGATTAAACATGTTATTGAATAGTTTCAATCAATCTCAAAAGGCCTAGGAATTTCACTACCTACCTTTATAAAATTTACAATTAGATTATGACATCCCTTTTCTAAGTTGCGAATTATATAGTTCGATCCTAGCTATAATATTTTATTTTGGGTTACTATATTAAGGATTATTCTTATCTAACTAAAACTACCTTCCTTTTATAGATGTCTACTCCAACTGATGCTTCTGCTTCCTCCTCCTCCAACCACCATAACTTATCCTTGCTCTCTATCAGCTCCAAAGTCATATTGTATAGTTCCAATTATAATGATTGGATGCGAAATATAAAGATGACCCTTCGATTTGAGAACAAATAGTATGTTCTTGAAAATGAACTCATTGAAGTAGAAGAAGGCAAAGCTACTCCTGAAGAATATGCCTCCTACCAAAAGCACTACGATGATGTAACAAAAGTTGTTTGCACCATGGTAGCCACCATGACCCCTGAGTTGTAGAGGTCTTATAAGGACTACTGGCCCTATGAGATGAACAAGGACCTTATGGAAAAGTACAATAAGAGAGCTCGTCAAGAAAAGTACGACGTGGTCAAGTCCCTCATGGCGTGCAAGATGAAGGAGGGAGAATATGTCTGTAGCCATGTGCAAAGAATGCAACGTTACGTGGAGAGCCTTGTTTGGCTAAATGTGCATTTTGATGAGGACTTGGCTATCGATATAGTCCTAAACACCTTACCCATTTGTTATGATCAGTTCATTCTGACCTATCATCTGAACAACACTGAGACCACCTTGGCTCAATTGCACAACCTTTTGCAGACAGTTGAAGCAGGAATGAAGGGAAAAAGTTTAGCCTCCACTCCTACTAGTGCTTCCATCCTAGCCATTAGACAGGGAAAGGGTAAAAATAGGAAAGGTCATCTGAAGCAAAACTGGAAGGGAAAGTCTCATGTAGGGTCATCCAGTAGTGGCCCTAAAGGAAAGTCCAGTTCTGATACCCCACCCTCTTCTGATCCCAAAGAGGCTATTTTGTTTACTGCAATGACAAGGGGCATTGGAAAAGAAGTTTCCCAAAGTATCTACAAGAGATCAAGAATGGCAAGGTGAAGCCATTTTATGTAGGTATATACACTTTTTCATCTAATAACTCATCATCTTCTCGTTCTTGGGTACTTTGATACATGATATGGATTTCACGTTTTTTCTGATTTGCAGGGGCCAAGAAGAAGTGAGGAGGTGGAGCATGGTAGAATGAACTTGATCATGGGGAATAGGCGATCTTCTCCTATTATCAAGATTGGATTTTATAGTCTAGTGCTTAGTAATGGTGTTTGTTTAAATTTAATAAATTGTTGCTACTCGTCAGAAATGACAAGAAACATTATCTCTTTTCATCCATTGTTTAGACAAGAGTTTAGATATTCATTTAATGATTTGAATGGTTCTATTTTTGCTTATAAAAGTGGTGTTTTTATATTTTAAGCTTTACCTTGTGATGATGTGTATGTGACGTGTGTTGATAATTTAGGCAATAATGTGTTTCATGTTGATTCGTCTAATGGTGTAGACAAAGCACGCTTGTGGCATTTTCGTCTTGGACACATTAACAAGAAACGCATCGTCCAACTCCAAGAGGATGGAGTGTTAGAATCATTTGACCTAAGGTCTGATGATACATGCGAATCTTGTCTTTTGGGAAAGATGACAAAATCACCTTTCACTGGATCTTGTGAAAGAGGTGAAGGTTTGTTGGATCTCATACATAAAAATGTGCGTGGACCCATCAGATCATCTACAAGGGATGCTAATCGATTCTATGTGACTTTCACTGATGATTATAGCAGATATGGTTATATCTACTTAATCAAGCATCAGTCAGAAACCTTTGAAAAGTTCAAAGAGTTTAAAGAAAAAGCCGAGAATCAATTGGGCAGGAAGATAAAGATGCTTAGATCTATAGAGGCGGAAAGTATCGTAGTATCGAGTTCAACGACTATCTAATGGAATGTGGAATAGTTTCACAATTGACTCCTTTTAGGACACCAGAATTGAGTGGTGTGGCTGAGAGGCGTAATCGGACCTTGTTAGATATGGTTCATTCCATGATGATTCGTGCTTCTCTTCCTATTCACTTCTGGGGGTATGACTTAGAGACAACAACCCACATCATCACTCTTGTCCCTACAAATAAGGTTGCTAAAACACCTCACGAGATGTGGACAGGGAAAGTTCCCTCGTTACTGTTGGGTTTTATGTACTCTAACATTCCTATGGTGCACATACAACCCTAATGCTTTGGATCTAAGTTTTCTCTAATTATACCTGCAACATTGATATCCAAAGCATGAAGCCTAAACTAGCATACAAAAATTTGATACATTAATCATAGTACTAGTTAGAAGATTACCTCTTTATGTAGCTAGTAAGACTTTGGCCTTATGAGAACTTAGCACTCCAAGTGTTGTGCCTCAACCAAGTCACAAACACCAATAAACAACTAGATGGATATGAGAGAGATTTAGGAGACTAGAAATCGGATTCTACTTCTTGGAATGCAAGGTGTAACTGATTTTTAGCTTATATATATATATATATATATATATATATATATATATATATATATATATATATATATATATATATATCTGTGTGTGTGTAGAATATCAAGGGTCATGTGTAACCCTAATCCATACCCATAAGCTTATGATCCACCCATTTGATTTGGATAAATACTTCATGGATTAACCCATAAGCCCATCACAAATCAAACCATGGATCATTAGCCCAACGCACATGTGTCAATTTAATTAGTCTCTTTTGATCACTAAATTAGTTCTAAATTAATTCTTGATCAATACTATTTAAATAATGTGATTCCTCAATTAATATATTATACTTATAATATATTAATAAATCATAAATAACCTCTTACTCAAATATCCATCTACGAAATTGTTCTGGTGAAGGCAACCCGAAATGGACCATGCTATTATCGGGTCAAGTACATACCAATTATAGTTATGGGCTTAGACACCTAATCCAACAGTCTCCCACTTGGATAAGTCTAATAATTATAATTGCCGATGCAACTTAAAATCCGATTAGCAATCGTAGCTCTCAAAAAGTCGCTGTCGCACTCTGATGTGTCCATTAGATAAGTGATCATACAATCCTCTGTTCTTCAAGATATCGTGTGGACAAAGACATGGAATAAAGTCATACTCATTGTCCAACAGTTTGTTTCCCGATTTCTGATTTGTTTGACATAGAAATTAATTGAACACATCAATTGAGTCCTGACCGGGCCCAACACATAAGTCAAAACAAAATCATCGAGGGGCCCAAGATATCGCTTTTAATCCTCTTAGGATAAAAGGAACAGATAAACCTCGAATTATATGCTTGTACTAATCACCCGTTAAATCATACACAACAACACGTTTTATAACATCGAGTTACCGATGCATTTTCGCACTATCAATGTACAATCAACTCATAATCAACAACTCATATATCTTAGTTTGAAGACTATATGATATTATCATCTCACAATCACTCGTGATAAATTCCATGAAGTGATTCATGTGAGTGTGGGTTTAATCCAATACTCAAATCTTATTTCAAGAGCACTCATGAATGTTTGTAGCAAAATTTTCAATGTCTAACACCTTAGACAATCTTACAAGAACCCATTCATGACAGTCTACTTTCATAACCTACTTCCAAAGTATGATCGACTGTGGATAGTTTGAATAATCTTATTATTCTGGAAGCCAAAACATGCAAAATGAAACAATAGTAAACAATTGACACAAGAAAGTAACTTTACTTATAAATAAAATTCTTTTATTCAATAATCAAATGTCAATTACATTTTAGCTATTACAAGTTTCTAAATGTCTATCTAATTATTAAAACTGATATTGTCCTTCAGTCCGATTCTCCTAGCGTGCTGCAAGTGCTTGACCCTACTCAGTCCCTTCGTAAGAGGATCTGCTGGGGTTTCCTCTTACGATACCCCCTTTATTACGAGGAGTCCTTCTTCTATTCGATGTCTTATGAAGTGATATTTTCTGTCAATGTGCCTGAATCTGTCATGATCCCTTGGTTCCTTGGCTAAGGCTACCACACCCTCGTTGTCACCCTATTCTAATTCTAGGGTCCTTGATACAGGTTGTGGTATTCACATATGTTGTGATTTGCAGGGACTAAGAAGAAGTGAGAATGTGGAGCATGGGAAGATGTGACAACCGTCAATTTTTGGCCTAGTCAAAGTCAACTAAAGTCAACAAGTCAAACCGGTCAACTCATCTAACCCTTGTACATTAGGGTTTCTATTATGTTCCTTATTGAACTACTCGCAATCTTAATACAAAGTATCACTTAGAGTTTTCACGTGTTCGGAAAATCTAAACCCTAATCAGGGCAAGTGATGAAACTACTCGATAAAACATTATTCCGTAACCCTCGGGGGCATATAACATTCATAACGAGACTTAACGGGATTTACGAACCTTACGTTACGAAGCCAAACACTCAAAAAGGTCACAAACGAAATCTCTCTCAAACTCTTTCACTCTATCTCTCTCTATTTGAAATCTCTCCCAAATCTCTCTAAGTATGAGAAATCTCTCTAAGAATGTGAAATCTCTCCCAAATCTCTCTCAAAATCTCTTTTAACTTTTTATAATCATTTGGGGCATCCCGACACTTAACTTGGTGAAAAACAGCGCAAAACGGGGAGTTCATGCGAAAATCAGCCTTATAGGACCGAACCTTCTTAGGGCCGAAACCCTAAGAAGCGAAACACATAAGAACCGAACCTTCTCGGACCGAAGCTGCTGAGCCGAACCCGAAGCTGCTGACCCGAACCGAAGCCTGCTGACCCGAACCCGAACCTCGCCTTCACTCCTGACCTTTGCCTTCGGCCCATTTCTCCTTCGGGTCCAAGCTGCTGAGGACCGAACTTCGGCCCCAACCTGAGGAGCTTCGCAGGAAGTATTTTTCTTCCCGATTTTCGACTAGTTTTGCGTTCTAAGCCCGATTTTAATTATTTTAACATGGGGTTTTCACCCAAAATCATATTTTAACATATAGAACCCCTTATTTCATAATTAATCACGTTTTTGGGGTATAATCCTTATCCAAGAAAAGCGGGTGGGATATTATTGGTGGAGTGTTGACTTTGCTTTAGTGTATGACACAAGCAACCACCCATGCCCACTTAATGACCAGCCCTTGTCCTTCCACCATACCTGGTCATTTCATTGTCCTTTTCCCCCTCTTTCCAGCCAAGTACTTTGACTCAAGGGTAGAAAAACCCTTATCTCTCCTCCCATTCACTCACACTTCACCAAGAAGCAAAAACTCATTCTCTCTCACTTCTCTCTCTAAATTTCGAGATTTCAAGGCTGATTTTCAAGTTCTTCATCTACCTTGGTAAGTAAATCTCTTCCCACACTTGATTTCCTTACACTTCTTCACTCAAATCATGAGTTCCTTATACAAATATCGTCATATTTGTTGTTAGATCTTCGAATCTTCAAGCATCATCTAAGTGTTCTTGACTTGAACACTTCTTTTCTTCATCATCCATCTACTGAAATCACTCAAGGTGAGTTCATACCCCTACATTTTCATGTTTTCTTCAAGTTTTAAGGGGGGGAATACAAGTTAAAACACCAAAAACTTAACTAAACTCAAACAACAGCTTTCATCAGAAAAGTCGAGTCTTATTCACGGACTGTTTGGACTATCTTAAACTTACTATTTTTCAAAACTGTTTAATATGAAAATAGTTCAGGTTCATACCTTTAAAATGACTACTTGCACATCTCCATGCGATTTTTCTACGATTTATGGTGATTTTTACAAAACTGCCTATCATTTCATAAATGAATTCGGACCAGTCTGTGAATATGAACATTTTAACACAAGTTAAAGACTTCCAAAAATAAAAATAAAAATTATGAATAAACTAGAAACATTTTGTGAACTCTCAGAATTTACGGATTCAGTTTTCGACTTCGTATGATTTTTCTATGATTTTTTTCTAAAACAGTGTAGAAACGTCAAAATCTAGATAACAGCTTATAACTTTCATCACACTTTGTAACATGTTGAGCAAAGTGTTAATATTTGAGAATTTCATATTTTACATGTGTTTCTTGTTGGGGAATAATTACATAATAGAAAATACTCACTGAATTTTAAGAATCCTCCATCATTACCAATAGTACAAAACAAGGCCTGATAAACATAGTTATATTTTGTTATACATTCGACGTACATAGAAAAGGGTTCTTATACACCACAAACAAACATACTAAACTATAATAGGTATAGTTAGGTTGCATATACATTACAAACATTTTGATAGACTATAATAGGTATAGTTTATGTTCATTTATATTACGAATTCATTACAAAAGGTTTTTAAACAAAAAGGGGTACAAATACAAAGTACCAGGTTTTTCATACGAAAAGGGGTACAAATACAAAGTACCAGGTTTTCATACGAAAAGGGGTACAAATACAAAGTACCGGTTTCATACCAAAAAGGGGTACAAATACAAAGTACCAGGTTTTTCATACGAAAAGGGGTACAAATACAAAGTACCAGGTTTTCATACCAAAAAGGGGTACAAATACAAAGTACCGGTTTCATACCAAAAAGGGGTACAAATACAAAGTACCAGGTTCACACAAAATGGTTTTTATGATATTAAAACTACATTACGTCTAGAATTGTTAGGCTTCAGCTATAATTGCTAAGTGTATATACTAGAGTTATATAAGAATCTAGTCACAATCGACTTAGAATTGGTGGGCCTGCCTTATCTCCTGTTCCTTGTTTGGTTGTGGACCTAGGGCAGACCCATTATATTCAACGGTTTATTTAACTTGAATTTTATATAACTTATATACCCTGGGTGGTTATAGAAGGAATCTATGGGTCTTTCTAGGGTTCATTATCGCATAACATAGAAGCATTAATTCCACACTTAATAAAGAAAATATTGGATTTTCTTTGGAAACATATTTCTATTAAAACTATATTTCATCTAGAATTGTTAGACTTCAGCTATAATTGCTAAGTGTATATGCCAGAGTTATATAAGAATCTAGTCACAATCGACTTAGAATTGGTGGGCCCGCCTTATCTCCTGTTCCTTGTTTGGTTGTGGACCTAGGGCAGACCCATTATATTCAACGGTTTGTTTAACTTGAATTTTATATAACTTATATACGCTGGGTGGTTATAGAAGGAATCTATGGGTCCTTTTAGGGTTCATTATCGCATGACACAGAAGCATTCATTTCACTTAATAAAGAAAATATTGGATTTTCTGGAAACAAACTTTGTCGCTTTTACAAGGAAAACGGTTTCTTTCTCAAACAAAACTCTTATGAACTCACCAACTTAATTGTTGACACTTTTTCAAAACTACTTGTATTCTCAGGAAATCAGTGAAACAGGAAAACCAACAGCATTTTGAGGATGGGACGATAAATCGTCAAACAGTTCATTTTGTCATCATAATGTAATTGATTTGAAACATGTAAACATATACTTTGGTGTAACTTTTTCAATTATATTTATGATGGTTGTATTTACTTTGAGCACTATTATACTCGTTGTTGTGATACTATACATGAAGTCCTCCACCCCCGGACGTTTCCGCCATCCATGGTTTGGGGGTGTGACAGAAGATAAACTTGATCATGGGAAATAGGAAAGTTACACCTGTCACCAAGATTGGAGTTTATTCTTTGTTGCTAAGTAGTGGGTTAACATTAGATTTGAATAAATGTTGTTATTCGCCTGAAATGGCAAGAAATATTATTTCCTTTCATGCTTTGTACAAACAAGGTTTTACCTTTTCATTTGAAAATGATAGTGGTGGTATTTATGCTTTCTTTAATAATGTTCTTTATTTTAAAGCATTACTTTGTGATGGTGTGTATGAAGCTGTGTCGGTTGTAGACAATCTAGGAAGTAATGTGTTGTGTATTGATTCTTCGAATAATAACTTGGATAAAGCATCATTATAGCATTGTCGTCTTGGACATGTAAGCAAGAAACGCATAGGCCAACTCCAAAAGGATGGAGTCTTGGAGTCATTTGATCTAAAGTCAGATGATAGTTGTGAATCATGCTTACTTGGGAAAATGACAAAGTCACCCTTCACTGGTACATGTGCTAGGGGTGAAGGTTTGTTGGATCTTGTACACACTGATGTGTGTGGACCCTTCAAAACTGCCACAAGGGATGCTAATCGTTATTATGTGACTTTTACTGATGATTATAGTAGATATGGTTATGTCTACTTAATCAAGCATAAGTCGGAGACTTTTGAAAGGTTTAAAGAGTTTAAACAGGAAGTAGAGAATCAATTGGGCATGAACATTAATATGCTTCGATCCGATCCAGGAGGTGAGTATCTTAGTACAAAGTTCCTTGCTATCTTAAGGAATGTGGGATTATCTCACAATTGACACCTCCCAGGACACCACAGTTGAATGGTGTGGCTGAGAGGCGCAATCGAACCTTGTTGGATATGGTTCGTTCCATGATGAGTCGAGCTTCGCTGCCAATCTCATTCTGGGGGTATGACTTAGAGACTGCCACCCATATCCTTAATCTAGTCCCTACAAAGAAGGTCGCCAAAACACCGAATGAGATGTGGACCGGAAAAGTTCCCAATATGGACCACATCAAGATTTGGGGTTGCGAGGCTTTCGTGAGGCGCGAGTCTCACGATAAGCTCGAACCTCGAAGTGAGAGGTGTATTTTCATCGGCTACCCACAGAGATCCTTCGGTTACCTCTTCTACAAACCCAATGATAATGTGGTCTTTGTAGCAACAAGAGGAGTCTTTCGAGAGAGAGAATTTATAAGCCAAGGAAATAGTGGGAGGCAAATTGATCTTGAAGAAATTCAGGAGTCAAGTGGTGAAGGAACCTCAAACCCTAGCAATCAACCTGAGGAGGAAACTCCTGTTGATCCGACAGAAGAGTCTGTACCTCTGAGGCGTTCCATGAGAGTTAGGAATGCACCTGAGCATTACTATGGTTTCCATATTACTGCGGAAGGTGATACACTTATCAGTGATAGCAAACTGGTAAGTCTGGATGAACCTAACAGCTACACGGAAGCCATGGCAGGCCCTGAGGCTGCTAAATGGAAAGAGGCTATGGACAGTGAGATACAATCCATGTATGACAATCAAGTTTGGAACTTGGTTGACAATGTATCAGGTCGTAAGACAGTTGGGTGCAAGTGGATCTTCAAGAAGAAGACCGACATGGATGGTAATGTACACACTTATAAGGCGCGACTGGTTGCAAAGGGCTTTTCCCAAACTCCGGGAGTTGATTATGATGAGACCTTTTCACCAGTAGTAAAGATTAAGTCTATTAGGGTTATGCTAGCCATTGCTGCATTTCATGACTATGAAATATGGCAAATGGATGTCAAAACCGCTTTCCTTAATGGAAAGTTGGCTGAGGATGTTTACATGAGTCAGCCAGAGGGTTTTGTCAGTACAGAGTACCCTAATAGAGTGTGTAAGCTTGAGAAATCCATTTATGGATTAAAGCAAGCACCTCGCAGATGGAATCTTTGCTTCGATGAGAAAGTCAAAGAGTTTGGATTTTTGGAGGAGTGAAGATGAATCTTGTGTATATGTCAAGGCTAGTGGGAGTGTAGTCAGCTTTTTGGTATTGTATGTGGATGACATACTACTCATAGGAAATGACATCCCAACTCTGCAGGAAGTTAAGGATTCTGAGAGACCGGAGTAAAAGACTAATTGGACTTAGTCAGAGTACCTACTTGGACTGCGGTAAAGAACATTCTCAAGTACCTGCGGAGGACTAAGGACTGGGTCCTTACCCTCGGTGGGAGTGATGACTTGAGAGTAGAAGGGTATAGTGATGCTAGCTTTCAGACTGATAGGGATAATTTCCGCTCTCAGTCAGGCTGGGTCTTTACTTTAAACGGAGGAGCAATTTCTTGGAAAAGTTCCAAGCAGGAGACAGTGGCTGATTCAACTTGCGAATCAGAGTATATAGCGGCAAGCGAGGCAGCGAAGGAGGCTATATGGCTAAAGAACTTCATTGGAGACCTTGGAGTTGTACCAGCTATAAAGGAGCCTCTCCAGATTTTCTGTGATAGTGAAAGTGCAGTTGCCTTAGCCAAGGAACCAAGGGATCACGGGAGATCCAGACACATTGACAGGAAATACCATTTCATCAGACATCGAATAGAAGAAGGACTCCTCGTGGCAAAGAGGGTATCATCGGATGAGAACCCGGCAGATCCCTTCACGAAGGGACCGGGCAGGGTTAAGCATCTCCAGCATACGAGGTGCATAGGGCTGAAGGATGATATTAGTTTTAGTAGTTAGATAGCTTTGAAATGTGTAAAGTGTAATTGACATTTGATGATGAATAAAAGTTGTATTTATTTATGAGTAAAGTGTTTCTATCTTTTGTCAATCGTTTACTATCGTTTCATTTTTGCATGTTTTGACTTCCAAAATAATTATGTTTGGTATATCATATTATTCGAATTCTCCACAGTCGGTCATATGTTGGAAGTAGGTATGAATCAAGACTGTCATGAGTTGGTTATAGAGGTCTAAGATGTTGGACATGGATACAACACTCATGAGTGCTCATAAATTCTGAGTATTGGATTCAACCCACGCTCGTTAGTATCACTTCATGCAATTTATCTTGAGTGATCGCGAGACGGTAATATCATATAAGTCGTCAAACCTAGAGGTATGACTTGTTGCCTATAAGTTGGTTATGCATTGATTGTACGAAAACGCATTGGTAACTCGATGTTATAAAACGTGCCTTTATGTATGATTCAACAAGTAGTATAACTAGCATATGAGTCGAAGTTTATCTGTTCCTTCTTGGATTAGAAGCGATACCTGGGCCCCTCGATGATTTTGTGTTGACCCATGTACCGGGCCCGGTCAGAACTAAGTTGATATGTTCAATTAAGTTCTATGTCAAACAAATCGGAAATTGGGAAACAAACTGCTGGACAATAAGTAAGACATTGCTCCATGTATTTGTCCGGCTGATACCTAGAACTGAGGATTATATGATCACTTATCTTAAATGGCGTATCATCATCATCTCAGTTCCGAGAGACCTTGAAAGAGCTACGATTGCTGATCGGTTCCTGAAGTCATACTTGCAGTTATAGTTATTAGACTTATCCAAGTGGGAGACTGTTGGATAAGGTGTCTAAGTCCATAACTATTTCTGGTATGTACTTGACCCGGTTTGGCATGGTCCATTTGGGTTGCATGGTAGACTAAAATTAGGGAAATAACACTTAAGGTTTATTAATATATTATAAGTTCTAATATATTAATAGTATTATTTAGTTAGTATTGATCAAGAATTAATTTGGAATTAATTAAGTGATCAAAAGAAGACTAATTAAATATATGGGTTGATTGTGTAAATCATCCATACTTATATAGTAGGCTAATGCTTCATGGATTATCAAGTTGGGCTAAAACCCATAGGATGCTCCATGGTGGTTATAGAACCCATGGGTCATGGAAATGAAAAGTCATGACAATTAGGGTTTACATGGTGTAACCCTAATTGTAACACACTATATAAGCTACATGTTATTCACCAAAATCGGCCACTAAGCATACAAGTGAGGGCTAGCCGATTTCAATAAGTGTTTCATTTCTCTCTAAGTTATTCCAAGTGCATTTGGTGTTGTGTGAGACATTTGAGGCATCACACTTGAGGTGCTAGGCTCACAAGGTTTTCAAGGAATCCTAACTACTACAAGGTATGTATTTCCTACTAACTTTTATGTTTAAAAGTTCCCCATGTATGCTAGATAGGTTATGAACCTTGGAAAAACAATTTTGCATGTATCACAGATAAAACATAGATCCAAGGTTTCTAGGGTTGCATGTACACCATAGGAGTGTTAGTATGCTCAAAACCCTTCAGCGGTATCAGAGTCTAGGCTTGTTTGTTTGATACTTGATGCAAAATTGTGAAAAAACTCAGTTTTTCTGCATTCTGCAGCATGAACTCGCCGAGTCCATGGGGGGACTCGACGCGTCCATGACCAAATTCATCCTACTCGACGAGTAGGCTCTTGCACTCGACGAGTAGGAGCCCCTGAATGCAGATTTTCTAGTTCTGCTGCTGGAAATGGACTAGAAACATTACCCTAAACTGTTTTGGTGTTATAAAACTTGTTTTAGATGGTGTAATGGCAGTTCTAATCCATTTACAATGGCTAATATCAAAATTTCATGTTTATATGTGTTCATATGTTCTTGAAATTTTGATAGGAATATTCATGTTCTTATGAGTTCTTGATAGATCATAGGAATTACTTGTTTAATATTTAATTCATGATCTTTATGTGTTTTAATGGAATCCATAATTTGTCCTCAAGTTATGGATTACCAAAATTCATTCTTTTAAAGTCCATTATTAAACACATAGGTTACATAAAATGAAAAGTCACTCATTTTATTACATCATTAACTCATAAGTTATGAAAGATGAAAAGTATTGAAAGTTACAAAACTTGCCCTCAAGTTTTGGAACATGTAAAGTCACTTTAAATACTTTAGTTCCAACCCCTACAATTTTAAAAGTTAAAATTCAACCCTTATACTTTATAATATTATAAGTTTAATAATAATTATATATGTATAAGAAAAAGTCGTTTTACCGTTAGTAGGCCTCATTGACGAAGTCGGTCTATAAGGGGGGTATAAGGTTGTTGCCTATAAAATGGCAGCTTAATGGGTGTCCACTCTCACCCACCGTTTCCTTGATTGGTGGAGGGTCGTTAGCCGAACGGCTAGGACAAGGACTTCTAAATCTTCATTAAAAGTATGATGAAATATAAAGTAACTAAATGTTTTTATAAATTCTCAATCTTAGTTACTTTAGGAAAATGTGAATAAGGTGCTAACCCATGAAATTACACTTTGCACTTTGATTAAGTCATTAGTGGAGCGTGTGTGGTTAACCGACACACTATCCTGGACTTAACAAGGTAGGCAAAGGGTAACTTAATATTTATCATAGTATCGGTGGAGCGCGTGTGGTTAACCGGCACATCGATTAAGGGGTAAATATTAAGGGTACCAAGTAATTTGCATGGTTACTTCACACCTTGTTTTGTGATCCTCGACATCCCAGTCACAAAACCTGAAGGGCACACTCGAGATTGAAACATGCCATTGAAAAGTTCAATGAATCTCAAAGAATCTAGGAGTTTCAAAACCAATTAAAACCTAATAATTTATTTCGTTTTTCATGGTGGAAATTGGTGAATCGTCATTCACCTACCTTCAAATATTTTATAGCTTGGATTACGGCATCCCTCTTCTAAGTTATAAAATATTGCTGGGTCCTAGCCTTCATATTACATTTGGGTGTTTTATTAAGGACTATCTTTATATCTAATCTAATCTTGTCTTTCTTCTTTTCAGATGTCTTCCAACAATGTTGCTTCTGTCTCAAACCCTACCGGCTCCTTCTCTCTCATGAACCTTTGTGGGAGAGTCATCTTTGATGGATCCAACTTTATGGATTGGATCAGGAACATCAGGATGGTCACTCGGTATGAGGACAAGGAATATGTCATCGACATGGAGCGTAAAGAACTCGAGCCGTCTACTACTCCTGAGGAGGTCGCTGAATATCAGGCCCATGAAAGGGATGCTACGAAAGTGGCATGCATCATGTTGGCCACTATGACAGCCGAGCTCCAAAAGTCCTATGAGGACTACTATCCTTTTGAGATCCACCAGGATTTGATGGACCGCTACCATCAGAGTGCTCGTCAAGAGCGATATGAAATCATCTCCTCCATGATAACAACCAGGATGAAGGATGGTGAACCCATCACGGGCCACATGCAGAAAATGCAAAGGTATGTGGACCGTTTGCTGAAACTGAATGTGAACTTCCCAGAGGAGTTGGCAATTGATATCATTTTACACTCTCTACCTTCGTGTTATGATCAATTCCGCATGACATACCACATGAACAAGGAGGAAGTTACACTCAGCAAACTTCAAGGACTTTTGAAGACCGCAGAAAGTGGTCTTAAAGGTAAGTCGGTTGTTACCACTCCTACTCCTACCGCGTCCCCTGTCTTGGCAATCAGGCAAGGCAAAGGAAAGAAGAGGAAGAGCCCTTCGAAGGGTACCAAGGGAAAGTCCCTTGATGGCTCCTCTTAGAGTGGAACCATGAAAGGTTTCGTCATTCCTTCTGCTAACCCTAAAGAGGCGGAATGCTTCTATTGCCATGAAAAGTCACACTGGAAGCGAAACTGCCCAAAGTACCAGCAATATGTGAATGATGGGAAAGTTAAACCCAACCATGCAGGTATTTACACTATATTGTCTAATAACTCACCCTATTCTAATTCTTGGGGTCCTTGATACAGGTTGTGGTATTCACATATGTTGTGATTTGCAGGGACTAAGAAGAAGTGAGAATGTGGAGCATGGGAAGATAAACTTGATCATGGGAAATAGGAAAGTTACACCTGTCACCAAGATTGGAGTTTATTCTTTGTTGCTAAGTAGTGGGTTAACATTAGATTTGAATAAATGTTGTTATTTGCCTGAAATGGCAAGAAATATTATTTCCTTTCATGCTTTGTACAAACAAGGTTTTACCTTTTCATTTGATAATGATAGTGGTGGTATTTATGCTTTCTTTAATAATGTTCTTTATTTTAAAGCATTACCTTGTGATGGTGTGTATGAAGCTGTGTCGGTTGTAGACAATCTAGGAAATAATGTGTTGTGTATTGATTCTTCAAATAATAACTTGGATAAAGCATTATTATGGAATTGTCGTCTTGGACATGTAAGCAAGAAACGCATAGGCCAACTCCAAAAGGATGGAGTCTTGGAGTCATTTGATCTAAAGTCAGATGATAGTTGTGAATCATGCTTACTTGGGAAAATGACAAAGTCACCCTTCACTGGTACATGTGCTAGGGGTGAAGGTTTGTTGGATCTTGTACACACTGATGTGTGTGGACCCTTCAAAACTGCCACAAGGGATGCTAATCGTTATTATGTGACTTTTACTGATGATTATAGTAGATATGGTTATGTCTACTTAATCAAGCATAATTCAGAGACTTTTGAAAGGTTTAAAGAGTTTAAACAGGAAGTAGAGAATCAATTGGGCAGGAACATTAAGATGCTTCGATCCGATCGAGGTGGTGAGTATCTTAGTACAAAGTTCCTTGACTATCTTAAGGAATGTGGGATTATCTCACAATTGACACCTCCCAGGACACCACTGTTGAATGGTGTGGCTGAGAGGCGCAATCGAACCTTGTTGGATATGGTTTGTTCCATGATGAGTCGAGCTTCGCTACCAATCTCATTCTGGGGGTATGACTTAGAGACTGCCGCCCATATCCTTAATCTAGTCCCTACAAAGAAGGTTGCCAAAATACCGCATGAGATGTGGACCGGAAAAATTCCCAATCTGGACCACATCAAGATTTGGGGTTGCGAGGCTTTCGTGAGGTGCGAGTCTCACGATAAGCTCGATCCTCGAAGTGAGAGGTGTATTTTCATCGGCTACCCACAGAGATCCTTCGGTTACCTCTTCTACAGACCCAGTGATAATGTGGTCTTTGAAGCAACGAGAGGAGTCTTTCGAGAGAGAGAATTTATAAGCCAAGGAAATAGTGGGAGGCAAATTGATCTTGAAGAAATTCAGGAGTCAAGTGGTGAAGGAACCTCAAACCCTAGCAATCAACCTGAGGAGGAAACTCCTGTTGATCCGACAGAAGAGTCTGTACCTATGAGGCGTTCCATGAGAGTTAGGAATGCACCTGAGCATTACTATGGTTTCCATATTACTGCGGAAGGTGATACACTTATCAGTGATAGCAAACTGGTAAGTCTGGATGAACCTAACAGCTACACGGAAGCCATGGCAGGCCCTGAGGCTGCTAAATGGAAAGAGGCTATGGACAGCGAGATACAATCCATGTATGGCAATCAAGTTTGGAACTTGGTTGACAATGTATCAGGTCGTAAGACAGTTGGGTGCAAGTGGATCTTCAAGAAGAAGACCGACATGGATGGTAATGTACACACTTATAAGGCGCGACTGGTTGCAAAGGGCTTTTCTCAAACTCCGGGAGTTGATTATGATGAGACCTTTTCACCAGTAGCGAAGATTAAGTCTATTAGGGTTATGCTAGCCATTGCTGCATTTCATGACTATGAAATATGGCAAATGGATGTCAAAACCGCTTTCCTTAATGGAAAGTTGGCTGAGGATGTTTACATGAGTCAGCCAGAGGGTTTTGTCAGTACAGAGTACCCTAATAGAGTGTGTAAGCTTGAGAAATCCATTTATGGATTAAAGCAAGCACCTCGCAGATGGAATCTTTGCTTCGATGAGAAAGTCAAAGAGTTTGGATTTTTGGAGGAGTGAAGATGAATCTTGTGTATATGTCAAGGCTAGTGGGAGTGTAGTCAGCTTTTTGGTATTGTATGTGGATGACATACTACTCATAGGAAATGACATCCCAACTCTGTAGGAAGTTAAGTCCTGGCTTGGGAAGTGTTTCGCTATGAAAGACCTTGGAGAAGCAGCCTATATTCTAGGGATAAGGATTCTGAGAGACCGGAGTAAAAGACTAATTGGACTTAGTCAGAGTACCTACTTGGAGAAGGTGCTGAATAGCTTCAGCATGCTGAACTCCAAGAAAGGAGAGTTACCGATCCAGAGTAACGCCAGACTGAGTAAAACTCAGAGTCCGAGTACATAGGCTGAGATAGTTGAGATGAGTCGAGTACCTTATGCTTCCGCTGTAGGCTCGATCATGTATGCTATGACTTGTACTCGACCTGATGTGGCCTTTGCATTGAGCATGGTCAGCAGATATCAGGGGAACCCTGGCAAGGCTCACTGGACTGCGGTAAAGAACATTCTCAAGTACCTGCGGAGGACTAAGGACTGGGTCCTTACCCTCGGTGGGAGTGATAACTTGAGAGTAGAAGGGTATAGTGATGCTAGCTTTCAGATTGATAGGGATAGTTTCCGCTCTCAGTCAGGCTGGGTCTTTACCTTAAACGGAGGAGCAATTTCTTGGAAAAGTTCCAAGCAGGAGACAGTGTGTATGTTTATGTGTTAGTATATGATTAGTGGGCGGGGCCCAGGGACAGGCGGGGCCTAAGAGAAACAGATCTGTATCCGAGCGGGGCTCAAAGCCAGGCGGGGCCTGGAGCGGCGGGGCCGTTGTAGCGGGCGAGGCCCAAAGAAGCGGGCGTGGCCCAGTATTTGCAGTATGTGATTATGCAGCGTATGTGGTAGGTTGGGGAACTCACTAAGCTTCGTGCTTACGTTTTTCAGTTTTGGTTTTAGGTACTTCTGGTAGTGGAGGGAAGAGCTCGGGGTGATCGCATGGCACACACCGTTGATTAGACAACCTGGGATGTTTTACTCTGATAATGAAAATATGTTTTGGAATTAATACTCTGGTTTATGTATGGTTTCGTTTATGGTTTGACAATTATGTTTTAAGTAATGATTTTAAAGGAAATTTTTTAATCATGAATTTTGGGTTGTTGCACAGTGGCTGATTCAACTTGCGAATCAGAGTATATAGCGGCAAGCGAGGCAGCGAAGGAGGCTATATGGCTAAAGAACTTCATTGGAGACCTTGGAGTTGTACCAGCTATAAAGGAGCCTATCGAGATTTTCTGTGATAGTGAAAGTGCAGTTGCCTTAGCCAAGGAACCAAGGGATCACGGGAGATCTAGACACATTGACAAGAAATACCATTTCATCAGACATCGAATAGAAGAAGGACTCCTCGTGGCAAAGAGGGTATCATCGGATGAGAACCCGGCAGATCCCCTCACGAAGGGACCGGGCAGGGTTAAGCATCTCCAGCATACGAGGCGCATAGGGCTGAAGGATGATATTAGTTTTAGTAGTTAGATAGCTTTGAAATGTGTAAAGTGTAATTGACATTTGATGATGAATAAAAGTTGTATTTATTTATGAGTAAAGTGTTTCTATCTTTTGTCAATCGTTTACTATCGATTCATTTTTGCATGTTTTGACTTCCAGAATAATTATGTTTGGTATATCATATTATTCGAATTCTCCACGGTCGGTCATATGTTGGAAGTAGGTATGAATCAAGACTGTCATGAGTTGGTTGTAGAGGTCTAAGATGTTGGACATGGCTACAACACTCATGAGTGCTCATAAGTTCTGAGTATTGGATTCAACCCACGCTCGTTGGTATCACTTCATGGAATTTATCTCGAGTGATCGCGAGACGGTAATATCATATAAGTCTTCAAACCTAGAGATATGACTTGTTGCCTATAAGTTGGTTATGCATTGATTGTACGAAAACGTATTGGTAACTCGATGTTATAAAACGTGCCTTTGTGTATGATTCAACAAGTAGTAGAACAAGCATATGAGTCGAAGTTTATCTGTTCCTTCTTGGATTAGAAGCGATACCTGGGCCCCTCGATGATTTTGTGTTGACCCATGTACCGGGCCCGGTCAGAACTAAGTTGATGTGTTCAATTAAGTTCTATGTCAAACAAATCGGAAACCGGGAAACAAATTGCTGGATAATAAGTAAGACATTGTTCCATGTATTTGTCCTGCTGATATCTAGAACAGAGGATTATATGATCACTTATATTAAATGGCGTATCATCATCATCTCAGTTCCGAGAGACCTTGAAAGAGATACGATTGCTGATCGGTTCCTGAAGTCATACTTGCAGTTATAGTTATTAGACTTATCCAAGTGGGAGACTGTTGGATAAGGTGTCTAAGTCCATAACTATTTCAGGTATGTACTTGACCCGGTTTGGCATGGTCCATTTAGGTTGCATGGCATCATGCATTTGGAGAGACTAAAATGAGAAAAATAACACTTAAGGTTTATTAATATATTATAAGTTCTAATATATTAATAGTATTATTTAGTTAGTATTGATCAAGAATTAATTTGGAATTAATTAAGTGATCAAAAGAAGACTAATTAAATATATGGGTTGATTGTGTAAATCATCCATACTTATATAGTGGGCTAATGCTTCATGGATTATCAAGTTAGGCTAAAACCCATAGGATGCTCCATGGTGGTTATAGAACCCATGGGTCATGGAAATGAAAAGTCATGACAATTAGGGTTTACATGGTGTAACCCTAATTGTAACACACTATATAAGGTACATGTTATTCACCAAAATCGGCCACTAAGCATACAAGTGAGGGCTAGCCGATTTCAATAAGTGTTTCATTTCTCTCTAAGTTATTCCAAGTGCATTTGGTGTTGTCTGAGACATTTGAGGCATCACACTTGAGGTGCTAGGCTCACAAGGTTTTCAAGGAATCCTAACTACTACAAGGTATGTATTTCCTACTAACTTTTATGTTTAAAAGTTCCCCATGTATGCTAGATAGGTTATGAACCTTGGAAAAACAATTTTGCATGTATCATAGATAAAACATAGATCCAAGGTTTCTAGGGTTGCATGTACACCATAGGAGTGTTAGAATGCTCAAAACCCTTCATTTCTAACTCTACTGGAACGCCTCAGAGGTAAGGACTCGTCAATTGGTTCAACTGAAGTTTCCTCCTCGGGTTGAGCGCTAGTGTTTGAGGTTCCTTCATCGCTAAACTCTTGAAGCTCTTCAAGGTCAATTTGCCTCCCACTATCGTCCTCACATATGAGTTCTCTCTCGCGGAAAACCCCTCTCCTTGCAACGAAGACAACATTTTCACTTGGTCTATAGAAGAGATGTCCAAAGGATTTATGTGGGTAGCCGATGAAAATACATCGCTCACTACGAGGTTCGAGCTTGTCGTGAGTCTCTCGTCTTACGAAAGCCTCGCAACTCCAAACCTTGATGTGCTCTAATAAGGGAACCTTCCATGTCCACATTTCTTGAGGTTTTTTGGTAAAGGATATGGGCGGCAGTCTCTAAGGCATACCCCCAGAATGAGATAGGTAACGAAGCTCGACTCATCATGGAACGAACCATGTACAACAAGGTTCGATTGTGCCTCTCAGCCACGCCATTAAGTTGTGGTGTCCTAGGGGGCGTCAATTGTGAAACAACTCTACATTCCTTAAGATAGTCGTGGAACTCGATACTAAGATACTCTCCTCCACGATCGGATTGAAGCATCTTTATCTTCCTGCCCAGCTGATTCTCCACTTCTTACTTAAACTCTTTGAACTTTTCAAAAGTTTCTAACTTATGCTTGATTAAGTAAATATACCCATATCTACTATAATCATCAGTAAAAGTCACATAGAAGCGGTTAGCATCCCTTGTGGTGGTTCTGAAGGGTCCACACGCATCGGTGTGTATGAGATCCAACAGACCCTCACCCATTGCACAAGAACCAGTGAAGGGTGACTTGGTCATCTTTCCAAGCAAACGAGATTCACAAGTGACATCCGACTTTAAGTCAAATGATTCCAAGACTCCATCCTTTTGGAGTTGGGCTATGCGCTTCTTCTTAACATGTCCAAGATGACAATGCCATATGGATGCTTTGTCCAAACCATTGGACGAATCGATATGCAACACATTATTTCCTAAGTTATCAACAACCATCACAGTTTCATATATACCATTACAAGGCAATGCTTCAAGATAAATTACATCATTAAAATAAGCATTAAAACCACCAATTTCATTATTAAAAGAAAAGGTAAAACATTGTTCATACAAACTGTGAAAGGAAATAATATTCCTCGCCATATCAGACGAGTAGCAACAATTATTCAAATCTAATTTTAAACCATTACTAGGCAATAAAGAATAAACTCCAATCTTGGTGACATGCGACTTTTTCCTATTCCCCATGATCAAGTTCATCTTCCCGTGCTCCACATCCTTACTTTCTTTTAGTCACTGCAAATCAGAACAAATGTGGAAACCACATCCTGTATCAAGGACCCAAGAATTAGCATGTGATAAGTTATTAGACAGAATAGTGTAAATACTTGTGAAGGAGGGTTTGATCTTCCCATCCTTTATGTCCTGCAAGTATTTGGGGCAGCTTCGCTTCCAGTGCCCTTTTTCATGACAATGGAAATACTCGGCTTCCTTTGGGTTTGAGGAGGGTGTAGCAGGACCACCTTTGGACCCACTAGAAGAAAATCCAACATGGGACTTTCCCTTGTGGCTCTTTGAGGAAACTTTCCTCTTCTTTCCCTTCCCATGTCCAATTGCCAAGACAGGGGCAGTAGCAGTAGGAGTAGAAACAACAGATTTTCCTTTAAGACTACT
Source organism: Lactuca virosa (assembly GCF_052849685.1). Classification (NCBI taxonomy): domain Eukaryota; kingdom Viridiplantae; phylum Streptophyta; class Magnoliopsida; order Asterales; family Asteraceae; genus Lactuca; species Lactuca virosa. The sequence continues at coordinate 276,242,880 of NC_136429.1, forward strand.
TTCAGCAGTCCTTAAAAGGCCTTGACGCTTGCTTAGAGTGACCTCCTCCTTGTTCATATGATAGGTCATACGAAACTGATCATAACAAGGGGGTAAAGAGTGTAGAATGATAGCTTTGGCCAACTCTTCATCGAAGTTGACATTCAACTTCAGCAAGCGGTCCACAAACCTTTACATCTTCTGCAAGTGGGCCGTGATAGACTCTCCATCCTTTATTTTGGTAGTAATCATGGAGGCTATGATTTCATTCCTTTCCTGCCGTGCACTTTGATGGTACCTTTCCATCAAATCCTGATGCATTTCATAAGGTCAGAAGTCCTCCTAGGACTTTTGATGCTCAGCAGTCATGGTAGTAATCATAATACATAACACTTTGTTCGCGTCTCTCTCATGGGCCTCGTATTCAGCAATCTGTTCGGGAGTAGCATTAGATTCCTCAATCTCCTTAAGATCTTTATCGAGAACATATTCTTTGTCCTTGTAGCGAATGACCATTCGGATGTTCCGAATCCAATCATTGAAATTCATTCCATCGAAGATGACCCTCCCACATTAGTTCATGGGGGAGAAAGAGCCGGAAGGGATTGGTTTTGAAGTATTGTTTGAAGTAGACATCTGAAAAGAAAGACACAGTTTAGATTAGATAAGGATCCTTAATATAACACCCAAATTGAAATATTAAGTCTAGGACCCAACACAATATTTTACAATTCGGAGAGGGATTCCGTAATCCAATTGTAAAATACTTGAAGGTAGGTAAATGACAATTACCAATTTCCATCATGAAAAACGAAATAGATTATTAAGTTTTAAATGAATTGAAATTCCTAGATTCTTTTGAGATTCATTGAACTTTTCAATGTCATGTTTAAATCTCGATTATGCCCTTCAAGTTTGTGACTGGGATACCGAGGATCACAAACAGGGTGTGAATAACCATGCAAATTAGCTTGGTACTCTCAATGTTACAAATCACCTAATCAATGTGCCGGTTAACTACACACGCTCCATTGATCCATGCTTAACACCAAGCTACCCTTTGCCACACATTGCCAGTCCCAAATTAGTGTGCCGGTTAACCACACACGCTCCACTAACGACTTAACAAGGTGCAAAGTGCAATATCATGGAATAACACCATTTTCACATTTTTTCTAAAGTAACTAAGATTGGGAATTTATAAAAGTTTAGTTACTTTATAATTTCATTATACTTATTAATGACAATTAATGTCCTATCCTACCCGTTCGGCTAATGACCCTCCACCAGTCAAGGATGCAGTGGGTGAGAGTGGACACCCATTAAACCACCATTTTATAGCCAGTAACCTTATACCCCCTTATAGACCGGCTTCGTGAATGAGGCCTACTAACGGTAAGACTGACTTGTCTTATACATATATATATATATATATATATATATATATATAAGTATTAAACTTTAATATTATAATAGTATATGGTTGAATTTTAAACTTTTAAAATTCTAGGGTTTGGAATTAAAGTTTCATAAATGTAACTTTTCAAGTTCCAAAACTTGAGGGCAAGTTTTGTAACTTGTCAAAACCTTTGATTTCCATAACTTATGGAATTATGGTTTCATTGATGAGACTTTTCCAATTCCATAACTTGAGGATAAGTTATGAACTTTACAAGACCTTTGGAATTTCATAACTTATGAGAATTAATGTTTCATGAATGATGACTTTTCACATTCCATAACTTGAGGACAAGTTATGGAACTCTTCAAGAAACACTTTTAGATCAAATTAACTAATCTAATTATCATATGATGATTATTTACCAACTTGACCTAATTTGATTCATATTACATGATAACTTCAAATTTTACAAATAACTTGTTTTTTTTTTCACAAATCAAGTAATTATCTTAAAATTTGATATCATTAAAATTGAATTTTATGAACCAAAACAGTTTGTGGTAAACAGTTTGTGGTAATCCAAAACAGGCGAAAAACTCAAAAATTCTGCCATCAGATGCACCAACTCGTCGAGTGCCATAATGGACTCGTTGAGTTCAATGATGGACTCTGCGAGTTGGCCCTGGCGGAATCCCGAAATTCAGTTTTTTCAGCTTTGAAAATTACACAATTGCATTAATACAATAGAAAACATCCATGGCTCTGATACCACTGTTGGGTTTTATGTACTCTAACATTCCTATGGTGCACATACAACCCTAATGCTTTGGATCTAAGTTTTCTCTAATTATACATGCAACATTGATATCCAAAGCATGAAGCCTAAACTAGCATACAAAAATTTGATACATGAATCATAATACTAGTTAGAAGACTACCTATTTATGTAGCTAGTAAGACTTTGGCCTTATGAGAACTTAGCACCCTAAGTGCTGTGCCTCAAACAAGTCACAAACACCAATAAACAACTAGATGGATATGAGAGAGATTTAGGAGACTAGAAATCGGATTCTACTTCTTGGAATGCAAGGTGTAACCGATTTTAGCTTATGAATACACACACACACACACACACACACACACACACACATATATATATATATATATATATATATATATATATATATATATATATATATATATGTGTGTGTGTGTGTGTGTGTGTGTGTGTGTAGAATATCAAGGGTCATGTGTAACCTTAATCCATACCCATAAGCTTCTGATCCACCCATTTGATTTGGATAAATACTTCGTGGATTAACCCATAAGCCCATCACAAATCAAACCATGGATCATTAGCCCAACTCATATGTATCAATTTAATTAGTCTCTTTTGATCACTAAATTAATTCTTGATAAATACTAATTAAATAATATGATTCCTCAATTAATATTTTATACTTATAATATATTAATAAATCATAAATAATCTCTTACTCAAATATCCATCTATTAAATTGTTCTGGTGAAGGCAACCCGAAATGGACCATGCTACTATCGGGTCAAGTACATACCAATTATAGTTATGAGCTTAGACACCTAATCCAACAGTTAGCACATACCAAAGCCTGGGGTTGTGAAACTTTCTTGAGACGAGAGACTCATGACATGCTAGCAGTTAGAAGCGAGAAGTGTATTTTCATTGGTTACCCAAAGCAGTCTTTTGGATATTTGTTGTACAGACCTAGTGAGAACATGGTCTTTGTAGCACGAAGGGGGGTCTTGAGAGAGAGAGAGAGAGCTCATATTCAAAGAGGACAGTGGGAGTACCATTAACCTTGAAGAAATTCAAGAGTCAGTCAGTGAAGGAACATTAGATGATACTAGCACTCAACCAGAGGAAGAAGTTCCTATTGAATTGATAGACAAGTCATTACCTCTTAGGTGTTCCAGTAGAGTTAGCATGCCACCTGAGTTCTATGGCTTCCATATTCTTACAGATGGTGATACATTTTTCAGTGATAGGACACTAATAAATTTGGATGAGCCGTCTAGCTACAAGGAAGCAATGGCAGGACCTGAGGCTGCTAAATGGAAAGAGGCAATGGATAGCGTGATCAAGTCTATGTATGAAAACTAATTTTGGAATTTGGTTGATAATTACCAGGTCGAACGACAGTTGGGTGCAAATGGATCTTCAAGAAGAAGACCGACATGGATGGAAAGGTACACACTTTCAAGGCTCGACTGGTTGCGAAAGGATTCAATCAAACCCCGGGGGTTGACTATGAAGACCTTCTCACCAGTAGCCAAGATAAAATCTATTAGGATAATGCTCGCCATAGCTACCTTTCATGACTATGAAATTTGGCAGATGGATGTCAAAACCGCTTTCCTTAACGGAAAGTTGGCTGAAGATGTTTACATGATTCAGCCAGAGGGTTTTGTAGATGCAAAACATCCAAATAGAGTCTGCAAGATTGAAAAATCCATCTATGGATTGAAACAAGCATCTCGCAGCTAGAATCTATGCTTCTGTGAGAAAGTCAAAGAGTTTGGTATCTATAGGAGTGACAATGAGTCCTATGTATATATCAAGGCGAGTGGGAGTATAGTGAATTTTCTGGTGTTGTATGTCAACGACATACTACTCATGGGAAATGACATTCCAACTTTACAAGAAGTTAAGTCTTGGCTTGGAAAGTGTTTTTCCATGAAAGACCTTGGAGAAACTGCCTATATTCTCGGGATAAGAATCTTGAGAGATAGAAAGAAGAGACTAATTGGACTTAGTCAAAGTACATACTTGGATAAAGTACTAAAGAGGTTTATTATGGAAAATTCCAAGAAAGGAGAACTACCTATCCAGAGCAATATCAAATTGAGTAAGACTCAAATCCCTAGTACAGATGAAGAGATAGCTGATATGAGTCGGGTACTTTACACTTCGGCTGTGGGGTCGATCATGTACTCTATGACATGTACTCGCCCTGACGTGTCATTTTCCTTGAACATCCAGGTAAAGCTCATTGGACAGCGGTTAAAAATATTCTCAAGTATCTACGGAGGACGAAGTACATGCTTCCAGTCCTTGGTGGTAGTGATACATTGAGAGTAAGTGGGTACAGTGACGCCTGTTTTCAGACAGATAGAGACAACTTTCGTTCTCAGTCAGGTTGGGTGTTCACTCTGAATGGTGGAGCAGTAACTTGGAAGAGTTCCAAGCAGGACACGGTGGCTGATTCAACCTGTGAATCAGAGTACATAGCTGGAAGTGAAGCATCAAAGGAAGCGGCTTGGCTGAGGAACTTTATCAGTGACCTTGGAGTTGTCCTGGCCATTCAGGAGCAAATGGAACTTTTCTGTGATAATGAAGGAGCGATTTCCTTGACCAAGGAACCAAGAGATCATGGAAAGTCTAGACATATCGAAAGAAAGTACCATTACATCGGACATAGGGTAGAAGAAGGTCATCTCATCGTGAAGAGGGTATCAATAGAAGAGAATCCAGCAGATCCTTTGGCGAAGGCTCTAAGTAGGGTCAAGCACAGTCAGCATGCTAGGAGAATTGGTCTGAGAGATGATATTAGTTTTAGTAGTTAGATAGTTAGTTTGAAACTTGTAAACAAGTAAATGTAATTGACTTTTGGTGACTAAATAATATAGAATTATTTATGAGTTTATTTACTACCTTATGTCAATTGTTTATTCTTATGTTTCATTTTGCATGTTTTACTTCGCGAATAATATGATTATTCAAATTCCACAGTCGTTCATACTTTTGGAAGTAAGTAGTAAATTAAGACTATCATGAACTGGATTGTAGATTGTCTAAGGGTGTTAGACATAGTAGTAATGTTGCTTCAATGTTCATGAGTACTTAGAAATGGAGATTTAAGTATTGGATAAACTCACGCTCAGAGAATTACTTCAATGAATCTATCACGAGTGATTCTGAGACGATGATATCTTATAATCTTGAAATAGAGAGATATGAGTTGTAATTTACAAGTCGGTTGTACACTAGTAATGCGTAAACGCATCAGTAACTTAATGTTATGAAATGTATTGTCATGCATGATTTGATAAGTAAAGGATGCAAGCATATGAGTCAATGTTTATCCGTTCTTTTTTCCTTAATAGGAAAAGCGATATCTTTGGGCCCCTCGGTGATTTGGTGTTGATTTATAGTGTTGGGCCTAGCCAGGACTAAATTGATGTGTTCGATTTGAAGTCCTATATCGTCACAAATCAGAAATCGGGAAACAAAGTCTTGGACAATGGGATTGATGATTGATTCTATTCCATGTCTCATGTCCAAATTATTTCTTGCAGAATGGAGTAATATATGATCAATTATCTTAGGACGTGTAACTGACTGGGTCAGAGTTTGGTAGCGGCTTTTGGAAGCTACAATTTGCTGATCAATTCTTAAGTTATACTGGCAGTTATAGTTACAAACTTATCCAACTGGGAGACTGTTGGATTAGGTGTCTATGCCCATAACTATAATTAGTATATACTTGAATTGACAGTAGTACATTCCTTTTGGGTTGCCCTCAAACCTAGCAATTGGACATTATGACTTTTAGAGAGAGAGATAGAGAGAGAGAGAGAGAGATTAAATTATTATGTGATTAATAAATTATATAAAAAGTTTCTTAATCTAATATGAAAATAATATATTAATTAGAAACAATATTATTTAATTAATAATTAATCAGAAATTAATTTTAGGATTAATAGAATTAATTAAAAGTGTAGGGTCTGAAGTGTAATTGTTCAATAGTTGTGCAAAAGGTTCCAGAACCTTCTTTCTTAAGGGATGAACGATTTTTGGAGATATTCTAGGGTTTCTAGAATATCCCATGTGGGTAAATAAGGAGTTGGATAATTACCAATTTGAAATTTTATTATCATATTCCAATCAGGGTTATCCAGGGCTTCCTTATACCACTATATAAAGGACCCTACGACCTTCATTTTTCGGTCACTCTATTATTCCAAGGGATAGTCGATAATTCAAGCCTCCCCTCTCCTCTCTTTTAAGTCATTCTCTTGCTAGTTTGGGTGTGATTCCATTAGAGGCACGACACTTGTGGTGCTTGCTTCCAAGAGATCTTCAAGAAGGAATTATTGTTATTTACTATAATAACAATTAAGGTATGTAATCCTAAACCCTAATTTGTGTTTTTCGAAAATTATCTATGGTTCTTAAGGTTTCTTATTTGATGTTCTTAGTTATAGGTTCAATAGAGGAAACATAGATCCTATTTACGTTGCATGCAAACTGAAGGGTTTTAAGTTTATTTATTTTACCTAAATCCCATCATGAACATATTTCCTTTTCCCTGAAAAGTATGATAACTAACACCCCCAACTAGTGTTCCACCAGACTACCTAGAATAGTCAGTGGTCATCACCTATACTCTGTTAGATGATTGATCCCAGTAATACAATATGTGACCTCTCACCATTATTTTATTTTCCCAAAATCCCGTTACTACCCAACCCATTATTTTATCTTTCCCAAAACCCTTCACTACCCAATGAATATATGATAAAGTAATTTATATAAATAAAGTCATATCATATTACACCACACAGATAGTACACACATATAGCATTTAATAGATACTTCATATCTATGTGTAAGCTGAAAGTAATTATCCACTCACCTAACTTAGGTAGGTGACTGGTGATCTAGGCAAAGTTTCGCCTAACACTTTAGATATTTGTAACACCCAAATTTTCAAATAATTGTTCACAATTTTAAAACATACTTTCATTCATAAAATAATAATAAACATAATGTATCCACTGTCATCATAGAAAAACATATCCCAAAATCATATAAACAAAAGCTCCATGAGTGTGTACAGATCATGCCGGCGCCTTCCCGCGATCATCACTGGTACCTGAAACACATACACAAAACTCTGTAAGCATAAATGCTTAGCGAGTTCCCCAAAATACCACATAAACACATATCAGCCACTCAAGGATGTAACTCTGATGACCCTCTGGTCGAATATCTCTGTGGGACCCTCTTGGTCCCATAACTTTGTGGACCCACTGGTCCTAACTCTGTAAACTCTGAATCATGCATATCACATATCATATAGAATCACAACACATCAATAGCATACAAGATACACTATCACATAGCTCTGATTACCGCTCTAGGTAAGGTATAGTGAGAAGACTCACCTCGGGAATCTCGGTAAAATCTCGATATCAGAATACTGCCCTAGCCTCCACCTAGTCACATTTCACTAAATAAATGTCTCTTCACAATTTGGCTATTCTCTCATGCAAATCCCTAGAAGGGTAAAAGACCATTCTACCCCTCTACAGGCCCAAGGCCCATTTGTTGACAAACCCTAAAAGTCAACCCAAAAGTCAACTGTGCATTTTGACCAGACTCGCCGAGTGCATACGACGACTCGGCGAGTCCCATCGTCCCCACAGACTCCTCCCTTTCTAAGCCTCACTCGACTCACTGAGTCACCCCTCAACTCACCGGATCACCACTGGAGTCAGACCCTGGGGCAACCCGGTCCGACTCGTCGAGTCTACCTATGGACTCGGTGAGTTTCCTCCATGGACTTGATCATACAACCTCCTGAGGTCAGATCTGCATAGCCAAATCATAGATCTAACCCTTAAACACTCAAAAGTCATGTAAAGGTGCAACCTTTACGTGCATTCAACCCAATTCAAGCCTCAAATGGAGAAATAACACTAGAAATGGCAACCTAGTCTCCAATTGCTTATTTGCTTGCAAAAAGCTAGAAGGTAATGACTCTAGGGACCTCTCATGGTCCAGATCTGATGTCATAACGCCAAAGAGGACCTCATACTCACTAGATCTTTCATAAAATGAGGGTAAAAACCCTAAAATCAAGAAGTCCATCAATATAACACGAAATGGAAAGGTTTATACCTCCAAAGATGATATCACGAGATGATTAGCTCAGATCCAGTCCCCTTCACACTCTAGATTTGTGCTCCTATCTTCCTTCAAGCAAAACCACACGAAAAGATGAAGAAATAGCCTCATCTTGCCCTCAAACTCACTATCTCAGCTCTCTAGGGTTTCTCTGGAACAAGGTAGCCGCAAATGAAGGCCATAAAGGTCTTTAAATAGTGACGCCAGATCTTGTGGTCCGTGTATATGGTACACCGAACCCCATACAAATAGTGACGCCAGATCTTGAGGGCGAACACCACAGCCCCCAACTCCAGATCGTGAGTAGGATACCTCGTCTCATGAGGCTTCAGCTGCCTCAATGTGTATGCTATCACATGCCCTCTCTGCATCAGCACCGCACCCAGTCCCGATATCGACGCGTCACAATATACAACAAAGTCCTCCATTCCCTCCGGAAGGGCCAACACTGGGGCTTCGCACAATCTCTGGCGAAGTGTCTCGAATGAGGCCTGCTGCTTCGGGCCCCAACTGAATGTCACGCCCTTCCGGGTTAGTCTGGTGAGAGGAACAACAATCCTGGAGAAATCCTGGATGAATCTCCGATAATAACCAGCCAACCCCAGGAAACTCCTGATCTCCGAAGGGGATCTCGGCACCTCCCAACTCATCACCGCCTCAATCTTGGCCGGATCGACCAATATGCCATTCTGGTTGACGAGGTGTCCTAAAAACTGGACCTCTCGTAACCAGAAATCGCACTTGGAGACTTTAGCATAAAGCCTCTCCGATCTCAGAAATCCGAGGATCTCCCTCAAATGCTCTTCATGCTGCTCTCTGGATCTCGAATACACCAATATATCATCAATGAACATGATCACCGAACGATCCAACATCGGCCTGCACACCCTGTTCATGAGATCCATGAACGCCGCCGGTGCATTGGTGAGCCTGAAAGGCATCACCACGAACTCGTAATGCCTGTAACGAGTTCTGAACGCTGTCTTCTGGATATCCTCATCACGCACCCTCATCTGATGATATCCAGACCTCAAATCAATCTTGGAGAACCAAGAAGCTCCCTGCAACTGATAGTACAAATCGTCGATCCTTGGTAAGGGGTAACGGTTCTTGATCGTCAGCTTGTTCAACTCCCGGTAATCAATGCACATCCGGTGTGAGCCATCTTTTTTCTTGACAAAAAGGATCGGCGCTCCCCACGGTGAGCTACTCGGCCGTATAAACCCCTTTCCCAGCAGCTCCTGAAGCTGCGAGGATAACTCCTGCATCTCTGGAGGTGCAAGGCGGTAGGGCGCCTTGGTAATAGGTGCTGCCCCCGGAACCAAATCGATACGGAACTCCACCTGCCTCTCGGGAGGCACACCCGACAACTCCTCGGGGAAAACATCCGGGAACTCACGCACTATCGGGACCTCATCGACCGACCTCGGTCTCTCTGCACCTACCCTCGTATCCACCACATAAGCCACAAACCCACTACAACCCTGCTGTAGACTCTGCCTCGCTCTCGCGGCTGAACAAAATGCTGACCCAGAACGGGTACCCTCGCCATAAACCGTAAGAACCCCCCCACTAGGGTCTCGTATGGTCATCAGCTATCGCTCGCAGTCGATAACCGCTCCAAATATGCTCAACCAGTCCATGCCTACGATGCCACAGACATCTCCCATAGCAATCAGGACCAAATCAATCGGAAACTCAACGCCGAAGGTCTCGAGTACACATCCTCGAATCACATCAGTGGCATACACTGCTCTCTCGTCAGCTATGGAAACTCACAAAGGTCGACTTAATGCCTCTCGGCGAATACTGATGTGCTGACTAAAGGCTAACGACACAAAAGACCGACTCGCAACAGAACACACAAGAAATGTACCTACGCATATCACAATATAAGCATAACACCACAAACTCAAAATAAACAGATGAAAGAATACATACCAGCCACAACATCGGGTGCTGCGCGGACCTCCTCCGCTGTCAACTTGAAGGCTCTCCAGCGAGCCTTCGGCGCCTTGGCCTTCACTGGCCGACTCTCTGTAGCTCGAACAACAGTAGGGACAGATCCCTGAGAAGCTCCCTGAGCTGACCCTCGTAACTGAGGACACTCGGCCTTCCGGTGTCCGGTCTGGTTGCAGTGAAAACAAACTGCAAACCCCTTGGGGCAATCCTTGGCCATGTGCCCCTCCTTGCCACACTTGTAGCAAGACCCTGCTCTGCATACCCCCTCATGACTCCTTCCGCACTTGCCACAAGTGCGGCCCTTCTGGTTCCCTGATCTCGAATCGGCGGGCTTAGCCCGCTTGGCAGCCGGCTGGGACTGTGATGGTCGCTGATCCCTCCCCTGAGACTCCGCCTCCTCCCTGGCCTGAATCTCTAGCTCAATCTCTCTCTTCCGGGCATTTGCCTGAAGCTCGGCAAATGTCCGGTATGTCGAGTTCGTCACGAACTCGCAGATATCTCTCCTCAAAATACTCAAATATCTGCTCATGTGTTCCTGCTCGGAAGACACGTACTCAGGGCAGAACATCTCCCTCTCATGAAACATCCTGGTGATCACTGTAACAGACTCGGTACCCTGCTTGAGGGTCAGAAACTCCTGGGCCAAATGTTCCCTTTCCACCGGGGGAACGTACTCATCTCGAAACATAGTGGTGAACCTCTCCCAGGTCACCGCAGCGAGCTCTGCAGAAGTGAAGTGTGCTGTCACAAACTTCCACCAGTCCTTCGCTCCCAAGCGAAGCTGGTTCAAAGCGAACCGTACCCTCAGATGCTCCGGACATGAACATGTGTAGAAGCACCCCTCAATATCAGAGATCCACCTCATCGCGGCTATCGGATCCTGAGTCCCATCAAACTCTGGTGGCTTCGTGTTGCTGAACTCCCGGTACAGCAACGCGTCACCCCCCTGCGGCCTGGCTACAACAACAGCAGCACTAGTAAGAGCAGCATACCGCTCATCAAAAGTCTCAATCAGTGTGGTCTTGATAGACCCGAACATCTCTGGAATCTCAGCGCGGATGGCCGCAGCCACCTCATCATGAATCATCTGGCGGAGCTCCTCATCGCTCACACCCCCTCGCTAGTCCCTGGCCTGTGGCGTGTCCCAACCATGATGTCTCTCTGAAATACAACACAAGATATCAGAGACTCGCTCGAGTGTACATACACTCGATATCCCATTCCTACTTGATCCCTGGTACCCTAAGGATTCTTACTTGGGCTGCGTACTGATCCGGTGCCTTCGGTAGTACGGGCCCAATACTACCGTCCACACCGCATCAATATTCACCCCAAATCCTCCTCCTAGTATCCCAAGTCCCAAGTACTCTACTCTCTCTATACATAGTCTACTCCCTAGCAGATCTCTCATAAGCTCCTCGCTGCTATCTATTCACTCTCAAGCATCTCCTAGCAGCAAAATCCATAGGCTAAGGCATCACAAATCAGGCCACTCTAGTCCTAATAAGAATACCTAGCCTACTCTAGCATGTAAATTATATCATAACATATCTCATAACTCATAATGTAAGGGTATTTTAGGAAATCACCGTTCGGGCGCTGGCTGATCGTACACACTGCTCTGCTCTGCTCTTTCAAAACTTTTTACTCTTGAGAAAAATTTTGTGAATTTTATTTTGAAAATCCCTCAAATCCTCAGTTTGAGTTCAGAGACGGCTGAAGGTGCACCCGAATCCCTCAAACCAAGGCTCTGATACCAACTTGTAACACCCAAATTTTTGAATAATTGTTCACAATTTTAAAACATACTTTCATTCATAAAATAATAATAAACATAATGTATCCACTGTCATCATAGAAAAACATATCCCAAAATCATATAAACAAAAGCTCCATGAGTGTATACAGATCATGCCGGCGCCTTCCCGCGATCATCACTGGTACCTGAAACACATACACAAAACTCTGTAAGCATAAATGCTTAGTGAGTTCCCCAAAATACCACATAAACACATATCAGCCACTCAAGGCTGTAACTCTGATGACCCTCTGGTCGAATATCTCTGTGGGACCCTCTTGGTCCCATAACTCTGTGGACCCACTGGTCCTAACTCTGTAAACTCTGAATCATGCATATCACATATCACATAGAATCACAACATATCAATAGCATACAAGATACACTGTCACATAGCTCTGATTACCACTCTAGGTAAGGTATAGTGAGAAGACTCACCTTGTGAATCTCGGTAAAATCTCGATATCAGAATACTGCCCTAGCCTCCACCTAGTCACAATAATAAATTTCACTAAATAAATGTCTCTTCACAATTTGGATATTCTCTCATGCAAATCCCTAGAAGGGTAAAAGACCATTCTACCCCTCTATAGGCCCAAGGCCCATTTGTTGACAAACCCTAAAAGTCAACTGTCCATTTTGACCAGACTCGCCGAGTGCATACGACGACTCAGCGAGTCCCATCGTCCCCATAGACTCCTCCCTTTCTAAGCCTCACTCGACTCACTGAGTCACCCCTCAACTCACCGGATCACCACTGGAGTCAGACCCTGGGGCAACCCGGTCCGACTCGTCGAGTCTACCTATGGACTCGGCGAGTTTCCTCCATGGACTTGATCATACAACCTCCTGAGGTCAGATCTGCTTAGCCAAATCATAGATCTAACCCTTAAACACTCAAAAGTCATGTAAAGGTGCAACCTTTACGTGCATGCAACCCAATTCAAGCCTCAAATGGAGAAATAACACTAGAAAGGGCAACCTAGTCTCCAATTGCTTATTTGTTTGCAAAAAGCTAGAAGGTAATGACTCTAGGGACCTCTCATGGTCCAGATCTGATGTCATAACCCCAAAGAGGACCTCATACTCACTAGATCTTTCATAAAATGAGGGTAAAAACCCTAAAATCAAGAAGTCCATCAATATAACACGAAATGGAAAGGTTTATACCTCCAAAGATGATATCACGAGATGATTAGCTCAGATCCAGTCCCCTTCACACTCTAGATTTGTGCTCCTATCTTCCTTCAAGCAAAACCACACGAAAAGATGAAGAAATAGCCTCCTCTTGCCCTCAAACTCACTATCTCAGCTCTCTAGGGTTTCTCTGGAACAAGGTGGCCGCAAATGAAGGCCATAAAGGTCTTTAAATAGGCTCCCAAACCCGGGGATTAGGGTTTTCCTAATCAGCACCGACTCGGCGAGTCAGGTCCCGAATCGTCGAGTCCGTTCGCGAAAATACGCCAATAGATCAGACTATACTCGACGAGTTGAGGCATCAACTCATCGAGTTCCTCAATAAAACAATAAATAAATAATTAAATTAACATACCCGAACTCAGGATGTTACAATATTCGCTTAGAGTGATCTAAGTATGATTAATACAGAGTCTTAGTCTAATGATCATGGTGACTAATGGTAGTCTAGATTCCTCACTAATCTCAATGTCTACATCAAGATATATCAAGCAAGGATCAACCAGACATGACAGTTGGGAGGCAAGATCATTTCGGTATAATAGTTTTACTGAAATCCAACAACCAAGCCAACATGACCATTCTAGACACCTCTCCCGTAAGTAGATTAATCAGTATAATGACTTGGTATTACTGATAAATCTTATTTATAGGTTCATAATAATGACTTATGACTATAAATATAAGTTAAACTGAAAGCAAAAGAGTGTAGCTTAACTTACAGAGATTTTAGCTAAAAACTGTGAAATTACACTTGCAGAACTCCAGCCTGATAGCTACTAGTTGTCGGGCTCTCAAGGACCTCAGAACTAACAAAAATACCCTTAATACTAAGGAAATATTCAGACCAAAACAACTAGAAAATCGAGAGAGAGAGAGAGAGAGAGATATTGGAATGGTGTAGGAGAGAATGAGGGAGATGAAGGCTATTTATAGTGTAGAAAATGACTTTACGTGTCGTGCATAATACTAGGCGCATCGCGCTTTTCCAGTGTGATGGCTCTTATGGTTGTTTGACATGTGTTGTATGAAGATTTGGCAATCTCTTACATTCTAGAAGACTGCCAAGTGTTCGATTTTTATGGAGCGACGTGTCACGTCTGCAACGTGTCATGTCGACTTGACTCTTGGATGAGTGGGCGGCCAACTTGCCACGTGGCGCACTCTGGTGCTGCAATGTCATCGGCACAAGCGTTTTCTCGCAGAACTTCGGATGGCCATAAATTTCGCATACATGCTCTGTTATTGATGTTCTTTATATCCCCGAAATCCTCTCGATGACAACTATAATTTTCATTAAGGTCTCAACATCTAATTCTTGCTCTAACAAAAATTCATATTTAGACCGGTTTACACTGTTAAAGTCTGTGCGAAATTCATAACTTCTTCATACGAACTCTTGACTGCCTTTTTATCGACAGGTTCGTATTCATGAGAACTTCAGTTCTCTTTTAGATTGTTTCGGGTAACAATCAACCAATTAGAAATTTGATTTTTGTGCCCATACTGTTACGCCGAAACTTCAAAAAATCATAACTTCCTCTCCCGAAGTCAGATTTGGACATCTCTATATGCATGCTCTCGGTTGAATGATTACTATGAATTTCATTTAGATCACTTAGGCTAAAAAGTAATTTATCAAAAATTCAGTTTTTACGATATGCAGAGCCGTATCGGTTTAATCACGAAACTTCAAAGAAGCATAACTTTTTCATACGAAGTTGAATTTCAGCGTTCTTTATATGTACAAAATTCTTGTCACATATACTATAACTTTGATTAAGATTATTTATCCTAAATAATCTTCTATCAAAAAGTCACTTTAACGCTTATTATGCCTTAATTGACTAGTTCGAATCTGCGACTATTACTTCAGTGAAGGAAAATATATAATTAGCTCATGTTACATAGTTTCATTTATTGTTCTTTATTGATAATGATACATGTATTTGGGTATTTAATTAAACTGTTTTTCAGTTTTATAACTAATAGGCCCTATACCAGCCATGTTATGTGTAATATTTATTCTAATTCTTACATATATTAGTTATCGTGCTACTTTGGTGATTCCTTATTTTTTATGTTTCTAAATATGTAGGCTTGGAACTCATGCTCGGGCTTATGGATAAATGAAAATATGGTTATTGATATTTGGTAAAAGGTAAAAGGTAAAACATTGTACTTTCAGTTTTTTAATTTTAACATTATTTTGTGTTTGTAATGGTTGTCATCTTGGAACAGAAAAGGTGAGCCCAACCATGCTTATTTGAATTTTTTTAATATACATGTGGCTACTAATTGTAAAATGAGTATCTCAATGGTCTATACAGAGGTGAGATTTAATTGATATCAAGAAATGAATATATAAATGGGTTATAAAGAGGTTTGATTAAGAAAACCAAACAAAGAGTCACTTTACTGAATTGCCTGATAAGGTTTGCAACAATTTGATGTGAGGTTTTAGGTGTTCCTTTTTGCAAATCATTTTCTTTTACTTAACGAATGAATCATTATATGTTGTTGGAAGAAATAGGGTTTATGTTGGAGATCTGGATACCCCTTGGATCGTGTGAATATTTTCCGAACTGATATTTTTACCTTATGTCTGGGTTGCAAAAAATCCAGCCTAGGATAATCCAAGAGGACACTTGCGATTCTAGGCACAGAAATCGTAAACCAAATTGCTAGAAGGATTCTATGTTTGACTGACGAAAAAGAGAGCTAATGATTTTCGTGTGTATCTTCTCAAAGAGAAGAGTAGTTTATTTATATTAAACGAGATTATGGTTTGTCTCTTAGGGTTGGTCGTCATAGGTTGCTTTGGAAGCAAGTATGGGAAATCCGGATTTTAATGAGGATTTAGGGTTTCCAACACTAAGAAATTTCATTAGTTTTACCATAATCACCCTCAAGAATTTGAATTCCCCACTATATTCCCATATGTAAAATTCGAAGAGTTTTTGGGGCGTTACCCCTTGACCCTGCCCACTGACCATGATTTTCGTGTGAATTTCCCACTATATTCCCACTATAGCGGGACCCCAGCCAGTGGCTCTGCCCATTGGACCCCGTTAGGGGCGCTGCCCCTAGACCCCGCCAAATGGGCGCTGCCCCTTTGGAAACCCCGGACCCAGGGCTGCTACCCCTGGACCCCCGACTTCTAATTTGATCTTATACATGCGTGCACTCCGCACAACCCCATACATATATTAGAGTACACATTATGAAGCCCCTTAGCTCACATGTTATATAGTTCCAATTATATAAAATGACATGATGACACTAAAATCGTTCTTTTGTTTAATAATCAAAATACAATGGTCAGTATTTTGTTTGTTTAAGCGGCATAGTGATATTTTGTATAAAATTTGGTTGTTAGGTTTGATTTTCCCTTATTAATGTTCACGTGTTTGTCAACTGGGTTGAATATTTGAATATTTTTGAACAAATTAACAAAACATTATTTCTTACTTTATCGGGTCAACAACATGAGCATATCTACTCATCTGTCCTCTCATATGGTTAGTTTTAACCAAATAGACTATTTAATATGTATTTACATATTTATATAATGTAAAGAATAAAAAAAAATGAGGTCGACAAAAGAGATTGTGTCATCTACACAACAAAACTGAATATATACAACAAATTGTTTTCAAAAATTAATTAAGCATAAACTCCTTAGAAAAACATTTGATCATAGACTTTGTTATAGTTTGTAGAACATACAACGATAGAAAACTAGGGTTTTGTATACTCCTGTTTTGTGGGAATTGTTGTTATTTGTGTGTAAAAATGAAAATATAATTTTGTTAACCTTAAGTATTACTTATAACTTTACTATCAAAGAACTAAAAGTTTCCAATATTATCGTGTTAAAATTTTGATATAATTTATAGATATTGTAAGTGTGTTGCCATTATGGAATTAAAATACACCATCCATATACGTAATCACTTTGTTTGTTAATGTTTTACAGGGGTTAATTGTTGCAATTTGGGTATATTAACATATAGAGTTATAGAATAGCTTGAGAGTAGGATATGTTTTATTTAATGGTATTATTTTAACTTCTTTTTTTATGAATAAATTATTGCCCTTTTAATTGTTATATGAAGCAATCATAGCTTTTGTATGGTTTTTAGGGAAATATACGAAAGATTTTGAAAAACATTAGTTTTTCCTATGGAAAAGTTATTGATTACATCAAAATGAAACTAAAATTTTTATTTTTAGGGCAATTAATGGATCTCCAAATATATGTACATTGTTTGATTATTAACATTTTTGAGTAAATTATACGAAATAATCAATTTTATACAAATGATTAATGATATAGATGTAATTGAATAGATTTGTCATAGACAATGTTATAATTGGAACAAATGAAAGTAGGATGCTATAAAAGAAAGTAAAATCAATACATTTTTTTTACATCGGCCAACCCAACCAACGGACGAGTATAACATTAGCTAATAAGAATCAATGACACTCGTTATGGAATGTTGGGTTATTTCTCAAATGGCCTAATTATTTTATTATTTTGTATTCATGTATGTTTCTTATATGACCTTATTTTATAATTTTAAATAAAACATTGTTATTTTCATGATTGGTTGTCTATGTTTCTTTTATTAAATTTTATATTTCATTATACATCATTGATCATTTTTTCATTAATATAGACATAAAGAGTATTTCTTATATTTTAAAACCATTTTACATATTAATTTTAAATAATGATTATATAATTATCAGACAAAACATCTAACATCGTATAAAAATAACTGTTTTCAAATCAATGATTAAAGATTAAGTTTTTTAAATTTCAATGTTATTTTATTTTGTCATGTAGTATATAAGTTTTAACATAATTTAGTTAATATATAAAACATAAATTAGGGTTCCATTGAACCTAAAGTTAATATATAAAATATAAATTAGGGTTCCATTGAACCTAAAGTTAATATATAAAATATAAATTAGGGTTCCATTGAACCTAAGTTTGGTTCAATAGATTACTTATATGATATGTGAGGCTTAAAACTACCAACCTAAATAGCATACACGATCCGATACAAATATAAGCATAAACTAAATATTATAACATGCACATGTAACATTTTATTTATGTGGTAATGTGTATCACACTTTTTCCATGTAGTTGGCAAAAAATGACTAAAATACGATCACCACAAGAGTGGATACGTCCATTGCATTAAAAACCTTGTTATCCATCTACCGCATAGTTCCCCAATAATACGTGCATGCATACCTCCACCACAACCCAGATCCCTCTATTGCCACCATTGAAAACACAGCCACCCTTACACCGCCACCAATTTAATCAATATCATTGTAAAAACATATATCCCTAAGAGATCAGCACCACCATCAACCGCCGTTCGTCACCATGTCTAGTTTGCCGGAGGACCAACTGAACCAACTTCGGGAAATATTTACAAGATTCGACCTGGACAAAGACGGGTCCCTCACCCACCTCGAGGTGGCGGCCCTCCTCCGCTCTCTTGGCCTGAAACCAACCGGAGAGCAGATCCATAAGCTGTTTAAGAACATGGATTCCGATGGGAGCGGGACTGTCGAGTTTAATGAATTGGTAAGCGCTATGTCATCGCAAATGATGAACGAAGATATTTTGATCAATCAGCATGAGCTTCTGCAGATCTTTCAATCGTTTGATAGGGATGGAAGTGGGTTCATTACGCCGGCTGAGCTGGCAAAATCCATGACGAAGATGGGTCAGCCATTGACGTATCGTGAGCTCTCTGAAATGGTTCGAAACGCCGATACTGATGGCGATGGTGTGATTAGTTTTAAGGAATTCCAAGGAATAATGGCTAGATCTGCAGCCGATTCACTTGGGTTCACGTTGTAATGACTTTGATCTTGAAGGGTAAATACGTAAGTAAATGTAAATGATTATTTCCTTTATCGGTTATGTATTGATCTCTTGTTCATCTTTTGAATCATTTGATCAAGATTCATTACAAGAAAGTTAGTTTTTTATTTTTTGGCTACCGGAAGCAAATTCAAGACGATTTTCGGGTTGCATTTAATTCATCATGGCCATTTAGTGATCAATTCGAGGTCGAAGATACAATTTTATCGTTTGATCATTTTGGTTTCTGTTTCTGTTCGAAGGTTTGATCTACGTTTATGTAAGACAAATGATGACGCAAGTGAAAATGAAAATGGAATGGTTTTGATCAAACAATGTTTCATGGCTCGTGTAGTCGTGTTCATCCAAAAAAACGTCTCATGCGTTTAGGGAAAAAAAACTATAACCAAATGTATCTTTCACAAGGTAATGTCATAATCAATTTTTATATGGACCAATGCAAACTAGTGTGTGAATTAACCAAATAACATCCTTGTATAAAAGATATATTTCTTGAAAATGCAATTTCTATAATAACCATAATTTTTATGGAATCTTTATAGATTTCAATTGATTTTCATATCGAATTTCTACATTCCATATGACTCTATCAATTTTTTCTACAATATATTGAACTATATAAAGTTCAATACAATATTACAAAAGCTAATATATAGTATTTATTGAAAAGTTTAATGACCATTAAACTCCAAATCTATTACATGTCAAAATGACAACTCACAATTGTAGTGTTTTATCAATTGAATGACAACTAGATTTACCACTTCATTCAACACTATCATTAAACTCACCATTATGGATGGTACCACTATGGATGCTCTTATATAGTGTATTACGCGAATATCTATGCGTTGCGCAAAATGTTATACTCTAATTAATATATGTTATTAAAAATAGTTATTATTGACTTTGAAATAATATTTTTTTTTACATTGTAATTACTTTAAATATAGAATAAGATAGATACATATTTAAACTAATAAATCTCAAGAGTGTTTATTCTTGGATAATATAAAATTTCATTAACTTTTAATTTTATTTTTTTGGTATTATTTACCATGATAATTAATCAATTTGTATATCAATCTTTTATAACTGTATTATATTAATGATATATATCCAAATATGCTTTTGTTCTCTAACAATAGTAGTTTGATCTATCATTTTTTCCTCATAAATACATCAATAAATATTTTCTTCCATTCACCTACATAAATAAAAATTTACAATCTATATATAAAATCAGTTAACTTTGAAAAAAATATTTAATTACACGTTTACATAAAGACAAATGTCTGTAATGAAATCATGTGGGTAAGTCGAATTCCGGGTTATCAGTTTGATGTTTGTCACTTAACCGAACCGTATTACTTCCGTTAATCCGCTTTTTGGTTATTCGGTTCAAGTTTGAACCAATTCGGCCTCGTTACTCGGATAGCACACTAAATTCAAATTGTTGCATTTGTCTTCTCCTACTCACGTAATCTCATCAATTTGTTTAATATCATCTTGGTTATTATATTTTGGCAGTCATTAACTTGGTCAAGCTTTGCACTCGCGTACATCGAATCATGTGTATATTGTTGGGTTTTGAGCATTCTAACACTCATATGGTGTACATGCAACCCTAAATACCTTGGATCTATGTTTTCTCTATTATACATGCAAATATCAATTTTCCAAGGTATTGTTCTCACTAGCATAATATAAAGTACATGTAATATAAAATCTAGTAGAATTACATACCTCTTTGTTGTAGCTTGATTCCATGGAGCTCAAGAGCCTAGTGCCCCAAGTGTGACACCTCAAATGGTTCACACAACATCAAAACAACTTCAAATAACCATGAGAAGAGATACTTCACTCTAGAAATCGGTTTGCCCTCTTATGTATCCACTAGTGCCAATTTCACCAACCAATGGGGTCTTTATATAGTGGGCACATTAGGGTTACACCATGTAACCCATGACTTTACCCATTCCTTATGCTCCATGGGCTTTAACCTCCATGGAGTATCCATGGGTCACCACATGGGTTAAACCCAACATAAGGAATCATGGATCATAAGCCCACATATATAAGAATGAATGATTTACACAATCAATCCCCATATATTTAATTAGTCTCTTTTGATCACTAAATTAATTCCAAATTAATTCTTGATCAATACTAATTAAATAATATGATTTCATATTAATATATTAGAACTTATAATATATTAATATGTCACAAATATCCTCTTCTCACAAAAGGTCTATCCAAATGTCCCGATGCCATGCAACCCAAATGGACCATACCGAGTCGGGTCAAGTATATACCAATTATAGTTATGGACTTAGACACTAATCCAACAGTCTCCCACTTGGATAAGTCTAATAACTATTATTGCAAGTACAACTCCAACATGACTAGCAATCGTAGCTCTTAAAAGCTGCTGCCGAACTCTGAACAAATCTATGACGTGTCCATTAGATAAGTGATCATATATTCCTCCATTCTAGATATCATATGGACTGAGACATGGATTATAATCATTCTCTCTGTCCATTTGTTGTTTCCCGATTTCTGATTTATGACAACCGACTAATTGAACAAATGAGGAGTTTACGGCCAGGCAGTATGAGTTTACGGCCAAGACTCATGGTGGCCGTAAACTCCATACTATATATATGGTCCTTAGTCATTTTCAATCACTTTTCACATTTCAAGCCTAGAAATCGGATTTTCTCTCAAGTATCTTAAGAACTTTCATCAAAATCTTCAATCTAGTAAGTAATCTTTCCAATTTCAACTTGATATCCTTCCATATCTAGTGAATATACATGATTTCATCCATGAAATCTCTTCTTTTTTTTAGATCATCAAGTGTTCTTCATTTCACCAAGAACACCAAGAACACACTAGTGTTTTTGGACCTTAATCACCCTTTCAAGCTTCTATATCGTAAGTACTCTCTCCTAAGCTTGTTGTATACTTGTAATACTTGAAGAACACTTAGAAAACATCCATTTGACAAGAACAAAGGGAGTTTACGGCCAAGACCATCTCCCTTGGCCATAAACCCTTAAAATGGTGCCATATTGACCCTAAACTCTTCTAGGAGCTAAACTTGTGAACTAGAATACTTCTTGGAAGACCATTAGACCTTGAAAGCATCTAGAATTCAAGAACAAAAGGTGTTTACGGCCAAGACAATCTCCCTTGGCCGTAAACCCTAATTAGTGATGCATATGGACCATAACTTCTTCCTAAGGCTTAGACATGAGACTAGATCACTACCTTCATGATTGTAAGACCTTATCACACAAAATGATACAAAATACCATGAGTTTACGGTCATAAACTCATAGGGCCATAAACCCATGGGCCGCAAACTCATGGGGGTATTACCATTTGGGCCGTAAACTCCTATGTGAGGCCTTACATCCCTTATATGCAACCCTATGTGGTTTAACACTTCATTACAAGTGTTTCCTAGTCCCTAACGTTGTTCCATTTCATGATCAGATGTTTTAAACACTAATTATATCCATATATGTATCATTATATGTTAATAGGATCCGTTGTGTTCAAGACTTCACTTGACACTTAGCATCCTACACCAATCTTACATTTGAATAACTTACAACAGGTAAGTTCATACCCCCGCATTTTCATAGTTTTTACTGTTTTAAGGGGGGGAATACAAGTCTAGCACAAAGATTTTGTGTTATAACAAATAATTTCAAATGGATTACAGTTATCAAAACAAATGGTTTCAAACATCTTATCGAAATGAATTTCAGTATCATCAAATCAAGTGGTTTTAGGTGATTGTTTCAAAAAGACATCAAGTCACCAAAAATGGATTTCAAAATATGAAACTTCTTTTAAATATTTTATAAACTTATATTTTTCCCCAAAAATCATACTAGTATACATATATTTATATAAATAAGATTTAAAAGATTTAGGACTGATAACCCACTTTGGTTCCTTTTCCTTGTTTGGATGTGGGATTATAAGTATCAGTTATTTGTCCGAGTGTCATTTAAATTTTACTTATATATATTGTATATGTATACAAGTATAAAAGTTTATTCATTTAGTTTCAATTACCATTTGTAACAATTTGAGCAAGGGGTTGTATTCATTAATACTAAGTATCAATACATAAAGTACATATAAATTATAATAGGTATAATTTATGATTCACAGAACATTAGTTCATGATTCAAGCATACTAAAGTACATTGTTTTACAAAAACAAAGGTTTAATTCAAAACTATCCAAGCGTATACATTCTTTCAGATACAAGTTAAGAGCACTAATTCAAGAACATACTAGTAATCATTTATTTCAGAATGATTGAGTTTTCATAATTATTATACATGTAACGTTTATATGCTTTTATGAGTCAAGTAGTACAGTTTATTTAATTCATTTTAAACAATATAGTAAAGTCCTGATATTATGA
Source organism: Lactuca virosa (assembly GCF_052849685.1). Taxonomy (NCBI): domain Eukaryota; kingdom Viridiplantae; phylum Streptophyta; class Magnoliopsida; order Asterales; family Asteraceae; genus Lactuca; species Lactuca virosa. The sequence continues at coordinate 276,266,546 of NC_136429.1, forward strand.
CCAGAGTCTCCAGCAGGGGATCGAAACAATGTGTGTATAGATCTATATTGGGATTGACAACCCCGCACTCGAACTGCTAGCTACAGTCAGGCATACACGCCTGTGAGTGGCAATTATTATCATCAACTTTCAGCGCACTCATAGCGTTGGGTCAGGCCACCTAGTCAGTATGGTTATAATAACTCATTAAAAGATATTAACAATACGTTAGTGTATAGTTAACTAAACTTATGTACTATTTCAAAGTACTAGTTTACCAGATACAGTTTACAGTAATACATTACAGTTTACAATTACAGTTAATGAATTCAGACATACTCATAGATACAAGTTTACTAAAGGATTACAAATACAGAACATTGGTTTACAAATAGAACAGTTTTATGCAACTAAAACTACTTTTCATATACAACATAAATATAAGGTTTTCTGGAAACAGTTACATATTCAAGAAAAAGAAGACATTCTTTCAAAACATAAATACGTATGCACTCACTCAACTTTATGTTGATACTCTCTTTTCAAATTACTTGTATTCTTAGGGAACTAGTAGGCAGGTACACCCCGAGCTTTTGAGAAGATGGAGCTATTTATGTCTTATCTTCTTCTTTTGTACAACTATTTAGTTTCATAATACAAGGTTGAAACACATGTAAATATTTATACTTTTTAAATACATTGGTTGTTTGTACTCTGATTACTATAATGCATGTGTTGTGATACTACAAATGAAGTCCTCCACCCCCGGGCGATTCCGCCGTCTGGTTTGGGGGTGTGACAGATTGGTATCAGAGCCAGGTTTATAGTGAACTCAGTATATCAATCCATAAAAGATATACAAACTATAAATACATTTGGGGCTAAGAGCTCTAACTACAAGTATACTTTTAAAAATTTTAGTTATTTTTACAAGAAGTATACCAACACTTATCTACAAGTACAATATCAAATCATAAGAACTTAAAAGTATTTGGATGTTGAACATTACAGTCAAACCTGGACAGTTATGTAATCATATCTGGGATTAATATAGCCTGATCAACTATATTGATTTGAGATATGACCAACATGTGTTTGGGAGTGATGATAGTGTTGTGGCATGTCTAAAACTTACCAACTATACATATATTCAGAAGAACTTTAGAACAGAACATAAAGATTAAAATGCTATAGGGGTATTTTAGGCACTATATACGAATAACACACATGTGAAATCAGTTGAACAATCAAGGGTAGAACTATAAATATTAAGGGTATATTACAATTATATATAATTAAAGTTATATAGACTTAGAATATGTGATTTGGCTTCATTTCCTGTTCCTTGTTTGGTTGTGGATTTAGAGCCGGGTCATTTAATCGAAGGTCGAATATAACCAAGTTATATATAATTAATATGCACTTTATAGTTATAGTAATATCTAGAACAAGTTGTACTTAGTACATTATTTGTTAATTGTAGGTCTTTCTTGTAGAAACTCATTGTTACTAACTATATCCTATATCTCTTATCCCTATTCTCGCTTAGATAACAATGGTTGGATTTCACATACCCGGAGACCCTTATTTCCCTGATCAAGAACAAGATGCAGAGCCAGAAGAAAATCACGAAATTCCCTAAGATGATGATTTTGCAGAAAACTTTCCTGAAGACAATGATTCCGAATCAGAAGCCTATAATCCACCACCAATTTCTCAAATCCTAACCCTCGTCCAGTTTTAAGGTCCGACGCCTCTATGGGTAGAAAGCTTGGAAACATGGAGTCAAGAGAAGGGTCAACCAATGCCTTACAATGGAGACATAAGCTTCTAGAACTTAAGCGAAGGAGGTTCAACAGACAGAGTTCTGCCGATTATAGTCAGCAGAGTTGCTCGAAATGAAATTCAGGGTAGAACAGCCATCAACCGAATCAGGGAAGTTGATGCCAATGTGAGAATTAATACAGTCAGTATTAATCGTCTTGAATATGCTCGTGAGAGAGATACAAGGGACAATGAATCTCTATTGCAAGCATTAGCTGAAACTCGAGCTGAAGTCATAGAGCTGCGAGCACGCCTGACAGTGTATGAAAGACATCTGCTTGCTATGGAGCGTCAAATGGATGAGATGAGGTTTCATCCAAATGATACCCGTCGCCATTAGGAAATACTCTACATGTTTCCTATTTCACTCTTTTGGTTATAGTTAAGTCTATGGATAGGTTTTAGAGTTATTTTTCAAGTTTTTCAGTAAGACCACGAAAAGTATATTTTCGATAGGTCTGTATGATGTCGATATTTTTCTCAGAATTTGGTGTATTGTAGACCTGTCTAGGGTCAAGTTTTCCAGACTTATGTATTCAATATGCCAATTTAATCGACATGCATTTTCTTAGTAATTGAAAAATAACCATTCACTTTCATATTATTCAGTTACAAGTTATACTTGTCATAGACTTCTATTTCCAATTCATTCCAAGATTCATATCGAACTATATGTTTTAGTTCAGAGATATCAGAATTCATATTCATGATGGGTTTCGAGCAATACATCATTCCTATGGTGTACATGCAAACCCTAATAGCTTTTGGATCTAGTTTGTCTAATGAACATGCAATTGAATATCCAAAGCTATAAACCCTAGATCTAATAAAATATAACTGAAATTAGGGTTTAGATCTTACCTTTGATTGTTATATAGCAATAACAATCAATCCTTGGCTTCAGAAAGCTTAGTGCCTCAAGTGTTGCACCTCTAATGGAGTCACAAACACCATTAAGCAACTTGGATGAAGAGGGAGGAGAGAGGAGGCACCAAAAACGGCTGGAAACCCTAAAGGATTAGTTATCCACGTTTTTGGGGCATAGGGGTCCTTTATATACATGTATGCTATTAGGGTTTACAACTAGGAAACCCTAATCTAGCTGCTTAAGCCTTAAGCAATCCAATGGACCATTCCAGAAGGTCCCTGGACGATTTCTTTATGGACCTCCATATAGAATTCGTCCATTGCCATCTAATGGATCCTAAGCCCAACTTTGTAACTATCTTATAATTACAATATCAATCCCCTTAATTTAATTAATCTCTTTTAGCCACAAAATTAATTCTTAATTAATTCTTGACTAATATTAATTAAACTATATGATTTCTCCTTTAATATATTATTCTCATAATATATTAATAAATCATAATTAAACCTTTCTCTCCTTAATTCATCCTACATATTGCTATGGTGAAGGCAACCCAAAAGGACCATGCTTATAATCGGGTCAAGTACATACCAAAATAGTTATGGACTTAGACACTAATCCAACAGTCTCCCACTTGGATAAGTCTAATAACTATTTTGTATAACTTCAGAACCTGATCAGCAATCGTAGCTTTCAAAAGCCGCTGTCAACTCTGATCTTATCAGATACACGTGTCCTTTAGATAAGGGATTATATATTCTTCCATTCTCAAGATATCGTATAGACACAAGACATGAATTTGATCATTCTCTCTATACAGTTTCCCGACTTTCGATTTATGACGACTGACAACAGACTACAATTGAACACATCAAATTAGTCCCGGCTTGGCCAAGCGCTTAGGGTGTCATCACTAAATCATCGAGGGGCCCACAGATATCGCTTTTATCCCACTTTGGGTAAAAGGAATGGATAAACTTTGACTCAAATGCTCGCTTGCATTTACTGATTGAATCACACACAACAATAAGTTTTATAACACCAAGTTACTGGTGCGTTTACTTATCATTAATGTGCAACCGAACAGCAAATGACAATTCACACGTCTCGGTTTCAAGAATATACAATGTTATCGTCTCACAATTACTCATGATAAAAACCATGAAGTGATTCAAGTGAGCGTGGGTTTGATCCAATACTCTAATCTTATCAAAGCACTCATGAACTCTGCAGCAAACTTGTGCTATGTCTAATTACTTCAGACAATCTACAGACAGATTCATGACAGTCTTCCTTCATACCTACTCCCAACGTATGACCGACTGTGGAGGTTCGAATAACCCAGTTATTCTGGAAGTCAAAACATGCAGAGTGAAACACAATAATAATATTAATCCTATATGGCCCCAAAAACTTTTGAGCGTAAATAAAAACACTTTTATTTAAACACCATATTGATTACTCATTATTCATTGCTTACTGTTTCAGAAAATTAACTTATTACTCGAATTATAACCACAATTGTCCCATGCTCCAAGCATGCACACTTTGGTTTCCTATGGTCCATACTTTGTGAAATAGATCAATTGAAAAACGTTTCCAATGAAACTCATTTCACAATCCCCAATCCTTATTATTAGTATAAGAATACCAAATTCTTGCCACTTTTAGAATATGTCAGATTCTAACATTTTATGCAATGATTCTTTCGTAATGTCATAGCACAAAAGTCATAAAGACTCGGCCAATGAAATCACAAGGTACTCTATCAGAAATTGTTACAAAACAATTATATAGATGTGATGTCTCTCACTCAAAGTACATTCCTTCGAACATCCTTTTTGCATAAAAGTTTCTAATCTAGAAATAAATTCTTAATATCCAACTCCCAGTAATGGAAACATTTCCATATTTTCCATATGACAACTCATTCTTAATAGAATCTTATCTATTCATAATAATGTCAATATATTCCATTCATTACTATACTTCCAACTACTCACAAGCGACAAATCCTCAGTGAACCTCAGATCGTCCTTTGATAGTTGTTTAATTATTTTAGTCAAAACTGATTCTAGTCCCTTTTTCCCTCTTAATGCCCTAGACATTTGGAAAATTTTAGAACGGTCAAATATTATAGCATATGCAATCGATCCTATACTCGAAGCGTATTGGACACGATGCATAATGTCTCACATAAAGACGTGATACTTTATCATCCTTCTGCCATAATATTTTATGTGCCACGTTCCCATAATTCAAACTATGAAGAGGGATGCCGTAATCATAATCGAATTTTGAGAATGCACTATGTATCCTTGACTAAATTTATTAACGTTTCTCGATCTAAGCTTTAGAATTTTTGAAACGAAGTATAATATTCTCTCCCTTAATTATAGCAAAACAACTTTTCAACCTTTGCAACTTTGCAAAGTGAATCTTTGTTTTCTATAATTAATATTGCTAACTTGCAATACATACCATAATAATCATGCTCCCACTAACATGATGATTATTTTCTTACCAGCATAACACTTATGCTCCCACTAGCTTTGACATGTATTTAGAAAACAATTGAACTTCCAGAAAACAATGCTTATTGAATTCCTTAAGTTCATATTTCTAATACCTAATGCTTTGATAAGCCTTTATCTAAGCTTTTTAAGCTCATACACCTTTGCCTCAGATAGCTCACATGTGTGTCTAAACAATTCAGAATTTATGTTACTAAGTCCCAGATGTTCAGACTAATTGCCAAATCTCACAATTCGAACTATGAAGAGGGATGCCGTAATCATAATCGAATTTGAGAATATAATTTTCACAATTGCAATCTTCTTAAAATCTCTCTTAGTGAAAGCATTTCCTTACAATCATTTTCATGAAGAAGGGAACCCTCATGACACTTAGATTTTAAAGCGTATGTGTTCCTATCCATGTGAATTTGTCAAAACCAAAGTTTGCGACAAATCCAAACTCATATGGACCGAACGTGCTCAATCTCGATTTCTTGCCTCATGGTAACATGAATGCCCACCATGTCTTCCAAGCAACTCACCCTTTCATATCAATGTACTTTCCATTGATCAAGGTGCTTTGTCTTTATGTATTCAAATGAGAACTCATAGAACTCACATGCATATTAACTCAATTGGAATGGCACAGAAAAAGAGTATGTCATCCACGATAGGCTTTAAACCTCAAGTTGTGTGCTAGTGATGATCAACTAGGTTTAACTCTTGATTTGTTCTTGAAACCTTTCAAGACCATTAAGACTCCCACTGACTCCTTGACATATAAGATTCTCTTGTCAAGAAACATTCCTTGACAAAACAAATATTCAAGAGTTAGTGTAGTTTTTATCAAGACTATCACTTCACATAATTGGTTCTAGTTGGTCTTTGTCTTATCCAAGACATCACAACTTACCAATCTCAAATGTGCAGGAATAAGAAGACTTTTTCCAATTCCACATTTGTTGAGTGTTATAAACCTACTAAAGACTGGTCACTCAATTCATAATCTTGGAATATAACTCTAAGACTTGATATTGGAACGAAGTATGATTGACTTCTTGATTTTAACCATTTCTACAATTCTCGATTCCTCTTCTTAGACATACAAATGCACTAAGACTCACTTGGAGAATCAATTGAGATATGGTTCTTAATCATTAAGACTTATCATAAAACACAATAAAAGGTACTCTCCCTTCTTCTTAGAATAGAGAAACTTTTATCTTTCTGCCTATTTGATTCTTCTTATTCGTTCTGCTATTGATTGAAACTCTTTCAATCAACTCAGAATTATTCTTAATCTTATAAGTATAACCATATTTACTAAACTTTAGTAAATCATGACGAATATCTTTATCACTCTTGTGATGGACTTGATCAATGCACAACCTAGTGTACTCGATCTCCTAGTCCTTCTCTTGACACTTTGTCAAAGAATTAGTCTAATTTCCAAATATGAAGTTTTTCATTCATGACGCAACCAAGTTACATGACTCCAAGTTTCTGTCCAACTGAAACTTGGGCGATGAGAATCTTCCCTTATTTGGCAAATTCTCGACATTTCCACAAATAACATAATAAAGAATCCATTATTGCTAACAATAGAAACAATCAAACATTAATTTTTCATACACACCATTGCAAGGATAAATAAATAAGACAAAATCAAAATTTATTTTATTGCGGAAAAAATTTTGTCCTTATAATGCAATTCAACTGAAAAACTATGCTATTTCATATTTCTTATCATTCTATCCTAACTCTAGAGTAGCAGCTCAAAAATCTGATCCTCGAGTCCTATGCGATCGAAATCCATTTCTTCATGATCAGATTTAGCACGCTTCTTCCTTAAGCTTCCTCTCTTTTCTTCGATCTTGTAAAAACATCAAAATGTAATCTTATCACATCATGTATTAAGAATCAAAGAATAGGAACTTATAGAGTTAGTTAATAGATTTTACCTGAAGTAGAGCCATACTTCTTGACTTTCCCATCTCTTAGATCTCTCAGGTAAACAGGGCAGCTTCGTCTCCAATGTCCCTTCTCTTGGCAGTAGAAGCAGATGGACTCTTTTGGAATGGCACAAGGAACTATCTCAGAATTTACCTTTTCTGGATTTCCAATGTCACCATTTTCAATGTCCACTGAAGTTTGGGAGTTTGGTTTACCAGACAAATTTGCTCGATCAGCACGCCAAATCATTTCTGATTCAGCAGCTATAAGAAAATAGGTCAAATCAATGAGGGTCACGTCATGGTCCATCATATAGTACTCTCTAACGAACTCACTATATGATTCAGGAAGTGACTGAAGAACCCAGTCAACAGCCAACATTTATGAGATATCGACACCCATCATCCTTAACCTATCAATGTGTGACTTCATCTCTAAGATGTGTGCACACACAGGTTTCCCATCTTCGTGTTTACTTGCCAAAAGGGCTTGAGTGAGCTTGAACTTTTCAAGCCTTTGAACTTGTGGGTTAGGGAGAATAATTGGAGGAGGTGGAGGAAGTGAAGCATGACTCTCATTTCCTTGATCGTATCGTGGAACGTCATCTTCATTTGGAAAGCTTGTTCCAAGGGACTTGGGAAGACCATTGTAAGATTTAGACATCTACAAAACGGGAGAAAAATCAAGTTAGTTGATAAAAATCCTTGATGTAACACCCAAATGAAACATCAAGGCTAGGATCCAACACAATACTCTACAACCTATAAGAGGGATGCCGTAATCTAGTTTCAAAATATTTGAAGGTAGGTAAATGACGATTTACCAATTCCCACCATGAAAAACAAAAAAGAAGTTTAAGTTTTAAATGAACTGAAACTCCTAGATCTTTTGAGATTCATTGAACTTTTCAATGGCATGTTTAATCTCGATTATGCCCTTCTATTTGTGACTGGGATGCCGAGGATCACAAATAAGGTGTGAATAACCATACGAATCTACGTGATGCACTCAATGATACTATCACCTAATCAATGTGCCGGTTAACCACACACGCTCCATTGATCTATGATAAACATCGAGCCACCCTTCACTACCAATGTCAACCCCAAATTACTGTGTCGGTTAACCACACACGCTCCACTAACGTTTGACAAGGGTACGAAGTGTAATTCCATGGATTAGCATACAATTATACATTTTTCCTAAAGTAACTAGAATTTAGGAATTTGTAAAAGCATGTAGTTACTTTGTACTTCATTATACTTATAATGGAAGGTTTCGTCCTATCCTACCCGTTCGGCTAACGACCCTCCACTAGTCAAGAGTGCGGTGGGTAAGAGTGGATACCCATTCAATCACCATTTTATAGGCAATTTCCTTAAACACCCCTTATAGACCAGCTTCATGAATGAGGCCTACTAACGGTAAGACTGACTCTTTACTCATATATATAATATTAGAGTTTTAATGTTACATATATATAGTGTAGGGTGTATTTTAAACTTTTAAAATACTAGGTGGTTCAATTTAATAAATTATACTTTTAATTTAATCAAATGTAAACCAAAACTTTATGGAATTATTAAATCTCTTTTAATTATACACTTTAATTAATTAATAAAACCATAAAGGTGTAATTTGAACTTTTTCAAAAATACGAGGGTTTTAGAATTTAACATTTCAAAATTAAACTTTTAATTAAATTTTAAATTCCAAAACTTGAGGGCAAGTTTTGAAACATTTCAAAACATTAGAGTTTAGAATTTAAATATTTCAAAATTAAACTTTTAATCAAAAATTTAAATTCCAAAACTTGAGGGCAAGTTTTGAAACCTTTCGAAACATTAGGGTTTAACTATTTAAATTTCAAAAAAAAAACTTTTAAGTTCAAATTTAAACTATAAAACCTAAAGGGGAAAATTGAAACTTTTTCACAAGATAATTCAAATCTAAATTACAAATAATCAATCTTTATCTAATAAAACAAAAAATTATCTAAATTTTGACAATTATCTTCTATTTTGGCAAGGATAATCTCCAAATATTGATAAAAATCGGATTTTATTAATAAAAAACGTTTATTGTAAGTATTCCAAGCCAAAACAGCAACAAAATTGCCAAAAAACGCTGCCAGACTCGCTGACTCGTCGAGACAGCACTGGACTCGTCGAGTACCCAGTGGACTCGGCGAGTTCAGTCATTGTGACAACCCGAAATTTCTATTATGTACAACCATTCACTTCAATAGGAGTCAAAACTGTTTCTGCTAATTTTCAAGATTTTTGGAATAAGTTTGAGTATTTTAAGATTAGTACTCCAGGAGATAACAGGAGAGAGGATGCCCTAGGGTTTATTGTGCAACAATAATGTCCCAAAACTCCAAGAGTTTGGAGTTTACGGCCTAAACAAACGTGTTTACGGCCGTAAACCCTAAAAGAGGGTATAAATATGACACTTAGTCATTATTTATCACTTTTCACAATTTCAAGATCCAAAACTCAATTCTCTCTCAAGTATCATCGACTTTTCTTCTTGATCTTCAACATTGTAAGTGTTTCTAGCCCTAAAAAGTTGATATCTTACTTAATCTAGTGATCTAACATGATTCCATCCGTGAAATCATTCCAAAAGTGTAGATCTTCAAGTTTCACCAAGAACACCAAGAACACACACTAATGTTCTTGGACTTTTAGCACCTTTTCAAGCTTCTACCTAGTAAGTACTTCTATCCTAGAGTATTATATAGCTTGTTACACTTCTAAACATCAAGAAAACACCCAAGAAACCAAGGATCAAAGGTGTTTACGGTCCAAGATGTTCTTGGACCGTAAACCCCAAAAAGGGTGCCAAAGTGTGCCCTAGTCCCTTCTAAGCCTTGGAAACTAGCCTAGATCCCTTCCTTGATGTGCTTAGTACTTGAAAACATCAAAATACCATAAACCATTTGGGTTTACGGCCGTAAACCCAAAGGGAAATGGTCTAAGGACCGTAAACTCCTAAAAGGAGTGAAATGGTGCGCTAATCTCTTCCTAAGGCTTAAACATGAAGTAGGAATGCTTCTTGTGATCTTTAAGGCTTCAAAACACAAAATGGTCAAAGAAAAATGAGTTTACGGTCGTAAACTCATGGGTTTACGACCGTAAACTCAATGAGTTATGGTCACAAAACCGTAAACTCAAATAAAGGGTCCCCTTGAACCCTAAACTCAATAGCAATGTCCTACAACACTTAGATGCAATCCTTAGGACTTATAGCACTTAAATAAGGTGTTTTACATGTCCTAGGATGTCTTAACTTTGTTAATTAGTTGTTTAAAGACTAATTGGATACATATATGTGATATTATATGTTAAACTAGGATCATTGTGTGTGTACAAGTCTTCACTTGACACCTAACATCCTATACATTCCGTTCATCCAAACCACTCACTACAGGTGAGTTCATACCCCTTAATTAACCTTTTAAATGTTTTTAAATGCTTTTATGGGGGGGGGGGAATACAAGTTGAACTATTATAGTTATTATATCAATCACATGTGATTAATAACTACCAAACAAGTGGATTTCTTACTTTTCAAACTGTGTTATCAAACTGTTTTACTTCAAACTATTTTACAAACTCTTTTACTTATCAAATACTTTTATTAAACTCTTTTAACTTATATTCTGTGTATCTATATGGATATAATTATATAAGTAGGATCGAAAGGACTTAGGACTGATAGCTCACCTTACTTCCTGTTCCTTGTTTGGTTGTGGACTTAGGGTATTCTGGTTATTTGTCCGAAGGTCGTTTGAATCCTAGTTATATATCATGTATATGTGTATAGATATAAAAAGTTACTTCTTTCATTCAGTTCAATGCCTTTAGGTAGCAAGGGTATACAAACATGTTCATATACACAAACAACATTACTAGTAAACTATAATAGGTATAGTTTAGGAAGATACTATTACTAGAACAATGAAACATACAATGAGTCAGTTCATTCATGAGTAATACATAGTGATGAGAAACAAACATAATACATAGTGATGAGAAACAAACATAATACATAGTGATGAGAAACAAACATAATACATAGTGATGAGAAACAAACATAATACATAGTGATGAGAAACAAACATAATACACAGTGATGAGAAACAAAACATACAGGCTAGACAGAGAAAGAACACACAATACAGCTAGCACATACATATACATATACATATACATTACTTACAGTTATGTGAGCCACTTAACGGGGGCATGGCACTACCTGTCATGACCCGTTTTGTATCCAGAATCTCCTTAAGTGGAGAGCGTATGAGTTTGTGTATAGATCTATACTGGATTGACTATCCTACACCTTGATGCTCGCTACAGTGGGACTTGCAAGTCTACGGGTGCCAAACGTCATTTCTTACGACGTCTTACATCGTCGTTTTTCTATAGAGTCGGTAGCAGGATACAAGCCGATCACATGGTACTTTAAATAACAATTGGTTTAAAGTAATTAGTACATCAGTAGTTACTTAATACAGCACTACAGTACTATTTCATTTTCCCTTTACATTTACTTTGTGATATTCACACAATAAACAATAATGTAAAAACTATATTTTTGGTTAATGATAGTCAGATTTGGGAAAATACACACTCTTACAAGAGACACACACACAGAGACTAGATGCCTTGGTAGAAGGCTACTTTTAGTAGGAAACATAGGGTTTTCTAGGAGAGTTCAAACAATTACAAACTTTTACAAAACTTATACATTATAGACTTACAAACACTTTCATACAAATACAGACACTAATATACTTATGAACTCACCGGCTTTAAAGCTGATAAACTCTTTCAAAATAACTTGTATTCTCAGGTCACCAGTAGACAGGTACCGGTGCCAGGTTTTGAGAAGATGGAGCTCGTTCAAGACTCATCTTTTATTTTTGATGTATATTTTTGGTGTCTATATAACTTGACAGAACACACTTGTATGAAATTATATTATTAATGCAATGGATGATGTTGTTGCTTGTTTACTACTTTGCATTGTTGTGATACTGAACATGACGTCCTCCACCCCCGAACGTTTCCGCCGTTCCAGTTTTGGGGTGTGACAGTCATGGACTCGGCGAGTCCAGCCCCAAAATTAAAAAAAAATCGTTTTTCAGCCAATTTTCGATCAAGCAAGCATCAAATTCACTAACAAACAGCCCTAGGCTCTGATACCACTGATGGGTTTCGAGCAATACATCATTCCTATGGTGTACATGCAAACCCTAATAGCTTTTGGATCTAATTTGTCTAATGAACATGCAATTGAATATCCAAAGCTATAAACCCTAGATCTAATAAACTATAACTGAAATTAGGGTTTAGATCTTACCTTTGATTGTTATATAGCAATAACAATCAATCCTTGGCTTCAGAAAGCTTAGTGCCTCAAGTGTTGCACCTCTAATGGAGTCACAAACACCACTAAGCAACTTGGATGAAGAGGAAGGAGAGAGGAGGCACCAAAAACAGCTGGAAACCCTAAAGGATTAGTTATCCACGTTTTTGGGGCATAGGGGTCCTTTATATACATGTAGGCTATTAGGGTTTACAACTAGGAAACCCTAATCTGGCTGCTTATGCCTTAAGCAATCCAATGGACCATTCCAGAAGGCCCCTGGACGATTTCTTTATGGACCTCCATATAGAATTCGTCCATTTCCATTTAATGGATCCTAAGCCCAACTTTGTAACTATCTTATAATTACAATATCAGTCCCCTTAATTTAATTAATCTCTTTTAGCCACAAAATTAATTCTTAATTAATTCTTGACTAATATTAATTAAACTATATGATTTCTCCTTTAATATATTATTCTCATAATATATTAATAAATCATAATTAAACCTTTCTCTCCTTAATTCATCCTACATATTGCTATGGTGAAGGCAACCCAAAAGGACCATGCTCATAATCGGGTCAAGTACATACCAAAATAGTTATGGACTTAGACACTAATCCAACAATTCACTCTTGATATCTTATCATCTTTGTATCTTTTGACTTTTATAGAAAAAGATGCCTCATCATAGAAATCCAAGACGTCATAATGTAAATGAACCGCCGGTGCCACCTCCGCCACCACCTCCTCAGTTTGACCCCGCTATGTTCCAAGCGGCGGTCACGGCGGCTGTAGCTGCTGCCATGTCTCATATTAATACTTCTGGAGCTAGTGGTTCAGGAGCTGGTGCAAATCCTTCTAACCATGGCGAAGGTCATGGGCACTCGCGAGAGTGCACTTATAAGGATTTTTCCAATGCCAAACCCAGGACCTTTAATGGAACTGGAGGAGTTATGGCATTAAGGCAGTGGATAGAGAAGACAGAAGCAATTTTCGAAATCTGCTCCTGTCCTGACAACAGCAAAGTCAAGTTCGCTGCTTGTACTTTTTCGGAAAGAGCTTTGACGTGGTGGAATGGTCACGTTAAGTCACTTACTCTGGTAGTGGCTAATTCAATCAGCTGGGAGAACTTCAAGGGTATGCTTATGCGGGAATATTGTCCGTGAGGCGAAGTTCAGAAACTTGAGGAGGAGCTCTGGGGTCTCTCAATGGTTGGTTATGATATATCAACCTATACTAGTAGATTTTGTGATCTGGCAATTCTTTGCCCGGATATGGTTGTTCTAGAGAGCAAAAAGATTGAGAGGTATATTTGGGGACTGTCGCCCCAAATTCAATCTAGTGTTTTAGCTTCAAGGCCTATTACTTTTGACATTGCTAAAGAGCTGGCACAATCTCTTATAGACCATGGAGTCCATCAACACTCAGTGGTTGCTATGCCAGAACAACCAAAGGGAAACAACAACAACAACAATAACAACGACAACAACAAGAAGGGTCGGAACAAGAGGAAGGGCAAGTTTTCACAGGATTCCTCAAAGAAACAACAGCTGACTACAGTCAACGCTGCTACTGTACCTGCTGCTGTTCCTATTAATCCAGCACCAGCCAAGCCTTATGCTGGAAACCTCCCCAAGTGCAACAAGTGTATTTTTCGTCATAATGGGAATTGATGGGAAATGCAGTGTCGTAACTGCAACCGGAAATGGCATACTGCCCGATTCTGTAGAGCACCACCCCAACGACTTAACCAAGTACCTGCTGCTGGAGTGGTTCAAGCATGCTATCAATGTGGTGAAGTGGGGCATTTCAAGAGAGATTGTCCTAAAGCTGGAAATGCAGGTGGAGTGGGGAGAATTTTAGCTTTGGGCTAGGAAGAAGCAGTGGCAAATCCCGCAGTAGTTACGGGTATGTTCCTTCTCAACAACACTTATGCATGCATTCTATTTGATTGTGGTGCTGAGAAGAGCTTTGTGAGCCATAATTCAAACAATTGCTAAATCAAAACTCTCAACCATTAAAAGAAACATTCACAGTCGAAATGGCTAACGGGAAATCCGAATCCACCAACGAAATATACATAGGATGTACTCTTACCTTGAATAACTTTTCGTTCCCAATAGACCTTATGTCGGTCTCTATCAAGAGTTTCGACGTCATAATAGGTATGGATTGGTTGTGTCCTAACCGTGCTGACATCCTATATTATGAAAAAGCCATTCGTCTGAACTTGCCAACTAATGAAACTCTTGTTATTTATGGTGACAAACCCGGAACGAACCTCCATATCATTTCTTGCATTAAGGCACAGAAGTACCTTCGCAAAGAGTATTGTGCTTTCTTAGCTCACGTGGTAGACAAAAAGCAAGAAGTGAAAGATATCGCAAAAATTCCTGAAGTCTGTAACTTTCTCGACGTTTTTCCTGATGATCTTCCAGGATTGCCTCCCGAACGACAAGTCGAGTTCAGAATCGACTTAATTCCAGGGGCTACCCCTGTTTCCAAATCTCCTTATCGTCTTGCACCTTCAGAAATGCAGGAATTATCCAGCCAGCTTAACGAACTCCTTAGCAAAGGTTTCATAAGACCAAGCTTCTCACCCTGGGGAGCACCGATTTTATTTGTGAAGAAAAAGGATGGATCATTCCGTATGTGCATAGACTATCGCGAGCTGAATAAACTTACCATTAAGAATCGATACCCTCTGCCTCGCATTGACGATCTGTTCGACCAGCTTCAAGGTGCGAGCTACTTCTCAAAAATAGACTTAAGATCCGGGTATCACCAGTTACGGATTTTGGAGGATGACATTCCCAAAACCATGTTCATAACTCGTTATGGTCATTATGAGTTCGTAGTGTTGCCATTCGGATTGACGAATGCACCTGCTGTGTTCATGGATTTAATGAACAGAGTGTGTCGTCCATTCTTGGACAAATTCGTCATAGTCTTCATTGACGACATCCTTATCTACTCATGAAGTGAAGAGGATCATAGCCAACATCTTCGTCAAGTTTTGCAAACTCTTAGAACAGAGAAACTTTATGCGAAGTTTTCAAAGTGTGAATTTTAGATCAGAAAGGTTGATTTCCTAGATCACGTGGTCAGTTCAGAAGGAATACACGTCGACCCTTCCAAAATAAAGGCAATTGAAAACTGGTCAGCACCCAAAACACCTACATAAATTCGTCAATTCTTAGGTCTTACTGGCTATTATCGTAGATTCATCCAGAGTTTCTCTCAAATATCTAAACCTCTTACCACTCTGACGCAAAAGGGTGTAACTTTTAGCTGGGGAGAAAAACAAGAAACAACATTCCAAACGCTGAAACGAGCCTTGTGTAGTGCACCAATCTTGTCTCTCCCTGAAGGGACAGAGGATTTTGTAGTGTACTGTGTTGCTTCAAATCAAGGGCTTGGATGTGTTCTTATGCAAAGAGGAAAGGTGATATCCTATGCCTCAAGACAGCTAAAGACACATGAAGTCAACTATACAACACATGATCTTGAGCTAGGAGCAGTGGTATTCACTCTGAAGATCTGGAGACATTACTTATATGGCACGAAATGCACAGTATTCACGGACCATAAAAGTCTCCAGCACATCTTCAATCAGAAAGAGCTGAACATGAGACAACGACGGTGGGTGGAGCTACTGAACGACTATGATTGTGAGATTCTTTATCACCCTGGTAAAGCTAACGTTGTAGCTGACGCCCTTAGCAGAAAAGAATACTCGGGACGCCAAGTAAAGTCGTTGACCATGAAAATCCATTCACATCTGTCCACACATATCAGAGAGGCTCAATTGGAGGCCTTAAAACCTGAAAACGTGGCAGGTGAAGCCTTGAGAGGAATGGATAAAAATTTCAAAGTCAAGGATGATGGAGTCTATTGTTTCATGAACCAGATCTGGACACCTTAGTTTGGTGGTTATAGAGACGTAGTCATGAATGAAGCCCATAAAACCAGATACTCCTTTCATCCAGGTTCAGACAAGATGTACCTGGACATCAAAAAACTATACTGGTGGCCAAACATGAAGGCCGAAATTGCTACCTTTGTGGGCAAGTGCCTTACTTGCGCCAAGGTGAAGGTAGAATACCAGAAACCTTCAGGTTTATTGCAACAACCTGAAATCCCTGAATGGAAGTGGGAGCGGATTACAATGGATTTCATAACCAAGTTACCCAAGACATCGGGTGGTTATGATACTATTTGGGTAATCGTCGATAGATTAACCAAATCCACACATTTCTTACCAATCAAAGAAACCAACAAGATGGAGAAGCTAACAAGAACTTACCTCAAAGAAATCTTTAGACTGCATGGTGTACCAATATCTATTATTTCTGACTGAGATAGTAGATTCACTTCTCGTTTCTGGCAGTCTTTACAAAAATCTTTGGGAACTAGGTTGGACATGAGTACAGCCTACCATCCTCAGACTGACGGACAAAGTGAGAGGACAATTCAAACTTTAGAAGATATGTTGCGAGCTTGCGTGATAGACTTTGGTAAGGCATGGGATACTCATTTACCCCTTTTCGAATTCTCTTACAACAATAGTTATCACACTAGCATAAAGGCTACTCCTTTCGAAGCTCTCTATGGCCGCAAGTGCAGATCACCTCTGTGTTGGGCTGAAGTGGGTGACACGCAGCTAGCTAGAAGCCAAGTTCCTGACAGTACTCTCACTGGTCCAGAAATCATTCGCGAAACCACAGAGAAAATCGTACAAATCCGGGAACGACTTAAAGCTTCCAGAGATAGACAGAAAAGCTACGCTGACAAAAGAAGAAAACCTTTGGAGTTCCAGGTTGGTGACCGTGACATGTTAAAAGTCTCACCCTAGAAGGGCATGATATGCTTTGGAAAGCATGACAAGTTGAATCCAAGGTATATAGGACCATTCGATATTCTTGCTAGAATTGGTCCCGTAGCTTACAAACTCCGACTACCTCAAGAATTAAGTAACATACATCCCGTTTTCCACGTCACAAACTTGAAAAAGTGTCTGTCCGACGAGACTCTTGTTATTCCACTCGACGAAATCGAGATCGACAAGAGCCTCAACTTTGTGGAAGAACCAGTAGAAATCATGGACCGAGAAGTCAAGCAGACGAAGCAAAACTGTATTCCTATAGTGAAGGTTCGATGGAATGCCAAGCGAGGACCTGAATTCACTTGGGAACATGAGGATCAAATGAAATTAAAATATCCTAGTCTTTTCACTTAGTTATTTGTAATTGCTTATTTACTTAAACTCTAATTTCGGGACGAAATTCTCTCTAACGGGGGGATGATGTGACAACCCGAAATTTCTATCTTGTACAAACCATTCACTTCAATCAAAGTCAGACTTGTTTCTGCTAACTTTTAGCATTGTTTAGAGTCTGTTTGTGCATTCTGAGCCTAGTGCACCAAAGGAGTGAGTGAAAGGAAGTACCAATTGAAGTTGTAACCTACCAAACAAGCCATAAACCCTCAAATGAGGAGTTTACGACCAGGCATCATGAGTTTACGGCCAAGACTCATGGTGGCCGTAAACTCCATACTATATATATGGTCCTTAGTCATTTTCAATCACTTTTCACATTTCAAGCCTAGAAATCGGATTTTCTCTTAAGTATCTTAAGAACTTTCATCAAAATCTTTAATCTAGTAAGTAATCTTTCCAATTTCAACTTGATATCCTTCCATATCTAGTGAATTTAGATGATTTCATCCATGAAATCTCTTCTTTTTTTTAGATCATCAAGTGTTCTTCATTTCACCAAGAACACCAAGAACACACTAGTGTTTTTGGACCTTAATCACCCTTTCAAGCTTCTATATCGTAAGTACTCTATCCTAAGCTTGTTGTATACTTGTAATACTTGAAGAACACTTAGAAAACATCCATTTGACAAGAACAAAGGGAGTTTACGGCCAAGACCATCTCCCTTGGCCGTAAACCCTTAAAATGGTGCCATATTGACCCTAAACTCTTCTAGGAGCTAAACTTGTAAACTAAAATACTTATTGGAAGACCATTAGACCTTGAAAGCATCTAGAATTCAAGAACAAAAGGTGTTTACGGCCAAGACAATCTCCCTTGGCCATAAACCCTAATTAGTGACGCATATGGACCATAACTTCTTCCTAAGGCTTAGACATGAGATTAGATCACTTCCTTCATGATTGTAAGACCTTATCACACAAAATGATACAAAATACCATGAGTTTACGGTCATAAACTCATAGGGCCGTAAACCCATGGGCCGTAAACTCATGGGGGTATTACCATTTGGGCCGTAAACTCCTATGTGAGGCCCTACATCCATTATATGCAACCCTATGTGGTTTAACACTTCATTACAAGTGTTTCCTAGTCCCTAACGTTGTTTCATTTGATGATTAGATGTTTTAAACACTAATTATATCCATATATGTATCATTATATGTTAATAGGATCCGTTGTGTTCAAGACTTCACTTGACACTTAGCATCCTACACCAATCTTACATTTGAATAACTTACAACAGGTAAGTTCACACCCCCACATTTTCATAGTTTTTACTGTTTTAAGGGGGGGAATACAAGTCTAACACAAAGATTTTGTGTTATAACAAATAATTTCAAATGGATTACAGTTATCAAAACAAATGGTTTCAAACATCTTATCGAAATGAATTTCAGTATCATCAAATCAAGTGGTTTTAGGTGATTGTTTCAAAAAGACATCAAGTCACCAAAAATGGATTTCAAAATATGAAACTTCTTTTAAATATTTTATAAACTTATATTTTCCCCAAAAATCATACTAGTATACATATATTTATATAAATAAGATTTAAAAGATTTAGGACTGATAACCCACTTTGGTTCTTTTTCCTTGTTTGGATGTGGGATTATAAGTATCAGTTATTTGTCCAAGTGTCATTTAAATTTTACTTATATATATTGTATATGTATACAAGTATAAAAGTTTATTCATTTAGTTTCAATTACCCTTTGTAACAATTTGAGCAAGGGGTTGTATTCATTAATATTAAGTATCAATACAGAAAGTACATATAAATTATAATAGGTATAATTTATGATTCACAGAACATTAGTTCATGATTCAAGCATGCTAAAGTACATTGTTTTACAAAAACAAAGGTTTAATTCAAAACTATCCAAGCGTATACATTCTTTCAGATACAAGTTAAGAGCACTAATTCAAGAACATACTAGTAATCATTTATTTCAGAATGATTGAGTTTTCATAATTATTATACATGTAACGTTTATATGCTTTTATGAGTCAAGTAGTACAGTTTATTTAATTCATTTTAAACAATATAGTAAAGTCCTGATATTATGACCGGAGTCTCCAGCAGGGGATCGAAACAATGTGTGTATAGATCTATATTGGGATTGACAACCCCGCACTCGGACTGCTAGCTACAGTCAGGCATACACGCCTGTGAGTGACAATTGTTATCATCAACTTTCAGCGCACTCATAGCGTTGGGTCAGGCCACCTAGTCAGTATGGTTATAATAACTCATTAAAAGATATTAACAATACGTTAGTGTATAGTTAACTAAACTTATGTACTATTTCAAAGTACTAGTTTACCAGATACAGTTTACAGTAATACATTACAGTTTACAATTACAGTTAATGAATTCAGACATACTCATAGATACAAGTTTACTAAAGGATTACAAATACAGAACATTGGTTTACAAATAGAACAGTTTTATGCAACTAAAACTACTTGTCATATACAACAGAAATATAAGGTTTTCTGGAAACAGTTACATATTCAAGAAACAAAAGACATTCTTTCTAAACATAAATACGTATGCACTCACTCAACTTTATGTTGATACTCTCTTTTTAAATTACTTGTATTCTCAGGGAACTAGTAGGCAGGTACACCCCGAACTTTTGAGAAGATGGAGCTATTTATGTCTTATCTTCTTCTTTTGTACAACTATTTAGTTTCATAATACAAGGTTGAAACACATATAAATATTTATACTTTTTAAATACAGTGGTTGTTTGTACTCTGATTACTATAATGCATGTGTTGTGATACTACAAATGAAGTCCTCCACCCCCGAACGATTCCGCCGTCTGGTTTGTGGGTGTGACATCCATCCCTCTTGATATGTTTTGCAACCCTAGTTCACCTTGAGAAGCTATTTCAAGCCTAAGAGTGTGTGTTTTGTGTTTAGAAGATGGAAGGAAGCCAAGATCATCTTGGAAGAATGAAGCACTTTGGATTTGGGGTTTTTACATCATTTGCAACCTTTCTAAGGTATAAAGCATGCAACTTTACCCGTCTATCATATAGATCTAGATTTGGATGTCTTTATGAAGCGTTTTCATCCCAAAATGTTAGATCTTGAGCATGGCATGTTCTTGACCATTAAGTTGTCCTTTCAAACCCTAGGAGGGGTCTTAAGTCATAAAAATGAAGTCTAAATGGTTGGTTTTGTCCCATGCATGTTATGGAGGGTCTTAAGGAATTAAGATGTTGGGTTTATATGGATTAAGCACTTATTGAGCATGCAAGGTCATTATCTTGGAAACTTAAAACTCCTAAATGACATTTTGACATTGGATCTGCTTTTGGACATGTTAAGAAGTTGTATTAAACTATTAATGGGATAAAAAGGAAGTCTGGGGGTTACGACGTGCGTACGTGGGAGTACACCTAGCGTACATGGTCAACGACCCCGTTTTTGGTCAAGAGGAGGAGTGCACTTAACGTACACTTGCTGAGTTGACTCGGCTATGTTGACTCGGCTGGGTTGACTCTGTTGGGTTGAGTCAGTTGAATTATGGACTTTGACCAAGTTTGAACTTAAGGGTATTTTGGGATTTTAATGGAAATTGGTCATTTGGTTGGAATAGGTG
This sequence comes from Lactuca virosa, assembly GCF_052849685.1. Lineage (NCBI taxonomy): Eukaryota > Viridiplantae > Streptophyta > Magnoliopsida > Asterales > Asteraceae > Lactuca > Lactuca virosa. The sequence goes on from NC_136429.1 coordinate 276,287,974, forward strand.
TCGGCTAGAGAGCTGAGATTCGAGGTCGAGACCTCATTAGCTTTTGTCCAGTTTGTGAGGTGAGTTTTCCTCACTGTACTTGCGGGTCGAAGGCACCAAAGCCGGCCCTTTGGATTTGATATCCTGTTATGTATGTTATCATGCTGTAGTGATCTGTAAGATCGGTATTATGGTATATATGATGATGTTATGCTTAGTGATTTGTAGATATGTCTGACTGTCTGTAGACTGTTATTATATGTTATCTGTTATATGTGCATATATTTGGTTAGTGGTTGAGGCCTTACTGCTTTGTGCGTAAGCCAACAGACCGGGGGCATACCAACCTGATGGTTGATTGGGCCCGAGGTTATTCCATCCCGAGGGTGATAGGACCCGTTGTAGATTGGCATTCCAACTTGATGGTTGATGGGCCTGTTGTACTCCAACCCGATGGTTGACGAAACCCATAGTATATTGGCATTCCAATCTGATGGTTGATTGGGCCTGGGGTATTCCAACCCGATGGTTGATTGGACCCAACATGTTGTTATTGTATATGTTAACTATTTAAGTATTGGTACTTTGGGGGATCTCACTAAGCATTGGCTTACAGATGACCGCGGGAAGGCAAAGACGTGACCGTACACATCCTCATGTTTATGACTTATGATTTTCGGATACTCTGATGTTGAAAATGTTTTGAAAACTATGATTGAAAACAATTTATTAATTTGGGTTGGTTTTAAAAGTTTAAATTTCTTATGATTTTTATGGGTGTTATAAGTTGGTATCAGAGCCTTGGTTTGAGTGAATTGGTGGAACACTTGTGTGAATCCAGTCTCAAACTAAGGAAACAGATTTTTAAAAATGTTTTTCAAATTGTTTTAAAAATAATCAAAGAGGATGCGATGTGTACGATCAGTCGGAGCCAGTAAGTAGACCCCAAATTACCACACTATTATTTGACATTGTGATAAGTTAGAACAACATGCTAGTGAGAGGCTAGGGATCTTCAGGAATTGCATGATATAATTTCTTGATTATATGATGCCTGATACTGTATGGATTTTCCTTATATGGAATTGACATCATTACTGTAGTTGCTTTGTGTATGCATCATAGTTGTACATAACTAATATTCTATATCCTGAGAATGTTTGGTTTGGCCTTATTTCCTGTTCTTGTTTGATGAAGGGCTTAGGGTAGGATCAGATATATGACTGTCTATAGGGTCCAGTGTTATGTATGATTAGCATACACGAGTGTTGCAGGGTTGGTGGAAGTTTCATGGATGAGTTGTGTGGGGTCAGTCGGCCAGTTTCGTGATGTTTAGCTTTCCTCTAGGAAGTGAGGATTAAGTGTATGCGTATTCTAGTGTGTATTGTTAGGGTTGTTGTGATAATCCTATGAGACATATACAAGTATGTGTGGAAGGTAGTATGGGCCCATACTACTAGAAACACAGGACTCGTATGCGTAGCAGGGAAGTCACAACTGTTGGATTAGGTGTGTAAGCCCATAACTATATTTGGTATGTACTTGATTTGATTATGAGCATGGTCCTTTTGGGTTGCCTTCACTCATGCAACTTGATAGGATGACTAGTGGAGAGAGAGAGAGAGAGAGTAGGATTTATTATATGAATAATAAATTGGTACTCAGATTGATTTTATTAATATATTACAAGATTAATATATTATTTGGAAATCATATTATTAAATGGTGATTAATGAGAAATTAATTTGATATTAATTTTGGGATTAAAGGAACTGATTAATAATTGAGGGACTATTGTGCAAATCATTGATAGTTGCATAATTGGGTTGATGGACTCCATAGGATGGAGTGGACGAAATCCTAAGGGGGAAGCCCTATAGATTTCGTCTAAGGGCTCTAAAGAGGGAGTCCATGGGCTGCTTGTTGCCTAAGCAAGGTATTAGGGTTTCCACCTGAAAACCCTAGCAACCACATCTATATTTAGAATCCTCCTACATAGAAATTTCGGCTCTATGCTTATGAAGAATGCCCTGGCCGAAATTTCCTTACCTCTCCAAGTCATTCTTTGCATTGAGTGTTTGTGACTCCATTAGAGGTGCAACACTTGGGGCAATAAGCTTTCAAAGGTCAAGGATATTCAAGGTGAACTTGTTATTGCTACATAACAAGAGAGGTAACATCTAAACCCTAATTTTTATGTCAGTTTCGAAACTGTATATGCTAGTCTTAGGGTTATTGCTTTGGAGTTTGTATTTGCATGTTCAATAGAGAAAAACTAAGATCCAAAGCAATTAGGGTTGCATGTGCACATAGGAATGTTGTAATGCTCAAAACCCATCAACAACCCCTAGGGCTTTGTTGGGAGTTGGTTCCCCTGGTATGATATGCATTTTATCTTATATCTCCCTGATTTATTTTCAGTAGTGTGACGACGAGACGATTTGAGGCAGGATCCGGATCAGGATCGGGATCTGGGGGCCAGGATAGGCCAGCTTTGACTAAGGAGCGGGTGAGGGAGATCATGCAGGAGGAGGTTATTTCCCTCTTTTGGGCACATTTACCAAAGTTGTTTGGGTCTGTTAAGACCGCCATGGTGGAGTACTTTGACGAGCGTTATGCTTCATTGTCGGAGGTTGCTGCTGCTATAACCACTGCAGCCGATGCGGCTGCTGGGATTGGTGCTGGGAGAGCCTTTCAGTATCGAGACTTTGAAAATACGAAGCCCCGGACATTTGATGGAGTTCAGGATCTAATCATAGCCATGAGATTCCTGTCTGATATCGAGGGATGATTTTTCACTTGCTCTTTCCCAGATGAACAGAGGGTCAGGTGCGCTCCGAACCTTCTTAGATTCGGAGCGATGGATTGGTGGAGACTTGTTACCAGCTCATATTCTCCTGAGCAGAGGACTGTAGTAACTTGGGAGTAGTTCTCGTAGATGTTCCATTCTAGATATGTTCCGCTGGTGGAGTGTGAGATTTTGGCCCAGGAGTACTTGGATTTGAGATAGGGGACTGAGTCGGTGACGAAGATCACCAAGATGTTCACGGAGAGGGCCATGTCTTGTCCTGATTTTGCTGTTTCTGAGCAAGCTCAGATGACCCATTACTTAAGCATGCTCAATACGGACATCAGGCAGTTTGTATCCACTCAGTATTATGGTTCATTGTTGGAGTTGCAGGAGGCCGCCAGGCGGCGTGAGATTGAGATGGAGCTCCAGACGAAGGAGTAGAGACCGGCCCCGGCACAATCACGACCTGCGTCGAACCGGTTCAGGGCCGCTGATACTAGAATTGGTATTCAGAGGGGCCGTACTTGTAGGAAGTGCAGAAAGGTTCATGATGGATCTTGTCGATCTTCTTCGGGATGCCAAAAATGTGGCAAGCAGGGAAACATTCTGAGGGACTGTCGGCAGCAGGCTCCAACATCCGACATTAGAATTTGTTATCATTGTGACCCAATGCCTCTTGCTTGCTGCCAGGCCGACACAGGATCCATCTCCGGCCACTCTGAGGATCACGGATGGGAGTTAGGACAGGGTGGAGCCCCCGAGGACTCGGGGTCACACTTTTCAACTCACGGCAGAGGAGGCTAGATCGGCACCACACGTCGTGACCGGTATGTTTCTATTCATTATTATGTTGATTACGTTTTACGTTATGTTCGTGTTTATGCTTCTAATAGGTACGTTCTTAGTGAACTCTTTGCCAGCCCTTGTATTATTTGACTCGGGCGAGAGTCAGTCTTTTGTATCTCGATCATTCAGTAGGGAGTTGGATATGACTATCGGGGAGTTAGAATGTCCGTTGCGGGTTTCTATCACCAACGAACACGGGGTTTCTGCATCTGCAGTATATCGGGATTGCATATTGGAGATCTTCGGAGTGCCTTATCCGATTGATTTGATCCCTATCCCAATGGGGGATGTGTGTCTGATAGTAGGTATGATTTGGCTGAGCAGGTTTGGTGACATGATTGATTGTGAGGGCTAGCGAGTGGTAGTTCGAACCCCCAAGTAGGGGAGAACTTGTTATCTATGGAGAGGGCACCAGGGTTGGTTCAGGGTTTTGTTCGGTTACCAGGGCGCGACAGTATATTCAGCACGGGTGTGCCGGTTATTTGGCTTATGTGGTTGGTACTTGGGTTAGGGAGCAGATTTCAGTTTCAAAGGTACCAGTTGTCAGGGAGTTTGCTGATGTTTTCCCATAGGAGTTTCCCGGTGTGCCTCCTGAGAGGCAGGTTGAGTTCAGGATTGATCTCGTGCCAGGTGTAGCCCTGATTGCCAAGGCGTCATACTGCTTAACACCGCCTGAGATGCAGGAGTTGTCATCTCAACTTCAGGAGTTGTTAGGCAAGCAGTTCATCAGACCGAGCACTTCTCCGTGGGGAGCGTCGATACTGTTTGTCAAGAAGAAGGATGGTTCGTACAGGATGTGCATTGATTACTGGGAGTTAAACAAGTTAACGATGAAGAATCTTTATCCCCTTCCGCGGATTGATGGCCTCTCTGATTAGTTGTAGGGTGCATCTTGGTTCTCCAAGATAAATCTGAGGTCTGGGTATCATCAGGTGAGAGAGAGAGAGAGAGAGAGAGGAGGAGGAGGATGTGGAGAAGACCGCGTTCTGGACTCGTTATGGACATTACGAGTTCGTGGTGATTCCATTTGGGCTCACCAATGCGCCTACTCTGTTTATGGATTTAATGAATCGGGTATGCAAGCTGATGCTCGACCGATATGACATTGTGTTTATTGATGATATATTGGTGTATTCCAAGACCAGAGAGCAGCATGAGGAGCACCTTCGAGAGCTTTTGGGGGTTTTGAGGGGAAAACAACTTTATGCCAAGTTCTCGAAGTGTGAGTTTTGGTTACGAGAGGTTCAGTTCCTTGGGCACCTCGTTAACCAGGATGAGATTTTGGTCAATCCGGCCAAGATCGAGATTGTGATGTAGTGGGAGGTTCCAAAATCTCCCTTAGAGATTAGGAGTTTCTTGGGTTTGGCTGGGTACTATTAGATATTTATTCAGGACTTCTCCACGATTGTGGTACCCCTCACTCGTATGACGAGGAAGGGGTGGATTTTTGATGGGGCCCTAAGCAGCAATCGACATTTGAGACTCTTCGGCAGAGGTTATGTGAGACCCCGGTGTTGACCCTCCTGGAGGGGGTCGAGGATTTTGTAGTATTCTGTGATGCATCCATCACCGGTTTGGGGGCGGTCCTCATGCAGAGAGGACAACTGATTTCTTATGCTTCATGGCAGCTGAAGCCGCATGAGACATGATATCCCACGCATGACCTGGAGTTGGAGGCAGTGGTGTTTGCCCTCAAGATTTGTAGACATTATCTATATGGGGTCCGTTGTACTGTCTACACGGATCACAAGACTTTGAGATACCTGATGGAATAGCCGAACTTGAACATGAGGCAGTGCAGGTGGCCGGATGTGGTCAAGGATTGTGATTGTGAGATCCTTTACTATCCGGGTAAAGCGAATGTGGTAGCGGATGCTTTGAGCCGCAAGTCGGCTAGATCTTCGGTTGCGGAAATGTGTATGAGGATATCCGTTGATTCTCCGCTTTTGGGATTGATCAAAGATGCTCAAGTAGAGGGATTTCGGAAGGAGAACTGGAGACAAGAAAGGATCAGGGGTGAGATTGACAGATTTGTCACATATAGTCGAGGGTTATTGACCCGGTGTGGTCGAGTTTGGGTTCCAGTTTATGGTGGGGTCAGGAAAATTGTGTTAGAGGGGGCTCATAAGTCTCGCTTTTCTATACACCCCAGAGCCACCAAGATGTATCGGGATTTGAGATTGCGGTACTGGTGGCCGTGTATGAAGAGGGAGATAGCCTGGTATGTTGAGAGATGCTTGATCTGCAAGATGGTCAAGGCTGAGCATTAGAGGCCGCATGGCAAGTTGCAGCCGCTAGAGGTTCCCATGTGTAAATTGGAGTAGATAACCATGGATTTTATCACCAAGTTGCCGAAGATGGAAAGGGTTTTGATGCTAAATGGGTCATCGTGGACTGATGTACCAAGAGTGCCCACTTTTTGGCCATCCGGGAGAGCTCTTCTGCCGAAAAGTTGGCCGATGTTTATATCCGGGAGATTGTTGCTCGCCATGGGGTTAATGTTTCCATTGTTCCTGACCAAGATGTTCGGTTCACCTCCCGTTTCTGGCAGAAGTTCCACGAGGAACTGGGCACGAGGTTGCATTTCAGCATTGCATATCATCCGCAGACCGACGGCCAGAGTAGGCGGACGATACATACCTTTGAGGATATGTTGCGGGTATGTGTTATTGATTTTGGTGGAAGTTGGGATTTCTACCTACCTCTTGCTGATTTCTCCTATAATAATAGTTATCACTCCAGCATTGGTGCCCCACCTTTTGAGCTATTGTATGGTCAGAGATGGCGTACCCCGGTTTGTTGGGGAGAGGTTGGTCACAGGGTTATGGGAAGGACCGAAGTAGTCCTTCAGACTACGGAGCTTATTCAGCAGATCATGCAGAGACTGCAGACCGCTCAGAGTCGACAGAAGAGTTATGCCGACCGGCGCCGATCATAGTTGGAGTTTCAGGTCGGCGATATGGTACTCCTGAAGGTTTCACCCTGGAAGGGTGTGATACGCTTCAGGAAGAGGGGGAAATTGGGTCCCCGGTATATTGGACCTTTTTGGGTGATTGCCAGGGTTGGCAAGGTAGCTTACAGGTTGGATCTACCTGAGGATCTCAGTTAGATTCACAACACTAACCATGTTTCGCAGTTGTTAAAGTGCGTATTGGATGATGAGGCAGTGGTTTCCTTGGGTGATATTCAGGTCGAGGAGCACCTGAACTATGTTCAGAGACCGGTGGCTATTCTAGAAAGGAAGATGAAGGTCCTGCGCAACAAGGAGATACCTTTGGTAAAGGTATAGTGGCAGCATCAGAGAGGCTCCGAGTGGACCTAGGAGTCGGAGGCGGGGATGCAGAAGCATTATCCTGAGTTATTCGTTGCGGCAGACTTCAAGGAAGAAGTCTAGATCAAGTGGGGGAGAATTGTAACATCCTGATGATAAGGTACTTCTAATTTTAACACTATAATTTGATTATCTTGCATTTTGATCCCTAAGTTCAAGAAAGTGTGCAAAAGGAGCCCTAGTGGCATTTTCGTAAATATGCCTTGGGGGAGTACACCATGCATACGTGTGTACGCCTTAGTACGTTGGGCGTACATGTTGTACATTGAGCGTACTTGCCAGATTTGGAAACCCTAATTTTTAGGGTTTAGCTCATATTTAAGCACCCATATGGCTTCATTTCCCCTCACGTCATCAACCTCCATCCCTCTTGATACGTTTTGCAACCCTAGGTCACCTTGAGAAGCTATTTCAAGCCTAAGGGGTTGTTTGTTTTTTTTGTGAAGATCTGCACAACCACTTTGTCTACGCCGTGCAGACAACGCACAGACATATGCCCTCGCAGAGTGTTTGTTTTTTGGAAGTGCGCAGATCAAAAAACGTCTGCGCGAGGTCTTCCTGGCGCAGACATGGGCCACTGTCTTTAAAGGTCTTCAGACCTCATTTTGACCTAAACCAAAAAAAAATCATAGGCCACCGTGCAGTTTTTTTTTCTTTTTTTTTCTGAAAATACATTTTTAATGTTCATGACATGAAATTAAGTTTGAAAAATCAATTTATTTCAACATCTGCAGACGTTAAAAACAAACAGTCTTCTTATTGCAGACTGCAGACATTTGGTCCACCTCTTCTGCCGTTGAGGCTTGCAGATGTGGTCCACAGACTGCAGACATTTTGGCTTCAAAAAAACAAACAACACCTAAGAGTGTGTGTTTTGTGCTTAGAAGAAGAAGGAAGGACGCCAAGCTCATCTAGGAAGAGTGAAGCAGATCTAGGGTTTCTACATCATTTGCAACCTTTATAAGGTATAAAGCTTGCAACTTTACCCCTCTATCAAATAGATCTAGATTTGGATGTCTTTACGAAGCTTTTTGGTCACAAAATGTTAGATCTTGAGCATGACATGTTCTTGACCATTAATATGTCCTTTTAGACCCTAGGAGGGGTCTTAAGCCATAAAAATGAAGTCCAAATGGTTGGTTTTGTCCCATGCATGTTATGGAGGGTCTTAAGGCATTAGAATGTTGGGTTTTTATGGATTAAGCACTTATTGAGCATGCAAGGTCATAAAGTTGGAAACTTTATGACTCCTAATGACATTTTGACCTTGGATTTGCTTTTGGACGTGTTAGGACATTGTATTAAGCTCTTAATGGGATAAAAAGGAAGTCTGGGGGTTATGTTGTGCATACCTGGGAGTACGCCCAGCGTACGCGGTCAACGGCCCCGTTTTTGGTCAAGAGGAGGAGTACACCCAACGTACCTCAAGAGTATGACCATCGTACGCTTGCTGAGTTGACTCGGCTGGATTGACTCGGTTGGGTTGACTCAGTTGAATTCTGGACTTTGACCAAGTTTGACCTTAAGTGTATTTTCGTTATTTTGGGATTTTAATCCAAATTAGTCATTTGGTTGGAATAGGTGTCGGTTAGAGAGCTGAGATTCGGAGTCGAGACCTCATCAGCTTTTGTCCAGTTTGTGAGGTGAGTTTTCCTCACTATACTTTCGGGTCGAAGGCACCAAGGCCGGCTCTTTGGATTTGATATCCTGCTATGTATGTTATCATGTTGTAGTGATCTGTTAGATCAGTATCCTATCTTGGTATATAGGATGATGCTATGCTTAGTGATTTGTAGATTTGCTTGACTGTCTGCAGACTGTTATTATATGTTGTCTATTATATGTGCAAATATTTGGTCGGTGGTTGAGGCTATACTGATTTGTACGTAAGCCAACAGGTCGGGGGCATACGAACCCGGTGGTTGATTGGGTCCGAGGGTATTCCATCCCGAGGATGATAGGACCCGTTGTAGATTGGCCTTCCAACCTGATGGTTGATGGGCTTGGGGTATTCCAACCCGATGGTCGACTGGACCCATAGTATATTGGCATTCCAATCCGATGGTTGAATTGGCCTGGGGATATTCCAACTCGATGGTTGATTGGACTAGACATGTTGTTATTGTATATGTTATCTGTTTAAGAGTCGGTACTTCTTGGGATCTCACTAAGCATTGGCTTACAGTTTTGGGTTATGTTTCAGGTACTTTAGATGACCGTGGGAAGGTGAAGGCGTGATCGTACACATCCTCATGTTTATGACTTATGATTTTGGGAGACTCTGATGTTGAAAATGTTTTGAAAACTATGATTGTAAACAATTTATGAATTTGGGTTGGTTTTAAAAGTTTAAATTTCTTGTAATTTTTGTGGGTGTTACAGTTTTTTTAGCACATTTTTTGTGCCACTGAATGCTCATTTGATTCAATAAATACATTCTATTTTCAGTGACACATTATAAGATTTTAGTGACTTTTTTATTCGCCACAACACAAAAAAAATATATTGTGTGGCACATTTTGCACGGGTAAACACTCTTTAGATTCTACAATTATGTTGCTTATATCTAAACAATTTATGTTACTTATATCTAAACAATTATTGTCTATAATATAAAATAAAATAAATCAAGCAGAAAATAATAAACAAATCTTCCATTTCTTAAAACAATCAATATTTTCTTTGGACTTGACCAATATATTCCTTGCACGATTCAGTGGTAACAAACAAACACTACTTACAAGGAAAAGTTAAATGTTTTTCACAATCATTTGTTTGACTTTGACTAAGCCATAATGGTCGCTATCAAGTATATCTTTTGCAGCTTTTAAGTCAAATTCAACTTCTTCACTTGTTGTCTTTCATGACATATAAACACGAAGCTCAAGGTAAACACATGAGCTAATATACCTTGAGTGTAACATTCATAAAAATCATGTTAAATTTAAACATTTTAAAACCAACCAATTTCAAAAATTGTTTACAAACATAGTTTTCAAAATATGTTCAACATCATAGTCTCCTAGAATCATAAGTCAAAACATGAGGATGTGTACTGTCACGCCTTCGCCTTCCCGCGATCATTCGAAGTACCTGAAACATAACCCAATACTGTAAGCCAACGCTTAGTGAGATCCCCCAAACTACCAACACATAACATAAACATAATACAAACAACATGCATATAGAGCCTTCAGGCTAACTGGAATGCCGCACCGGCTTACAGACTATCTGGACCGCTCATAGAACCTTGAACATGACTGGACCGCCTCACCGGGCCTTCAGTCTATCCGTGCCTGCCTTGGTCTCTTGGCCTTCAGTCTACACTGGTCTATCTCAACCCAATCACTCATAACCATGTCAACATATACATAACAGATAAGCATACATATAACCAGTCAACAGACAATAAGACAGATCTCACAAATCACTAAGCATAACATCATCCTATATACCAGGATATAGATTTAACAGATCACTATAGCATACCAACATATGATCAACCAGGATAACAATCCAATGAGCCGTCCTTGGTGCCCTCGACCCACAAGTACAGTGAGGAAAACTCACCTCACAAACTGAACAGAAACTGATGAGGTCCCGAATCCGAATCTCAGCTCTCTAACCGGCGCCTAATCCCACAAATGACCAATTCCATCAAAATCCCAAAATATCCTCAAGGTCAAAATTGTTCAAAGTCAACTTGTCAAACCCACTAAGTCAACTGAGTCAACCCAGCCGAGTCAACCCTACCGAGTCAACTCATCCGAGCTGACCCAGTGCGAGTACACGGGGCGTACTCGGGAGGTATGTTTAGCTTACTCCAACCCTCGTAGTTGACCACCATCGGGGTGGTTGACCTCATACGCAGGGTGTACCCTCGCATCCTTCAAAACTCAATAACTACTTAATGGCTTAAGCACTTGTGTCCATATTTCAAATCCAAGGCTCAAATACACCCTAGAGTCATAAAGTTTCCAACTTTATGACTTTACATGCCCATTAAGTGCTTAACTCAAGGTCTTAATCCATTAAGACCTTCTTCAAGATGCATGGAGCAAAACTAACCATTGGGACTTCATTTTTTTGACTTAGGACCCCTCCTAGGGTTTGAAAGGACAACTCAAATCGTCAAGAACATGCCATGCTCAAGATAAGACATTTGGGACCAAAAAGTATCACTAAAACACCCATTTCTAGATCTACATGATTGAAATATCAAGTTGCAAGGTTTATGCCTTTGAAGGGATGCAAATGAAGAGTAAATCCTAGATCCAAAGTGCGTCACTCTCGAAAGATGATATTGGCTTCCTTCCTTCTTCTTCTAAACACATAAACACACACTTTTAGGCTATAAATGGCTTCTCAAAGAGAACTAGGGTTTCAAACACAAATGAGAGGTTGGAGGCGGATAAGGTGAAGGGAAATGAGGCCATAAGAATTCTTAAGTACCAGTCAAACCCTAAAAGTTAGGGTTTCCTCATTTAGTGAGTACGCCCAACGTACACTGATGTATGCCCAGCGTACTACAGCACGCCCTAGTGTGCTCATCGTACACCATGTATGCATGGCATACTCCGAAGGCTCCAAATTACAACAATGCCCTTCAACTCCCTTAGCATACAATTCTTGAACTTTGGGACCAAATGCAATATAAATGAATTAAAGGTGGTTTAATTTAGAAGTACCTCACATCGGGATGTTACAATTCTCCCCCACTTGGTATAGACTTCGTCCTCGAAGTCTGTCGCGGCGAGTAAGTCAGGATAATGCTCCTGCATCTCAGCCTTCGGTTCCCAGGTCCACTCGAAGCCTCTCCGATGCTGCCACCTTACCTTTACCAAAGGTATCTCCTTGTTGCGCAAAACCTTCATCTTTCTCTCCAGAATAGAAACCAGCCTCTCAACATAGTTCAGGCGCTCATTGAACTGAATATTGTCCAAAAAAACCACTGCCTCATCATCTAATATGCACTTTCGCAACTGCGAAACATGGAAAGTTTTGTGAATCTGACTGAGCACCTCAGGCAGATCCAACCTGTAAGTAACCTTGCCAACCCTGGAAATCACTTGAAAAGGCCCAATATACCGAGGACCCAACTTCCCCCTCTTCCTGAAGCGTATCACACCTTTCCAAGGTGAGACCTTCAGTAATACCATATCACTGACCTGAAACTCCAACTCGGATCGGCGTCGGTCGGCATAGCTCTTCTATCGACTCTGAGCGGTCTGCGGTCTCTGCCTAATCTGCTGAATAAGCTCCATGGTCTAAAGGACTACTTTGGTCCTTCCCATAACCCTGTGTCCAACATGTTCGGTTTTGTGTACTATAACACTCCTATGGTGCACATACAACCCTAATAGCTTTGGATATAAGTTTTCTCTAGTTATACATGCAATAAAATTTCCAAAGCATGAAGCCTACAACTAGCATATAATTTTGGTATATGAATCATAAAATCAAGTTAGAAGAATACCTCTTTATTGTAGGTTGTAGTTTTGGCCTTTCAAGAGCTTAGCACCTCAAGTGTGATGCCTCAAATGGTTCACAAACACCATGAACAAATGAGGACTTTGAGAGAGAGTATGGAGCACACTAAAATCGGTTATAGCTCTTCCTAGAAGACTTAGTTTAACCGATTTTGGCTAAGGGGTAACATTTATATAATAGGATTCCAAGGGTCATGGGTAAACCCTAGTCCATTCACTTAGGTTTTGATCCATATCTCATGTGGGCTAACTTTTCATGGATACTTACATAAACTTAGCCCATCATGGATCAATAGCCCAAATATATATGTCACCGATTTACATAATCAGTCCCTGTTAATTTAATTAGTCTCTTTTGATCACTAAATTAATTCTAAATTAATTTTTGATCAATACTAATTAAATATTATTATTTCACAATTAATATATTATACTTGTAATATATTAATAAATCATAAATAACCTCTTTCTCAAATATCCATCCTATCAGATTGTTCTGGTGAAGGCAACCCAAATGGACCATGCTACTCTCGGGTCAAGTACATACCAATTATAGTTATGGGCTTAGACACCTAATCCAACAGTCTCCCACTTGGATAAGTCTAATAACTATTATTTCAAGTACGACTCCAAAATCCCGACTAGCAATCGTAGCTCTCAAAAGCCGTTGTCAAACTCTGACCTAGTCAATGACGCGTCCATTAGATAAGGGATCATATATTCCTCCATTCTAGATATCGTATGAATTGAGACATGGATTATAATCATTCTCTCTATTCATGTGTTGTTTCTCGATTTCTGATTTATGACGATTGACTAATTGAACAAATCAAATCAGTCCAGGCTTGGCCAAGCGCTTAGGGTTGTCATCACTAAATCATCGAGGGGCCCACAAATATCACTTTTATCCCATATCGGGTAAAAGGAATGGATAAACTTCGACTCAAATGCTTGCTTGTACTTACTCATCAAATCACACACAACAATATGTTTTATAACACCAAGTTACTGGGGCGTTTACATATGTCAATGTGCAACCGACTTGTAAACTACAACTCACATGTCTTGGTTTCAAAAATATAAGATATTATCGTCTCATGATCACTCGTGATAAAATCCATGAAGTGATTCAAATGAGCGTGGGTTTAATCCAATACTCAAATATTATTACAGGAGTACTCATGAACACTGCAGCAAACTTGTGCTATGTCTAAACGCCTTTAGACAATCTACAGACCCATTCATGACAGTCTAGCTTCAATACCTACTTCCAAAGTATGATCGATTGTGGATAGTTTTGGGAAGTCAAAACATGCAAAGTGAAACACAAGAATAATCGAATCCAATATGGTCTCAAAACTTTTAAATATAAATAAACACCTTTTATTTAATCACTATATTGATTACATATTATTCATTGTACAATGTTTCAATTTATCAACTTAATACTTGAATAAAAACAATAGTGATCCCATGCTCCAAGCATGCACACTATGTTTATCTATGGTCCTTACTATGTGAAATATATCAATTGTAAACATTTCCAATGACACTTATTTCACAATTCCAAATTCTTATCGTAAGTGTAAGAATACCAAGTCCTTGCCACTTATTGTACTATGTTAGATTCTAAGCTTATATGAAGTGATCCTTTTGTAATGACTATGTACACAAGTCACAAAGACTATTCCAATTACAAAACTTTCCATTGGAGATTGTTACAAGACAATTCCATAGATACGAAGTCTCATATTCAAAGCACATTCCTTTGAACATCCTTCTTGCATAAAAGTTTCTAACTTACTCATAGATTCCTCATATCCAACTCCCATTATGGAAACTTTTCCATAATTGCCATATGACTATCCATTCTTAATAGAATCCTATCTATTCAAAATCATGTCAATATGGTCCATCCATTACTATACTTCCAATTGTCCATAAGCAACCAATCTTTGGCGAACCTTGGATTGTTCTTAGCAATTGTTTAACAACTTTAGACATATCCGGTTCTAGTCCTTTTTCCCTCTTAATGCCCTAGGAATTTGAAAAATTAGAACAAGAGAATATTATAGCACCTGCAATAGATCCTATATTCGAAGCATATGGGACACGATTCATAAAGTCTTACATATAGACCTGACACTTTACCAGTCTCTTGCTATAACATTTCCATATATATAGAATTTCCTTATGTCGAATCTTTTCAACATAACATTCATATATGGCCTTGACTAAATTTGATTAAAATCTCAATCTAAACTTTTAGAATTGAAATGAAGTATAAGTTCCTCTCCCTTAATTATAGCAAAACAACTTTTCAAACCCTGCAACTTTACGAATTGAAACCTTTGTTTTCTATAATTAACATTGCTAACTCGCAACACTTACCATAATAATTATGCTCCCACTAGCATAATAATTTTTATCTTACTAGCATAACATTTATGCTCCCACTAGATTTGACATGTACCCAGAAATAAGCTGGACTTCTAGAAATCAACACTTGTTGACTTTCTTACCAAAGTTCAGATTTCTGATACAAGATGCTTCGATAAGCCTTTATCTAAGCTCCTCAGTCTCATACACCTTTCCTTAGATAGCTCACATGTGTGTCTAAACAATTTTAGAACTTACAGCTATAAGTCTCAAGTGTTTAGACCTTTTGCCACTTCTCACAATTCGAACTATGAAGAGGGATGTCGTAATCATAATTGAATTTGAGAATGCAAATATCACAATTGCTAACTCTTTAAAATCTACTTAGTGAAAGCGTTTCCTCATAATCATTTTCATGAATTGGAGAGAAACCTTATGACACTTAGATTTTTACGGTGTATGTGTTCCTATCCATGTGAATTTGTGACAACCCGAAATTTTCATTCATACGAACTCTACAGTCCAACACTTCAATTAAAAGTTAAATACTTTTCTGCTAAATTTTAGCCGGTTTAAAGTCCGTTTGAGTATTTATATTAATTATTCATGAAACGATCGGATAAAAAGGAAGTGATTTCTAGAATCTTGGGATAGCAATGGAACAATCAACACCCTGGATTGGTCTTCACGGCCAAACAAATAGGGTTTGGGCCGTAAACTCTCTTAGGGCCGCAAACTCATGCCTTAGGCATGAGTTTACTCTCCATTCTTTCATTTCCTAACCTCCAAACTCAAGAACACTTACCATTCTCTCTCAAGTAGCATCCCGTTCTTCACCCGATCTTCCGAAAACGTAAGTGCTTCTCAACTTGATTTGTTGTTATAACCTATCTCCTAGTGATTGTACATCATTTCATCCATTCAATTGTTAATTTTCACTTAGATCTTCAAAACACCAAGAACACCAAGAATACACACTAGTGTTCTTGGACCTTAACCACCCAATCGAGCTTCTATCTTGTAAGTACACTTACCCTAGCTTCTTGTGTGCTTAGTATGATCTTAATAACACTTGAAAATCATCAAGAAACAATAGAACAAAGGAGTTTACGGCCAAGGATGATCTTGGGCCGTAAACCCCTTTCAAGGTGGTAAATTGGACCTTAGTTCCTTTCTATGCCTTGGATGCCAACCTTGATCCTTCCTAGAAGTGTTTAAGACCTTAAACAACAATCAAAACAACTCCCCATAAGAGTTTACGGCCGTAAACACCTAAGGAAAGGGTCCTTAGGCCGTAAACTCTACTAGGTAGTGTTATTGTGCCCTTAATGCTATCCTAAGGCTTGGACTTGATCATTGGATGTTCAATCTTGACTTATAAGACCTTAAATCACCAAATGGCACTTAGTACCATGAGTTTACGGCCGTAAACTCATGGGGGTAATGACCTTAGGTCGTAAACTCCATAAGGAGTGGTCTTTGGGCCATAAACTCCAATGCCATGCCATACAACCTTTAGATGCAACCCTTTGGTACCTATAACACTTGAATCAAAGTGTTTTCATGTCCTAGGGTGTTTTAACTTGGTTAATTAGTTGTAAAATGACTAATTAGATACATATATGTTTGATTATATGTTAACTAGGATCATTGTGTGTGTACAAGTCCTCACTTGACACTTAGCATCCTACATCATCCGTTCATCCAAACCACCAACTACAGGTGAGTTCATACCCCTTAATCAATGTTTTAAATGATTTTAAATGCTTTAATGGGGGGGGGGGAATACAAGTAGAAAACAGTATGTTATAGTATCAATCACATGTGATTTATAACTGTGTTTTCAGCCAACTGATTTCACATACTTCAAAATGTGATACACGAAATGGTTTTTTGTCCTGATATACTTTGTTATCAAATGACTTACTTTTGAAATGTTTTATAACAATGACATCAAGTCATTTTTATTTATTGTTCAACACTCTTAAATGTTTTACCAAAACCTCCTTCAACTTATTGATCAAAACAATATCTATACACTTATGTTCATATGTATATGTATTGATACGAGAGCATTCATTCTTCGATCAGTTCCCACACTCTTGAGTAGCAAGGGTGTATAAACCTTCTTGGACATCTATTACAATCCAGTAAACTATTATAGGAATAGTTTAGGGGATACAAAACATTATTCCTATTACAAGGAATTACATCAGAGTCAGTTCATTCATGAGTCTATACTACATGCTATATGAAGAGATACACTTACATGGATACACTTACAGGGTTATACTTACATGGATACTATTACATAGATACTATATGATGAGATACTATTACATATTATATGAGTAGATACTATTATATATGTACGGGACTAACCATTCTACACCCAAGACTGTTAGCTACAGTAGGGAAAATGCACATCGACGGATGTCTACGGTTAATACATTTACGGCGAGTTTCCACGTCGTGTTTATCCTAGTACCAAAGGATAATACTTCAATGATTACATATTTTTCCCTATTACTTTTATTTTGTGACACATTCACATAAACGACGAGGTAGACTATATATTGTTAATAGTAGTCATTTAGGGGGAAAACCATCTTTGTTACAGAAATGCACCTTTCAAGGCATTCAGGTCTTGGTAGAAGACTACTTTCAAAACAGTCAGGTATTGGTAGAAGACTACTTTCATACTAGTAGGAAATATGGGATTTTCTAGGGTTTTAACACTTATATCAAATGTTTCATCAACAGTTGCATGTTTTTCATAACAGCTTTCCAAATCAATGACACTTAAATACTTATGAATTCACCAGCTTTATGCTGATCTACACTTTCAACATAACTTGTATTCTCAGGTCACCAGTAGACAGGTACGATGACCAGGTTTTGAGAAGATGGAGCACAAACAAGACTCGTCCTTTATTTTGATTACATATTTTGGTGTCTTATTACAATGAAAGAACACTCATGTATTAAAACTTTACTTTTAATGCAATGGATGATGTTGTTGCTTGTTTACTACTTTGCACTGTTATGATATTATACATGACGTCCTCCATCCCTGAACTTTTCCGCCGTTCTTGGTTTTGGGGTGTGACAGATTGGTATCAGAGCTCTGTTTATAGTGAATTGAGTATATCAACCCGTAAAAGATATACTAACTATAAATACAATGGGATTAAAACACTCTGACCAAGAGTGTATCCTTTCAAATAATAAAATATTTAATTAAGTATACGTGCCTGCATTCATACAAAAATCAGTGTCACAATGACAAGAACAAAAGTATTACGATTGTTGAATATCACAAGTAAGCTTGGGGATGTATGGTCAGTCCTGGGAGTGGCATAGCCTGATCAACTATGCTGGTCCGAGGAGTGATTAGCATATGCCCAAGAATGGTTGTGATGTGGCAACAAGTCTAAAAACTTACCAACATTACCACAATATAATACCATAGGGGTATTTGATGTTACTGTAATTACTTATCTGAGAACTAAATAGATCCTTATCAATAGGTCAATAGTTGCTTAGTGGATACACTAAGGTTATATGCACTAGGATGCCATAGACTTAGAATCTGTGAATCTTTGGTTTACTTCCTGTCCTCGTTTGGTTGTGGGCTTAAAGTTAGGGTCACTTATTCGAAGGTCTATCCTGTCCTAAATACATATAACTAGTATGCACTAAACAAGTATTGGAGTAACTGATAAAGATCATCTTATAATTATCTTAGTTAGTTCGTCTATTTAGTTATTTCTTATATCTCTTTTCTCGCATAGATATTATGGCTGGATTCCATCCCCACGGCGACCCGTACTTCCTAAACCAAGGCAATGCTGGATGGCTAGAGTAAGAACCAGAAGATGATCACCCAATCCCTTTGGATGATCACCATGTTGAAGGCTTTTCTGATAGTTCTGACTCGGAGCCTGAAGTCAACAACCTATCCCAAGCTGCTCAAAACCTAAACCTGAACCCTCGTCCAACATTTCAAGGACCCACACCCCTGTGGGCCACAAACTTGAATAGATGGAGTCAGGAACAGGGTCAACCCATCCCCTACAATCGAGACAGAAGCTTCTACAACCTCACTGAGGGAGGTTCAGCTGACAGAGTCCTACCCATCATGGTTCGTAGGATTTCCCGGAACACCGAACAGGGTCGAGCCGCTATCGACCGAGTCATTGAGATTGACGCTAACTCTGGCGTAAACACAGTCCGCATTCGCCAACTAGAGTCTGCTCATGAAAGGACTCTAGTCCACAATGCAGCTCTGCAGAGAGAACTTGCTGGAACCCAAGCTGAAGGCAGGGAACTTAGAGCTCAGCAAGTAAGATCTGACAGGCGTATGAGGGACATAGAACGCCTTCTTTCGGAATCAAGAACTCACTCCAGTAGTTCTCGTCGCCGATAGAATCTCATCGGCTTCTCTTTTGGATATAACCTAGTCTATGTAAAACTCTAGTCTAATTTCCTATCTTTGTAAATTTGAGACCTGTTAGGTCTTGATTAAGTCATAGTCCTGTCAAAATTTTCCACTTTGGTTGATGTAAGGCCTCCTTCTGTTGGCCATTTTTCCCGAACATGTTACATCTGTAATTCCAGTAATATTGACAGGCACCTAATCTCATGGAAATTATTATCCAAATGCTATCATCTGTTAGTTCTAGATCTACATTCAATCGTGCTGTTGGACTATGGAGAGTTAGTCCATGTGTCATTCTCATCAAATTTCCTATTTGAATTCTTATCATTGTTTCTATCTTTTAAACTTATAGTTAAAAGATGCCTCCTCACAGAAGTATAAGGCGTAACAATAATAACGAAACACCAATACCACCACCTCCTCCACCACCTCAACCACCTCCTCATTTCGACGCTGCTATGTTCCAAGCAGCTTTCACGGCGGCCGTAGCGGCTGCCGTGTCACACATCAATACTCCTGTCCCTAGTGGATCGGGAACAGGTGCACCTACTTCCAACCATGGCGAGAGCCGTGGACATCCTCGGGAATGCACCTACAAGGATTTTACGAATGCCAAGCCCCGAAACTTCAATGGAACTGGTGGGGTAATGATCTTAAGGCAGTGGATTGAAAAGACAGAAGCGGTCTTTGAAATCTGCGCCTGCCCGGAGGGCAATAAGGTCAAGTTTGCTACTTGTACCTTTTCTGACAGAGCTTTGACTTGGTGGAATGGCCACGTTAAGTCTCTGACTCTAATAGTGGCGAATTCAATCAGCTGGGAAAACTTCAAGGCCATGCTGATGAGAGAGTACTGTCCTCGAGGGGAAATTCAAAAACTAGAGCAGGAACTCTGGGGTCTTGAAATGGTCGGTTCCGACATATCAACCTATACTAATAGATTCTGTGATCTGGCAATTCTATGCCCTGACATGGTTGCTCTTGAGAGCAAGAAAATAGAGAGATATATTTGGGGACTGTCGCCCCAGATCCAGTCAAGTGTGTTAGCATCCAGGCCTGCTACTTTTGACAGCGCCAAAGAGCTGGTACAATCTCTTATAGATCACGGAAACCGCCAGAACCCAACAATTCCTACACCCGAACCACAAAAGGGAAACAACAACAACAAGAAGAAGGGGTGGAATAAGAGGGAAAGCGGGGCTTCACAAGAATCCTCAAAGAGACAACAACTAGTGGCAATCAATGCTGCCACGGTAACCCCTGTTGTCCCGGCTAATCCCTTTCCAACAAAGCCTTATGCCGGTAATCTTCCAAGGTGCAACAAATGCGCCTACCATCACAACGGACCTAGCCGGGAAATGCAGTGCTCTAACTGCAACAGGAAGGGGCATACCGCCCGTTTCTGCAAGACTCCAGCAAGGCCGACCGCTCAAGTTCCTAACGTCGGGGTGGGCCAAGCTTGCTACGGTTGTGGCGAGGTGGGCCACTACAAGAGGAACTGCCCTAAAGCAGGGATAGTTGGCGGAGTAGGAAGAATACTGGCCATGGGCCACGAGGAAGCCGTAGCTGATCCTACGATAGTTACTGGTACGTTTCTCCTCGATAACTCTTATGCTTGCATACTCTTCGACAGTGGAGCGGAGAAAAGTTTCGTAAGCCAGAAATTTGCACACTTGCTTAAACAAAAACCTCGAGCATTAGATAAATCATTAACTGTATAAATGGCAAACAGGAAAACGGAAAGTACAAACTACATATACGTAGGTTGTACTCTAACTTTAGATGGCCATACTTTCAAGATAGACCTCATGCCTGTCCCAATTAAAAGTTTCGACGTCATTATCGGCATGGATTGGTTGAGTCTTCTTCGCGCCGACATCATGTGCTTTGAAAAAGCAGTTCGTCTTAACTTCCCTAACAGCGAAACCCTAGTTATCTACGGCGACAAACCTAGTACGAGCCTTCGCATCATTTCATGCATCCAAGCCCAGAAGTGCTTACGAAAGGAATATCATGCATTCCTCACACACATCGTTGATACGAGTCAAGAAGTAAAAGACATTCAAAACATCCCAGAGGTATGCGACTTTCCCGACATCTTTCCAGAAGAACTCCCAGGATTACCACCACAATGCCAAGTCGAGTTTAGAATCGACTTAGTGCCAGGGGCTACTCCCGTAGCCAAATATCCTTACCGTCTGGCACCGGCAGAGATGCAGGAACTTTCCAGTCAGCTTAACGAACTTCTCAAGAAAGGATTCATTAGGCCGAGTTTCTCACCATGGGGAGCATCGGTCTTATTCGTCAAGAAGAAAGACGGATCGTTTCGCATGTGCATCGACTACAGGGAACTCAACAAGCTTACCATTAAAAATCGTTATCCCTTACCCCGCATTGACGATTTATTTGATCAACTTCAAGGAGCCAACTACTTCTCGAAGATAGATCTACGATCCGGATATCACCAACTACGAGTGTTAGAGGAGGATGTTCCCAAGACAGCCTTCTGAACTCGTTATGGACACTACGAGTTTGTAGTGATGCCATTCGGATTAACAAACGTGCCCGCAATATTCATGGATTTAATGAATAGGGTGTGTTGTCCTTACTTGGATCAGTTCATCATCGTCTTCATCGATGACATACTCATCTACTCTCGAAGTAAGGAGGAACATAGTCAACACCTCCGAAGAGTCTTACAAACATTACGATCGGAGAAGCTCTATGCGAAGTTCTCTAAGTGCGGATTTTGGATTCGAAGAGTCGAATTCTTGGGCCAAGTAGTTAGCGAAGAGGGAATACACGTGGACCCTTCCAAAATCAAGGCCATTGAGAACTGATCAGCACCGAAGACACCTACGAAAATTCGTCAATTTCTAGGTCTCGCTGGCTACTATCGCAGGTTCATTCAGAACTTCTCTCGCATAGCGAAACCTCTTACAACACTGACCCAGAAAGGCGTGGCCTTTGACTGGGAAGAGAAACAGGAGAGAGCGTTCCAAACGCTCAAACGAGCCTTGTGCACCGCACCAATACTATCCCTCCCCGAAGGGATAGAAGACTTCGTTGTCTATTGCGATGCTTCAAATCAGGGGCTCGGCTGTGTTCTGATGCAACGGGGTAAGGTCATCACCTATGCCTCGAGACAGCTGAAGACACACAAGGTTAACTACACCACACACGATCTTGAGCTAGGAGCAGTAGTGTTCGCTCTGAAGATCTGGAGACACTACTTGTATGGTACAAAAAGCACGATCTTTACAGACCACAAAAGTCTACAACATATATTCGACCAGAAAGAGCTCAACATGAGACAACGACGGTGGGTCGAGCTACTCAGTGATTACGAATGCGAAATTCGTTATCATCCGGGTAAAGCCAACGTAGTAGCTGACGCCCTAAGTCGGAAAGAATATTCTGGTCGTAGAGTCAAATCTTTGACTCTAACTATCCATTCACACCTGTCCATGCAAATTAAGGAGGCTCACCTCGATGCTTTGAAACCTGAAAATGTGGCGGGTGAATCCCTGAGAGGGATGGATAAGAAATTGGAAGTCAAGGGTGGCGGAGCCTTATACCTCATGGATCGGATCTGGACACCGAAGCTTGGTGGTTTCAGAGACTTGGTCATGAACGAGGCGCACAACACTCGTTATTCTGTCCACCCAGGTTCAGATAAGATGTATCTGGATCTTAAAAAGCTATACTGGTGGCCTAACATGAAAGCAGATATTGCTACCTTCGTAAGTAAATGCCTTACTTGCGCCAAGGTCAAGGTCGAATACCAGAAACCCTCCGGTCTTCTACAACAACCAGAGATACCGGAATGGAAGTGGGAGCGGATCACTATGGACTTCATAACCAAGTTGCCCAAGACAACGGGGGGACTTGATACCATATGGGTCATCGTCGACAGATTGACCAAGTCCGCACACTTCCTACCCATCAAAGAAACAGACAAAATGGAGAAACTTACGAGAACCTACATTAGGGAGATTGTACGACTGCACGGTGTTCCCATATCCATTATCTTGGATAGAGATAGTAGATTCACTTCGAGGTTCTGGCAGTCGCTACAAAGTTCCCTAGGAACTAGGCTGGACATGAGTACAGCCTACCATCCACAGACCGACGGACAAAGTGAGAGAACTATCCAAACCCTGGAAGATATGTTGCGAGCTTGTGTGGTCGATTTTGGGAAAGCTTGGGATACTCATTTACCCCTTGTAGAATTTTCCTACAACAATAGTTATCACACGAGCATAAAGGCAGCTCCATTCGAGGCCCTCTATGGCTGAAAGTGCAGATCCCCTCTATGTTGGGCTGGGGTGGGTGATACTCAGTTAACTAAAGGACGAGTTCCTGAAAGCACTCTCACAGGTCCGGAGATCATTCGGGAAACGACAGAGAAGATCATTCAGATTCGTGAACGATTGAAAGCCTCTAGAGACCGACAGAAAAGCTATGCTAACAAGCGAAGAAACCGTTGGAATTCCAGGTGGGCGACCACGTTCTTTTGAAAGTCTCACCCTGGAAGGGCTTGATACGTTTCGAAAAGCGTGGGAAGCTCAATCCAAGATACATAGGGCCTTTCGAGATTCTTGCCCGAATCGGCCCGGTAGCTTACAAACTCAATCTACCGCGCGAACTCAGTAACGTGCACTCTACCTTCCACGTCTCAAACTTGAAAAAGTGTCTGTCCGATGAGACTCTTGTAATCCCACTCGACGAGATCGAGATCAACGAGAGCCTCAACTTCATGGAGGAACCTGTAGAGATCATGGACCGTGAGGTCAAACGAATGAAGCAAAGCCGCATCACGATAGTGAAGGTTCGCTGGAACGCCAAGCGAGGACCTGAATTCACTTGGGAGCGAGAGTATCAGATGAAACTGAAATATCCTCATCTCTTTACTTAGTTATTTGTAACTACTTATTTGCTTAAACTCTAATTTCGGGACAAAATTCCCTCTAACGGAGGGATGATGTGACAACCCGAAATTTTCATTCATACGAACTCTACAGTCCAACACTTCAATTAAAAGTTAAATACTTTTCTGCTAAATTTTAGCCGGTTTAAAGTTCGTTTGAGTATTTATATTAATTATTCATGAAACGATCGGATAAAAAGGAAGTGATTTCTAGAATCTCGGGATAGCAATGGAACAATCAACACCCTGGATTGGTGTTCACGGCCAAACAAAGAGGGTTTGGGCCGTGAACTCTCTTAGGGCCGTAAACTCATGCCTTAGGCATGAGTTTACTCTCCATTCTTTCATTTCCTAACCTCCAAACTCAAGAACACTTACCATTCTCTCTCAAGTAGCATCCCGTTCTTCACCCGATCTTCCGAAAACGTAAGTGCTTCTCAACTTGATTTGTTGTTATAACCTATCTCCTAGTGATTGTACATCATTTCATCCATTCAATTGTTGATTTTCACTTAGATCTTCAAAACACCAAGAACACCAACAATACACACTAGTTTTCTTGGACCTTAACCACCCAATCGAGCTTCTATCTTGTAAGTACACTTACCCTAGCTTCTTGTGTGCTTAGTATGATCTTAATAACACTTGAAAATCATCAAGAAACAATAGAACAAAGGAGTTTACAGCCAAGGATGATCTTGGGCCGTAAACCCTTTTCAAGGTGGTAAATTGGACCTTAGTTCCTTCTTATGCCTTGGATGCCAACCTTGATCCTTCCTAGAAGTGTTTAAGACCTTAAACAACAATCAAAACAACTCCCCATAAGAGTTTACGGCCGTAAACACCTAAGGAAAGGGTCCTTAGGCCGTAAACTCTACTAGGTAGTGTTATTGTGCCCTTAATGCTATCCTAAGGCTTGGACTTGATCATTGGATGTTCAATCTTGACTTATAAGACCTTAAATCACCAAATGGCACTTAGTACCATGAGTTTACGGCCGTAAACTCATGGGGGTAATGACCTTAGGTCGTAAACTCCATAAGGAGTGGTCTTTGGGCCATAAACTCCAATGCCATGCCATACAACCTTTAGATGCAACCCTTTGGTACCTATAACACTTGAATCAAAGTGTTTTCATGTCCTAGGGTGTTTTAACTTGGTTAATTAGTTGTAAAATGACTAATTAGATACATATATGTTTGATTATATGTTAACTAGGATCATTGTGTGTGTACAAGTCCTCACTTGACACTTAGCATCCTATATCATCCGTTCATCCAAACCACCAACTACAGGTGAGTTCATACCCCTTAATCAATGTTTTAAATGATTTTAAATGCTTTAATGGGGGGGGGGGGGAATACAAGTAGAAAACAGTATGTTATAGTATCAATCACATGTGATTTATAACTGTGTTTTCAGCCAACTGATTTCACATACTTCAAAATGTGATACACGAAATGGTTTTCTGTCCTGATATACTTTGTTATCAAATGACTTACTTTTGAAATGTTTTATAACAATGACATCAAGTCATTGTTATTTATTGTTCAAAACTCTTAAATGTTTTACCAAAACCTCCTTCAACTTATTGATCAAAACAATATCTATACACTTATGTTCATATGTATATGTATTGATACGAGAGCATTCATTCTTCGATCAGTTCCCACACTCTTGAGTAGCAAGGGTGTATAAACCTTCTTGGACATCTATTACAATCCAGTAAACTATTATAGGAATAGTTTAGGGGATACAAAACATTATTCCTATTACAAGGAATTACATCAGAGTCAGTTCATTCATGAGTCTATACTACATGCTATATGAAGAGATACACTTACATGGATACACTTACAGGGTTATACTTACATGGATACTGTTACATAGATACTATATGATGAGATACTATTACATATTATATGAGTAGATACTATTATATATGTACGGGACTAACCATTCTACACCCAAGACTGTTAGCTACAGTAGGGAAAATGCACATCGACGGATGTCTACGGTTAATACATTTACGGCGAGTTTCCACGTCGTGTTTATCCTAGTACCAAAGGATAATACTTCAATGATTACATATTTTTCCCTATTACTTTTATTTTGTGACACATTCACATAAACGACGAGGTAGACTATATATTGTTAATAGTAGTCATTTAGGGGAAAAACCATCTTTGTTACAGAAATGCACCTTTCAAGGCATTCAGGTCTTGGTAGAAGACTACTTTCAAAACAATCAGGTATTGGTAGAAGAGTACTTTCATACTAGTAGGAAATATAGGATTTTCTAGGGTTTTAACACTTATATCAAATGTTTCATCAACAGTTGCATGTTTTTCATAACAGCTTTCCAAATCAATGACACTTAAATACTTATGAATTCACCAGCTTTATGCTGATCTACACTTTCAAAATAACTTGTATTCTCAGGTCACCAGTAGACAGGTACGATGACCAGGTTTTGAGAAGATGGAGCACAGACAAGACTCGTCTTTTATTTTGATTACATATTTTGGTGTCTTATTACAATGAAAGAACACTCATGTATTAAAACTTTACTTTTAATGCAATGGATGATGTTGTTGCTTGTTTACTACTTTGCACTGTTATGATACTATACATGACGTCCTCCACCCTTGAACTTTTCCGCCGTTCTTGGTTTTGGGGTGTGACAGATTGGTATCAGAGCTCTGTTTATAGTGAATTGAGTATATCAACCCATAAAAGATATACTAACTATAAATACAATGGGATTAAAACACTCTGACCAAGAGTGTATCCTTTCAAATAATAAAATATTTAATTAAGTATACGTGCCTGCATTCATACAAAAATCAGTGTCACAATGACAAGAACAAAAGTATTATGATTGTTGAATATCACAAGTAAGCGTGGGGATGTATGGTCAGTCCTGGGAGTGGCATAGCCTGATCAACTATGCTGGTCCGAGGAGTGATTAGCATATGCCCAAGAATGGTTGTGATGTGGCAACAAGTCTAAAAACTTACCAACATTACCATAATATAATACCATAGGGGTATTTGATGTTACTGTAATTACTTATCTGAGAACTAAATAGATCCTTATCAATAGGTCAATAGTTGCTTAGTGGATACACTAAGGTTATATGCACTAGGATGTCATAGACTTAGAATCTATGAATCTTTGGTTTACTTCCTGTCCTCGTTTGGTTGTGGGCTTAAAGTTAGGGTCACTTATTCGAAGGTCTATCCTGTCCTAAATACATATAACTAGTATGCACTAAACAAGTATTGGAGTAACTGATAAAGATCATCTTATAATTATCTTAGTTAGTTCGTCTATTTAGTTATTTCTTATATCTCTTTTCTCGCATAGATATTATGGCTGGATTCCATCCCCACGGCGACCCGTACTTCCCAAACCAAGGCAATGCTAGATGGCTAGAGGAAGAACCAGAAGATGATCACCCAATCCCTTTGGATGATCACCATGTTGAAGGCTTTTCTGATAGTTCTGACTCGGAGCCTGAAGTCAACAACCTATCCCAAGCTGCTCAAAACCCAAACCTGAACCCTCGTCCAGCATTTCAAGGACCCACACCCCTGTGGGCCACAAACTTGAATAGATGGAGTCAGGAACAGGGTCAACCCATCCCCTACAATGGAGACAGAAGCTTCTACAACCTCACTGAGGGAGGTTCAGCTGACAGAGTCCTACCCATCATGGTTCGTAGGATTTCCCGGAACACCGAACAGGGTCGAGCCGCTATCGACCGAGTCATTGAGATTGACGCTAACTCTGGCGTAAACACAGTCCGCATTCGCCAACTAGAGTCTGCTCATGAAAGGACTCTGGTCCACGAAGTCCATCGTCGCCAAGGTTTATACAACATGCACTAAATCCATAGCTGGCAGGGCTCATCCAACGGGTATTAAGTCCATAGCTCTCATTTATCGACAATATTATTTGCAGGAGTCCACCTGCAATACATGTCAATGGGTTTTTTTAGAGTACACCGGGTGAACATATCGTTCACAACACCTACAGGTAGCGAACCTGCTAGTGTTCCACAGACTGTCTAGAATAGTCCATGGTTGTCATTCGTACTCTGCTAGATGACGGGGCCATCATTTGGGTAAAGGTTTCTTTCATTTTTCACCTCTCACCCTCATCTCATAATCTATATCACCTTTTATCTCATACTCTAACTCATCTTTCATCACACACCAACTATTTCATCTACCCATGTTTTACCCAACATATTTGTATATATAAAATACGTATACAGTTCAGATCTGAAGAAATAGTTTAGATTTGTAAAGAAAATACATATACGATTCAGATCTAAAGAAAAAGGTCTAGCTCTGAAAAACAAAGTTTAAATCTTTCATCCAGCATAACTTAAAAGCATAAAATACATATACAGTCTAGATCTGAAGAAAAGTTCAGGTCTGGAAAGAAAGAAGTTTAGATCTTTCATCCAGCACAGATCTCAAGTACAAAATACATATATACAGTTTAGGTCTAAAAATTTTAGATCTGAAGTGAGAAAGTTTAGATCTGAAGGGAAAAGTTTCAGATCCAAGAGAAAAAGTTTAGATCTGGAAGATAAAGTTCAGATCTGAAAAGAAAGAAGTATAGATCTTCATCCAGCATACATCTCAGGTAAACATGTAGAATATATATACACATAGCACGTAATTTATATAAAATACTTCATATCTATGTGTAAGATGAAAGTGACTATGCACTCACCTGATAAGAAGTGATTCGGACAGCACTTCGCTTCCTAAAATAATATTCTTTGACGAAACCGGGAAGTTTGCTTGAAACCCGGGCTCTGCACGGGCAGAGTTTCAAACCGGAAAACTATTTTTCTCAGAGACTTCGGGCTCTCCGAGGCTTCCTTCGAGGGCTAGGGGGTTTTCCTAGGCTTTAGGGGGGTTGGGGCGTGTTTAGAGAGGGAGTAGTGAGAGAAAGAGGGGTTGAAAGGAGTGAAGAATGAGGCTGCCCTCAGCCTCCTTTTATAGGTGCTGCCTCGGAAGTACGTTGGGCGTACTGTAGCTGTACGTGGGGCGTACTGTTCGGATCGTACAACATGTGTCGAGATCTCGGTGGGGTGATGTGGCTCGTTGTGGACCCAGGAAAAAGTCAATAAGCAGGGTGTACCTCCTTCGTATGTGGGGCGTACTTCGGTACGCAGGGCGTCTGAAGGTACGCTGGGCGTATCCCTCGCACCCAGCTTCGAGATTTCCCACTCCGACTTCTAAAATTCGTAACCTGCGCATACGAGCTCAATTTTTGACGTTCTTTATATCCACACGTAGGTGGGACCGTACTCTACGAGAAGATTACACTATTAAGCGACCGATTTCCCACTCCATCGTCGGTTAATTTTCGACCGATTTTAAATTTAATAGTATGAGAAGATTACACTGTTAAGCGACCGTGTAAAACTCATAACTTCTACATTCGGACTCCGTTTTCGTCTGTCTTTTTATCGTTGAACTACTATTAACGAGACCTTCGATTCTTGTTTAGGTTGTGTCAGCTAAAAACCGTTCGATCTAATATTCGAACTTCGGGCGGTGCACTGCCGATCCGAAACTTAGAAAAATCATAACTTCCTCATACGAAGTCAGATTTGGGCGTTCTTTTTATGCACGTTCTTGGTTTAACGAACTCTACGACTTTCGTGTAGATCACCAAAGCTAAAAAGTCCTCTATCGTAAATTCACTATTTACGTCACGCAGTGTCGTGCCGGTTCTGTCGCGAAACTTCGACAGGTCACAACTTCTTCGTTATAACTCGGATTTCGGCGTTCTTTATATGTCCGGAATCATTGTCACGACCCCTACAACTTTCTTTGTAGATATCGGGTTTATCTAACATTGTATTTTTGACGTTTATTTTTATCCTTTATTTATTATATTGTTATAAAGAAGTAATAAGCACACAAAAGCACATAATACACATAATATTCAAGTAATTCATCTTTATTACTTTAAAATGGGTTACAATGGTTGACCTAGACTATTACATCATCGCATCAATGCTTAGCCTCGAAACACGGGCGTTACAGTTCTCTCCCCCTTAGGATGATTCCGTCCCGGAATCATGCATCAGTAAACAAATGCGGATAGCGACTCATCACGTCACTCTCTGTTTCCCAGGTGAGGTTTGGCCCATTCGAATGTTTCCATCGCACAAGCACTAAGTCGACCATCTTGCGTCGCAACTTCTTAGTCTTTCGGTCAACAATCGCTTTCGGTTCTTCGATTAGCCTCTTGTTTTCATCCATCCTCAATTCTGAAATCGGAATTATGTCGGGAACTTCTCCCATGAACTTCCTCAAATAACACACATGGAATGTGTTATGAATACCATCTAGTTCTTCTGGCAGTTCCAGCTTGTAAGCTTGGTTCCCAATCTTCTGAAGAACTTTGAACGGTTTAATGAATCTCGGACTCAACTTACCACTTTTCCCAAATCTTATAAGTCCCTTCCACGGTGAGACTTTAAGCAAAACTGAATCTCCAACTTCAAATGTCACTAGCCGTCTCTTCTTGTCAGCATAGCTCTTTTGACGATCATGAGCTGCTAACGTCCTTTCCCTGATCACCTTCAACTTTTCAGCAGTCTGATGGACTATTTTAGGGCCCATAAACTGCTTTTCTCCAGCCACAAGCCAACATGACGGCGTACGAAACTTCTGTCCGTACAAGGCTTGATAAGGTGCCATCTTAATGCTCGAATGGTAACTATTGTTGTAGGAAAACTCTACCAGAGGTAAGTGTTCCTCCCAGTTACCTCGAAACTCTAGGGTACACGCTCTTAGCATATCCTCCAACGTTTGAATCGTTCTTTTGCTCTAACCATCGGTCTGCGGATGGTAGGTTGTATTTAAACACAACTTTGTACCCAATTGCTCTTGTAGACTCCTCCAAAACCTTGACGTGAAACGTCTATCACGGTCTGATACTATCGTTAAAGGTACACCGTGAAGTCTTACTACTTCCTTCACGTAAGCATTTGCAAGCTTATCTATAGACCATCTTTCATTGGCTGCTATGAAGTGTGCACTCTTTGTGAACCGATTCACGACCTCCCAAATCATGTCGTGACCGTCCTTCGTTCTGGTCAGTTTAGTGACAAAATCCATGGTAATGTCTTCCCATTTACCCATGGGAACAGGTAAAGGTTCTAAACTTCCATACGGTTTCTGATGTTGTGCCTTAACTCTCGCACATGTCACACACTCGGCCACATACTTTGCAACATCGAGCTTCATCGTCGGCCACCAGTAGTAGGGTTTCAGATCCCTATACATTTTTGTGCTATCAGGATGAATTGAGTACATGGTCTTGTGAGCTTCTTCCATCAGAAGATCTCTTATTCCTCCTGTCTTAGGTACCCAAATCCTATCTTGGAATACCTTCAATCCTTGATTATTCGTACCGAACACCAGCGTTTTGCCCAAACGCTCCTCCTTACGGTCATCTCAGAAGCTTCTTCCTGAGCTTTCTTGATGGTTTCCATAATCGTTGAGACAACTTAAATTCTTAATACTCTTGGCCTTTTCCTTTCAAGGCTCACTTTCCGACTTAGAGCATCAGCCACAACATTTTCTTTACTAGGGTGGTAAAGTATCTCATAATTGTAATCTTTAAGCAACTCTAGCCAGCGTCATTGTCTCATATTCAATTCCTTATGATTGAAGAGATACTGAATACTTTTATGATCAGTGAAAAGTTTGCACTTCGTGTCGTAAAGATATTGCCTCCATATCTTTAGTGCAAATACTACCGCTGCCAACTCCAGATCATGAGTGGGTTAGTTCTTTTCGTGTTCTTTCAATTGTCTCGATGCATCTGCTATCACCTTACCCCTTTAGGTTAGCACACAAACCAACCCAACTCCAGATGCGCCGCTACAGACTACGAAGTCTTCAATTCCGTTCTCGGAAACACCAACAAGACATGACTTGTATAATGACTCCATATGTTATCTCTTCACCCTAGGTAATAGTCGTAACTATTATGTTTCCTTCGAATGAGTATCTAACTTTTGGAATTCTTGTCTGCAGGCGGTGCTCGATCTTGCACCTGCTCCCTATCCCATGTTGAACTTTTAATTGTGACCTTCAAGTCACAATCTCGATCCTTATTGGAGACTCCTCCTTCTTTTTAACAAACTTAAGATAAGTTCTTTCCTTTGATTACCGAAGTAGACTGATGGGTCATGTTCTAATGACCTCTCATTGTATTATGTACTGCTTAGACTCAAGTCTTTTAGAGTCGAGTTTCTGAACGTACTATACCTTCCTTCGTGTTCCAATGTGATAATATCACATTCTAGCATGTAGTACTTCTAGCTACAAGCTTCTTACTTTAACAATGATTGCGATACTTCAATATTCTAGTTTGATTGGAATACTACATCAGACTTGGTTCTCTTAACCACATGACTAACTCATCTTGGTCGGACTCGATTCGATATGACCTCTTGGGTCGGAATAACAATCATCTTCTTAGTCATTAACGAAACGATGGTAACGAAAGATATGAACAAAACGGAATTAATTACTAGCTTCTTGGTAACCTTATGACCTTCCCTGATGCAAGTGCGAGTCCTGTGCTTCTAGTAGTATAGGCCTCTACTACCATTCACACCTACTCAAACTCGTCCCAAGTATTGTATCGTAGTTTTCCAAGTCACCATTCAAGAATTTCACATAATCATTTAACACATCATATAACAAAACGAAGCTTTATATTATTTCCTAAAACGATTACATAGATGTTAAGGTTCAACCCATGCTATGCCTCTAACATGCTACACCACATGTTACTACGACTACTTCATATCTTGATCTTCGGATATAAAACCCTCATCCTTGATTCCTTGCATCTTCACTTGCTTCGTCGAGGATTGTCTGAGATGCTCTTGCCTTCGACTTTGGAGGCGCATTTGCTCTTGCGGCTCCATTTTTTCTTGGGCAGTTCTTAGAAATATATCCTTCTTCGTTACACCCGAAACATACCTTCTCGGTAAACGTACACTCATCGGCGTAATGCCCAGACTTTCCACATTTGAAGCAATTCACCTCCCTTCCAGAGTGTTTATTTTTGCACTTCCCGCACCATCTTTCTTTACCTCCTCCTTTAACAGACTTTGAGAACATGTTGCTCTTGTTGGACCTTGAAGACCCCTCACATTTCCTCTTCTTGCCAACTTCAACCTTGTTGGTAGTCCTGTCGTTGATTATTTCTTCAATAGACTTAGCAACCCAGATGGTTTCCTTAAGAGTTGGTGCCTAGCGTACCGGCACAGTAAGTTCGTCCTTACTTTGTTGAAGTAAACGCCTTGTCTCTTCCATCGTTTGATCTAACATCACCCGCACCATTGTCTATACTCCTGCCATCGTGATTGGTTCAGGTGCAACTACTACTTCTGGTGCTTTCTCAATCACTTATGGCTCAGGCTACGGGTTACCGTTTCTGAATCCACTTCGAGTGCTCACCATGTCGATCTATACACCAAAATCATACGTTCGACGTGTAGTGATGGGAATTTAGATAGAAAATATTTATTTATGATAGACGTATAAATCTCCTTATTACTCCGAAAAGTTACATGCCAGTTCTAATTTCGTAATCAAACGTTTAGAAACCTGTACACATAAAATTTCCAGATCCGGTCGGCAACAGACCATAGATCCGGTAGCATCATAATTCATTTAGCACATAAAACAATTTAGGCATCTTTCCTAAAATAAACTAGTGCTCGTGTCTAAAATATGGTAGACACTCATCTCACAATCATCGCTTAACATTCTAAATTTAAGTCTAGAAATCCTACAAATTCCAAGTTCGCTTAAACTAATGCTCTGATACCAACTGTGACATCCCCATTTTTACGGCCAGAAAAGACCGATTTAGTTTATGCTTTTTAAATAAAAATCAGAGTAACCTCTTAAGAAAAGTGTTGCGGAATTTTGTTTTTAGAAAAACATGATAAATATGTTATCAAAGCATTTCCGAAGAAATGTATTTTATTCTTTTTAAAACCTTGGGATGTCAACGTCAATACAACAACATAAGCATAAACAGAACTTACATTCATTTACACTAGTGATCTATGTCTCTTTAATCCCTCAGTGAAGTGTAGCTTTATATCGACACCTGTGATACAAATAAACTGAGTGGGTCAGGTTGGGAAACCTGGTGAGTACATAGGGTTTTCAACCCACAATAATAAAGTTATTATGTTTTATCATCAAACAATTAACCCAATTACCCATCCCCATTATCTTCTTTAATTCCTAGGGATCTACCCTAAGAATCATCTATCACTCATTCCTAAGGGTTTTCCTAAGGAATAGGCACGAAGTCCATCATTCCTAAGGGTGTAAGAATACCAAGTCCTTGCCAATTACAAAACTTTCCATTGGAGATTGTTACAAGACAATTCCATAGATACGAAGTCTCATATTCAAAGCACATTCCTTTGAACATCCTTCTTGCATAAAAGTTTCCAACTTGCTCATAGATTCTTCATATCTAACTCCCATTATGGAAACTTTTCCATAATTGCCATATGACTATCCATTCTTAATAGAATCCTATCTATTCAAAATCATGTCAATATGGTCCATCCATTACTATACTTCCAATTGTTCATAAGCAACCAATCTTTGGCGAACCTTGGATTGTTCTTAGCAATTGTTTAACAACTTTAGACATATACGGTTCTAGTCCTTTTTCCCTCTTAATGCCCTAGGCATTTGAAAAATTAGAACAAGAGAATATTATAGCACATGCAATCGATCCTATATCTGAAGCATATGCGACACGATTCATAAATTCTTACATACAGACCTGATACTTTACCAGTCTCTTGCTATAACATTTCCATATATATAGAATTTCCTTATGTCGAATCTTTTCAACATAACATTCATATATGTCCTTGACTAAATTTGACTAAAATCTCAATCTAAACTTTTAGAATTGAAATGAAGTATAAGTTCCTCTCCCTTAATTATAGCAAAACAACTTTTCAAACCCTGCAACTTTACGAATTGAAACCTTTGTTTTCTATAATTAACATTGTTAACTCGCAACACTTACCATAATAATTATGCTCCCACTAGCATAATAATTTTTATCTTACTAGCATAACATTTATGCTCCCACTAGCTTTGACATGTACCCAGAAATAAGCTGGACTTCTAGAAATCAACACTTGTTGACTTTCTTACCAAAGTTCAGATTTCTGATACAAGATGCTTCGATAAGCCTTTATCTAAGCTCCTCAGACTCATACACCTTTCCTTAGATAGCTCACATGTGTGTCTAAACAATTTTGGAACTTACAGCAATAAGTCTCAAATGTTTAGACCTTTTTCCACTTCTCACAATTCGAACTATGAAGAGGGATGCCGTAATCATAATCGAATTTGAGGATGCAAATATCACAATTGCTAACTCTTTAAAATCTACTTAGTGAAAGCGTTTCCTCACAATCATTTTCATGAATTGGAGAGAAAACTTATGACACTTAGATTTTTATGGTGTATGTGTTCCTATCCATGTGAATTTGTCATAACCATAATCATAAGACAGGGTTAGTGACAAATCCATACTCATATGGACTGAACTTGTTCAATCATAATTTCTTTCCACTTGGCAGCACAAGGGCTATGACATCCCCATTTTTACGGCCAAAAAACACCGATTTAGTTTATGCTTTTTTAATAAAATCAGAGTAACTTCTTAAGAAAAGTGTTGCGGAATTTTGTTCCCACAAAAACATGATAACTATGTTATCAAATCATTTCCGAAGAAATGTATTTTATTCTTTTTAAAACCTTGGGATGTCAACGTTAATACAGCAACATAAGCATAAACAGAACTTACATTCATTTACACTAGTGATCTACATCTCTTTAATCCCTCAGTGAAGTGTAGCTTTATATCGACACCTGTGATACAAATAAACTGAGTGGGTCAGGTTGGGAAACCTGGTGAGTACATAGGGTTTTCAACCCACAATAATAAAGTTATTATGGTTTATCATCAAACAATTAACCCAATTACCCATCCCCATTATCTTCTTTAATTCGTAAGGATCTACCCTAAGAATCATATATCACTCATTCCTAAGGGTTTTCCTAAGGAATAGGCACGAAGTCCATCATCGCCAAGGTTTATACAAGAGGCACTAAATCCATAGCTGCCAGGGTTCATCCAACGGGTGCTAAGTCCATAGCTCTCATTTATCGACAGTATTATTTGCAGGAGTCCACCTGCAAGACATGTCAATGGGTTTTTAGAGTACACCGGGTGAACATATCGTTCACAATACCTACAGGTAGCGAACCTGCTAGTGTTCCACAGACTGTCTAGAATAGCCCATGGTTGTCATCCGTACTCTGCTAGATGACGGGGCCATCGTTTGGGTTTGATCGGAAGTTGTTATTAGAGATCGGATGGAGTACAGAGGATCTTGGTGATCTCATTAGTTCGGAGTGCCTCAAAGGATTAATCTTCTTGGATCGGGTAATACTCCAGTTGGGGACTGGGAAGTAGATCTGATTGGGTATTCGTCAGCCTTAGGAAGGCTTGGGATTAGAATATCTTGTCATTCAGGTTCTAGGAACCGGGTTAGATCTTTCTCATGATTGTCTATGGCATTTGGATAGGGTTGAGGCGGTCCTACTTTATGCGGTAGGCCAAGATTAGGGGTGTTCGTTTGGATGGATCGGTTCGATCAGATCCAATTAAGTAAATCCAAATTGATTTCATTTTCAAAATATGGATCCGAATTGTCCAAACTAAATTCAAATCCGATCTGATCCAATCCAATTACAATTCAGTTGGATCGGTTTTTATTATTCGGTTTTCAAAAGGTATAACATTTTAAAACGATATATAATTATAATATCATCCAATATTTATAGAAAAAGCAAAAACAAATTATTTAGTTGTAATTTATAAGTTATAACAACTACTAAGATGGTATATTATAATTTAATATTTAATAGATAAAACACTTTTGAGAGAAAATGCATATTAACTTTTTTTTATTAGGTGAAACCTTTTGAACTTTTTTGAAAAACAAATAATTTATAAAATTAATAAATAATTATAGATATATTAAAAATAAATAAATAATAAATTGTTATTCGGTTATTTTGGACTATTCGGTTCTTATTTTATAAACCAAAACGAATCCGAATTCCAAAATAATAATTCGGTTTTGGTGAAATCCAATCCAAAAATCCGAATATCCGAACTAAATAGTCCAATCCAAATTGTCCAATTGGATAATTCGGTTTTATCCAAATAGTGAACAGCCCTAGCCAAGATACCCGGTGCGGGCAGACTGAAAGTCGTAGGCACGGAGGCTCAAGGGGAGCGGTAGGGTTGAGGCGGTAGGCCAACAAACCCTGAGAATTTCAACTCGATAGTTGAATTGATTAGACATGTTGGTATTCTAACCCGAAGGGGGTGATATGGGTTAGATATGAGTGTCGTACTGGTTGGCCGGTAGTGGCAGGTATGTTGATGATGGTTTGAGTTATTGTGATGTGTCTTGAGTTGGTTTCATCTGCGAAAGAGCCATAGCGTGTCTGAAGTAAGGAGAAGATGGGTCACAGAAGACCAGGTAGGATGTGGGGCTGACGTGGGTCATGTAACGTTCATTATGTTGGCAGGAGTTGGTGGCAAGGCGTGGAAGCAAGTCCAACCAGTCGGTTTCTTTTCGGGAGACGCGTGGGACTGCTGTTTGTGTGTGTCTTTTGGTTTAGTAATCGGTGAGGTGTCCGATGTTCGGGTAGTGGGCAGACAAGTTGGGACCAAGGAGGTTTCGACTTCGCTTGAGAAACGTTATATGGTAGCAGGAAGAGTTGAAGTGGGTTTATGACTTGGGATTCATGTGTAGTAGTAGTTTTTGTATCGTTATGTTGTTCGTTGATGAGAGGAGCTTCGATTAGGCCCTTCGAGCGGCGGAGGAAAGTGGATATCTGCAGGGCCGGAGTGTTGGGCAACTAAAGTGACGACAGTAGTGTCGATCGGTCATCGGGAGCATTCCATTCATAAGCTGAGGGCCGGAAAGGGCATACCAGACTCATGTTGTGGGCTCGGAGGCAATCCAGACCTATGCTGAGGACCACATAAGGGTATTCCAGTCATAGGATGTGGGCATAGAGATTGTGTTGGTTATGTTTGTTGTAGGAGCGCGTTCGGATTGGATGTATTATTGAAGATTCGGGGGAGTTGCACTCGGTTGTGACGAATATGAGGATGGTGGATGAGACGCAAGGATAGATCCTTAGATCTCAAGTTATGAGTACACCCGAGTTATGTTCATAGAGGTATTCCAATCTAGGGTATTCCATCCTGAGGATGACATGACCCTATGATTGATTGGACCTGATATGTTTGGTATTCCAGCCCGAGGCTGATTGGGCCAGGCATGTGTGTTCGTGTCTTAGTGGATCGATTTGGTATGATATTTTTTGGACAAATATCCTGTCAGCACAAAAGGGGCTCGCTTCAAGAAGAGGGAAAGTTGGGTTCCGATACTTTGGATCATCAGGATTTTGTCAAGTTGGCTAAGTGGCATGAAGGATAAACCTTATGAAAAGTTTCAATTGGGATTCACATCACCTTTCACGTTTCGCAGTTGCGAAAGTGCGTCATGGATTAGGAGGCGGTAGTATCGTTGGATGACATTCAGGTCGGTGAGCGCCTGGATTATATTGAGGGGCCTGTGGCCATTCTGAAGACAAGTGTGAAGGTTCTGCGTAACAAGGAGGTACCTTTGGTAAAGGTACAGTGGGAGCACCAAAGAGGTTCCGAGTGGACTTGGGAGCCGGAGGCTGAGATGCGGGAGCACTATCCGGAGTTGTTCACCGCAGCGGACTTCGAGGACGAAGTCTACTTCAAGTGGGGGAGAATTGTAACGCCCTGATTCTCAGGTATTAATATTATGGCTTTAATTTTCAATTTTCAAGGTCTACTCGACGAGTTGGATGCCCTGACTTGTCGAGTAGCAGCGGGTTTGGGGCCACGTGTTTAAGTGACCAACTCGCCGAGTCGGAAGAGTGACTCGACGAGTTAGAGCTGGAGAGTGAAACCCTAATTTTCGGGGTTTTGCACCCTATTTAAGGAGTCATTAGCCTCCTTTAGTCCCTTACAGCCTCTAGAGAGTCCAGCAAACCCAATTTCGTGTGAGAGCTTCATTTGAGTATGTGTTTGAGCTTTGGAAGGTGGAACTTGTGAAGGGAGCTTGAAGGTCAAGTAGCTAGCAGCAAGGGACTTGTGTGGATCTACAAAATCTATCTCAGTTGGCTTCATTTGAGGTATCAATTCATGATCTTGGCCTCATTTCTTTCTAGATCTCTTTGGATGAAGTTTAGGGCTTTTTGGCTTGGTTATGAAGCTATTGTTGAGTATGAGTTGGATCTTAAGTTGCAACTTCAGATCTGAACCCTCCTTGGGATCTAGGTTCATAAAGTTTCTAGCCTTGTCATGTATGAAACCTTCCATTTGAGTTAGACCCCATTTCAAGTTTGGATTTGGCATTATGAGTCATTAGAGCCTTGCATGCACGTAAAGTTTGCAACTTTACGTGATAAGCATGCCTTGGGAAGTTACATCTGCAGTATGGAGCCTTAGCATGGCTTAAAAAGCATCTGTATGGACGAAGGACCGAAGGGACTCGGCGAGTGGCATGGTCGACTTGGCGAGTGGCATGGTCGACTTGGCGAGTCCGATGAAGATTTTCGTAGACTCGGCGATTCAGTAGAGTGACTCGGCGAGTCCGATGAAGATTGCCTTGGGCTCGGCGTGTCAGACGAGTGA
Organism: Lactuca virosa; assembly: GCF_052849685.1. Lineage (NCBI taxonomy): Eukaryota > Viridiplantae > Streptophyta > Magnoliopsida > Asterales > Asteraceae > Lactuca > Lactuca virosa. Next base: position 276,328,024 of record NC_136429.1, read on the forward strand.
CTCGGCGAGTTGCCAAGTTATACAAGGAACTCGGCGAGTAGCTGAGGGTACTCGACGAGTTGAGGTCAACATGGACTGTTGACCTTGGCAGTTGACTTTGACTTTCACCAAAGGTTGACCAGTTGACTTCTGAGGGTATTTTGGTAAATTGGATATTTATAGCAAAGGACATTGGTGAATATAGATATGGGAGTTGGAGTTACATTTGGAGGAGTTTGACACTATCTTCTGAGCTACTTGCGAGGTGAGTTATCCTCACTGTACTCAAGGGTCTAAGGCCTCAAGGTCGGCCCTTTGTTTTGTTATTGGGATTATTACTGTTGTGATATGTTAGTTCGGTATCCTAGTAGATAGGATGGTTATATGCTAGTATGATCTGTTAGATCGGTATCCTGGTAGATCGGATGTGGTTATGCTTAGCGACCTATAGTTGGTATGACTGTCTGCATGCTAGCTGTTATGCCAGTTAGGTAGATCTGTATGACTACCTGTAGTATCATGTGATTATCTGCATGTGCATTATTTGTTTTATATGTCGACATATTATGTGGGATTGCCGAAGCAACAAACCCGGGAGCATTCCAGATACGAGCTGAGGGAGACTTGTATTGTGGGCTCGGTGGCAATCCAGATGTGAGCTGTGGGCCCGGAAGGCACTCCAGACTCACACTGTGGGCCCAGGGGTAATCCATTCTGTAAAGTTGTGGACCCAGTACATGCTGTTATTTGTATATTGTTATGTGGAGTGTATCGGTATGTTGGCATTCCAACCCAATGGTTGAGGGCTTGGGGTATTCCATCCCGATGGATGATTGGACCCATAGTATGTTGTTTGTTATTGTATGTGTATTGTTGTGTGTATGGGTATTTTGGGGGTAACTCACTAAGCTTTCGGGCTTACAGTTTCAGTTTATTGTTTCAGGTTCAGCGGATGTCCACGGGAAGGCGAAGGCGTAACCGAACACTTCCTCGATTGATGATTATGATTTCTGGGAACTCTGATGTTTAAACTATTTTGAAAACAAATTGTAATAACTGAGTAGTTTTTAAATGATTTATAATTTTTAAATTGGCTCGAATTTTATAGGTGTTACAACATATACAGTTTAGATCTGTAAAGAAAATACGTATACGGTTCAGATCTGAAGAAAAAGGTCTAGATCTGAAAAACAAAGTTTAAATCTTTCATCCAGCATAACTTTCAAATCATAAAATACATATACAGTCTAGATCTAAAGAAAAGTTCAGATCTGGAAAGAAAGAAGTTTAGATCTTTCATCCAGCACAGATCTCAAGTACAAAATACATATATATACAGTTTAGGTCTTAAAATTTTAGATCTGAAGTGAGAAAGTTTAGATCTGAAGGGAAAAGTTTCAGATCCAAGAGAAAAAGTTTAGATCTGGAAGATAAAGTTCAGATCTGAAAAGAAAGAAGTATAGATCTTCATCCAACATACATCTCAGGTAAACAGGTAGAATATATATACACATAGCACGTAATTTATATAAAATACTTCATATCTATGTATAAGATGAAAGTGACTATGCACTCACCTTATTAGAAGAGATTCGGACAGCACTTCGCTTCCTAAAATAATCTTCTTTGACGAAACCGGGAAGTTTGCTTGAAAACCGAGCTCTGCACGGGCAGAGTTTCAAACCGAAAAGCTACTTTTCTTGGAGACTCCGAGCTCTCCGAGGCTTCCTTCGAGGGATAGGGGGTTTTCTGTGACAACCGTCAAAATTGAGTCAAGTCAAAGTCAAACAAAGTCAACAAGTCAAAACCAATCGACTCAATTAACCCTTGTATATTAGGGTTTACACTATGTAATTACTGTATAATGCAATATTTTAATGAGAGAAACATTATTTGGAAAGTTCGTGTGTTGAATTTCTTAAGTCTCAAATGCAGTAAACATTGAACCAAAACGATAAAAAAAAATTATTGCACACTCATCGGGAGTGTGTACGACACTAAAACACGGTTTAGCGGGGTTTACGAACCTTGCGTTGTGAAGCCGGACACTCAAATTAATCACAAACGAAACCTCTCTAAATCGTTTTCACTCTATCTCTTTCTATTTGAAATCTCTCCCAAATCTCTCTCAAAAGTTACTTTAACTTTTTGTAATCATTCGGGCCATCCCGACCCTTAACCGGGTCAAAAACCACTTGAAACGGGGTAAAAAAGGGTAAAATAACCTTAAGGAACCAAAACCCTCCTATTAGAAGCGAAAACTCTCATGAGAAGCCTCTCAGGACCGAAGCCTCTCAGGACCGAAGCCTCTCATGAGAAGCCTCTCAGGACCGAAGCCTCTCATTAGAAGCCTCTCAGGACAGAAGCCTCACATCAGAAGCCTCTCAGACAGCCCATGCGAGAGGTCTCGCAGACGGCCCCTTTTTACCGGTTTTTCGACTACGACTTCGTTTTAACTCCGTTTTTCATTATTTTAACGTGGGATTTTCACCCAAAACTTTATTTTATAAACTAAGGCCCCAAAATATATAAATCCCCAGGGCTTTTATAAAAATATATTAAAAGAATTAGTGGTTGAACTAATTATTGAGGGAATATTTGCTTTTCCTTAATTTATGGCAAAAGCAAACCACCACCACCTCACTCTATGATCAGCCACTCTTTCCCACTAATCCTTGTCACCTTAGTGGACCTTTACACCCAATCTCCAGCTCTTCCCACGTTCTAAGAGCTGGAGGATTGATCCTCTCTCCTCATTCTCCATAAAGTTCTTTCATTCTACACTTAGCAACCAAAGGACACTCTCCAAAATTCTCTCATCTTTTCTCTCAACTTCAAGAACTTCAAGGCTTTCCTCAGGGATTTCTTTCTTCAATTAGTAAGTATCTTCATCATTCATATAATTATTACACTCCATTCTACTCAAATCATTGATATCTTACACAAATTCCATCTTATTCGATGTTAGATTCTCGAATCATCAAGACATCTTCTTAGTGTTCTTGGGTTGACCACTTCCTCTCTCTCACTTTCATCTACTGAAACCACATAGGGTGAGTTCATACCCCTACATTTACATGTTTTCTTAAGTTTTAAGGGGGGAATACAAGTAAAATCATCAAGAACACAATTAAACTTTTTCTAACATATTACATCAGAAAAGATGGACTTTAATCACGGACTGTTTTGGTCAACTTAAATATTTTAGTTTTCAAAACTGTTCTAGGTGCAAGTAGTTCAAACGCCTAGCTTTAAAATGACTACTTTCACATCTCCATATGATGTTTCTACAATTTATGGTGATTTTTACAAAACTGCCTATCATTTCAGAGGCAAACCCGGACCAGCCTGTGATTATGGACATTTTGACCTCTGTTAGAGATCACTAAAAATCATGATAAAATTTATGAACAAACTAGACTCATATTCCAAACTCTCATAATTTGTGGATTTGGATTTGGAGCTTTGATGATTTTTCTATAAATTTTCTAAGAACAGTAACAGAAACTGTATTCAACGAAAAGTTGCTGTCAATTTCATTTCACCTTGTAACATGTTGAGCAAGGTGTATATCTTTATGTGATTATATGTTATTGCAATATATGACATTTTATCTTAATATTTAGACACACATCAGTTTACAAATGGATTTGGACATATAAAATATAAAGAATAACAAGTGATTATAATCAAAGTACAACCGATACATTCAAACATTTAATAAACTATTTTGAATATAGTTTGCATACATTACTACGTACTACCCTTGGTTGATAAACTATAATAGGTATAGTTTATGATACATTACATAACACATACATTTAAAAAGGGTACATTTATACAAAGGATATTTTCATTAAGCAAGGTACGGCCATACGATACCAAGTTTTCATAACACGTAATTCCGTTAATGACTTTGTGAGACATTTACTTCAAATTACCATTAAGTCCTGTATTGTAACCAGAGTCTCCTTGAGGGAGAGCGTGATAGTTGTGTATAGATCTATATTGGGTTTGACAAACCCACACCTAAACTGCATGCAACAGTTAGACCGATAGGTCTGGGGTGACAAATGTCATAACATTTCCGACGCCCGAAGAACGTCGTTTTAGGCAACCTTGGTCATAGCATGGTTATAATAAACTCACACAAAGTATTAATAAATATTGGAATTTACGGGAACTTCATTAAAATTAAACGAGTTTATGTCGATTTAAACTTACATTATTTATTATAAGTAAGAAAAGTTACTTATACATTTCGGTCTTTGAATTTAAGACTACATATACATTTTAAGGAAAATATTGGATTTTTTAAAACAAATACTACTTTTACAAACGAAAGGCTTTTAATAATACCAAACAAAAGCTTATGAACTCACCAACCTTTGTGTTGACACTCTTTCAAAACAACTTGTATTGTTAGGAAATCATTAAACAGGTAACCAAGTGCTTTTGAGGATGGGGCGCTAAGGCGTCTACTATTTCATATTTTGTCAACATATTGTAATTGATTCGTAAACATGTAATTCATACAATGATGTAACTTTTTCAATTATATATATGTTGGTTGTGTTTGCTTCAATTACTATTACAATTGTTGTTATGATACTATACATGAAGTCCTCCACCCCTGGACGTTTCCGCCATCCTTGGTTTGGGGGTGTGACAGATTGGTATCAGAGCACAGTTTATAGTGAATTTAGTATATCAAACCACATAAGATATACAAACTATAAACACAATTGGGACTAATAGTCTCTGATTTGTGCATTTTTCAAATAAATATACTCTTAGAAAATAAATGATTTTCTTGATTAAAGTATACATACATACATTACATGCTCGCATGGTATCATAAATAGCGAAAACATAAAGCAAAAGAAGAAGAGTTGAACATTTTGAGTATGCCTTAGTATATGTGGATTAAATCTAGGAAGGATATAGCCTGATCAACTATATCTGTCCGGGAATTGACTTGCATATACCGGGGGATGGTCAGGATGGGCAACAAATCTAACAAACCTAATAACACACTACAAAGGATACTTTAAGAACTCAAAACTAAACATTTACAAATACTATAGGAGTATTTTGTGTTACTATAATAAATTATCTGAGAATTAAATAGGTCTTTATTTATAGATCAATAGCTGCTAAGTGGATGCGCTAAGGTCATATGTAACTAAGATGCTATAGACTTAGAATTTATGTATCTTTGTTTCACTTCCTGTCCTTGTTTGGTTGTGGTCTTGGAGTTAGGGTTATTTATTCGAAGGACTATTATATCTTAATCACATATGACTGGTATGCACTTTGCAACTAATGAAGTAACCGATAAAGATCTTTTTAAAACATAAATATATTAATTATGTCCCGACTAAATTAGTATGTGTGAAACTTTTACAAACGGTCATATACTTGGAAACAAGGAAAACTCAAATAAAATATTTTATACTTTCATTTTACCTCATAACCCAATGTATTGGGTCAATTAAAAGTATAAAATCGTATGTATCGTAAACATACCGGAAAACAACGTAATAATATACTTTATGTATAAAATATTTTCCTATAAATATACTTTTACTAAAAGAACATTGGTTTACAACTTATGACAGAACCATGCCGCCAAGGAAGGAGACTAGACTATCTAGCAGCACAGCACCACCCCCACTACCACTACCAACACCACCATCACCATCACCGACACTTCCACTACCACTACCAACACCACCATCACCATCACCGACACTTCCACCACCACTACCAACACCACCATCACCATCACCGACACCTCCACCACCATCACCATCACTGACACCTCCACCACCATCACCAACACCTCTGCCGCCGCTTCCACAATTTGATCCAACAATACTCCAAGCTGCAATAGCAGCAGCAGTAGCGGCAGACGTGTCCCAAATTGTCTCTAATGGGAATGGTGGATCTGGGCCAGGTGTTACACCCTCTAACCAGGGCGACAGATGGGTGCGCACAAGAGAGTGTTCTTACAAAGACTTCACCAATGGCAAACCCGACAGTTTCAATGGGAGCGGGGGAGTCATCGCTTTAATGCAATGGTTTGAAAGGACCGAAGTAGTCTTTCAAGTGTGCTCTTGCCCCGAAGCGAACAAAGTTAAGTTCGTAGCCTTCACATTCATCGGTCGGGCCCTTACTTGGTGGAACTGTCGGATTAGTTCACTTACTCTCGAAGTGGCTAGCTCCATAACCTGGGCAGAACTAAAAACCTTGATGATGAAGGAGTACTGCCCGAGAGGCGAAATTCAAAAGCTGGAACAAGAACTTTGGAACCTCAGGATGACGGGCTCCGACCTTGAAACCTACACCACCCGATTCAATGAATTGGCCCTCCTCTGCCCAGCAATGGTCACTCCAGAAGATAAGAAGGTGGAACGATACCTCTGGGGACTAACATCCCAGATTCACGATAGCGTACTAGCCTCGAAACCCACTACTTTTGCAAGTGCCAAAGAATTGGCACAACAACTTATCGACCATAGAGCCAGCCAAGGCACTATAGCGACCACCACTGATCAATCAAAAGGGGGAAACAACAAAAGGAAGTTTTGGAACCAAAAGAAGAGCCAACCAGCACAAGACCCCGCTAAGAAGCAACAAACTGTTGCTGTCTATGCTGCCACTACTGCTACCACTCCAGCACCACCGAAGCCATATGCTGGAACCCTACCCAAGTGCAACAAGTGCAACTTTCACCACAATGGTGCTTGTAGGGAGATGCACTGTAACAACTGCGACAGGAAGGGGCACACTGCTCGTTTCTGTAAAGCGCCGGCTCGACCAATCAACCAAGTCGCCAGTACAGGGGCAACCCGAACCTGCTACAACTGTGGAGACGCAGGTCACTTCAAAAGAAACTGCCCCAAAGCACAAGCCCCTAATGCTGGTGGAGTAGGAAGAATCCTGGCAATAGGACATGGGGAAGCAGTTGAGGATCCCGCGGTGGTTACCGGTACGTTTCTCCTCAATAACTCTTATGCATGCGTACTATTCGATAGTGGAGCGGAGAGGAGTTTCGTGAGCCACCAATATAAACAATTACTTGAACAAAATCCCCAATCACTAAAGGATACTTATGTAGTAGAAATGGTAAATGGGAAAGTAGAACGCACTAGCGATATATACTCAGAGTGTACTCTCACTCTAGACAACCATACATTTAAAATTGACCTGATGCCGGTCACCATAAAAAGCTTCGACGTAATCATCGGGATGGATTGGTTAGTTCCTCACCGTGCCGACATTCTATGTTACGAAAGGGCCGTTCGCCTCAATCTACCAAATGACGAAACCCTTCTCATCTATGGTGACAAACCTAGTGCGAATTTACAAATCATCTCATGCATCAAAGCCCAAAAGTATCTCCGGAAGGAGTACCACGCCTTCTTGGCCCACGTAGTAGACAAGAAACAAGACGTGAAAGACATCAAAGACATCCCCGAAGTGTGTAACTTCCCGGATGTGTTCCCAGAAGATCTTCCTGGTGTACCACTCGCACGACAAGTCGATTTCAGAATTGACTTAATACCCGGAGCTACCCCCGTAGCCAGAGCTCCATACCGCCTCGCACCAACAGAAATGCAAGAGTTGTCCAGTCAGTTGAACGAGCTTTTGAGCAAAGGGTTCATCAGACCAAGCTTCTCACCTTGGGGAGCACCAATCCTTTTTGTAAAGAAGAAGGACAGATCCTTTCGCATGTGCATCGACTATCGGGAACTAAACAAACTCACCATCAAGAACCGATATCCTCTACCCCGAATCGACGACCTTTTCGACCAACTCCAAGGAGCAAATTTCTTCTCAAAGATCGACCTAAGGTCAGGTTACCATCAGCTACGAGTTCAAGAAGAAGATATTCCCAAAACTGCATTCAGAACTCGCTATGGGCACTACGAGTTTGTGGTGATGTCCTTCGGTTTAACAAACGCACCTGCGGTATTCATGGACCTAATGAATAGAGTGTGTCGACCCTACCTAGACAAGTTTGTAATCGTATTCATCGACGATATCTTGATCTACTCGCGAAGCGAAGAAGAGCATCGCCTACATCTACGCCAAGTGCTAGAGACACTAAGAGCGGAGAAGCTTTATGCTAAGTTCTCTAAGTGTGAATTCTGGATTAGAGAAGTGGATTTCCTTGGCCATGTGGTAAGTGAGAAAGGCATACATGTGGATCCCTCCAAGATCAAGGCAATCGAGAATTTTTCAGCACCCAAGACGCCAACCGAAATTCGACAATTCCTTGGGCTTGCTGGCTACTACCGAAGATTTATACAAAACTTCTCCAAGATTTCGAAACCACTCACCACCTTGACGCAGAAAGGTGTGATATTCAAATGGGAAAATAAACAAGAAACTGCTTTCCAAACGTTAAAACAAGCCTTATGCAGCGCACCGATCTTGTCTCTCCCAGAGGGAACCGAAGACTTCGTAGTGTATTGTGATGCTTCGAATCAAGGCCTCGGATGTGTGCTCATGCAGAGAGGGAAGGTTATCGTGTATGCATCAAGACAGCTTAAGACGTACGAGGTTAATTATACTACGCACGACCTGGAATTAGGAGCAGTGGTATTCGCTTTGAAGATCTGGAGACACTACCTCTACGGCACGAAATGCACTATCTTCACTGATCACAAAAGTCTTCAGCATATCCTCAATCAGAAAGAGCTCAACATGCGACAGAGGAGATGGGTAGAGTTGCTGAATGACTACGAGTGCGAAATTCGTTATCATCCGGGCAAGGCCAATGTAGTGGCCGATGCTCTAAGCAGGAAGGAGTACTCGGGCCGCCGAGTAAAATCCTTAACAATGACGATCCATTCCCACACGACCATACAAATCAAGGAAGCTCAACTAGAAGCTTTGAAACCAGAAAAGGTGGCAAGAGAGACATTAAGGGGAATGGATAAAAACTTAGAAGTCAAGGATGATGGAGTACGTTATCTCATGAATCGAATCTGGACACCGAAGTTCGGTGGACTCCGAGACGTCGTCATGAATGAAGCACACAAGACTCGATACTCCATCCATCCCGGGTCAGATAAGATGTATCTGGACCTCAAGAAATTATACTGGTGGCCGAACATGAAAGCTGAGATTGCTACCTATGTGAGCAAGTGTCTGACTTGCGCCAAGGTCAAAATCGAATACCAGAAACCATCTGGGCTATTACAACAGCCGGATATACCTGAGTGGAAGTGGGAACTAATAACCATGGACTTCATAACCAAGCTGCCTAAGACATCGGGCGGGCTTGACACCATATGGGTAATCGTAGACAGATTGACCAAATCAGCACACTTCCTACCAATAAAAGAAACCGACAAGATGGAGAAGCTGACTAGAACGTACATCAAAGAGAATGTACGACTCCATGGTGTGCCGATATCCATTATCTCCGATAGAGATAGTAGATTTACCTCACGGTTTTGGCAGTCTCTACAAAAATCATTGGGAACTAGGCTTGACATGAGTACGGCCTACCACCCACAAACCGACGGACAGCGCGAACGAACCATTCAAACGTTGGAAGACATGTTAAGAGCTTGTGTGATAGACTTCGGTAAAGCATGGGATACCCATCTACCGCTTATCGAATTCTCCTACAATAACAGCTATCATACTAGCATCAAAGTCGCTCCATTCAAAGCTCTTTACGGTCGCAAATGCAGATCACCCCTATGTTGGGCTGAGGTGGGGGATACACAGCTAGCTAGAGGGCAAGTCTCTAATAGCACCCTCACTGACCCTGAAATCATAAGGGAAACCACAGAAAAGATCGTTCAAATTCGAGAAAGACTGAAAGCGTCTCGCGATCGGCAAAAGAGTTACGCAGACAAACGACGCAAACCCTTGGAATTCCAGGTGGGTGATCGTGTACTACTAAAAGTTTCCCCTTGGAAAGGAATGATACGATTCGGCAAACACGGGAAACTAAATCCAAGGTACATCGGGCCATTCGAAATCCTTGCTAGGATTGGGCCAGTAGCATACAAACTTCGATTACCTCAGGAACTCGACAAAGTACATCCCACATTTCACGTGTCGAACCTAAAGAAGTGTTTGTCTGATGAGACACTCGTAATACCACTCGACGAAATCGAAGTTAACAAAAATCTCCACTTCGTGGAGGAACCAGTCGAAATCATGGATCGGGAAATCAAACGAACGAAACAAAGTCGTATTCCCATCGTGAAGGTCCGTTGGAACGCTAAACGAGGGCCTGAGTTCACCTGGGAACGCGAAGATCAAATGAAAAAAATACCCACATCTTTTCCCAAACTCTTGATGTCCCAGTCAAATGCAAATTTCGGGACGAAATTCCTTCTAACGGGGGGATGATGTGACAACCGTCAAAATTGAGTCAAGTCAAAGCCAAACAAAGTCAACAAGTCAAAACCAATCGACTCAATTAACCCTTGTATATTAGGGTTTACACTATGTAATTACTGTATAATGCAATATTTTAATGAGAGAAACATTATTTGGAAACTTCGTGTGTTGAATTTCCTAAGTCTCAAATGCAGTAAACATTGAACCAAAACGATAAAAAAAATTATTGCACACTCATCGGGAGTGTGTACGACACTAAAACACGGTTTAACGGGGTTTACGAACCTTGCGTTGTGAAGCCGGACACTCAAATTAATCACAAACGAAACCTCTCTAAATCGTTTTCACTCTATCTCTTTCTATTTGAAATCTCTCCCAAATCTCTCTCAAAAGTTACTTTAACTTTTTGTAATCATTCGGGCCATCCCGACCCTTAACCGGGTCAAAAACCACTTGAAACGGGGTAAAAACGGGTAAAATAACCTTAAGGAACCAAAACCCTCCTATTAGAAGCGAAAACTCTCATGAGAAGCCTCTCAGGACCGAAGCCTCTCAGGACCGAAGCCTCTCATGAGAAGCCTCTCAGGACCGAAGCCTCTCATTAGAAGCCTCTCAGGACAGAAGCCTCGCATGAGAAGCCTCTCAGACAGCCCATGCGAGAGGTCTCGCAGACGGCCCCTTTTTACCGGTTTTTCGACTACGACTTCGTTTTAACTCCGTTTTTCATTATTTTAACGTGGGATTTTCACCCAAAACTTTATTTTATAAACTAAGGCCCCAAAATATATAAATCCCCAGGGCTTTTATAAAAATATATTAAAAGAATTAGTGGTTGAACTAATTATTGAGGGAATATTTGCTTTTCCTTAATTTATGGCAAAAGCAAACCACCACCACCTCACTCTATGATCAGCCACTCTTTCCCACTAATCCTTGTCACCTTAGTGGACCTTTACACCCAATCTCCAGCTCTTCCCACGTTCTAAGAGCTGGAGGATTGATCCTCTCTCCTCATTCTCCATAAAGTTCTTTCATTCTACACTTAGCAACCAAAGGACACTCTCCAAAATTCTCTCATCTTTTCTCTCAACTTCAAGAACTTCAAGGCTTTCCTCAGGGATTTCTTTCTTCAATTAGTAAGTATCTTCATCATTCATATAATTATTACACTCCATTCTACTCAAATCATTGATATCTTACACAAATTCCATCTTATTCGATGTTAGATTCTCGAATCATCAAGACATCTTCTTAGTGTTCTTGGGTTGAACACTTCCTCTCTCTCACTTTCATCTACTGAAACCACATAGGGTGAGTTCATACCCCTACATTTACATGTTTTCTTAAGTGTTAAGGGGGGAATACAAGTAAAATCATCAAGAACACAATTAAACTTTTTCTAACAGATTACATCAGAAAAGATGGACTTTAATCACGGACTGTTTTGGTCAACTTAAATATCTTAGTTTTCAAAACTGTTCCAGGTGCAAGTAGTTCAAACGCCTAGCTTTAAAATGACTACTTGCACATCTCCATATGATGTTTCTACAATTTATGGTGATTTTTACAAAACTGCCTATCATTTCAGAGGAAAACCCGGACCAGCCTGTGATTATGGACATTTTGACCTCTGTTAGAGATCACTAAAAATCATGATAAAATTTATGAACAAACTAGACTCATATTCCAAACTCTCATAATTTGTGGATTTGGATTTGGAGCTTTGATGATTTTTCTATAAATTTTCTAAGAACAGTAACAGAAACTGTATTCAACGAAAAGTTGCTGTCAATTTCATTTCACCTTGTAACATGTTGAGCAAGGTGTATATCTTTATGTGATTATATGTTATTGCAATATATGACATTTTATCTTAATATTTAGACACACATCAGTTTACAAATGGATTTGGACATATAAAATATAAAGAATAACAAGTGATTATAATCAAAGTACAACCGATACATTCAAACATTTAATAAACTATTTTGAATATAGTTTGCATACATTACTACGTACTACCCTTGGTTGATAAACTATAATAGGTATAGTTTATGATACATTACATAACACATACATTTAAAAAGGGTACATTTATACAAATGATATTTTCATTAAGCAAGGTACGGCCATACGATACCAAGTTTTCATAACACGTAATTCCGTTAATGACTTTGTGAGACATTTACTTCAAATTACCATTAAGTCCTGTATTGTAACCAGAGTCTCCTTGAGGGAGAGCGTGATAGTTGTGTATAGATCTATATTGGGTTTGACAAACCCACACCTAAACTGCATGCAACAGTTAGACCGATAGGTCTGGGGTGACAAATGTCATAACATTTCCGACGCCCGAAGAACGTCGTTTTAGGCAACCTTGGTCATAGCATGGTTATAATAAACTCACACAAAGTATTAATAAATATTGGAATTTACGGGAACTTCATTAAAATTAAACGAGTTTATGTCGATTTAAACTTACATTATTTATTATAAGTAAGAAAAGTTACTTATACATTTCGGTCTTTGAATTTAAGACTACATATACATTTTAAGGAAAATATTGGATTTTCTAAAACAAATACTACTTTTACAAACAAAAGGCTTTTAATAATACCAAACAAAAGCTTATGAACTCACCAACCTTTGTGTTGACACTCTTTCAAAACAACTTGTATTCTCAGGAAATCATTAAACAGGTAACCAAGTGCTTTTGAGGATGGGGTGCTAAGGCGTCTACTATTTCATATTTTGTCAACATATTGTAATTGATTCGTAAACATGTAATTCATACAATGATGTAACTTTTTCAATTATATATATGTTGGTTGTGTTTGCTTCAATTACTATTACAATTGTTGTTATGATACTATACATGAAGTCCTCCACCCCTGGACGTTTCCGCCATCCTTGGTTTGGGGGTGTGACATTTTCCTAGGCTTTAGGGGGGTTGGGGAGTGTTTAGAGAGGGAGTAGTGAGAGAAAGAGGGGTTGAAAGGAGTGAAGAATGAGGCTGCCCTCGGTCTCCTTTTATAGGCGCTGCCTCGGAAGTACGCTTGGCGTACCGTAGCTGTATGTGGGGCGTACTGCTCGGATCATACAACACATGTCGAGATCTCGGTGGGGCGACGTGGCTCGTTGTGGACCGAGGAAAAAGTCAATACGCAGGACGTACCTCCTTCGTACGCGGGGCGTACTTCGGTACGCAGGGCGTCCGAACGTACGCTGGGCGTATCCCTCGCACCCAGCTTTTAGATTTCCCACTCCGACTTCTAAAATTCGTAACCTGCGCATACGAGCTCCGTTTTTGACGTTCTTTATATCCACGTGTAGGTGGGACCGTACTCTACAACTTTCGTTTAGACCCCGTCGGTTAATTCTCGACCGATTTTAAATTTAATAGTATGAGAAGATTACACTGTTAAGCGACCGTGTAAAACTCGTAACTTCTACATACGGACTCCGTTTTCGTCTGTCTTTTTATCGTTGAACTACTATTAACAAGACCTTCGATTCTATTTTAGGTTGTGTCGGCTAAAAACTGCTCGATCTAATATTCGAACTTCGGGCGGTGCACTGCCGATCCGAAACTTAGAAAAATCATAACTTCCTCATACGAAGTCAGATTTGGGCATTCTTTTTATGCACGTTCTTGGTTTAACGAAATCTACGACTTTCATGTAGATCACCAAAGCTAAAAAGTCCTCTATCGTAAATTCAGTATTTACGTCACGCAGTGTCGTGCCGGTTCTGTCGCGAAACTTCAACAGGTCACAACTTCTTCGTTATAACTCAGATTTCAGCGTTCTTTATATGTCCGGAATCCTTGTTACGACCCCTACAACTTTTTTCGTAGATATCGGGTTTATCTAATATTTGATTTTTGACGCTTTATTTTATCCTTTATTTATTATATTGTTATAAAGAAGTAATAAGCACACAAAAGCACATAATTCACATAATATTCAAGTAACTCATCTTTATTACTTTAAAATGGGTTACAATGGTTGACCTAGACTATTACATCATCACATCAATGCTTAGCCTCTAAACACGGGCGTTACAAGGGCCTACCATCTCTTCCAAGTTGTTAAGCAGCTCATCCTTACTGATCAATGAACTTTCACTAATCAAGGTGCTTTGCCTTATACAAACAATTAAGAACTCATTGAACTCACATGCATAGTCAACTTTAACTGGAATGAGCACAGAAACAAGAAAAAGTCAACACGATAGGTTACAAACCTCAAGTCGCGTGCTAGTGTTAAACAATAGGTTTACTCTTGATTAGTTCTTTAAGCTTTTCAAGGCCTTTAAGACTCCTACTGTCCTCTTGACATATAAGTTTCTCTTTGTCAAGAAACATTCCTTGACAAACAAATATTCAAGAGTTAGTGTGGTTTCTTATCAAGACAAACACTTCTGACAATCGGTCTTAGTTGATCTTTGTTTTATCCAAAACATCACAACTTACCAATTTCAAATGTACAAGAGTAAAAAACATTTTACTCTACATTTGATAAGTGTTATAAACCTTTCTTAAGATTATGTCACTCAAGGCACAATCTTGGAGTATGACTCTAAGACTTGATTTTGAAACGAAGTATAATTCATCTGTTTGATTTAACAATTTCAACAATTCACGATTCCTCTTCTTAGCCATACAAGTGCACTAAGATGTCCTTAGAGGATCAAATGTGATATGGTTTCATAATCACTAAGATAATCATAAAACACGATACTAAAGTACTCTCCTTTCCTTTCAGATTGGAGAAACTTTTATCTTTCTTCCTAATCGATTCTTCTTATTCGTTCTGCTATACACTGAAACTTTTTCAATGATTCAGAATTATACTTAATCTTGTAAGCATAACCATATTTACTAAACTATAGTAAATCATGACAAATAGTATTATCGTTATTTGTGGTGGACCTGACCAGTGCACGGCTATGTGTACTAGATCCCCTAATCCTTCACTAGACTTACATATACATGTGAACAAGGAATTGGTCTTAATTTCCCAAAGACGAAGGTTATAATTCATCATACAATATAAGTTGCACGATTCCAAGTTTCTATTCAATTGAAACTTGGGTGATGAGAATCTTTCCTTATTTGGTTAATTTAGACACTACCACAAACGAAAGAATCAAATCCATATTCCATATTGCTGACAATATATAAACACCAATTTTCATAAATGCCATTGCAAGGAAATATAAAATAAGATAAAATTCAAAATTTTATTTATTTATAGAATTTGGATAAGCTTGTCCTTACAATGCAATTACAATTGAAAAACTATGTTACTACATATTTCTAAGCAATTTATCATAACTCCTAAGTGGCAGCTCAAAATTCTGATCATCGAACCATGCGACCGAAATCCACTTCTTCATGATCAAACTCAACATGCTATTTCCTTCTTTCTCTTTGATTCTGCAAAACATCAAAATGTAACTTTACATCATGTAATAAGAATCAATAGATGGGAACTTAATAGAGTTAGATAATGATCTTACCTGAAGTAGAACCATACAATTTGATTCTACCATCTCTTAGATCTCTCAGGTAGTCAGGGCAGCTTCGCTTCCAATGTCCCTTTTCTTGGCAATAGAAACAAATAGACTCCTTTGGAATGGTACACGGGACAATCACAGACTTAGCCTTTCTCTTTGATTCTTTCCCATTGGGATGAGAAGACTTTTCTGGACTTCCAATGTTGCCATTGTCAATGTCCATGGAAGTTTGGGAAGTAGATCTTCCAATCAAATTTGCATTACCAGTGTGCCAAATCATTTCTGATTCAGCAGCAATTAGCAAATAGGTAAGATCAATAAGGGTCACGTCACGGTCTGTCATATAGTAGTCTTTAACAAACTGACTATACGATTCGGGAAGTGACTGAAGAACCAAGTCAACGGCCAACTTCCTTGACACAACGACTCCTAACATTCCCAGCGTGTCAATGTGTGACTTCATCTCCAAGACATATGCACACACAGACCTTCCATCTTGGTGTTTGCTAGCCAATAGGGCTTGAGTGACCTTGAACTTTTGAAGTCTTTGAACTTGTGGGTCAGGGAGAATTATTGGAGGACGTGGAGGAAGTGAAGTATGATTTCCAGGAACATCATCTTCATGAGGAAAGCTTTTTCCATAAGATTCGGGAAGACCATATTTTTCTGACCTAGACATCTATAATGGGAGAAATTCAAGTTAGTTGATTTAAGTCTTTAATATAACACCCAAATGAAATATTAAGGCTAGGACCCAACACAATATTCTACAATTCGGAAGAGGGATGTCATAATCCAATTGTAAAATATTTGAAGGTAGGTAAATAACGATTTACCAATTTCCACCATGAAAAACGAAATTGATTATTAAGCTTTAAATGAACTGAAATTCCTAGATTCTTTGAGATTCATTGAACTTTTCAATGGCATGTTTAAATCTCGATTATGCCCTTCAAGTTTGTGACTGGGATGCCGAGGATCACAAACAAGGTGTGAATAACCATACAAATTAGCTTGGTACACTTAATGTTACAAATCACCCAACCAATGTGCCGGTTAACCACACAGGCTCCATTGATCCATGATTAACATCGAGCTACGCATTTCCATCCATCATTAGTCCCGTATTAGTGTACCGGTTAACCACACAAGCTCCACTAACGACTAATAAGGTGCAATGTGCAATTTCATGGGTTAGCATCAAATTCACATTTTTTCTAAGTAACTAAGATTGGGAATTTATAAAAGTATTTAGTTACTTGGTATTTCATTATACTTTTAATGAGAACTAATTTCCTATCCTACCCGTTCGGCTAACAACCCTCCACCAGTCAAGGAAGCGGTGGGTGAGAGTGGACACCCATTAAACCACCATTTTATAGGCAGTAACCTTATACCCCCCTTATAGACTGGCTTTGTGAATGAGGCCTACTAACGGTAAGACTGACCTTTTACTTATACATATAATATATTAAACTTTTAATTTTATATAGTATAAGGGTGTAGTTTACATACTTAGAATACTTGGTGGTTTATTCAATTAATAAATTATACTCTTAGTTTAATTAATCTTAAACCATGTTATTATGGATTTATTAAACTTCTCTTTTAATTAAACACTTTAATTAATTTAACAAAGTCCATAAAGTGTAATTGAACTATTCAAAGCATCTAGGTTATTAAAAATTCAGAATTAAAACTATTTAATTATTTTTTGAAGTTATGAACCCAAGAGATGCATCTTTTGAAATCTTTCAATTACATGAGTTAATGTTTTCATAATTTGAGACTTTTCAAATACCAAAACTTGAGGGAAAGTTTTGAAACTCTTGAAAACTTTTCATTTCCATAACTTATGAGTTTAATGTCATTTTAATGGATAAGACATTTCATGTTCCATAACTTGAGGACAAGTTATGGAAGTCATTAAAACCATCTAGATCAATTTTAACAAACAAAATTATCATATAATTCATGATTGATCTAACTAAAATCATATAGCAAGATAAGATCAAATCAACAATTTACAAGTAACTTTGTTTATCATATAAAGCAACAATTATCTTAAAACTTTGACAATTATCTTTTGATTGGATGAGTATAATCACTACCATATCAGAAAAAACATATGTTATGATACAAAACAGTTTATGGTAGTGATTCCAATCCAATCCAGACCAACAAACCCGAAAATCAGCCATCTGCCAGTTGGACTTGTCGAGCCAGGCTTTGGACTCGTCGAGTTCATCATGAACTCGTCGAGTTCCTCAATGGACTCGGCGAGTTCAGCCTGGCAGAAGGCCAATTTCAGTTTGCGTCAACTTTGAACAATGAACAATGCAACTATATAACAGAAAACTACCCATGGCTTTGATACCACTGTAAGGTATTGTGTACTATAACACTCCTATGGTGCACATACAACCCTAATAGCTTTGGATCTAAGTTTTCTCTAGTTATACATGAAATAAAATTTCCAAATCATGAAGCCTACAACTAGCATACAATTTTGGTACATGAATCATAAAATCAAGTTAGAAGAATACCTCTTTATTGTAGCTTGTAGTTTTGGCCTTTCAAGAGCTTAGCACCTCAAGTGTGATGCCTCAAATGGTTCATAAACACCATGAACAAATGAGGACTTTGAGAGAGAGTACGGAGCACACTATAATCGGTTATAGCTCTTCCTAGAATACTTAGGTTAACTGGTTTTGGCTAAGGTAACATTTATATAGTGTAGGATTCCAAGGGTCGTGGGTAAACCCTAATCCATTCACTTAGGTTTTGATCCATATCTCATGTGGGCTAACTTTTCATGTATACTTACATAAACTTAGCCCATCATGGATCAATAGCCCAAAATATATATGTCACTGATTTACATAATCAGTCCCCGTTAATTTAATTAGTCTCTTTTGATCACTAAATTAATTCCAAATTAATTATTGATCAATAGTAATTAAATATTATGATTTCACAATTAATATATTATACTTGTAATATATTACTAAATCATAAATAACCTCTTTCTCAAATATCCATCCTATCTGATTGTTCTGGTGAAGGCAACCCAAATGGACCATGCTACTCTCGGGTCAAGTACATACCAATTATAGTTATGGGCTTAGACACCTAATCCAACACAACCTCCCACCAACAAACCAGAGTACAACATCTTTTACCATACATGACCTCAAAAGGCGAAGCACCAATACTGGAATGATAACTGTTGTTGTAGGAGAACTCCGAAAGAGGTAGGTAGGTATCCCAACCCCCAACAAAATCAATAACACATGCCCGCATATCCTCAAGGGTCTGTATCGTCCGCTCACTCTGGCCATCGGTCTGCGGATGATAAGCAGTGTTGAAATACAACCTCGTGCCCAGTTCCTGATGGAACTTCTGCAAGAAATGGGAATTGAACCGAACATCCCGGTCTGAAACAATAGATACCGGAACCCTATGGCGAGCAACAATCTCCTGGACATAAACATCGCCCAACTTTTCGGCTAAAGAACTCACATGGATGGCCAAAACGTGTGCACTCTTGGTCAATCGATCCATGATGACGCATATAGCATCATAACCCTTTGCCGTCTTCGGTAACTTGGTGATAAAATCCATCGTGATCTGCTCCCATTTCCACATGGGAACCTCCAGAGGCTTCAACTTTCCATGCGGCCTCTGATGCTCAGCCTTGACCATCCTGCAGGTCAAGCATCTCTCAACATACCAGGCTATATCCCTCTTTATACACGACCACCAGTAGCTCAATCTAAAATCCCGATACATCTTGGTGGCTCCCGGGTGTATAGAAAAGCGAGTCTTATGAGCCTCCTCTAACACAATCTGCCTGACCCCACCAGAAACTGGAACCTAGACCCGACAACACTGGGTCAATAACCCTCGACTATCACTGACAAACATGTCAATCTCACCTCTGATCCTCTCTTTCTGAACTCCCTCAACCTGAGCCTCTCTGATCAAACCCAGAAGTGGAGAATCAACCGATATCCTCATACACATCTCCCTGACTGAAGACACAACCGACTTGCAGCTCAAAGCATCTGCCACCACATTCGCTTTACCCGGATGGTAAAGGATCTCACAACAATAATCCTTGACCACGTCCAGCCACCTGCGTTGCCTCATGTTTAGGTTCGGTTGGTCCATCAGATATCTTAAACTCTTGTGATCCGTGTAGACCATACAACGGACCCCTTATAGATAGTGTCTCCAAATCTTCAAGGAGAACACCACTGCCCCCAACTCCTGATCATGCATGGGATATCGCGACTCATGCGTCTTCAACTTCCATGAAGCATAAGTAATCACCTGTCCTCCCTGCATGAGGACCACCCCTAAACTGATAATGGATGCATCACAGAATACCATAAAATCCTTGACTCCCTTTGGGAGGGTCAATACCGGGGCCTCACATAACCTCTGCCGAAGAGTCTCAAATGCCGATTGCTGCTAAGGGCTCCATCAGAAATCCACCCCCTTCCTCGTCAGACGAGTGAGGGGTACCACAATCATGGAGAAGTCCTGAATGAATCTTCGATAGTACCCTGCCAAACCCAAGAAACTCCTGATCTTTGAGGTAGATTTCATATACCTCCCACTACATCACAACCTCGATTTTGGCCGGATCGACCAAAATCCCATCTTGGTTAACGAGGTGCCCAAGGAATTGGACCTCTCGTAACCAAAACTCGTACTTCAAGAACTTGGAATAAAGTCGTTCTCGCCTCAAAACCCCCAAAAGATCTTGAAGATTCTCCTCATGCTGCTCTCTGTTCTTGGAATACACCAAGATATCATCAATAAACACAATAACCGATCGGCCAAGCATCTACTTGCATACCCAATTCATCAAATCCATAACAACAGTTGGCGAATTGGTGAGCCCAAATGACATCACCATGAACTCGTAATGCCCATAAGGAGTCCCGAACACGGTCTTCTCCACGTCCTCCTCTCTCACTCTAACATGTTGATACCCAGACCTCATATCTATCTTGGAGAACCAAGATGCACCCTACAACTAATCAAAGAGGTCATCAATCCGCGGAAGGGGATAACGGTTCTTCACCGTTAACTTGCTCAACTCTCAGTAATCAATGCACATCCGGTGTGAACTATCCTTCTTCCTGACGAACAGTATCGGCATTCCCCACGGAGAACTGCTCAGTTTGATCAACTGCTTGCCTAGCAGCACCTACAGCTAAGATGAAAACTCCTGCATCTCAGGTGGTTTCGAGCGGTACGACGCCTTGGCAATCAAGGCTGCACCCAACACAAGATCAATCCTGAACTGGCCTGCCTCTTGGGAGGCACACCGGGTAACTCCTCCGGGAATACAACATCAAACTCCCTGACCACTGGAACCTCTAAAACTGAAATCTGATCCCCAACTCAAGTGTCAACCACATAGCCAAATAACCTACACACCCGTGTTGAATATACTGTCGAGCCCTGGTTGCCGAACAAAACCCTGAACCGACCCTGGTGGCCTCTCCATAAATAACCAGTTTTCCCCCACTTGGGGTTTTAACTATCGCTCGTTGGCCCTCATAATTGATCATGGCACCAAACCTGCTCAACCATTCCATACCCACAATTACACATACATCCCCCATGGGAATAGGGATCAAATCAATTTGATAAGGCACCCTGAAGATCTCTAGCACATAACCCTGATATATCGCAGATGAGTAACCCCGTGTTCGTTGGCAATAGAAACCCACAACGGACACTCTAACTTCCTAATAGGCATATCAAACTCCCTACTAAAAGATCGAGATACAAATTACCGACTCACACCTGAGTCAAACAACACAAGAGAAGGCATAGAATTCACTAGTAATATACCTATCAAGGGCATACATAGAAGCATAACATGAAACATAATCAACAGAATAATAAATAGAAACATACCCGTCACAACATCTGGAGCTACTCTCGCCTCCTCAGCAGTGAGCTGGAAAGAACGACTCCGATCCCTCGGGGGCTCCGCCCTCCCTTGGCACCTATCGGTGATCCTCAGAGTAGTTGGCGTCGGGGCCTGCGCCGACTTGGTGACAAGCAATGGGCAATTGACATTCACATGGCCAACCTGATCACAATGATAGCAAATCCTGGAAATCGGAGTTGGGGCCGGCTGGCGACAATCCCTCGCATAGTGCCCCTCCTTGCCACACTTGTGGCATACGCTACCTGATCGACAGTCCCCCTCATGAACCTTTCCGCACTTCCCACAAGTGCGGCCCCTCTTCCCTCTAGATCAAGTATCAGCGGCCTTGAACCGCTTCGGCACAAGCTGCGACTGCGCTGTGGCCGGTCTCTGCTCCCTCGCCTGGAGCTCCATCTCAATCTCACGCCACCTGGTGGCCTCCTGCAACTCCAACAAAGAACCATAACATTGAGTGGATACAAACTACCTGATATCTGTCTTGAGCATGCTCAAGTAACGGGTCATCTGAGCCTACTCGGAAGCTACAAAACTCAGGACAATACATGTGACAACCGTCAAAATTGAGTCAAGTCAAAGTCAAACAAAGTCAACAAGTCAAAACCAATCGACTCAATTAAACCTTTTATATTAGAGTTTACACTATGTAATTACTGTACAATGCAATATCTTAATGAGAGAAACATCATTTGGAAAGTTCGTGTGTTGAATTTCCTAAGTAAACATTGAACCAAAACGATAAAACATTATTGCACACTCATCGGGAGTGTGTACGACACTAAAACACGGTTTAACGGGGTTTACGAACCTTGCGTTGTGAAGCCGGACACTCAAATTAATCACAAACGAAACCTCTCTAAATCGTTTTCACTCTATCTCTTTCTATTTGAAATCTCTCCCAAATCTCTCCCAAATCTCTCTCAAAAGTTACTTTAACTTTTTGTAATCATTTGGGTCATATCGACCCTTAACCGGGTCAAAAATCGCTTGAAACGAGGTAAAAACGGGTAAAATAGCCTTAAGGACCTGGAACTGAAGCTTCAGGACCGAAGCCTCTCATCCGAAGCCTCGGATCCGAAGCCTCTCATCAGGACCGAAGCTGAAGCCTCTCAGGAGACCGAATCCGAAGCCATCAGACAGCAGCCTCGCATGCGAGGGTCCGAAGTCTCGGCCCCCATCCGAGAGGTCTCGCAGACGGCCCCTTTTTACCGGTTTTTCGACTACGACTTCGTTTTAACTCCGTTTTTCATTATTTTAACGTGGGATTTTCACCCAAAACTTTATTTTATAAACTAAGGCCCCAAAATATATAAATCTCCAGGGTTTTTATAAAAATGTATTAAAAGAATTGGTGGTTGGACTAATTATTGAGGGAATATTTGCTTTTCCTTATTTTATGACAAAAGCAAGCCACCACCACCTCACTCTATGATCAGCCACTCTTTCCCACTACTCCTTGTCACCTTAGTGGACCTTTACACCCTATCTCCAGCTCTTCCCATGTTCTAAGAGCTGGAGGATTGGTCCTCTCTCCTCATTCTCCTTAAAAGCCCTTTCATTCTACACTTAGCAACCAAGAACACTCTCCAAAATTCTCTCATCTTTTCTCTCAACTTCAAGAACTTCAAGGCTTTCTCTAGGGATTTCTTTCTTCAATTAGTAAGTATCTTCATCATTCACATAATTATTAAACTCCATTCTACTCAAATCATTGATATCTTACACAAATTCCATCTTATTCGGTGTTAGATTCTCGAATCATCAAGACATCTTCTTAGTGTTCTTGGGTTGAACACTTCCTCTATCTCACTTTCATCTACTGAAATCACATAAGGTGAGTTCATACCCCTACATTTACATGTTTTTCTTAAGTTTTAAGGGGGGAATACAAGTAAAATCATCAAGAACACAATTAAACTTTTTCTATCAGATTACATCAGAAAAGATGAACTTCGATCACGGACTGTTTTGGTCAACTTAAATATTTTAGTTTTCAAAACTGTTCCAGGTGCAAGTAGTTCAAACTCTTAGCTTTAACATGGATACTTGCACATCTCCATATGATTTTTCTACAATTTATGGTGATTTTTACAAAACTGCCTATCATTTCAGAGGCAAACCCGGACCAGTCTGTGATTATGAACATTTTCACCTCTGTTAGAGATCACTAAAAATCATGATAAAATTTACGAACAAACTAGACTCATATTCCAAACTCTCAAACTTTGCGGATTTGGATTTAGAGCTTTGATGATTTTTCTATAAATTTTCTAAGAACAGTAACAGAAACTGTATACAACAAAAAGTTGCTGTCAATTTCATTTCACCTTGTAACATGTTGAGCAAGGTGTATATCTTTATGTGATTATATGTTATTGCAATATATGACATTTTATCTTAATATTTAGACACACATCAGTTTACAAATGGATTTGGACATATAAAATATAAAGAATAACAAGTGATTATAATCAAAGTACAACCGATACATTCAAACATTTAATAAACTATTTTGAATATAGTTTGCATACATTACTACGTACTACCCTTGGTTGATAAACTATAATAGGTATAGTTTATGATACATTACATAATACATACATTTAAAAAGGGTACATTTATACAAAGGATATTTTCATTAAGCAAGGTACGGCCATACGGTACCAAGTTTTCATAACACGTAATTCCGTTAATGACTTTATGAAACATTACATAACACATACATTTAAAAAGGGTACATTTATACAAAGGATATTTTCATTAAGCAAGGTACGGCCATACGGTACCAAGTTTTCATTACACTACACGTAAATTCATTAATGACTTCTGTGAGACATTCGATTCAATTTACAAATAAGTCCTGTATTATAACCAGAGTCTCCTCGAGGGAGAGCGTGATACTTACGTATAGATCTATATTGGGTCTGACAAACCCACACCTTAGCTGCATGCAACAGCTAGACCGACAGGTCTGGGGTGATAAATGTCATAACATTTCCGACGCCTGAAGAACGTCGTTTCAGGCCAACTAGGTCATAGCATGGTTATAATAACTCACATGTGGTATTAACAAACATAGAATTTACGGGGATTTCACTAAAATCAAACGAGTTTATGTCGATTTAAACTTGCATTGTTTTACTATAAGGAACGAACACTACTTGTACATTTCGGTCTTTGGGTTTTAAGACTACATTTACACATTAAGGAAAATATTGGATTTTCTGGAACGAACACTACTTTTACAAGAAAAGGCTTTTATAATAACTCACATGTGGTATTAACAAACATAGAATTTACGGGGATTTCACTAAAATCAAACGAGTTTATGTCGATTTAAACTTGCATTGTTTTACTATAAGGAACGAACACTACTTGTACATTTCGGTCTTTGGGTTTTAAGACTACATTTACACATTAAGGAAAATATTGGATTTTCTGGAACGAACACTACTTTTACAAGAAAAGGCTTTAATAAACTCACATAAAGTATTAATGAATATTGGAATTTACGGGAACTTCATTAAAATTAAACGAGTTTATGTCGATTTAAACTTACATTATTTATTATAAGTAAGAAAAGTTACTTATACGTTTCGGTCTTTGGATTTAAGACTACATATACATTTTAAGGAAAATATTGGATTTTCTAAAACAAATAATACTTTTATAAACGAAAGGCTTTTAATAATACTAAACAAAAGCTTATGAACTCACCAACCTTTGTGTTGACACTTTTTCAAACAACTTGTATTCTCAGGAAATCATTAAACAGGTAACCAAGTGCATTTGAGGATGGGACGCTAAGGCGTCTACTATTTCATATTTTGTCACCATAATGTAATTGATTCGTAAACATGTAATTCATACAATGATGTAACTTTTTCAATTATATATATGTTGGTTGGGTTTGCTTGAATTACTATTACAATTGTTGTTATGATACTATACATGAAGTCCTCCACCCCCGGACATTTCCGCCATCCTTGGTTTGGGGGTGTGACAGATTGGTATCAGAGCACAGTTTATAGTGAATTAAGTATATCAAACCACATAAGATATACAAACTATAAACACAATTGGGACTAATAGTCTCTGATTTGTGCATTTTTCAAATAAATATACTTTTAGAAAATAAATGATTTTCTTGATTAAAGTATACATACATACATTACATGCTCGCATGGTATCATAACTAGCGAAAACATAAAGCAAAAGAAGAAGAGTTGAACATTTTGAGTATGCCTTAGTATATGTGGATTAAGTCTGGGAAGGATATAGCCTGATCAACTATATCTGTCCGGGAATTGACTTGCATATACCGGGGGATGGTCAGGATGGGCAACAAATCTAACAAACCTAATAACACACTACAAAGGATACTTTAAGAACTCAAAACTAAACATTTACAAATACTATAGGAGTATTTTGTGTTACTATAATAAATTATCTGAGAATTAAATAGGTCTTTATTTATAGATCAATAGCTGCTAAGTGGATGCGCTAAGGTCATATGTAACTAAGATGCTATAGACTTAGAATTTATGTATCTTTGTTTCACTTCCTGTCCTTGTTTGGTTGTGGTCTTGGAGTTAGGGTCATCTATTCGAAGGACTATTATATCTTAATCACATATGACTGGTATGCACTTTGCAACTAATGAAGTAACCGATAAAGATCTTTTTAAAACATAAATATATTAATTATGTCCCGACTAAATTAGTATGTGTGAAACTTTTACAAACGGTCATATACTTGGAAACAAGAAGCTGCTTTCCAAATGTTAAAACAAGCCCTATGCAGAGCACCGATCTTGTCTCTCCCAGAGGGAACCGAAGACTTCGTAGTGTACTGTGATGCTTCGAATCAAGGCCTCGGATGTGTGCTCATACAGAGAGGGAAGGTTATCGCGTATGCATCAAGACAGCTTCAGACGCACGAGGTTAATTATACTACGCAGGACCTGGAATTAGGAGCAGTAGTATTCGCTTTGAAGATCTGGAGACACTACCTCTACGGCACGAAATGCACTATCTTCACTGATCACAAAAGTCTTCAGCATATCCTCAATCAGAAAGAGCTCAACATGCGACAGAGGAGATGGGTAGAGTTGCTGAATGACTACGAGTGCGAAATTCGTTATCATCCGGGCAAGGCCAATGTAGTGGCCGATGCTCTAAGCAGGAAGGAGTACTCGGGCCGCCGAGTAAAATCCTTAACAATGACAATCCATTCCCACCTGACCATACAAATCAAGGAAGCTCAACTGGAAGCTTTGAAACCAGAAAAGGTGGCAGGAGAGACATTAAGGGGAATGGATAAAAACTTAGAAGTCAAGGATGAGGGAGCACGTTATATCATGAACCGGATTTGGACACCGAAGTTCGGGGGACTCCGAGACGTCGTCATGAATGAAGCACACAAGACTCGATACTCCATCCATCCCGGGTCGGATAAGATGTATCTGGACCTCAAGAAATTATACTGGTGGCCGAACATGAAAGCTGAGATTGCTACCTATGTGAGCAAGTGCCTGACTTGCGCCAAGGTCAAAATCGAATACCAGAAACCATCCGGGCTATTACAACAGCCGGATATACCTGAGTGGAAGTGGGAACGAATAACCATGGACTTCATAACCAAGCTGCCTAAGACATCGGGCGGGCTTGACACCATATGGGTAATCGTAGACAGATTGACCAAATCAGCACACTTCCTACCAATAAAAGAAACCGACAAGATGGAGAAGCTGACTAGAACGTACATCAAAGAGAATGTACGACTCCATGGTGTGCCGATATCCATTATCTCCGATAGAGATAGTAGATTTACCTCACGGTTTTGGCAGTCTCTACAAAAATCCTTGGGAACTAGGCTTGACATGAGTACGGCCTACCACCCACAAACCGACGGACAGAGCGAACAAACCATTCAAACGTTGGAAGACATGTTAAGAGCTTGTGTGATAGACTTCGGTAAAGCATGGGATACCCATCTACCGCTTATCGAATTCTCCTACAATAACAGCTATCATACTAGCATCAAAGTCGCTCCATTCGAAGCTCTTTACGGTCGCAAATGCAGATCACCGCTGTGTTGGGCTGAGGTGGGGGATACACCGCTAGCTAGAGGACAAGTCTCTAATAGCACCCTCACTGGCCCTGAAATCATAAGGGAAAAGAGTCTCGAGATTGGCAAAAGAGTTACGCAGACAAACAACGCAAACCCTTGGAATTCCAGGTGGGTGATCGTGTACTACTAAACATTTCCCCTTGGAAAGGAATGATACGATTCGGCAAACGCGGGAAACGAAATCCAAGGTACATCGGGCCATTCGAAATCCTTGCTAGGATTGGGCCAGTAGCATACAAACTTCGATTACCTCAGGAACTCGACAAAGTACATCCCACATTTCACGTGTCGAACCTAAAGAAGTGTTTGTCTGGTGAGACACTCGTAATACCACTCGACGAAATCGAAGTTAACAAAAATCTCCACTTCGTGGAGGAACCAGTCAAAATCATGGATCGGGAAATCAAACGAACGAAACAAAGTAGTATTCCCATCGTGAAGGTCCGTTGGAACACTAAACGAGGGCCTGAGTTCACCTGGGAACGCGAAGATCAAATGAAACAAAAATACCCACATCTTTTCCCAAACTCTTGATGTCCCAGTCAAATGCAAATTTTGGGACGAAATTCCTTCTAACGGGGGGATCATGTGACAACCGTCAAAATTGAGTCAAGTCAAAGTCAAACAAAGTCAACAAGTCAAAACCAATCGACTCAATTAAACCTTGTATATTAGAGTTTACACTATGTAATTACTGTACAATGCAATATCTTAATGAGAGAAACATCATTTGGAAAGTTCGTGTGTTGAATTTCCTAAGTAAACATTGAACCAAAACGATGAAACATTATTGCACACTCATCGGGAGTGTGTACGACACTAAAACACGGTTTAACGGGGTTTACGAACCTTGCGTTGTGAAGCCGGACACTCAAATTAATCACAAACGAAACCTCTCTAAATCGTTTTCACTCTATCTCTTTCTATTTGAAATCTCTCCCAAATCTCTCTCAAAAGTTACTTTAACTTTTTGTAATCATTTGGGTCATATCGACCCTTAACCGGGTCAAAAATCGCTTGAAACGGGGTAAAAACGGGTAAAATAACCTTAAGGACCTGGAACTGAAGCTTCAGGACCGAAGCCTCTCATCCGAGGCCTCGGATCCGAAGCCTCTCATCAGGACCGAAGCTGAAGCCTCTCAGGAGACCGAATCCGAAGCCATCAGACAGCAGCCTCGCATGCGAGGGTCCGAAGTCTCGGCCCCCATCCGAGAGGTCTCGCAGACGGCCCCTTTTTACCGGTTTTTCGACTACGACTTCGTTTTAACTCCGTTTTTCATTATTTTAACGTGGGATTTTCACCCAAAACTTTATTTTATAAACTAAGGCCCCAAAATATATAAATCTCCAGGGTTTTTATAAAAATGTATTAAAAGAATTGGTGGTTGGACTAATTATTGAGGGAATATTTGCTTTTCCTTATTTTATGACAAAAGCAAGCCACCACCACCTCACTCTATGATCAGCCACTCTTTCCCACTACTCCTTGTCACCTTAGTGGACCTTTACACCCTATCTCTAGCTCTTCCCACGTTCTAAGAGCTGGAGGATTGGTCCTCTCTCCTCATTCTCCTTAAAAGCCCTTTCATTCTACACTTAGCAACCAAGAACACTCTCCAAAATTCTCTCATCTTTTCTCTCAACTTCAAGAACTTCAAGGCTTTCTCCAGGGATTTCTTTCTTCAATTAGTAAGTATCTTCATCATTCACATAATTATTAAACTCCATTCTACTCAAATCATTGATATCTTACACAAATTCCATCTTAGTCGGTGTTAGATTCTCGAATCATCAAGACATCTTCTTAGTGTTCTTGGGTTGAACACTTCCTCTATCTCACTTTCATCTACTGAAATCACATAAGGTGAGTTCATACCCCTACATTTACATGTTTTTCTTAAGTTTTAAGGGGGGAATACAAGTAAAATCATCAAGAACACAATTAAACTTTTTCTATCAGATTACATCAGAAAATATGAACTTCGATCACGGACTGTTTTGGTCAACTTAAATATTTTAGTTTTCAAAACTGTTCCAGGTGCAAGTAGTTCAAACTCTTAGCTTTAAAATGGCTACTTGCACATCTCCATATGATTTTTCTACAATTTATGGTGATTTTTACAAAACTGCCTATCATTTCAGAGGCAAACCCGGACCAGTCTGTGATTATGAACATTTTCACCTCTGTTAGAGATCACTAAAAATCATGATAAAATTTACGAACAAACTAGACTCATATTCCAAACTCTCAAACTTTGCGGATTTGGATTTAGAGCTTTGATGATTTTTCTATAAATTTTCTAAGAACAGTAACAGAAACTGTATACAACAAAAAGTTGCTGTCAATTTCATTTCACCTTGTAACATGTTGAGCAAGGTGTATATCTTTATGTGATTATATGTTATTGCAATATATGACATTTTATCTTAATATTTAGACACACATCAGTTTACAAATGGATTTGGACATATAAAATATAAAGAATAACAAGTGATTATAATCAAAGTACAACCGATACATTCAAATATTTAATAAACTATTTTGAATATAATTTGCATACATTACTACATACTACCCTTGGTTGATAAACTATAATAGGTATAGTTTATGATACATTACATAATACATACATTTAAAAAGGGTACATTTATACAAAGGATATTTTCATTAAGCAAGGTACGGCCATACGGTACCAAGTTTTCATAACACGTAATTCCGTTAATGACTTTATGAAACATTACATAACACATACATTTAAAAAGGGTACATTTATACAAAGGATATTTTCATTAAGCAAGGTACGGCCATACGGTACCAAGTTTTCATTACACTACACGTAAATTCGTTAATGACTTCTGTGAGACATTCGATTCAATTTACAAATAAGTCCTGTATTATAACCAGAGTCTCCTCGAGGGAGAGCGTGATACTTGCGTATAGATCTATATTGGGTCTGACAAACCCACACCTTAGCTGCATGCAACAGCTAGACCGACAGGTCTGGGGTGATAAATGTCATAACATTTCCGACGCCTGAAGAACGTCGTTTCAGGCCAACTAGGTCATAGCATGGTTATAATAACTCACATGTGGTATTAACAAACATAGAATTTACGGGGATTTCACTAAAATCAAACGAGTTTATGTCGATTTAAACTTGCATTGTTTTACTATAAGGAACGAACACTACTTGTACATTTCGGTCTTTGGGTTTTAAGACTACATTTACACATTAAGGAAAATATTGGATTTTCTGGAACGAACACTACTTTTACAAGAAAAGGCTTTTATAATAACTCACATGTGGTATTAACAAACATAGAATTTACGGGGATTTCACTAAAATCAAACGAGTTTATGTCGATTTAAACTTGCATTGTTTTACTATAAGGAACAAACACTACTTGTACATTTCGGTCTTTGGGTTTTAAGACTACATTTACACATTAAGGAAAATATTGGATTTTCTGGAACGAACACTACTTTTACAAGAAAAGGCTTTAATAAACTCACATAAAGTATAAATGAATATTGGAATTTACGGGAACTTCATTAAAATTAAACGAGTTTATGTCGATTTAAACTTACATTATTTATTATAAGTAAGAAAAGTTACTTATACCTTTCGTTCTTTGGATTTAAGACTACATATACATTTTAAGGAAAATATTGGATTGTCTAAAACAAATAATACTTTTATAAACGAAAGGCTTTTAATAATACTAAACAAAAGCTTATGAACTCACCAACCTTTGTGTTGACACTTTTTCAAACAACTTGTATTCTCAGGAAATCATTAAACAGGTAACCAAGTGCATTTGAGGATGGGACGCTAAGGCGTCTACTATTTCATATTTTGTCAGCATAATGTAATTGATTCGTAAACATGTAATTCATACAATGATGTAACTTTTTCAATTATATATATGTTGGTTGGGTTTGCTTGAATTACTATTACAATTATTGTTATGATACTATACATGAAGTCCTCCACCCCCGGACATTTCCTCCATCCTTGGTTTGGGGGTGTGACAATACATGGCCCTCTCTGTGAACATCTTAGTGATCTCTGTCACTGACTCAGTTCCCTGTCTCAGATCCAAATACTCCTGGGTCAACCTCTCACGCCCCACCAGCTGCACATACCTAGAACGGAACATCTCCGAGAACTGCTCCCAAGACATAGCAGCTCTATACTCAGAAGAATACGAGGTAGTAATAAGTCTCCACCAATCCTTCGCTCCGGACCTCAGAAGGTTCAGAGCGCACCTGACCTTCTGGTCAACTGGGTAAGAGCAAGTGAAGAAACACCCCTCAATGTCAGACAACCACCTCATGGCTATGATTGGGTCCTGAACACCATCAAATGTCGGAGGCTTTGTATAATTGAAGTCCCGATATTTGAAAACTCTCCCAACACCAACCCCAGCAGCGGCAATGGCTGCGGTGGCTGCAGCAGCAACAGCCTCAGACAAAGCAGCATAACGCTCATCAAAATACTCCACCATGGTGGTCTTAATAGACCCGAATATCTCTGGCAACTGTGCTTCAAATTGAGCAATAACTTCCTCCTGGAGGATCCCCTTAATCCTGTCCTCGAACACAGCTGACCCATCTTGGCTGCCAGGTCCTGATCCCGATCCAGATCTTGCCTCAACTCGTTTCGTCATCACCATACTAAAAATAAACCAGGGAGATATAAAATAACACACATATCATAACAAGGGAACCAACTCCCAACAAATCCCTAGGGGTTGCGACTTCCCTGTTACGCATACCGCTCTTGTGCTTTCAGTAGTACGGGCCCATACTACCTTCCACACCTACATGTATTGTTCTCAGAGGATCAACACAACAACCCTAACAATACACACTAGCATACGCATACACACAATCCGCACTCCCTAGAGGAATGCTAAACATCACGAAACTGGCCGATTGACCCCACACAACTCATCCATGAAACTTCCACCTGATGGGTTTTGAGCACAACTATAAATCCTATGTGTTCATGCAACCCTATAAAATTGGATCTAAGTTTTCACTAGTTGAACATGCAAACTTGAATATAAAAGAGAAACCCTAATATGTATCTATAAAATCGAAATTAATCTAATACTAGGGTTTAGATACATATCTCAATTGTTATGTAGTAATAACAATTAATCCTTGTAGATCTTGAACTTTTGAAAGCAAGTGTCTCAAATGTGACACCTCTAATGGCTTACAAACACTCTTTGGAAAAGGATGAGAGGGAGAGAGGAGGAGATTGACCAAAATTTCGGCTATTCTATGGTTAGAAGCAAGTGGCCGAAACTCCCAAGGGCTAGGCTCCTTTTATACTTAAGGTTGCTTAGTCCAAAAGCTAGGGTTTGCAGGTGGAAGCCCTAATTTCCTCCTTAAGGCCTAAGCAACCCATGGAATCCTCATCTAGAAGCCTTGGACGAAAATTTATAGGGCCTCCCTATAATTTTCTTCCACTCATATCCAAGGAGTCCAAGAGCCCTATTTTACAACTATCAATTAATTTCAAAACAGCCCCTGTACTTTTAATTAGTTCTTTTAATCCCAAAATTAATTCTAAATTAATTTTTGATTAAATATTAATTAAATAACATGATTTCTAATTAATATATTATTTTCATAACATATTAATAAATCATTTATATCAATTTATTATTCCAAATAATAAATTCAACTTATCTCCAAAAATCATCCTGTCAAGTTGCAAGAGTGAAGGCAACCCAAAAGGATTGTGCTACTATCAATTCAAGTATATACCAATTATAGTTATGGGCTTAGACACCTAATCCAACATTATCCCACTTGGATAAGTCTAATAACTATAATTTCACGTACAACTTCAAAAATTGACCAGCACATTGTAGCTCTCAAAAGCCGCTGTCGAACTCTGACCTAGTCAGTTATGTGTCCTAAGATAAGGGATCATATAATCCTCCGTTCTGCAAGATATCAAATGGGCAAATGACATGGAACATAATCATTCTCATTGTCCAAAAGTTTGTTTCCCGATTTCTGATTTGTAGTGACAGAGAACTTAATTGAACACATCAATTCAGTCCTGATTGGGCTCGACACATAAGTCAACACCAAATCATCGAGGGGCCCAAGATATCGCTTTTCCCCTTCGGGCAAAAGGAACAGATAAACTTTGACTTATATAACTGTACTATTTACTCATCAAATCGCACACATCAATACGTTTTATAACATCAAGTTACTAATGCATTTACGTATTATCAATGCACAACCAACTCGTAAACAACAACTCATATATCTAGGTTTAAAGATTATACGATATTATCGTCTCAGAATTACCCGTGATAAATTCCATGAAGTAATTCTCTGAGTCTGGGTTAATCCAATACTCAAATCTCCATTTCAGAAGTACTCATGAATATTGCAGCAAACCATTGCTATGTCTAAGAACTTAGACAGTCTACAATCCAATTCATGACAGTCTTAATTCACTACTTACTTCCAAAGTATGATCGACTGTGGATGTTTTGAATAATCCAATTATTCGGGAAGTAAAACATGCAAAGTTGAAACATAAAGATAAACTATTGACAAAAGATAGTAAACAATACTCATAAATAAATATCCATTTATTCAATCAACAAATGTCAATTACATGTATTTGTTATAAGTGTCTAAATATCTATCTAATCACTAAAATTAGTATCATCCTTCAGACCAATGCTCCTTACATGCTGAACATGCTTAATCCTACTTAGACCCTTTCTGAGGGGATCGACAGGATTCTCTTTTGATGATACCCCCTTAACGACGAGTTGTCATTCTTCTACTCGATGTCCGATAAAATGATATTTTCTGTCGATATGCCTAGATCTTCCATGATCTCTTGGTTCCTTGGTCAAGGAAACCGCTCCTTCATTATCGCAAAAAATCTCCATCGGCTCCTTAATGGCTGACACAACTCCAAGGTCTCCAATGAAGTTCTTCAACCATATAGCCTCCTTGGACGCTTCGCTCGCAGCTATATACTCTGATTCACATGTTAAATCAGCT
This sequence comes from Lactuca virosa, assembly GCF_052849685.1. NCBI lineage: Eukaryota > Viridiplantae > Streptophyta > Magnoliopsida > Asterales > Asteraceae > Lactuca > Lactuca virosa. Next base: position 276,363,057 of record NC_136429.1, read on the forward strand.
ACGCTCTCTTGCTTGGAACTTTTACAAGTTACTGCTCCTCCATTGAGGGTAAACACCCAGCCTGACTGAGAACGAAAGTTGTCTCTGTCAGTCTGAAAGCTAGTGTTGCTATACCCAGCAACTCTTAAGTCATCACTGCCACCAAGCACAAGGACCCAGTCCTTCGTCCTTCACAGATACTTACTTATGTTCTTAACTGCTATCCAATGAGCTTTACCCGGATTTCCCTGATATCGACTAACCATGCTCAAAGCAAAACCACGTCAGGGCGAGTACATGTCATAGCATACATGATTCAAGCCTACGGTGGAAGCATATGGAAATCGAATCATCTCTGTTATTTCTTCATCGGTACTCGGACTCTGAGTCTTACTCAGCTTGGTATTACTCTGGATAGGTAACTATCCTTTTTTTGAATTTTCCATGCTAAAACGCTTTAGCACCTTATCCAAATACGTGCTTTGACTAAGTCCAATTAATCTTCTACTCCTATTTCTCAAAATCCTTATTCCCAGAATATAGGCAGCCTCTCCCAGATCCTTCATAGCGAAACACTTTTCAAGCCAGGACTTAACCTCCTGAAAAGTTGGAACTTCGTTTCCTATAAGTAGTATGTCATCAAAATAGAATACCAGGAAGGTGACTATACTCCCACTAGCTTTGACATATATACAAGATTCATCTTCACTCCTACATAAGCCAAACTCTTTGACCTTCTCATCAAAGCAAAGATTCCATCTGCGAGAAGCTTGTTTCAATCCATAGATTGATTTATGAAGCTTACAAACTCTATTGGGGTATTTAGCATCCACAAAACCCTCTAGCTGACTCATGTAAACATCCTCAGCCAACTCTCCATTAAGAAAAGCGGTTTTGACATCCATCTGCCAAATTTCATAATCATGAAACGCAACTATGGCTAACATAACCCAAATAGATTTAATCTTAGCCACTGGTGAGAAGGTCTCATCATAGTCAACCCCTGGGATTTGAGTAAAGCCCTTCGCAACCAGTCGTGCCTTGAACGTGTGTACCTTTCCATCCATGTAGGTCTTCTTCTTGAAGATCCATTTGCACCCAACTGACTTACGACCTGGTACATTATCAACCAAATTCCAAACTTGGTTGTCATACATGGAATGGATCTCGTTGTCCATTGCCTCTTTCCATTTAGCAGAATTAGGGCCTGCCATGGCTTCCTTGTAGTTAGAAGGCTCATCCAAATTTACCAGTGTACTATCACTGATAAACGTATCACCATCTGTAGTATTTGGAAACCATAAAACTCTGGTGTCATTCTAACTCGAGTGGAACGCCTAAGAGGTAACGACTCGTCAATTGGTTCAACATGAATCTCTTCCTCGGGTTGAGCGCTAGTGTTAAAGGTTCCTTCATCACTTGACTCTTGAATTTCTTCATGATCATCCAGGGGCCATGGGCTCCCCCCATGGTCTTTCATGCAAGTATTACAAAGACAACTAGCATATCATACATTACACAAACAGCTAGTATACCACATATCACATAAACAACTAGTATACCTCATATCACATAAACAATGCATATAAACATATAAGGATGTCGTGGGCTCCTCCCAGGGTCTTACTCCAGGATGTCATGGGCTCCCCCACATGGTCTTACACCTATGTGTCATGGGCTCCCCCAATGGTCTTTACCTGGAAAGCCATGGGCTTCCCCACATGGTCTGACATCCAAGTGACATGGGCTCCCCCCATGGTCTTTACCTGAAAAGCCATAGGTTCCCCCACATGGTCTTATATCCAAGTGCCATGGGCTCCCCCCATGATCTTTCATCCAAATATCACATAACAACTAACATACCACATAACATATAACCAACTAATATACCACATATCACTACATCAACTAGTGTACCGCATATCACAAAATGGGTTGGCCTTGGTGCCTTCGACCCATTGGTATGGTAAGGAGACTCACCTCACATTGCTGAAGTCCTGCGGATAAAACTCTAGCTACTGGTTGACAGATTCCCGAACTGTCAACATCAAAACAACACCCAATTAATAATTGGGTTCCAATACATAACCATAATTTCATGCTTGGGGTAAAAGGGTACTTTACCCCCAACCTAGCTTGATTTAAAACCAGGGCCCAAACTCACACTCTGAAGGCCCAAAAGCCTAATAATCAACCAAGGCCCAACATATGGCCCAATTTTCCAAATTGGGCCCAAACCTCTACATGGTCTTACCCTAAGGCCCAACTATTTATTCTAGTCCAAAAATTTGGCATTCCAATGGTCCAATATCTCATAATCATCAAGGCCCAGTTATGGCCCATATATGGCCCAATTTTCCAAATTAGGCCCAAACCCCTCACATGGGCCCTTCCCTAAAGCCCATCCAAATATTCTAGTCCATATACTTTTTCTTGGATGACCCATCAATATCCCAATCACCAAATCCCAATAGAAAGGCCCAACTCAAAGCCCAAGCAAAATTAGGGTTTTCACATAAAATGACGATTAGGGTTAAGTGTTCCTATTTAACCCATTAAGGACTTAATCCGTTAAGGACTTAATCCATTAAGTCCATTACTCCATTAGACCAAACATACAATGTGGTCGGGCGTAATTCGAAATTCCAATTCCAACGGTCCAACACGGGTCTCGACAAATCCAAAACTCACATTCCCAAAATTAGGGTTTTATAAACCCTAATTAGGGTTTCCAACAAAACCACAAACCAATTAATCCAATAATTAAGTTTTTACATTAATTAAAGTCTAACAAGTCGGGTACCACCCACTACCACCTCGGGCAGTGGTGGTTGGCGGTGGTTCACGGCGGCAGCCACCACCTCGCGGTGGTGGTGGTTATAATCTTAGGCCAAAACAACACCAAAAGCACTCCAAACATCAATCCAAACGCACCCGAAAGCCCACAGCATTCCAAAATTCTTTCAATTTAAGTCCAATAGTTTACCAAACACCCCCTGATTTCTGAAAATCTTTACAAAATAAATCCCGGAATTACACTTTAACCCCCAAAACTCCAAATCATATCATTTGACTCCCCGAAACCAACACCCCGCTAAATATTATGGATTTTAGGGCTACTATAAAATAATAATAAACAATATAAATTTACATCTAGGGTTCAGGGTTTATTATTTAGTTACTTAATTTCAAACGGAATGTTACAGACTCCTATTCGTGCTACGAAGACCACGTTTTCACTAGGTCTGTAGAACAAGTATCCAAAGGACTTTTGTGGATAGCCGATGAAAATACATCGCTCATTTCGAGGTTCAAGCTTGTCGTGAGTCTCTCGTCTAACGAAAGCTTCACAAACCCAAACCTTGATATGTGCCAACGAGGGAACCTTCCCTGTCCGCATCTCGTGAGGTGTTTTGGCAACCTTCTTTGTTGGGAGTAGATTCAGAATATGGGCGGCAGTCTCTAAGTCATACCCTCATAATGATATCAGAAGTGAAGCTTAACTCATCATGGCACGAACCATGTCCAACAAGGTTCGATTATGCCTCTCAGCCACATCATTAAGTTGTGGTGTCCTAGGAGGTGTCAATTGTGAAACAATTCCATATTCCTTGAGGTAGTCGTAGAACTCGATACTAAGATACTCACAACCCCTATCGAATCTGAGCATCTTGATCTTCCTATCCAATTGATTTTTGACTTCATGTTTAAACTCTTTGAACTTTTCAAAGCTTTTTGACTTATGCTTGATTAAGTAGATATATCCATATCTGCTATAATCATCGGTAAAAGTCACATAAAATCGATTTGCATCCCTTGTTGTGGATCTGAAGGGCCCACATACATCCGTGTGCATGAGATCCAACAATCTTTCACCTCTTTCACAAGAACCAGTGAAAGGTGATTTAGTCATCTTTCCAAGCAAACTAGACTCGCATGTATCATCCGACCTTAGGTCAAATGATTCCAACACTCCATCCTTTTGGAGTTGGGCAATGCTTTTCTTGTTGACATGTACAAGACGACAATGCCACAAGCGTGCTTTGTCTAAACCATTAGATGCATCAATTTTTAACACACTATTTCCTAAATTGTCTACAACCATCACAGTTTCATATACACCATCAGAAGGTAATGCTTCAAAATAAAATACACCATTATAATAAGCATTAATAGAACCATTCTCATTATTAAAAGAATATCTAAAACCTTGTCTGTACAAACCATGAAAAGAAATAATATTCCTTGTCATTTCTGATGAGTAGCAACAATTATTTAAATCTAAACTTAACCCACTACTAAGCACTAAAGAGTAAATCCCAATCTTGGTAACAGGTGACGATCTCCTATTGCCCATAATCATGTTCATATTCCCATGCTCCACATCCTCACTTCTTCTTAGTCCCTGCAAGTCAGAGCAAATGTGAAAACCACATCCTATATCAAGGACCCAAGAATTAGAATGCGATGAGTTTTTAGATTGAATAGTGTAAATACCTGTCGAGGTTGGCTTGATCTTGCCATCCTTTATATCTTGCAAGTACTTAGGGCAACTTCTCTTCTAATGCCCCTTGTCATGGCAGTAGAAGCAGGCAGCCTCTTTAGGATCAGAGGCAGGGGAAACTTCAGAACTAGATTTTACTTTAGGGCCATTGCTAGACGACCCGGTTTGAGACTTTCCCTTCCATTTCTGTTTTGAGGGATCTTTCCTCTTCTTCCCCTTCCCTTGCCTAATGGCCAATATGGGAGCAGCAGCAGTAGGAGTGAAGTCAATACCCTTTGCCTTCAATCCACTCTCAGCGGTTCTCAGCAAGCTTTGAAGCTGACTAAACGTGACTTCCTCTTTGTTCAAATAATAAGTCATTTTGAACTGATCAGAACAACTAGGCAATGAGTGCAAGACTATATCGATAGCCAATTCCTCATCGAAATTCACATTAAGTTTCAGTAAACGATCCATATAGCGCTGCATGCGTTGCAGGTGGGTCGTGACGGACTCTCTGTCCTTCATCTTGGTAGTTATGAGTGACTTGACTATATCATACCTTTCTTGACGTGCTCTTTGATGGTACGTCTCCATCAAGTCCTTGCACATATCATAAGGCCAATAGTCTTCATAAAACCGTTGTAGCTCAGGAGTCATAGTTTCCACCATGATACACGACACTTTGGTCGCGTCTTTGCAGTGGGCCCTATACTCAGCTATTTCTTTAGGAGTAGCTTTAGATTCATCTATCTCGTTCAGCTCTTTGTCGAGGACATATTCCTTTTCCTCGAATCACAAATCCATCCTAATGTTGCGCATCCAATCATTAAAGTTGGAGCCATCGAATGTGACCTTGGCACAAATGCTCAAGAGTGAGAAGGTGTTCGAGGAGTTCTTGTTGTTGGAGCCAGAAGCGTTGTTGGAAGTTGACATCTACAAAAGAAGAAAGAAATTTTTTTTATTAGATAAGGAAATCCTTAATATAACACCCAAATGAAATATTAAGGCTAGGATCCAACTAAATAATTCACAATTCAGAAGAGGGATATCGTAATCAAATTGCAAATTATTTAAAGGTAGGTAAATGACGATTTACCAATTTCACCATGAAAAAAATAAATTTAAACGAATTAGGTTTTTAAATGAAATTCCTAGATCTTTTGAGATTCATTGAACTATTCAATGGCATGTTTAATCTCGATTATGCCCTTTCCATTTGTGACTGGGATACTGAGGATCACAAACAAGGTGTGAATAACCATGCAACTTTAATTTAATGTCTTATCAAACCCGTTCTGCTAACGACCATCCACTAGTCAAGAGAGCGGTGGGTAAGAGTGGATACCCAATGACGGTCATTTTATAGGCCGCTTTCTTAAACTCCCCTTATAGACCAGCTTCATGAATGAGGCCTACTAACGTGTAAGACTGGCTTTTCTTATATATATATATATATATATATATATATATATATATATATATATATATATATATATATATATATATATATTAACTTTTAATTTTACAATATATATAAGGGTGTATTTTAAACTCTTAAAATACTAGGGTTCTAAAATTTAAGATTTCAAAATTAAACTATTTAATTAAATTTTAAATTTCGAAACCAAATGTGTATTTTTAAAACTTTTCAAAAATACTAGGTTAAATTTTTAAAAATTAAATTAACCATTAATTTTATCTTTATCTAAAAAATTTAACCCAATCATGAGTTCATGATAAGGATACAATATTATTGATTAAATTTCCAATTTTAAACCATTAAAACGAATTTAAGGTAATTATCCTAATCAATCCATGAAATATTTGCCAAAGCCGAAAATCTGGGATCTGATAGCTCAACTTGTCGAGTCTGGGCAGTGTACTCGTCGAGCTGATGCCAACTCGTCGAGTTCCAATATGAACTCGTCGAGTTCTTTGAACAAAATGACGATTCTTCTCTCCGTTCTCCTTTGAAGAATTTACAATTGCATCAAATTCAACTGAAAAACATCCTAGGCTCTGATAGCACTGATGAGTTTTGAGCATAACTACAAATCATATGTGTTGTTGCAACCCTATAAACTTATATCTAAGTTTTCACTGGTTGAACATGCAAACTTGAATACAAAAGAGAAACCCTAATATGCATCTATAAAATCGAAATTAACCTAATACTAGGGTTTAGATACATACCCCAATTGTTATGTAGTAATAACAGTTAATCCTTGTAGATCTTGAACTCTTGAAAGCAAGTGCCTCAAATGTGACACCTCTAATGGCTTACAAACACTCTTTGCAAGAGGATGAGAAGGAGAGAGGAGGAGATTCACCAAAATTTCGGCTATGCTAGGGTTAGAAGCAAGTGGAAGAAAATCCCAAGTGTTAGGCTCCTTTTATACTTAAGGTTGCTTAGTCCCAAAGCTAGGGTTTGCAGGTGGAAACCCTAATTTCCTGCTTAAGGCCTAAGCAGCCCATGGACTCCTCATCTAGAAGCCTTGGACAAAAACTTATAGGGCCTCCCTATAATTTTCGTCCATTCCTATCCAAGGAGTCCAAGAGCCCTATTTCACAACTATCAATTAATTGCAAAACAGCCCCCGTACTTTTAATTAATTCTTTTAATCCCAAAATTAATTCCAAATTAATTTCTGATTAAATATTAATTAAAATAACATGATTTCTAATTAATATATTATTTTCATAACATATTAATAAATCATTTATATCAATTTATTATTCCAAATAATAAATTCAACTTCTCTCCAAAAATCATCTTGTCAAGTTGCAAGAGTGAAGGCAACCCAAAAGGACTATGCTACTATCAATTCAAGTATATACCAATTATAGTTATGGGCTTAGACACGTAATCCAACACCACCAACCATTCATCACTCGTGTATGCTAATCATACATAACATTGGACCCTATAGATAGTCAAGTGTATGATCCTACCCTAAGCCCTTCATCAAACAAGAATAGGAAATAAGGCAACACCAAACATTCTTAGGCTATAGAATCTTAGTTATGTATAACCATGATGCATACACTAAGAAACTACAGTAATGATGTCAATTTCATATAAGGAAGAATCCTAGGCTATCATGCATCATATAATCAGGCAATTCTATCATGTAATTCGTGAAGATTGCTAACCTATTACTAGCATGTTGTTCTAACATATCACAAAATCAAATAACAGTGTGGTAATTTGGGGTCTACTTACTGGCTCCGGCTGATCATACACATCGCATCCTCTTTGATTATTTTGAAAACAATTTATAAATCATTTTTAAAATCTTTTCCTTAGTTTGAGACTGGATTCACACAAGTGTTCCTCCAATTCACTCAAACCAAGGCGCTGATACCAACTTGTAACACTCATAAAAATCATGATAAATTTACACTTTTTAAAACCAACCAATTTCACAATTTTTTACAAACATAGTTTTCAAAGCATGTTCAACATCAGAGTCTCCCAAAATGATAAGTCAAAACATAAGGCTGTGTACGGCCACGCCTTCGCCTTCTCGCGATCATCCGAAGTACCTGAAACATAACCCAAAACTGTAAGCCAACGCTTAGTGAGATCCCCCTAAAGTACCAACACATAACATAAACATAATACTGGCAGCATGCATACAGAACCTTTAGCCTGACCGGAATGTCGTACCGTCCTACACACTATTTGGACCGCTCACAGAACCTTCAACATGACTGGACCGCCTCACCGGTCCTTCAACCTATTTGGACCGTTCTTTAGGCCTTCGGCATGACTGGTACACCTCTCAGGACTTTAGTCTATCCGGGCAGCCCTGGGTCTCTTGGCCTTCAGTCTACACTGGTTCGCCTTAACCCAACCACTCATAACCATGTCGACATATACATAACATATAAACATACATATAACCAGTCAACAGACCATCAGACAGATCTTACAGATCACTAAGCATAGCATCATCCTATATGCCAGGATACAGATCTAACATATCACATACCAACATATGATAAACGAGGATAACAATCCAATGGGCCAGCCTTGGTGCCTTCGATCCACAAGTACAGTGAGGAAAACTCACCTCACAAACTGAACAGAAGCTGATGAGGTCCCGACTCCGAATCTCAGCTCTTTAACCGGCACCTAATCCCACAAATGACCAATTCCATCAAAATCCCAAAATACCCTCAAGGTCAAACTTGTTCAAAGTCAACTGGTCAAACCCACTGAGTCAACCCAGCCGAGTCAACCCTACTGAGTCAACTCATCGGAGCTGACCCAGTGCGAGTACGCGGGGCGTACTCCGGAGTTACGCTAAGCGTACTCTAACCCTCGTACTTGACCATCATCGGGGTGGTTGACCTCGTACGCAAGTCATACTTCGAGTACGCGGGGCATACCCTCACATCCTTCAAAACTAAATAAGTGCTTAATGGCTTAAGCACTTATGTCCATATTTCAGATCCACGACTCAAATACACTCTAGAGACATAAAGTTTCAAACTTTATGACTTTACATGCCCATTAAGTGATTAAATTAAGGTCTTAATCCATTAAGACCTTCTTCAAGATGCATGGAGTAAAACTAACCATTGGGACATCATTTTTATGACTTAGGACCCCTCCTAGGGTCTGAAAGGACAACTCAAAATCGTCAAGAACATGCCATGCTCAAGATAAGACATTTGGGACCAAAAAGTATCACTAAAACACCCATTTCTAGAGCTACATGATTGAAAGATCAAGTTGCAAGCTTTATACCTTTGAAGGGTTGCAAATGAAGAGTAAATCCCAGATCCAAAGTGCTTCACGCTCCAAAGATGATCTTGGCTTCCTTCCTTCTTCTTCTAAACACACAAACACACACTTTTAGGCTAGAAATGTCTTCTCAAATAGAACTAGGGATTAAAACACGAATGAGAGGGTGGAGGCTGATAAGGTGAAGGGAAATGAGGCCATAAGGATGCTTAAATACCAACCAAACCCTAAAAATTAGGGTTTCCTCATTTAGTGAGTACGCCCAACACGCTGATGTACGCCCACGTACTAGGGCACGCCCTAGTACGCTTAGCGTACACCGCGTATGCATGGTATACTCTGAAGGCTCCAAATTAGAACAATGCCCTTCAACCCCCTTAGCATACATTTCTTTAACTTTGGCACCAAATGCAATATAAATGAATTAAAGGGGGTTTAATTTAGAAGTACCTCACATCGAGATGTTACATTGAGCTTGCATTTTTTAAATCTCCTGCTAAAAAACATTTTAATTAAATGTTAAAAAAATCCATTTAAAAAACTAAGATACATTTATTTGTCAAGAGTTTAAAAAAGCAACAACACCCAATATCCTATAATAATATCCCATAATGAAGGAGGTAAGACAGAATTATAATAAGAATAGTAAATGACATTTCTAGTTCCTGTGAAATTCTTATTTTTTTTTAGTTTTGGTCCTTACCTAAGATTTTTTACATTTTTGGTCCATATTCCAAGTTAAATGACTATTTTTGGGACCAATATTGCAAAAATCAGCTATAATCAAGAAAAAAAGAATATGCATTTTACTTGGAAGAACATAAACCAAAAATATTATAAGAACCACACAAAATGACCGAAATTGCAAAAATCAACTATACTCAAAGACCAAAAATGTAATTTAAGTGTTAATAAAAACATACCGTAATTCCCTATATGAATGTTTCCAAATATCTGGAGCCATTCCAACATCTTGCATATTTCTTTCCAATGCAACCATGTCATCATCTTCATCACTATCTCCAAGCTCTTCTCTAATAGCCCTTATATAGTTTACATTGAAGAAAAATTATATAAAAAAGGGAAACCAAATTTAAAACATACCTGTTGGCATAAAAGACATTCCTTCTGTGTTTTCGACAACTGTCTTTCTACATGTTGTGAAATCTCTTCTGCCACACGAATAAACTTGTACAATAAATAATTTCATCAATATTACTATAAATTTCAAAGTTTCTAAAACAAGAAACATAATTTTATATGTAGTGACTATCAGCTAATTCTGTGGATTTAGAAAAAATAATGGAATAATAAAACATAATATGTGAAGGAGAAACTAAGGGTCACAAGAGAGTTTTGCTAAAATTTGGTTAAACATTTTTTCCAAATGTATTACAGGACCATATTTTTAATTTTGTGGGTCTTCTTCCATTAGTGAAAATATGTGACCAATAATATAATAATTAAAAAACAAAAATCAAAATAAAGTCAAAGTAAAAGAACTTTCTAAATAGCAAAGAAAGAGTAAACATATGTTTGACTTTGACTTACAATTCCTTTATTTCTTCCAAAATTTATCAGCTCATGCGAAAGATAACTTGCATCACTTGGAAGAAAAATTGACAACCAATAATTATGTGGATTTAGAAAAAATAATGAAATAATAAAACGTAATATGCGAAGGAGAAATTAAGGGTCACAAGAGAGTTTTGCTAAAATTTGGTTAAACATTTTTTCCACATGTATTACAGGACCATATTTTTGATTTTGTGCGTCTTCTTCCATTAGTGAAAATATGTGACCAATAATATAATAATCAAAAATCAAAAATCAAAATAAAGTCAAAGTAAAAGCACTTTCTAAAGAGCAAAGAAAGAGTAAACATATGTTTGACTTTGACTTACAATTCCTTTATTTCTTCCAAAATTTATTAGCTCATGCGTAAGATAACTTGCATCACTTGGAAGAAAAATTGACAACCAACCATTTCTCAATTTTAATGGGAATGAAAAGCTTCTGCAAGAGAAAAGTATTTAAATATATATAAAGCAGAAAATAGATACTAGCAAATTATAAAAATGCCCCTATCACACAAACCTTGTTATTAAATTCCCATCGCCCATTACGAAGAGAAATGTATTTTCCATCACCAACCTTCAACTATAACTTTAATAAAAAAAATGAATGAGAAAAATATCACACAAACCTTTGGTTCATGGAGGACACAATCATCAACTTAAGCAAGTTGTTTTTTCCATAGTAATTTTGCATGAAGCGAGTGAAGGGTTATCATCATAAATATGGTTTTTTCATAGCCTGGTAGGTTAAATAAATGTTAAATTTATGATAAATGACACAAATATAAGTAATATCAATAGGGTATTATGGTAATATAAATTCGAATAACTGTTACTAATTAAATTAAAACTTAAAAGACGTACCTACCAAGTCGTCGTCGTCATCATCATCATCAGGTGCAGGGTGGTTGGTCGTTTCAGTAATCCCATAGAGCATTTTATTCTCTTCTTCTAGGCTCTAGCTCACATCATTTTTGCAGATTTCAAATCCATTTCTCTTTTCAGATCCCATAGAAGAACTTTTGCTATGGCAGCTGTTGCAATTGCCATTTGTCACCTAATCCAACAAACAAATACCATCATACATTAGTCAGTGTACATATATACACACATATATCTCATATATATAATCATGACATGTCCATCATGCATGCATTTGCCACCTTAGTTCATGAGAAACCATCAGTTGATTTTCTGGATCGATCTCCTCTTTCTTTTCTTTATCATTATTTGCCCTGCTTTTTCTATTCTACAAGATCATATCTTTAGTTTTTTTTTTGTCTCTCATGGGTTTTAATTCCTGAATGCAACCAAAAAAAGTTAGTTTGATATCTAAAAACACAAATCATAATTACTTGTAATTAACACCATTGATTTACAACTTCAATTGACAAATTTTACTTCCAAAGAATTCCCAAATGGTCTCATCAATTGGATTAAGGGGACAAGATATGATTCTATCCAAACCCTGCATCTTTAATATTAGAGCACCCTCTAGTTTCTTCTAATGCTCAAATTGTATACCATTGAACTACAACGAATTTCAAACCATCATTGTATCTTACTTACTGCTATATTAAAAATCTATACTAATTGATAAGGTGTTATACCTTAATCAAAAAATAAAGAAACTGCAGAAAGCTAATATGAAATGCAAAATAGATATTCACCTGGATACTTATTAAGAAACTAACTGCGTCTGGCTTCGCACTGCTATGAGGCTACGAGCATTTGATTGTTTAGGACTTGCATTATTAATAATAGATTATCTTTCCAAGCTATAACACCCCAAAAGCCTCATGGTTCATTTGCGCTCTTCATTGAAGTATAATCATATGTAACATGTATTATTTTTTCTACAAATCCTGACTGAAATCATAATGTTCAAAGAAATTAATTATAGAAATGAGGAAAGGGTTGATCAAATATATACACACAATTTTGACATTTATGCAGTTAACACAAGGAAAATTTATCTATATATACATATATGTATGTATGTATGAATTTTGTGAAACAATAATAGAACAGAATGCCTTAAAAGTTGGCATGAAAACAAACTAAAAGTACAAGTAATGGCAAACCTTGGTTCGATTTTTGAAAGATACGTGAAAGGCACTAGAGGATTGAAAAGAATGGAGACGAGGGTCGGAAGCTCTGTTTGGCTGAGCGGCGAGAGGTAACGAAGGAACGGCTGTGTTGGAAGATGTGGTGGTGTAGTAGTGCATCGGAATGACCCGCTAGTACCATCGTCGGGCACCAGAATGACAATACACCGATCGGAGGAGAATGAAAGGCTTTCAGATCATAAAAAACACCGGAGAATGAGCAACTCATTTGTGAATTTTATTTAGTCTTTTCAATTCAGTTGATTGGGCACCGTCTGTTTAAATTGGGGAAATTTGTGACGGCTAGGGTTACTGATGACGGTGGAGAAGGTAGTGAAGTTATTTTAGATGGTGGAGGAGACGGTAGGTGGCATAGAAGGATGTGAAATGATGGTGATCGATGTTGAAACAAATGGATTTAATTAATTAGATCTAGTGGGAGTTCTATAAAGTAGGAATAAATCGATTTCTAAGAAGAGAGGGGGTGAGGGGGAAGAGGGAAAAAGAAAGACACAAGAGTGAGCATTTTTTTCTTTTATGGCATATGTGAAGTGCCACTAAAACTTAAATCAGTAGCACAAAAACTAAATGCCATTAAAAACATTTTTTTTCGTTTATGGCATATGTAAAGTGCCGCTAAAAACTTAAATTAGTGGCATAAAAACTAAGTGCCATTAAAAACATATGCCACTAAATAGCTTTTTTTTTTGTAGTGGGTGTAGTACAGTACACGTTTCTATAATCCTTCTCCCCGCGATAAGTGCCTTGATCTTTGTCTCGATTCCTTTTTTCATTTGTTTATTGATTTTTTTGGTATAATGTCCACCACCCTTTCACAATCATCAACTGCCGCCCTTACTGCTCAATAACTTGTCTATGTTGTTGCAAATTTTTATAATCAATCCAGTTTCAAATTAACAATAAATGGCTTCAACTACAAGAACAATTTTGTAACACGAAGAGAATGGATTCATCAATTACCAAATATTTAATATCACAAATCTAGTCGATGTTCTCTCTGATGTTGACACGGGAGATTACTAAGGTGGAACTTGTGAGGCGAATCCCCCGGCAACTCCCACTCGCCTACCATAGGATAGTGGATATTATTACTAACACAGAGTCATCACATCTCTCTTGCAAGCTAAGAATATGCTCCTACTACAAGATTCTCGTTAGGAAAATGTCGACTCAATGCTCGATGCTCAAAACACCACTATTGCAGCTTTATATTCAGTTTCTACCCAACCCGAAAAATCGAAAAACAAATGGACTAAAAATAGAAATAATAATCAGGGTACTTCCAGGGGGTAATTCTTCAATGCCTATTGGTACTAACCATTTTGTAGGTACACCATCAAATCAACAGTTACAATTTGCAAGAATTATGGGAGCAGATCCGAGTCAATTCAATCATAATTTTACTAGGCAGCAGTAACCAACTCTATATGGAATTATTATGCATGTTGGATTGCCTTTCCAACAGCCATTTATGCAATACAACCTAATGTTTATTTTTAGTATACTAGTTTTTTATTCATAATTCCTAGTCTATCGCATCTAAACCACACCTTACAGGCAGTGAACCTGATCGAGTATAGTATAATTTTGACAAACAAGGGTGTCGAACTCAAGGGAAAATGTAGCGAATTAACATTATAATATTTGATTATAGGTTATACTAATTGAAGAAAGGAATAAAATGGGGGTTTTAATTAATAAAACTCAATTAAATCAATAACTAAACTAACTAGATAAACTGATTGGAAACAAATCACTTAAGGTACTTTAATTTATATTGGATTACATCTCAAAATCATGGTTAATTAGTCAAGTGCAACAAATTATTCATTCATTATTCACCGATTCCTAATATGACTAGCATCATGATCGGACTACTAATCCTAATGAATCTAAAGACTCTTGGTTTCATCGTCATGCCATTAACTATCCATAAATTCATTGTTGAGTTTGTATTAAGCAAGATTTGATCTTTATTAATTGTAATGATAATATGAATTAAATCATGCATAGAATGATCATCTACTCATGCATACACATTAAAGCTCATGACTTTACTACCCTAACCCAAGGTTTTGATCCAACACTAGTCATAATTACCAATAATCATGGACAACTATGATTCAAATAAACATTGTCAGAATAGTCATCTAAACTCTATTAATTCAGCAATAGGCAATAAAGTAGCACTCTTTAACACATATGGATATTTGAATCAAACTTGGCAAAATAAATTAAACAAGAATAAATAATCCAAATACCAAATTAATCCATAACCTCAATGATTCATCTAGTCTAACACAAATCAATAGGGTTTTTAATCCCTAAATCATAAAGTAACAAACTGAAATGATCACATGGAATGCAAATCATGGTCAGAACAGCAAACCGGATGATTCTTATCATGAATCAACTCTCGAATCCTATAGATCTTTGCTCCATATCAGCTTAACGACCCTCCTGCCGCCTTCTAGACCCCCAAAACGGAAGCTCTGAGTTTTCTTGTCACCCAAGTCGAAGTGGAATGAAATATATATCATTAGGGTTAATTTTCGGCCTAATTTATAGGTTTCAGCATCACGACCATCACCACAATGTGGAAAAAGACTTGACATGTTGTGGGAGCTGGATTCCGTCATGTACACAAATTTTTTGATTCGCCACACCATGGAAATGACTTTGCAATGACGTGGGAACATGGAATCCGAATTTGGCACAAAAACGAAAGTCGTCCAAAAGTTTGTCTGGTTTCCAGAACATCTTTAATCTCCTTAATCGGAGTTACAAGTCATTAAATATGGTCAAAATACTGAAGAGATGTCAATCTGCCAACAACATCCCTTTTGCATCTTTTTCAGCTCCTTTAGCATCACAACTCTCATTTTAACTGTAACTGAACATTTCAAAGCATGTTAAGTATCCTATATCTTAAAATATAACATTTTTACTCAAATATATTAGGATAATGGCCTAAAATACATAGTTAAATAAGACCATTTCAAAATACCTCATACTATTCTTTTGCTTGTCCTCAAGCAAAACTAAATTCATTCTGATTTCATTTTAATACCATGTAACACTCAAGTTTTATAAGTTTCACATTTAACCCTTGTTATTAAAAAACTTTGCATTAGGCACTCACTTTCGATGCGTGAATTCGATTTCGTGAAGCTTGTTATGAGAAACTGCAATTTGATGCTTTTTGAGTTCAAAACAAACCACCATGGCTATTTTCGCTTCCTAATTAACCAAAAGAGGACAATTTGGTATTATTTAACAAGTTTAGGGTTGTTTAATAACTTAACTAAACTACAGGGGCTGGTTTGTTAAAACTAACATTAATTGGGACTGATTTTGTAAAGTATTACCAAAGGGGGGAGGGGCCTAAATTGTTTAAATCAAATCAAGTTTGAGGAGGGTACTCATTCTGTTATGAAATTCCAATGGAGGGGCTGAATTGTTTATTTTAAATCCAAGTTTGGATTATGTGCCCTCTTCTTCAGTTATGTTCGCAGGTCGTAAAAAAGCAAAACCCACAATGAATATAAGGTCTCTCGGTCCTGTCTGATTACGAACAAGGAACAACAAAAAAGAAAAATACATTGGTGGTGGTCAGAACTCATAGTGGCTGCAAGGATGATCGATGGTGATCCAGGTGGTGCTGGCCGAGGGTTGTTCAGTGACAGTAGCAGGCGACAGTACTTGCTCTGGCGGCCTCTGTTGCATCTGTTTGCTTTTCGTCCGGTGAGAACGACGAGAGAGAGAGAGAGAGAGAGAGAGAGAGGGATTGTGGAAGGCAAAAAATGGTTGGAGGGTTAGCGTTCCGACGACAACATTATGATAGGTTTTGAGCATCCTAGCACTCCTATGGTGTACATGCAACCCTAGAAACCTTGGATCTATGTTTTACTATGAATACATGCAAATTTGTTTTTCCAAGGTTCATAACCTATCTAGCATGGCATGGGGAACTTTAAATATAAAAGCTATAAGAATTACATACCTTTCAATAGTGAGTTGATTCCTTGGAGTTTGAGAGCCAAGCACCAATAATGTTGATGCCTCAAATGGAAATCACAAATCACCACAAACTTTGGAAAAACTATGAGAGTGTATGTTTGCTTGTAGAAATCGGCCACCTTCTTACACACACAACTAGTGCCATTTCAAGCATCACAAGCTCCTTTATATAGTGTGGAGGATTAGGGTTACATCCATGTAAACCCTAATACCAATGACTCTTCGTTTCCAAGGATCCATGGGTTAAAAGCTCTATGGGCTATCCATGGACTCCCATGCATGCCAAGCCCATTCCAAATGAGTATTAGCCCACACTTGTATAAATACAAGAGCCCATATTTAATTAGTCACCTTTTTTATCATCAGATTAATTCTAAATTAATTTATGATCAATACTAATTATATAATATGATTTCACATTAATATATTATAACTTATAATATATTAATAAATCATAAACATACAATTCTCAAAGAATTAACCATACAAATAGTTCGGGTGAAGTGCAACCCAAATGGACCATGCCGGTCGGGTCAAGTATATACCAAATAAAGTTATGGACTTAGACACCTTATCCAATAGTCTCCCACTTGGATAAGTCTAATAACTATATTTTCCTATATGACTTTAGGAACCAACCGGCAATCGTAGCTCTTAAAACTCTGTTGAACTATGAAGCGCCATTTTAGATAAGTGATCATATAATCCTCTGTTCTCAAGATATCAGTCGGACAAATACATGGAACAACGTCGTACTTATTTTCCAGCAGTTTGTTTCCCGATTTCCGATTTGTTTGACATAGAACTAAATTGAACGCATCAATTAGGTTCTGACCGGGCCCGGTACATAGGTCAAAACAAAATCATCGAGGGGCCCAGATATCGCTTCTAATCCTCCAAGGACTAGAAGGAACATATAAACTTCGACTCATATACTTGTTCTACTACTTGTTGAATTATACACAAAGGCACGTTTTATAACATCAAGTTACTGATGTGTTTTCGTGCAATAAATGCACAACCAACTCTTAGGCAACAACTCATATCTCTAGGTTTGAAGACTTATATGATATTACTATCTCACGACCACTCGAGATAAATTCCATGAAGTGATGCAAGCGAGCGTGGGTTTATTCCAATACTCAGAACTTATGAGCACTCATGAATGTTGTAGCAACCATTGCTATGGCTAAACACCTTTAGTCATCTACAAGCCCAACTCATGACAGTCTTAATTCATACCTACTTCCTACGTATGACCAACTGTGGAAGTTTGAATAAAGTTATTTATTCTGGAAGTCAAAACATGCAAAGCTGAAACAATAGTAAATAATTGACAAAAGACAGTAACACCTTAATCATAAATAAACACACCTTTTATTCATCATAAAATGTCGATTACATTTTACAAGTTTCAGAAATAGCTATCTAATCTGTAAAACTAATATCATCCTTCAGCCCGATGCGCCTCGCATGCTGTAAATGCCTAACCCTCGTCAGTCCCTTCGTGAGGGGATCTGCATGATTCTCTTCTGATGATACCCTCTTTGCCACGAGGAGTCCTTCTTCTATCTTATGTCTTATGAAGTGATATTTTCTGTCAATGTGTCTGGATCTACCATGATCTCTCGGTTCCTTTGGATCGGTAATTCTCCTTTCTTGGAATTCTGCATGTTGAACCTTTTCAACACCTTATCCAAGTAGGTACTCTGACTAAGTCCAATTAGTCTTTTACTCATGTATCTTAATATCCTTATCCCTAGGATATAGGCAGCCTCTCCAAGATCCTTCATAGCAAAACACTTCCCAAGCCAGGACTTCACCTCCTGCAAGGTTGGGATGTCGTTTCCTATGAGCAGTATGTCATCCACATACAGCACAAAGAAGCTAACTATACTCCCACTAGCTCTGACATATACACAGGACTCATCTTCACTTCTCGAAAAGCCAAACTCTTTGACTTTCTCATCGAAGCAAAGATTCCATTTGTGAGGTGCTTGTTTCAATCCATAGATGGATTTCTCAAGCTTAAACACTCTATTAGGGTACTCCGTACTGACAAAACCCTCTGGCTGATTCATGTAAATATCCTCAGCCAACTTTCCATTAAGGAAAGCGGTTTTGACATCTATTTGCCATATTTCATAGTCATGAAATGCAGCAATGGCTAACATAACCCTAATAGACTTAATCTTCGCTACTGGTGAAAAGGTCTCATCATAATCAACTCCCGGAGTTTGAGAAAAGTCTGTTGCAACCAGTCGCGCCTTATAAGTGTGTACATTACCATCCATGTCGGTCTTCTTCTTGAAGATCCATTTGCACCCGACTGTATTATGACCTGGTACATTGTCAACCAAGTTCCAAACTTGATTGTCATACATGGACTGTATCTCGCTGTCCATAGCCTCTTTCCATTTAGCAGCCTCAGGGCCTGCCATGGCTTCCGTTTAGCTGTTAGGTTCATCCAGATTTACCAGTGTGCTATTACTGATAAGTGTATCACCTTCCGCAGTAATATGGAAACCATAGTAATGCTCAGGTGCATTCCTAACTCTCGTGGAACGCCTCATAGGTACAGACTTGTCAGTCGGATCAATAGGAGTTTCCTCCTCAGGTTGATTGCTAGGGTTTGAGGTTCCTTCGCCACTTGACTCTTGAATTTCTTCAAGGTCAATTTTCCTCCCAGTGTTTCCTTGGCTCATGAACTCTCTTTCACGAAAGACCCCTCGCCTTGCCACAAAGACCACATTCTCAATGGGTCTGTAGAAGAGGTAACCAAAGGATTTATGTGGGTAGCCGATGAAAATACACCTCTCACTTCGAGGTTCGAGCTTATCGTGAGTCTCGCGCCTCACAAAAGCCTCGCAACCCCAAATCTTCATGTGGTCCAAGTTGGGAACTTTCCCAGTCCACATCTCATGAGGTGTTTTGGCAACCTTCTTTGTAGGGACTAGATTAAAGATATGGGTGACAGTCTCTAAGGCATACCCCCAAAAAGAGATTGGTAGTGAAGCTCGACTCATCATGGAACGAACCATGTCTAACAAGGTCTGATTATGCCTCTCAGCCACACCATTCAACTGTGGTGTCCTGGGAGGTGTCAATTGTGAGACAATCCCACACTCCTTAAGATAGTCGAGGAACTCTGTGCTAAGATACTCACCACCTCGATCGGATCGAAGCATCTTAATGTTCCTACCCAATTGATTTTCTACTTCCTGTTTAAACTCTTTAAACCTTTCAAAAGTCTCTGACTTATGCTTGATTAAGTAGACATAACCATATTTACTATAATCATCAGTAAAAGTCACATACTATCGATTAGCATCCCTTGTGGCGGTTTTGAAGGGTCCACATACATCAGTATGTATAAGGTCCAACAAACCCTCACCCCTTGCACAAGTACCAGTGCATGGTGATTTTGTCATTTTCCCAAGAAAACAAGATTCACAACTATCATCCGACTTTAGGTCAAATGACTCCAAGAATCCATCCTTTTGGAGTTGGCCTATGCGTTTCTTGCTTACATGTCCAAGACGATAATGCCACAATGATGCTTTGTCCAAGCTAGTAGTAGAATCAATACACAACACATTATTTCCTAGGTTATCTACAACCGACACAGTTTCATACACACCATCACAAGGTAATGCTTTAAAATAAAGAACATTATTAAAGAAATCATTAATACCACCACATTCATTATCAAACGAAAAGGTAAACCCTTGTTTGTACAAACCATGAAAGGAAATAATATTTCTCGCCATTTCAGAGGAGTAAACACATTTATTCAAATCTAACTTTAACCCACTACCTAGCAACAAAGTATAAACTCCAATCTTGGTAACATGTGAAACCTTCTTATTCCCCATGATTAAGTTTATCTTCCCGTGCTCCACATCCTCACTTCTTCTTAGGCCCTGCACATCAGAACATATGTGAATATCACAACCTGTATCAAGGACCCAAGAGTTAGAATGTGGTGAGTTATTAGACAATATAGTGTAAATACCTGCATGGGATGGTTTCACTTTCCCATCCTTGACATCCTGCAAGTACTTTGGGCAGTTTCGCTTCCAGTGCCCCTTATTTTGGCAGTAGAAACAATCAGCATCCTTAGGGATGGCAGAAGGAGTAGCAGAACCACCTTTGGTTCCACTTGATGAGGAGCCATCAAGAGACTTTCCCTTGGTACCCTTCGAAGGGTTCTTCCTCTTCTTCCCTTTGCCTTGACCGATAGCCAAAACAGGGGTTGCTGTAGGAGTGGTAGGAGTAACAACCGACTTACCTTTAAGACCACTTTCGGCGGTCTTTAGAAGTCCTTGAAGCTTGCTAAGTGTAACTTCCTCCTTGTTCATGTGGTATGTCATGCGGAATTGATCATAACACGAAGGTAAGGAGTGCAAAATGATGTCAATTGCCAACTCCTCGGGAAAGTTCACATTCAGTTTCAGCAAACGGTCCACATACCTTTGCATTTTCTGCATGTGGCCCGTGATGGCTTCACCATCCTTCATCCGGGTTGTTATCATGGAGGAGATGATTTCATACCGCTCTTGACGAGCACTCTGATGGTAGCGGTCCATCAAGTCCTGGTGCATCTCAAATGGGTAGAAGTCCTCATAGGACTTTTGGAGCTCGGCTGTCATTGTGGCCAACATGATACATGCCACTTTTGTAGCATCTCTCTCATGTGCCTGGTATTCAGCGATCTCCTCAGGAGTAGCAGTAGACTCATCGAGTTCCTTAAGCTCCTTGTCGAGGACATATTCCTTGTCCTCGTAACGAGTGACCATCCTGATGTTTCGGATCCAATTCATAAAGTTGGAACCATTGAAGATGACTCTCCCACAAAGGTTCATGAGAGAGAAGGAGCTGGTAGCGTTAGAACCCGAAGCATTGTTGCAAGACATCTGAAAAGAAGAAAGACAAGTTTAGATTAGATATATAGAGTCCTTAATAAGACACCCAAATGTAATATTAAGGCTAGAACCCAACACAATATATTATAACTTAGAAGAGGGATGCCGTAATCTAAGCTATAACATATTTGAAGGTAGGTGACTGGCGATTCACCAATTTCCACCATGAAAATGAAATAAATTATTAGGTTTTAATTGGTTTTGAAACTCCTAGATTCTTTTGAGATTCATTGAACTTTTCAATGGCATGTTTCAATCTCGATTGTGCCCTTCAAGTTTTGTGACTGGGATGCCGAGGATCACAAAACAAGGTGTGAATAACCATGCAAATTCACTTGGTACCCTTAATATTATCACCTAATCAATGTGCCGGTTAACCACACGCGCTCCACCAATCTATGATAAACATTAAGTCGCCCTTTGTTATCCTTACTAGTCCAAGTTAGTGTGTCGGTTAACCACACACGCTCCACCAACGACTTGGTAAGGTACAAAGTGTGAATTTCATTGGTTAGCACCAAATTCACATTTTCCTAAAGTAACTAAGATTGGGAATTTATAAAAACATTTAGTTACTTTATAATAATAATTATACTTTTAATGAGAATTAAAGTCATTGTCCTAACCGTTCGGCTAACGACCCTCCACCAGTCAAGGAAGCGGTGGGTGAGAGTGGACACCCATTAAGCTGCCATTTTATAGGCAACAACCTTATACCCCCCTTATAGACCGGCTTCGTGAATGAGGCCTACTAACGGTAAAACGACTTGATCTTATACATATATATAAATATTAACCATTAATCTTATAATAGTATAAGGGTTGAATTTTAACTTTTACAATCCTAAGGGTTGGAATTAAAGTATTTTAAAGTGTGTGCGGCTTTACAAATTCCAAAACTTGAGGGCAAGTTTTGAAACTATTCAAAATTTTTCATTTCATAACTTATGAGTTAATGGTTCATAAAAGTGAAGACTCTTCATTTTTATGTAACTTATGTGTTTTAAATAGACATTAAAGAAAGTGACCTTTGGAAATCCATAACTTGAGGACAAATTATGGATTCCATTAAAACACATAATTGATCAATAATTAATCATTAAACAATTTAGCAAGTAACTCCTATGATCTAACAATAACTCATAAGAACATGAATATCATATCAAAACTTAGAGAATCATATGAACACATATAAACATGGAATTTTGATATTAGCCATTGTAAATGGATTAGCATAACCATTACACCAACTAAAACAAGTTTTAAAACACCAAAACAGTTTACGGTAATGTTTCTAGTCCATTTCCAGCAGCAAAAGTCGAAAAAATGTAGTCAGAGCCTCCTACTCGTCGAGTGCAGGAACCTACTCGACGAGTAGGATGAGTTTGCACTTGGACTCATTGAGTCCCCCCATGGACTCAGCGAGTCCACTGTCCAGACAGCTCAATTTTTCGATTTTTCAACAGTTTGCATCAAGTATTCAAGAAAACAATCCTAGGATCTGATACCACTGATGGGTTTTGAGCATCCTAACACTCCTATGGTGTACATGCAACCCTAGAAACCTTGGATCTATGTTTTACTATGAATACATGCAAATTTGTTTTTCCAAGGTTCATAACCTATCTAGCATGGCATGGGGAACTTTAAACATAAAAGCTAGAAGAATTACATACCTTTCAATAGTGAGTTGATTCCTTGGAGTTTGAGAGCCAAGCACCAATAATGTGGATGCCTCAAATGGAAATCACAAATCACCACAAACTTTGGAAAAACTATTAGAGTGTATGTTTGCTTGTAGAAATCGGCCACCTTCTTACACACACAACTAGTGCCATTTCAAGCATCACAAGCTCCTTTATATAGTGTGGAGGATTAGGGTTACATCCATGTAAACCCTAATACCCATGACTCTTCCTTTCCAAGGATCCATGGGTTAAAAGCTCCATGGACTATCCTTGGACTCCCATGCATGCCAAGCCCATTCCAAATGAGTATTAGCCCACACTTATATAAATACAAGAGCCCATATTTAATTAGTCACCTTTTTTATCATCAAATTAATTCTAAATTAATTTATGATCAATACTAATTAAATAATATGATTTCACATTAATATATTATAACTTTTAATATATTAATAAATCATAAACATACAATTTTCAAAGAATTAACCATACAAATAGTTCGGGTGAAGTGCAACCCAAATGGACCATGCCGGGTCGGGTCAAGTATATACCAAATAAAGTTATGGACATAGACACCTTATCCAACACATTAGTGATGGGTGGTGAAACGGGTTGCGGCGGTAGTGGGTGTCAGTCCTAATTTTGTAACGCCCTGTTCCGAATCGTTTCCTATGTGGGAGTGGTGACCCAAAGACCGAGTATCATCAGGCTTAAGGCCTTTGATTAAAAGAGATTTAGACCTATTTCGGTGTGGGTAATGTAATTTGGATGATCCGGGAGTTCGGTCTGTGTTTTGGCGCCAAGGGGTATTTCGGTAAAGTGTCAGTTCGGGATTTTATGAATTTTGGATTTTTGTTCGGAAAATTTTAAGGCAAGGATGAGTTTATATAAGTGTAGAGCTTCTCGTTCCCATTCTGTGGATATAAAGAACGTCAAAATCGGAGTTAGAACGAAGAAGTTATGCCCGTTTGAAGTTTGGTCGGTTTTGGGCTATGCTGAGTATGCTGGGTGTAAAAGGGGCATACGTGGGGAGTACTAAGGCACCCTGAGTATGTTGGGCGTACCAAAAGTACGTTGGGCGCATGCAATCAGTGCCCAAACCCTATTTTCATGTTTTGAGCCCTATTTAAGCTCCTTAACTCCCCCAAACCCACTCTATTCTCAACCTCCACCCCTCCAACACCCCTTCCATGATACCGTAACCCTAGTTGAGCCTTGTGTGATAAAAGAAGGAGTTGTTGAGTTCTTTGGAGTATGCATGGTACACCTTGGAGAAGAAGGAACTTCTTGGAGAAGTGTTGGTTGCATTGGAGCTTGTAGATCTGGACTTTGTTCACATTGATCTATCTTCTAGAGGTATAAAGTTTGAATCTTAATGATGCATTTGTTAAATATAACTAGTTTTGGATGTTATGAGCTTTTGGTTATTTTAGTGCATTAAATTTAGATCTTGAAAGTTTATGACCTTGTTATAGATAAAGTTGGAAATTTTATCCATCTAAACATGATTTTGATTCAGATCTGAAAGTTGGAGACTTGTACTTTATGGATTAGGTTGAAAAAGAAGAACTTTTGGGTCCCTTTGAGACTTAAAGGCTAGATCTTGTTTGTTGGGACCATTCTAATGGATAAAGTTGCAAAACTTTATCCATTATAAAGCTATTATGAACTATAAAAATGTGATCTTGGCCCTTTTATCCCTTCCATGCAAGAGTTGTGATGTCTTATTGGGATAAGAACTTAGGGTTTTGGACATTAAGCACTTTATAGCCATGCAAAGTCATAAAGTTGGAAACTTTATCACTTAGGACATCATTTTGGGCTTGGATCTGAGTTTTGGATGTAAGAACTTAATGAAATAAGCTCTTAATGGAGTTTTAGAGCTGGGTTGAGTACGCTGGGTGTACCTGGTGGTACGCTGCGCGTACACGGTCAGCGCCCCACTATTGGTCAACATCAGAGTACGTTGGGCGTACTCTCTTGGTACACAGGGCGTACTCCGTTGGAAAGAAATATTGACTTTTGGACCATGACCGTTGGTTTTGATTTGACTAGGGTTGACCAAGTTTGACCTAAGGGTATTTTGGGTTATCGGGTTAATTATTGATTAAGATTGTATTTATTGTTAGTTGTTATCCGGTTCGGCAGTCCGAGCAGTTATGTGATTATCAGCGGATCGAGGTGAGTTTTCCTCACTGTACTTACGGGTCGAAGGCACCAAGGCCGATCCGTTGGTTTGATATCCTGATATTCACTGATATGCTGAGTATGGAATAGATATGCATGATTATGCTAGTTATTGATATGCTAGTACAGTAGATCTGTAGGACTACCTTTGACTCTGTCTGCATGATTATCTGTATATGTTGTTATTTGTAGACATATTGTGTTGGGTTGAGGTTGTACATCTTCGTGTTGTAGCCAACAAACCCTGGAGCATTCCGGATATAAGTTGAGGACCGGGTGGTATCCCAGAATCATACTGAGAGCTCAGATGCATTCCAGATACGCGCTGAGGACCGGGTGGTATGCCAAACTTGTACTGAGGGCTTGAGGGTATTGGAGCATTCCAAATATGAGTTGAGGACCGGGTAGGGCATGCAAGACTCATACTGAGGGCTCAGTAGCATTCCAAATATGAGCTAAGGACCGGTTGGTATTCCAGACTCGTACTGAGGGCTGAACATTGGTCTTCTAGTCTGATGACTAATTGGGTCAGGGAGCAAGCCAGACATAAGCTACGGGCCCCGAGGGTAAGCCAGACTTATGCTGTGGGATCCAGAGCAAGCCATATATATGAGTTGTGAGCCTGATAGGCAAGCCAGACTCATACTGTGGGCTCAGGGGTAATCCAGTCTTTAGATGTGGACCCAATACATGTTGTTATTTGAATATGTTATATGTTGTGTGTTGGTACTTTGGGGGAACTCACTAAGCTTTGTGCTTACAGTTTTGTTTATGGTTTCAGGTTCTTCATAGGACCGTGACAAGGCGAAGGCGTGACCATACACATCCTTGGTTTTACAACTGATTGGATCTTGGGAGACTCTGATTTTAAATCGTGTTTTGGAAACAATGGTTTTGTAAGCACTTTTATTAGTAATTGGGTTGTTTTGAAAAGTTGAAATTTGTTGAAAATTTTAGGATGTTACAACTGCTTTGTTTTCTTGCGTCCAACGGTTTACGACAAGAAAAGGGAAAGGGAAGCAGCAACCGACAAAACTCAGGGGGTGTTTGGTAGCTTTGCTTGACAGAAAAAAAAACGAAGGAGGACAATGGCGGAAGCAGAACATTTGAAGAGGGCTGTCACTCGTATACGAACGTGGTGCACATAATAGGATTTTTTTAGACTACGGGACGGAATCGGGTCAGTGGGCCGAGACTCCAAATGCACTACACGGGTCCGCCACTGAAGGAGGGGATGGTGCAACTCCTTATTGCTTGTTGGAGTTTGAGAAACAACACCTCCGGTGGATGTGTTCTTGGGTGTTTATAACAGAAAGAAAAGAAATATACGAAGGGTTTTGAATATTTTTCCTTGGTGGTCTTATGGATTGCAAGCTGCCTTCTTATAGAGTTTGAATATGAATCTTGAATGGTTGGGAGGGATGATCGATGAGTGCTGTGTTTTTTTTCATCAATTTTGCAAGTACCTTGGGTCAAGATAGCATGCCTGACTTTGTTTCTCATTCCCTAAATAGGGTAACCACTTTTACAAGAGGTGGGTTTGTTTGGATGCATAGAGGTTGACTTTTAATTTTATGACTAAGATCAAAGTAGTATGGGATACATGAAGCTTTTGTGAGTTTTATGAGAGTGGGATAGAAAGAGGGAAAGTGTGGTTACTTGAGAGTGTAGAACATATAAGCTAGTCGTCTTATGGCCCCACAATTAGTTTAAGGTACAAGGTCAATGTAACATCCCCGTCCGACACGTATCACAATATTGTCCGCTTTGGGATCCCGACATGAAAACTTCCCAGGGGGTCACCCATCCCTGGAATTGCTCTCGCCCGGGCACGCTTAACTGTAGAGTTCTTATGGGATCTGTTGCCCTCACGACTTTAAAACGCGTTGTGTCAAGGAAGGTATCCACACCCATTATAAGGAAATATTTCGTTCTCCTTCCAAGCCGATGTGAGATCAGGTACAACCCACTTTCACCCCCCATTATAAGGTTCGACGTCCTCGTCGAACACATCGACCCGTGCCCCAACTTTGATACCATTTGTAACATCCCCATCCGGCATGTATCACAATATTGTTTGCTTTTGGCTCCCGACACAAAAAATTCCCAGGGGGTCACCAATCCTTGGATTGCTCTCGCCCGAGCACGCTTAACTGCAGAGTTCTTATGGGATCTGCTGCCCTCGCGGCTTTAAAACGCGTTGTGTCAAGGAAGGTATCCACACCCCTTATAAGGAAATGTTTTGTTCTCCTTCCAAGCCGACATGGGATCAAGTACAACCCACCTTGCGGGGTTGTCAATCTCGTATAGATCTATACACAAGTGCCACGCTCTCTTACCGAGACTCTGGTTACAATACATGACTTTTGTAGGTACCCTGGTAGGTACGTGAAGACGATGTCTCACAAAAATTGTATTAACGATTTACGTGTAGTGTATTGAAAACCCTTTTGTGAGTCGAAAATATTATCATTCCATAGAAATTTCATAGTGTAAAATAATTATACCTTTAAATAATTATTTATTCGTCCCAAAAATAGTAAAATAGTGTTATGCCTCATAAACTATACCTATTATAGTTTATTGTAAATGTGTTGTGTCCATTATATATATATATATATATATATATATATATATATATATATATATATATATATATATATATATATATATATATATAAGATAGCATGTTTAGATGTTTTAAATGTTTATATCATATAATTTACATCTACATAAGTATAAGAACTTTTGGTATAATATAACCATATTTTTCATAGTTTTTGGCATTTTTAACGACAATAACCGGTAATAGTGAGAAATAACTTAGTAAAAACTTATTTTGACCTTTTTGAGATATTTAAGTAGAGTTAACTTTATATGTTTGAAACAACGAATTTTTGGTCAAAACCCATAAAAATGGTGCCCTAACTTAGTTAGGACCATTTTTGCTAGAAAACCATACTATGTTCACAAAAATCATTGTTTTTATAGTTTGTATTTATAACCTCAAGAAAATATGGCATGTTTATACTTGATTTTCATAGTTTTGAACTTCAAACTATCATAACACATATAAAGGTTCAAATAACTAGTAGGAACCCTATTTTCATGTAAATAATAATTTGCACATAACAAAGAGATGAAGCATGTATAATAACTTGAATTATTATACAAGATTTACTTGTATTCCCCCCTAAAACAAGAAAATCTCGAAAATAAGGGGTATAAACTCACAAACTTAATTGTTGACACTTTTTCAAAATCACTTGTATTCTCAGGAAATCAGTAAACAGATACTCAAAGGAGTTTTTGCGGATAGGGCGTCGCCGCGTCACGTCATTTATTTTTGTCATATGTATTGATATCAAGTAAATAATGTTTCGAGTATAATGTAAACTCTTTAATTATCAATATGATGGTTGTAATGCTTTGATTACTACTATTCACTTGTTATGATACGGTACATGAAGTCATCCACCCCCAGACGTTTCTACCGTTCTGGTTTGGGGGTGTGACAGTCAAGAATATTGTACTTGTGATATCTTAATTGGTTTAAAAAGCTTTTTAAATCCGTAAGCTCAAATCCCAACTTCTAATAATTTTTCTAAAGTTGGCGAATGATATGTCTACGTTCAAATATTCCAAAAATCCGAACAGATTAAATTTTCAAGTTGTAGAACTCTGGGAAATCGCATTTGAAGATTTGCATCTAATTGGTCACAAACGTCCGGTTTTTCGACTTTTACAAATATTTTTGTTAAAAATATTCCAAGTATGGAATCAAATTTTAGAACGTAGTCTGAGTTCAAAAACATTATCGAAATTCCCATATGAGGTGTACAAGTGCCTCAATGGATCAAAACGGTTTATGCAGCTCAGGTAAAATCACTGTTATACATGTTTGGTTTCTTATAACAATCAGATCTTTTTGCATACAAACTCCGTTTTGGACGTTCTTTATATTTCCGGACTCAGGTGGACATGTACTACGAGACTAAAGTATTTGCTTCTTTCACGAAGGCTAAATACAAATTTTCAGTTTCCAAACGTATTAACTAGGGTTACAGTTTGTGCTTTATGATTCGTTTGAGATTTTCCACAACTGAGAGTAAAATACTATTTAATATCTTTTAGTAATTGTAATGACACTATAAATTTACCAAAGTATGCATTAAACCTAATTACAAAATCAATAAAATCGTTCTCTAGTTTATCAACAGACGTAACACAATTATTGTAATCCTATAAATAGCATAAACCTTGTTCGTCATTCAAGTTTTTCTTCTCATCTTAGATTGTCTGTCGCTCAAAACCTTGACACTCACCATGATGTCCAACAACTACATATGATAGGAAGAGGGTGTTTGACAAAGCTTATTTAAAAAGATTTATGACTTTTTGACTTATAATTTATTTTGGTGAAATAAGGAGTTTTTAATAAGTAAGGGGTAGGTTACTTATCATTTTTTGACTTATTAGAGGTTACCAACAACTATAAGTTGTTTTTTACCCAAACATTTTTTTTTGACTTATACCGGTATCAAACCGGTAATAAGTCAAAAAACCCATTTTTTAAGCTTTGCCAAATACCCCGAAATCACAATGTCTATTGTCTAGATAAATAGGAAATGCGATGGTCACGTATCATCTAATTTATGAAAAACTAAAGTAAACATAATATAAAACGGGGTGACGATCTTACAAAATGTATTCAACTGCATATTTCATAAGCTGTTAAAAAAAATATTATCATACTATACTATAAATGAAGTATTATTTCTTTCACCACATCAATTTGAAACTCCCAACTCTTCATATTTCCATATAATTCACTTAATTTATTAACTTAAATATGTTATTAGTTATAAACATTATCATAAATGAAAGACTTCTTGAATTATCAATATGATATACTAAATTTGTTGACTTCAATATAGTGTTAAATACATAACTTAAATTAATATGTTAAATAAACTTAAAAATATAGTGTAAAAATTAAAACCTAAACTAAAATATCAAATAAAGTTTTAAAAATTCAACGTATATTTTTTAAAAATAGTTAAAAGGAAAATATTAAATACGATAAATATAAAAAATCTTAAATCTAAAAGTCGAATTAACGAAAAGATGTCCAACAATTATTTTTTATAATAACTAAAACTCAATTAAGTTTTTTTTTTTAAATTAATGTATAATAGTAAATAAAAATAGCATAAAGTTGTAAATTAAATTATGTTACATTACAAACAGTGGCTGATAATTTAAATAATTTAGGAAATATTTTTTCTTTTACCACATCATTTTGAAACACCCTTAACTCTTCATATTTCCACATAATATATTTAATTTATTAACTTAAATATGTTGTTAATTATAAACATTATCATAAATTGAAGACTTATTGAATTATCAATATGAAATTCTAAATTTGTTAACTTCAATATAGTGTTAATGCATAACCAAAATTAATATATCAAACAAACTTAAAAATATTGTGTAAAGTTTAAAAACTAAAGTAATAAAAATCTAACATATGTTTTTTAAAATAGTTGAAAGGAAATTACTAAATACGATAAATATAATAACTAAAATTCAATTAAGTTGTTTTTAAATTAATTTATAATAATAGTAGTTAAAAATAACATGAAATTATAAAATAAATTATGTTACATTACGAATAGTGGTTGATAATTTAAATAATATTCATGATGAAATTAAAACATCATCAAAAAAATTTAAAATTTAATAAATTATAATAATAGTTAATTAAAATAGTGAGTACTATAACTATTTTTTTTTTGGAAAGAGAATTTCTTTAATGAGGGTTTCATGCCCGAATAACCCCTCGATGTAAATATAAGGCTATGCATCATGCCCTGTAGTAGTGCGATAAGTTAAATATGAGTCAATAATTTATTCATCATATCTTCCACGTGTCTTACTAAGTCACCACAACTAATTTTATACACACATAAAACATGAGCAGAGACCATTAAATGATTTGAATTTAATAAGTGTTATATTATTTATTGTGCAAATTAATTATAATTTTGCATCAACTAAATGCAATTATTATTATTTTAGTTAATAAAAATGACATAAATATTTTCAATAAAGTATGATTACAAAAAATTTAACCGTATAATTTTATTTCGCGCAACGTGCGGATATTCGTCTAGTTGTTATATAAATATATGTATCAAAGTTAGGGGCTTTGGGTTCAATCGGATCCGGCCCATATAGTGGCAACCCGTGATCCATGGTTGGCTCCCGTGATCGGCAAGGGATCCACTCGCATCGCTCCTTTTCTCGCTCTCACCGATTCATCAAACACCACCTGTTTCATTTAACACTCCAAATACGTTAAATCAAAACTATAAAACCCCAACTCCAATGAATCCTATCGCCACATTCCCCACTCTCAACCCCACTCACGCGCCCCATTTCACCTCACACACACCATGTGGGCCCCACAGCGTCAACACGCCACCGCCTGATACGCGCGTGGAGAATCATTCCCTCACGCGCCCTGGAGAATTTTGTTTGCCCTAGTCGCCTGCGAACTCTCCCCTCTCTCTATATCGGGCATCATCATGCTTCATCGTTTCCGCCTCCGATCCCCGTTCTTCGATTCGCATTCGATTGCTGCTATCATTCGATCCGGATTACGACGTTCTCTTGATCGGCGCTTTTGATCTTCCCGGTGAGTTTGGAGATCCCTGGTTTTCGGTTTTCGTTTAGATCTGTAAATTATGATTTGTGTGATGTTGAAAGATGCGATTATTTTGAAATTTGAGTTAGATCTGATGATTTGTTGTATTTTTGGTTGAATTTGCAGAGTCAAAGATGGAACCCATGGATATTGTTGGAAAGGCGAAAGAGGATGCTTCGCTCCCGAAAGGTTTGTTTTATATCTGTAATTTTTGTACGTATGTGTGATGTCTATTGTCATATTGTATATACGAAGCTTCTATATTTCGGTTGTCCTTGTTGTTTGCTCTGATTTTGTGGTTAATTACCTAATCTCATCAGGTTCACCTCGTGGGTCTGCAGATAGAACTTTTAGGTGCTTTTTGCTTTGTTTTTTTATTTTTATAAATAATTTACACATGGAAACAATCTGATTATTCGGAGGATTTTAGTAATTTAATGTTGGTATCATCTGGTACACGATCTTGGTGTCAGAAAGGGAATCATTCTGACTAATGGATTTATAATTTGATCATGATACAGACACAGATACTTGTCTACATGTTATAAATATCTGTAAGCATGTTCTTGTATGACTCATCAATGGACTATGTAAAAAATTTACTCGTGCCTGTTACAGAGCCAAAAAGATGACTATGGGTATGGGGTTTGCTCATTTTGAGCACCCAAAAATTGTGGGGTCTTTTGCATCCCTCTTGTTGGATCTGCTAACATGGGTACTTGTGAATTTTCTTCATGATTTTAAATTAAAGTTTTCTTTTTTCTACAAAGGTACCATTATTGCATTTGCCTTAAGAAGTTAGTGTCAACTGTTAATTACTTAAACTTTATATTGTTTTGTTGATCTTAGTTTTGTTGTGTTTATCAGGTCACTGTTATGTTAGTCTACATCTTTTTCTTTTTGTGGATAAAAGAATAAAGATTGGTTTTGTAAAATTTTACCATATAATCCAATGATGTGAATGGTGAATTAATTGTTATGCTTTGCTATATGCTTTCTTAGTGTTCATATTTTTACTAATGGAAGATTTGAAGATAGTAATCAATATGCATGTGTTATTTTATGTCTGTGTGCATAATCTTACATTGAATTTATGTTTATGTTTTATGCCAGTGTTGTTTATGCCTAAAATCATATTCATGTCCTCTGCTTTATTGATATCCATTGTGGGCTTGGCCCACTGAGCCACCCAAGTTTTGTAAGGTATCATTATTAACATGCATATTGGAGTTTGGATATTATTTGTAAATGTGTATTTTGGTATAAAATTATTATTCTGCTTTATTACACTGAATAAATGATTACGAATCACTATAAATCTACACGTGCTAATTGCCTTTTTCGTGACTAAAATAACGTGTGTAATCAATCTGTCTTTTAATAGCTTTCTTGCTAATGAAAATTATTATTTATATGCAGCTACAATGACTAAAATTATTAAGGAAATGTTGCCTCCAGATGTACGTGTTGCAAGAGATACTCAAGATCTTTTAATTGAGTGCTGTGTAGGTGAGATCCATATATAAAAAAAAAAAAGTTAAAACACATGAAATAGCAATGTACTTTCATTTATTTGTGTATTATAGCATCCAAAATACAATGCTGTAATAAGAAGAAATGAAAGTATATTGCTATTTCTTGCATTCAATCCTTTAAAAACAGTTTCTTATAAGGTGATTACTTTTGCAGAATTTATTAATCTGATTTCATCCGAATCAAATGAAGTTTGTAGCAGAGAAGATAAAAGAACAATTGCACCAGAGCATGTT
Organism: Lactuca virosa; assembly: GCF_052849685.1. NCBI lineage: Eukaryota > Viridiplantae > Streptophyta > Magnoliopsida > Asterales > Asteraceae > Lactuca > Lactuca virosa. The sequence continues at coordinate 276,397,282 of NC_136429.1, forward strand.
CTCAAAGCACTAGAGGTGAGGTTTGTTGTTTAATTATTTACATAAGAGTAAATTACACAAATGGTCCCTATGGTTTGGGGTAATTTGCATGTTTGGTCCCTAACTTATTTTTTTAACTCGGAATGTCCATACTGTTTGTTTTTGTTGCGTGCTTGGTCCTTGTCTTACCTAAAAAGACTATTTTGTCCTTGATTTTTAATTTATTTAAATAAACACACCCCCAACCCCACTTCCACCTCATCTTACCTTACCTTACCTATTCCACCTTATTTAAATAAGTTAAAAAATCAAGGGCAAAATAGTCTTTTTAGGTAAGACAGGGACCAAGCGCGCAACAAAAACAAACAGTCGGGACATTCCGAGTTAAAAAAATAAGTTAGGGACCAAACGTGCAAATTACCCCAAACCATAGGGACCATTTGTGTAATTTACTCTCTACATAATCACGATAACTATATTTATTATTTAAGATGGAAATCTGTTTCTTAATTCTTATTTGTTTATTTACTATTTTTCAGGTTCTTGGTTTTGGGGATTACATAGAAGAAGTTTATGCCGCATATGAACAACACAAACTCGAGACAGTGGTACTTTTTTTTTTTTTTTTTTCTTTTATAAAAATATAAATAAAAGAAAGAAGTGAATGAATATAATATATAAGTATAAATGATTGAACAGGATACAGTTCGAGGTGGAAAGTGCACAAATGGAGCTGAGATGACTGAAGAAGAAGCATTAGCAGAGCAACAGAGGATGTTTGCAGAGGCACGTGCTAGAATGAATGGTGTTGCTGCAAACGCTACTCCTAAACAGGCTGAAGCTCAACCAAGTTTAAACAGCTAACTTAGACTCCTCTCACCTCTAAAATTCTTCTAGTAGCTTCTTCAGCTTCTTCTCTAATCTATCTATGATATGTACAAAGTCCCTTTGGCTGTTACCTCTTTGAATGTTAGTGTATTTGTACCTCTCTCTCTCTCTCTCTCTCTCTCTCTCTCTCTCTCTCTTCCTATTGATGTCTATATGCTTGCTGATGATTAGTAAGGCTTAGTCAAAGTCATAGCTGTCTCTTATTTGTTAGGCAATCTGCAGCTGAATGGTTTCTTACTTTATTATTGTTGAAAGGGAAATTAAATACAAGGTTGCTTACATTATTTTCAAGATTTACTGTTTTTATCATTTTTATGTCCATGATTTACCGAGTATGTGTTGATTGTACATGGGTATGATGCTATTGGTAAGGTTTTTATTTATTATTTTAATGTAATGACCGCAATTAATCTAGACAATTGTAATGACTTAATGGGTTACGAAGAAAAAAAACAATGGGGTTATGTAAACAAGACACCAATCTTTTTTATTTACCTAGTTGCCCCTTTTTCACTTCGAACATTTCATACGTGAAATATGATGGAATGTAATTTTTTTTTTTTTTGTTAAAAAATGTAAGCATAAACGGTCTTTCAGTCTCATTTAAGTGTTTTTTTTCTTCAATGTAGGGGGAAATTAGGACTATATGTACATATCATTTTATCTATACATGTATCATTATTTATTCAAACACTTAAAATATACAAGGCTTTGGAAATAAAAACAATATATTATTTATTCAAACACTCGGGCTCATGTTTATTTGTTTGTTATGCAATACATGACATGACAAGAGGTTTATATTGTGTTTAACATAAACTGAGGTGAGATTAAGGCTCTTTTGAGTTTTTAAGTTATGTTTGTAAATAGCTTATAAGCTAGTTTAAAAAAAACTATTCAGATTATTGTTTCAAGGAGTTTATTGCACTTTTTCAGAATTATTACAAATACACCCTTTTATTAATTATAAACAAACTTAATTTTTTTTATATATATTTTTATGTTCATTTTATATATTTTAACTAGTTTACCAATTAGTTTTTGTTTTTGATAAACATCATTTTTTATAAGTTAAACCTAGAATATTAGGACCTTTTGTCACATCCATAAAATTGGAAAATGTCAACCTTCAAGTTTTAATCTGCGGAAAATACGTGAATGTTTTTCTTTTCCTCATCATTGAATAGTGATGTTTAGTGTACCAAATAATATTTCTTGGATGTTTCTATTACATTTTGCATGGAAATTGTAGATATAAGGATATAAGAATCTTTTAAGTACTGAAAAATCATATTCAAAATGGTGAATTTTTAATTTCATGTTCATTATTGGTAATTGTAGGTGATTTAATATAAGTTATTGTATGTTTCAATAGGCCCAACTTTTTACTTGGTTTATTGAACATCACATGATCTACTTTACCATTAACTTCCTTTAGTGATTCGTTAGCTTCTTTACGCCTCTATGCAAGTGTTATTGATAACATCTTTTGCTGTTCATATTAGTAATAGGCTAATAGCCATATCCATATGCGTTCAATTGTTATTGTTGCATGTTCATTAATCTTCAGCTATTAAAAAAAAATTCATACATATATCGTGTACTTTTTATCTAATGCTAACTAGTGCTGGTGTGTTTCCTTCTAGTTCTAGACATATTTTGAAATGATTCATACTCATATGTTTTTTAAAACGTAATGCCAAAAACGACCTAACATAGAAAATTCCGACTTTTCTTGGTCTTAATTTTATTTCTTGAGATTTGTCCACATTTATTCTTCTTCTTTCAGTAGTCAAATAGCATTAATTTGTCGAATATTTTTTTAAATATTATTTATCAAGACACGTTAATGGATATTTTACTTTGTCTATAGTTTAAAAACAAAAGAATATTTAATCTACGTAATTTTATGCCCGATATGCATCTTTATTAATGCACAATTAAAGGGTTATAGCCATTTTTTTAATTCAAACTATAACATTTGTCCATCTTAAGTCATTAAAAGTTTTTTTTACACTCGTCCATTGTTTTTAACAACCTTTTTACTCACATTACATGTCGAAAATAACAGATACATCTGAACAAATTGGTTGATGATTTTAATGTTATCAATACATTTAGTGTAGTTGAGATTCTATTCGAGACATGCTGAGTTCCATTTGGTTTTATTTGGTTTTATTCAGAGGCAGAATGTGCGGATTGCACACTCTGATAACTAAAGAAGACCTGAGAACATGGGGGTTTGGGGGCAACGACCCTAGTGAGGTTCCAAGGGGCATCACCCACCCCTGGCGGGGGTCCGCTGAAAAATAATCCATATAGGAAAAATATGCCTAACCAGATTTTCTAGCTCAAAACCCAATATTTACGTCCATTGAAAATGGGGACGTTGTTTCCCTTATTAACCGTCGTCTTCATATAAAAGAAGACTTGAACGTTGCAAGAGATTTTCTAGCTCAAAACCCAATATTTACGTCCATTCAAAAATTTGTTTTTTTAATTATTTACATCGTTGTATGAATGTTGATGTTATTGTTAGCATAATAAAGTATTTTGAGCTTATATTTATGTAGGGCCTTTTGTTTAGTATTTTAGCTAGGTTAACTTTAGATAGCTACTTATTTACATTTATTTGCATTTACGCTTTAGACTCAACAATGAAAACCTAGACGCTTTCTTTCTAAATTATAATTAGTTTTCATGGTATCAAAGAGCTATCCATTTTTTTGGGGATGTTCAAGTAGCCATTTTAAAGCTAAGAGTTTGAACTACTTGCACCTGGAACAGTTTTGAAAACTAAATTATTTAAGTTGACCAAAACAGTCCGTGATTGAAGTCTATCTTTTCTGATGTAATCTGTTAGAAAAAGTTTAATTGTGTTCTTGATGATTTTGCTTGTATTCCCCCCCTTAAAAACTTAAGAAAACATGTAAATGTAGGGGTATGAACTCACCTTATGTGGTTTCAGTAGATGAAAGTGAGAGAGAGGAAGTATTCAACCCAAGAACACTAAGAAGATGTCTTGATGATTCGAGAATCTAACACCGAATAAGATGGAACTTGTGTAAGATATCAATGTTTTGAGTAGAATGGAGTTTAATAATTATGTGAATGATGAAGATACTTACTAATTGAAGAAAGAAATCCCTGGAGAAAGCCTTGAAGTTCTTGAAGTTGAGAGAAAAGATGAGAGAATTTTGGAGAGTGTTCTTGGTTGCTAAGTGTAGAATGAAAGAATTTTATGGAGAATGAGGAGAGAGGATCAATCCTCCAGCTCTTAGAACGTGGGAAGAGCTGGAAATTGGGTGTAAAGGTCCACTAAGGAGACAAGGGGTAGTGGGAAAGAGTGGCTAATCATAGAGTGAGGTGGTGGTGGTTTGCTTTTGCCATAAATTAAGGAAAAGCAAATATTCCCTCAATAATTAGTTCAACCACTAATTATTTTAATATATTTTATAAAAACCCTGGAGATTTATATATTTTGGGGCCTTAGTTTATAAAATAAAGTTTTGGGTGAAAATCCCACGTTAAAATAATGAAAAACGGAGTTAAAACGAAGTCGTAGTCGAAAACCGGGAGAAAAAGCTGAATCTGCGAAGTTGCTCGGTCCTGGGCCGAGGTTCGGACCTGAGGCTTCGGACCTGAGGCTTCGGTCCGAGGCTTCGGTCCTGAGGCTTCGGTCCGAGGCTTCGGTACTGAGCACTTCGGATGCGAGGCTTCGGTCCTGAAGCTTCGGTTTTGGGTCCTTAAGGCTATTTTACCCGTTTTTACCCCGTTTCAAGTGGTTTTTGACCCGGTTAAGGGTCGTGATGACCCGAATGATTACAAAAAGTTAAAGGAACTTTTGAGAGAGATTTGGGAGAGATTTCTAATAGAGAGAGATTGAGTGAAAGAGATTGAGAGAGAGTTCTTTTGAGACCTTTTTGAGTGTTTGGCTTTGAAACGCAAGGTCCGTAAACCCCGTTAAGCCATGATTTAGTGTCCTACACAATCCCGATGATTGTGCAATAGTGTTTTATCGCTTTGGTTCGTTGTTTAGCACTGTTAAGGCTAAGGAAAATCAAACACATGAATTTTCGAAATGATGTTTTCTCATTAAAATAGCGAATTGTACAGTGATTACATAACGTAAACCCTAACATACAAGGGTTATTGGAGTTGACCGGTTTGACTTGTTGACTTTGTTTGACTTTGACTTGACCGAAATTTGACGGTTATCACAATCCCAGTCACAAACTAGAGGGGCATATCGAGATTTAAACATGCCATTGAAAAGTTCAATGAATCTTAAAAGATCTAGGAGTTTTTCAATACATTTAAAACCTAATCTCTTTTTCGTTTTTCATGGTGGAGAATTAGTGAATCGACATTCACTTGCCTTCAAATTATTTACTTGTTAGATTACGGCATCCCTTTTCTAATTTGTGAATAATGTTGTTGGTTCGTAGCCCTAATTTCTCATTTGGGTGATTAATTGGGGAAATTCATTTCTAATCAACTTTGTTCTTTTTTCTTTTTCAGATGTCGAACGCAAACAACAACGCTTCTGGTTCAAACTCCTTTGGTTCGTTCTTACTCATGAACTTGTGTGGGAAAGTGATATTTGATGGGACCAATTTCAATAATTGGATCCGCAACATTCGCATGGTCACTCGCTACGAGGACAAAGAATATGTCCTCGATGAGAAGCTAAAGGAGATTGACATCGACACTGCTACTGCTGAAGAGATCGCGGCCTATGAGGCCCACGAGCGTGATGCCACGAAAGTCCATTGCATCATGTTAGCGACTATGACTGCAGAACTCCAGAAGTCCTATGAGGACAAGTACCCCTATGAGATGCATCAAGATCTGCTGGAACGCTACCACCAGAGCGCTAGGCAAGAAAGGTACGAGATCATCACTTCGATGATCACTACCAAAATGGGTAATAAAGAGTCCCTTACCGCTCATCCACAAAAGATGCAGAGATATGTCGATCGCCTGCTGAAGTTAAATGTGAACTTCGATGAAGAGCTGGCAATTGATATCATCCTTCATTCATTGCCTCCCTGCTATAGCCAGTTCCGCATGACCTACCACATGAATAAGGAAAAGGTCTCTTTGAGCAAGCTTCAGGGCTTGTTGAGGACTGCTGAGAGCAACCTCAAAGACAAATCTGTTGCATCAACTCCAACTCCCGCTGCTACCCCTGTATTGGCAATAGGGCAAGGGAAGGGTAATAAGAGGAAGGCTCCCTCAAGGGGCCACCACAAGGGAAAGTCCCAAGATGGCACCTCTTCTAGTGGAACCAAAGTTGGTTTTGCTAAACCCAACTCAAACCCAAAGGAGGCAGAGTGCCACTACTGCCACAAGATAGGGCATTGGAAGAGAAGCTGCCCAGAATATCTGCAGGCCATCAAGGATGGGAAGATCAAGACATCTTTCGCAGGTATTTACACAATTAAATCTAATGGTTTATCACATGCTACTTCTTGGGTTCTTGATACAGGATGTGGTTTTCACATATGTTCTGATTTGCAGGGACTAAGAAGAAATAGGGATGTGGAGCATGGAAGGATGAATCTGATCATGGGAAACAGAAGAACGTCGCCTGCCACCAAGATTGGAGTATATTCCTTAGTGCTTAGTAATGGATTAGATTTGAATTTAAATAATTGTTGCTATTCGCCAGATATGTCAAGAAACATCATTTCATTTCATGGTTTATATAGACAAGGTTTTAGATATTCTTTTGATAATGAAAAGGGTTCTATTTGTGCTTATCTTAATAATGTTTTATATTTTGAAGCATTGCCTTGTAATGGAATATATGAAACTGTGATGGTTGTAGATAACTTAGGAAATGATGTGTTGTATGTGGATTCATCCAATAGTATAGATAAAGCATGCTTGTGGCATTGTCATATTGGACATGTCAACAAGAAACGCATAGCCCAACTCCAAAAGGATGGAGTGTTGGAGTCATTCGACCTTAGGGACGATGACGTGTGCGAGTCTTGTTTACTTGGAAAGATGACAAAGTCACCATTCACTGGCACTTGTGCGAGGGGTGAGGGTTTATTGGATCTCATACATACAGATGTATGTGGACCCTTTAGATCCACCACAAGGGATGCGAACCGCTTCTATGTGACTTTCACAGATGATTATAGCAGATATGGGTATATCTACTTAATCAAACACAAGTCAAAAACCTTTGAAAAGTTCAAAGAGTTCAAGCAAGAAGTGGAGAATCAGTTGGGCAGGAAAATCAAGATGCTTCGATCTGATCAAGGTGGAGAGTACCTAAGTCTTGAATTCCACGATTACCTCAAGGAATGCGGAATAGTTTCACAATTGACGCCACCTAGGACACCACAGTTGAATGGTGTGGCAGAGAGGCGTAATCGAACCTTGCTAGACATGGTTCGTTCCATGATGAGTCGTGTTTCACTACCTATCTCATTCTCGGGGTATGCCTTAGAGACTGCCGCCCATATCCTTAACTTAGTCCCTACGAAGAAGGTTGCCAAAACACCTCACAAAATGTGGACAGGGAAGGCTCCCTCGTTAGCACATATCAAGGTTTGGGGTTGCGAGGTCTTCGTAAGACGAGAGACTCACGACAAGCTTGAACCTCGAAGTGAGCGATGTATTTTCATCGACTACCCACATAAATTTTTTGGATATCTCTTCTAGAGACCGAGTGACAATGTTGTCTTCGTTGCGAGGAGAGGGGTTTTCTGAGAGCGAGAACTCATAAGACAAGGAGACAGTGGGAGGCAAATCGATCTTGAAGAGCTTTAAGAGTCGAGCGATGAAGGAACCTCTAATACTGGCGCTCAACCTGAGGAGGAAACTCCGGTTGAACCATTAACGAGTCCTTACCTCTTAGACGTTCCGAAAGGGTTAGTGTTCCACCCCAGTTTTATGGTTTTCATATTACTACAGAAGGGGATACGTTCATTAGTGATAGTACACTAGTGAATCTGAACGAACGTAACAACTATAAGGAAGCCATGGCAGGACCGGAGTCTGTGAAATGGAAAGAGGCTATGGACAGCGAGATTCAGTCCATGTATGACAACCAAGTTTGGAATTTGGTTGACAATGTACCAGGTCGTAAGACGGTCGGGTGCAAGTAGATCTTCAAGAAGAAGACTGACGTGTGTGACAACCGTCAAATTTCGGTCAAGTCAAAGTCAAACAAAGTCAACAAGTCAAACCGGTCAACTCCAATAACCCTTGTATGTTAGGGTTTACGTTATGTAATCACTATACAATTCGCTATTTTAATGAGAAATCATCATTTGGAAAGTTCACGTGTTTGATTTTCCTTAGCCTTAACAGTGCTAAACAACGAACCAAAGCGATAAAACACTATTGCACAATCATCGGGATTGTGTAGGACACTAAATCATGGCTTAAAGGGGGTTTATGGACCTTGCGTTGCGAAGCCGGACACTCAAAAAGATCACAAACGAAACCTCTCTCAATCTCTTTCACTCAATCTCTCTCTATTAAAATCTCTCCCAAATCTCTCCCGAATCTCTCTCAAAAGTTACTTTAACTTTTTGTAATCATTTGGGTCATCTCGACCCTTAACCGGGTCAAAAACCGCTTGAAACGGGGTAAAAACGGGTGAAATAGCCCTAAGGAACCCAAAACCCTCCTATTAGAAGCTTCTCAGCATGCGAGACCGAAGCCTCTCAGCATGCGAGACCGAAGCCGAAGCCAGCATGACAGACCGAAGCCGAAGCTACCGAGACAGAAGCCCCGCATGCGAGCCTGCTGGTACGAAGCCTCGCACCTTCGGCCCCATGCGAGAGGTCTCGCAGATAGCTTGTTTTTCCCGGTTTTCGACTACGACTTCGTTTTAACTCCGTTTTTCATTATTTTAACGTGAGATTTTCACCCAAAACTTTATTTTATAAACTAAGGCCCCAAAATATATAAATCCCCAGGGTTTTTATAAAAATATATTAAAAGAATTAGTGGTTGAACTAATTATTGAGGGAATATTTGCTTTTCCTTATTTTATGACAAAAGCAAACCACCACCACCTCACTCTATGATCAGCCACTCTTTCCCACTACCCCTTGTCACCTTGGTGGACCTTTACACCCAATCTCCAGCTCTTCCCACGTTCTAAGAGCTGGAGAATTGGTCATCTCTCCTCATTCTCATTAACTTCTTTCATTCTATACTTAGCAACCAAAGAACACTCTCCAAAATTCTCTCATCTTTTCTCTCAACTTCAAGAACTTCAAGGCTTTCTCCAGGGATTTCTTTCTTCAGTTAGTAAGTATCTTCATCATTCATATAATTATTACACTCCATTCTACTCAAATCATTGATATCTTACACAAATTCCATCTTATTCGGTGTTAGATTCTCGAATCATCAAGACATCTTCTTAGTGTTCTTGGGTTGAACACTTCCTCTCTCTTACTTTCATCTAATGAAACCACATAGGGTGAGTTCATACCCCTACATTTACATGTTCTTCTTAAGTTTTAAGGGGGGAATACAAGTAAAATCATCAAGAACACAATTAAACTTTTTCTAACAGATTACATCAGAAAAGATGGACTTTAATCACGGACTGTTTTGGTCAACTTAAATATTTTAGTTTTCAAAACTGTTCCAGGTGCAAGTAGTTCAAACTCTTAGCTTTAAAATGGCTACTTGCACATCTCCATATGATTTGTCTACAATTTATGGTGATTTTTACAAAACTGCCTATCATTTCAGAGGCAAACCCGGACCAGTCTGTGATTATGAACATTTTCACCTCTGTTAGAGATCACTAAAAATCATGATAAAATTTAAGAACAAACTAGACTCATTTTCCAAACTCTCAGACTTTGCGGATTTGGATTTAGAGCTTTGATGATTTTTCTATAAATTTTCTAAGAACAGCAACAGAAACTGTATTCAACAAAAAGCTGCTGTCAATTTCATTTCACCTTGTAACATGTTGAGCAAGGTGTATATCTTTATGTGATTATATGTTATTGCAATATATGTCATTTTGTCTTAATATATAGACACACATCAGTTTACAAATGGATTTGGACATATTGAATATAAAGAATAACAAGTGATTATAATCAAAGTACAACCGATATATTCAAACATTTAATAAACTATTTTGAATATAGTTTGCATACATTACTACGTACTACCCTTGGTTGATAAACTATAATAGGTATAGTTTATGATTCATTACATAACACATACATTTAAAAAGGGTACATTTATACAAAGAAGATTTTCATTAAGCAAGGTACGGCCATACGGTACCAAGTTTTCATTACACTACACGTAAATTCGTTAATGACTTCTGTGAGACATTCGATTCAATTTACAAATAAGTCCTGTATTATAACCAGAGTCTCCTCGAGGGAGAGCGTGATACTTGTGTATAGATCTATATTGGGTTTGACAAACCCACACCTAAACTGCATGCAACAGTTAGACCGATAGGTCTGGGGTGACAAATGTCATAACATTTCCGACGCCTGAAGAACGTCGTTTCAGGCCAACTAGGTCATAGCATGGTTATAATAACTCACATGTGGTATTAACAAACATAGAATTTACGGGGATTTCACTAAAATCAAACGAGTTTATGTCGATTTAAACTTGCATTGTTTTACTATAAATATGACAAATTACTTGTACATTTCGGTCTTTGGGTTTTAAGACTACATTTACACATTAAGGAAAATATTGGATTTTCTGGAACGAACACTACTCTTACAAGAAAAGGTTTCATAACTACATACAAAAGCTTATGCACTCACCAACTTAATTGTTGACACTCTTTCAAAACTACTTGTATTCTCAGGAAATCACTAAACAGGTAAACAAGTGCTTTTGAGGATGGGACGTTAAGGCGTCAAACATTTCATATTTTATCAACATAATGTAATTGATTCATAAACATGTAATTCATACAATGATGTAACTTTTTCAATTATATTTATGTTGGTTATGTTTACTTTGATCACTATTGAAATTGTTGTTATGATACTATACATGAAGTCCTCCACCCCCGGACGTTTCCGCCATCCTTGGTTTGGGGGTGTGACAACGTGGATGGAAATGTGCATACCTATAAGGAGCGGTTGGTTGCGAAGGGTTTCACTCAAACTCCTGGAGTTGACTACGATGAAACCTTCTCACCAGTTGCGAAGATAAAGTCTATCAGGGTGATGCTGGCCATTGCTGCATTTCATGACTATGAAATATGGCAAATGGATGTCAAAACCGCTTTCCTTAATGGGAAGTTGGCTGAGAATGTTTACATGGCTCATCCAGAGGGTTTTGTCAATACGAAGCATCCCAATAGAGTGTGTAAGCTTGAGAAGTCCATTTATGGACTTAAGCAAGCGTCTCGCAGATAGAATCTTTGTTTTGATGAGAAGGTCAAAGAGTTTGGTTTTCTGCAAAGCGAGGATGAATCATGTGTATATGTCAAAGCCAGTGGGAGTATAGTAAGCTTCCTCGTATTGTATGTCGACGACATACTACTCATAGGAAATGACATCCCGACACTGCAGGAGGTTAAGTCCTGGCTCGGGAAGTGCTTCGCTATGAAGGACCTCGAAGAGGCTTCCTATATTTTGGGAATAAGGATAGTGAGAGACAGAAGTAAGAGACTAATAGGACTTAGTCAGAATACTTACTTGGACAAGGTACTAAAATGTTTTAGTATGGAAAATTCAAATAAAGGGGAATTACCAATCCAAAGTAATGCCAAGTTGAGTAAGACTCAAAGTTCGAATACTGAAGTCGAGATAGCAGAGATGAGCCAAGTACCTTACGCTTCCGCAGTTGGCTCAATCATGTATGCTATGACTTGTACTCGCCCTGATGTGGCCTTCGCTTTGAGCATGGTCAGCAGATATCAAGGGAACCCTGGCAAAGCACATTGGATCGCAGTCAAGAATATTCTTAAGTACCTTCGGAGGACCAAGGAATGATTTCTAGTCCTCGGTGGGAGTGATGACTTAAAGGTGCAAGGGTACAGTGACGCCAGTTTTTAGACCGACAGAGACAACTACCGTTCGCAGTCGGGTTGGGTCTTTACCCTTAATGGAGGAGCAGTGACTTGGAAAAGTTCCAAACAGGAGACCGTAGCTGATTCAACGTGCGAATCAGAGTATATAGGGGCGAGCGAAGCGTCAAAGGAGGCGATATGGTTGAAGAACTTCATCAGTGACCTTGGAGTTGTGCCAGCCATAAAGGAGCCTATGGAAATTTTCTGTGATAATGAAGGAGCGGTTGCCTTGACCAAGGAACCGAGAGATCATGGCAGATCTCGACATATCGATAGAAAATATCACTTTATTCGACATCGGGTGGAAGAAGGACTCCTCGTAGTGAAGAGGGTATCGTCGAGGGATAACCCAGCAGATCCCCTTACGAAGGGACTGAGTAGGGTTAAGCACTTGCAGCACGCTAGGAGCATCGGGCTGAAGGACGATATAAGTTTAGATTAGATAGTTTAGAAACGTGTAATAGATAAATTGTAATTAACATTCGATGATTAAATAAAAGAGTATTATTTATTAGTAATATTACTGTCTTATGTTAATCATTTACCTATTGTTTCATTTTGCATGTTTTGACTTCCTAAATAATTGAATTATTTGATAATAATCGAATTATTCGAACAGTCCACAGTCGTTCATATGTTGGAAGTAGATATGAATGAAGACTGTCATGAATTGGTGTGTAGATTGTCTGAAGGGTGTTAGACATAGCAATAGTTTGCTACAACGTTCGTGAGTGCTTATGAACTTGATTTGAGCATTGGAATAAACCCACGCTTGCTGGAATCGCTTCATGGAATTCATCACGAGTGATCGCAAGACGGTAATATCATATGGTCTTAAAACCTAGATATATGGTTTATTGTTTGTTAATTGATTGTGCATTGATAATGCATAAACGCATCAGTAACTTGATGTTATAAAACGCATTGTTGTGTATGATTTGATTAGTGGATAGTAAATGCATATAAGTCGAAGTTTATTTGTTCCTTTTATCATAAGAGGGTAAAAGCGATATCAGGGCCCCTCGATGATTTGATTTGACTTATGTGCCGGGACCGGTCAGGACTGAATTGATGTGTTCAATTAAGTTCTATGTCAAATGAATCTGGAGATCGAGAAACTAACTGCTGGACAATAAGTATGACTATGTTCCACGTAATTGTCCGCACGATATCTAGAACAGAGGATTATACGATCCCTTATCTAAAGGACAGGTTACTGATAAGATCAGAGTTCGACAGCGTCTTTGAGAGCTACGATTGCTAATCGGATTAGGCTTGCATTTGTAGTTACTAGACTTATCCAAGTGGGAGACTGTTGGATTAGTGTCTAAGCCCGTAACTATATTTGGTAAGTACTTGACCCGGTTGTGCATGGTCCTTTTGGGTTGCCTTCACCATAGCAACTTGACAGGGTGATTTATGAAGAGAGAGAAGATATTATGGGTTATTAATATATTATGTGAATAATATATTAAAGGAATAATCATATTATTTAACTAATATTAGTCATAGATTAATTAAGAATTAATTTGGTGACTAAAAGAGATTAATTAAATATAGGGGACTGAACTGCAATTATTGGATAATTGAGTTATTGGGCTGGGAAACCCAATGGAGCAAGGGGTGAATGAAATTATGATGGGAGTCCATCATATTTTCGTCCATGGCCTTAATCCAGAAGGTTCCAAGGGCTGCTTGGTGATTAAGTTGTCCATTAGGGTTTTGGCTGAAACCCTAGAAGCTCACAGTATAAATAGACCCCTTGGGTTGTGGAAATCGGCTACACTTGCTTCCTTGGAACCCTAGGGCCGATTTCATACCTCTCTCCTCCCTTCAAATCATCCTCTTGCTAGTTGGTGTTTGTAAGCCATTAGAGGAGTGACAATTATGACTCTAAGCTCCAAGACAAGAAGAATCAAGCAAGCTACAAGAGGTAATCATATAGATCTGAGTTTCTTATGTCAAATTCGAATTGTATACACTAGATCTAGGGTTTGCAAGACTTGGATAAATTGCATGTTCAATTGAGAAACCTAGATCCAAGCATTAGGGTTTGCATGTGCACATAGGAAAGTTCTTATGGCTCAAACCCATCACGCCCCGCGTACTTATCAGTTACAGGCTTATTAAGGATCATATTGGGGCAGGGCTAAAATGGTCATTTTACCCCATGCATGGATTAAGGATTATGGTATGGGACCCAATTCCTAATTGGGTATATTGATTGGTAGTGACAGCTCGGGAAGCTGGCAGGGCAATAACTAAAGAATTCAGGCGGGAAGCTTCTGCAGTGCGAGGTGAGTCTTCTCACCATACCAATGGGTCTAAGGCACCAAGGCCGACCTATTTTATGTTATGTGTTACACTAGTTGTAGTAGAGATATGTGGTATGATAGTTATCTTTATGCTAAGTGGTATGCTAGTGATTATATGATATGTGTTATGCTAGTTGTCTTTGTGATACTTGCATGGTAGACCCCGGGGGGAGCCCGTGGCATTGGATGTAAGACCATGTGGGGTAGCCCATGGCTGTCCAAGGTAAAGACCATGTGGGGTAGCCCATGACATTGGATGTAAGACCATGTGGGGTAGCCCATGGCAGTCCTAGGTAAAGACCATGTGGGGTAGCCCATGACATTGGAAGTAAGACCATGTGGGGTAGCCCATGGCTTTCCTAGGTGTTATGTATGCATGGATTATGTGATATATGTAGCTTTTATAGCTAATATGGTATGTGCTATGTGGATTGTGTGTGGGGTATGCTCTGGGGGGACTCACTAAGCTTTGTGCTTACGGTTTACAGTTTTGGTTTCAGGTATCATCGATTTGGAAACGAAGAGCTCAGATTGATCGCAGTGCACGCACCTATGATTTCCGCAATGAATGATTTTGGGATGGAATCTGATAAATGTTTTACTTAATTATGACTTGAAATGTTTTAAATAAATGGCATCAATGTTTCAGCTATATTAAAAATGAAAATTTTACCCTTGATTTTTGGGTCGTTACAAGTTGTTATCAGAGCCTTGGTTTGAGGGATTCGGGGATACCTTCGCGTTTGTCTGAACTCAAACTGAGGATTTGTAAAGTTTTCAAAAGCTTTCAAAAGAGAATGTTTTAAGTAAAGAATTTCTAAGACAAGAAAGGGGTGTGGTGCATGAAATCAACTGAGCTCAAGTAAGTTCCCCAAGAATACCCATATTTGTTATCTGTTATGATCTGATTATGAATCTGTGAATCGCATGCTAGTTAGGGCTAGGGGGATGACTGTATATTTTGTATGAGCTGGTAGACTTGCATGCTAGCGCTGAGAAGTCAGCAATAGGTTGGCCTGATATGTAGTGCTTGTAGCCATGAGGATATTGGATGTCATGCTGGAATAAGAATGATAATTGGTATTTGTAACTGCAATGTGTATGTTTCGAAAATTGTATACGGTTAGGATCTTATAGCCTTAGAATAGCTGATTTGACCTTATTTCCTGTGGTTTTAGGGTAGAGTCTATTATTCAACAGTCTATTAGATTCTGTTCCGTGTACAATTTGCATGCATAAGGCAGCCGACAGCGAGGGTGGATGTGGACAGCATGGGTTGTGGTATGTGGGCCGAATGTCCTATGATAGTTTGTGGGTCGGAGATTTCCCTAGGGTGAGCCCAGGATGAGACTAGTGACAGGATTCGCCTGATTGTGAATTGTATGTATAGATAGAATTGTTTGATCGTAATATATTGGTTAGTTTTCCATTGTCCGAATGCTGCTTGCTTTGTGCTTTGTGGGACTTCTAGCAATTTGAGCTGGCTACTAAGTGAATATGCTAGGTCACATTTGGCACAGGTGGGATAATCTCCGAGTGATGGATTTGGCCCTATTGCACAGCTCTCGTTTGTCTAACCGTTCTAAAAATGAGTTTGTTACTCGAAGGATGATCTAATCTCTGCTACATGTGGCTATATTCATAAGGTAGCTAGTTGACATTACTGGGAATCTTTCAGCAGCTGAGGACTGGGTGGGTTGGGAACCTAGGGGGAGTCTAGGAGGTGATTCGGTGGATATTGTGCTGCTGTTTAGAAGACTTTTGGTACATCATGGGAGTTGGTGACTTAGAGGATTCGGGATGATTCCGAAGGAAAAATATGGATAGGTGTGGAAGGTAGTATTGGGCCCGTACTACTGAAAGCACGAGATCCATACTCGAATCGGGGAAAGTCTTGGAGAATCTAAGAAGCCTGGGAGGGAGAATTATTGGTTATGATTGGACCGTGGGGATAGCTGCTATGCAGAATGTGGATGAGCACGCAAGGGGAAGGATCAGGGTTTGGTCCCGACTCCGGTGGAGAGCCAATTAGTGGAAGGACCGCCAGGGATTTGAGTTCGCATTGGACTAAGGATATGGAAAGTGTTCTCGCGCTAGCTCCTACCCCTTAGGGGCTAAGGTTTTGTACACCTTGGATCTCTTGTATCAGGCGACAATGATTGATTGTGTGATTTATTGCGCTTTGGGATGTGAAACTATGTCTTGGGAGTAGTTCGTAGCTGGTTTAGACCAGGGGTTGCTCCAGATATGACAATTCAGCTGTGACAATTGCGCTAGTGAGTGTGTTAGGGTGCGAGACCCTGAATGTTGCGGGTCCCAGAGCCCGAGGGCGGAAGATCAATTTGGAGTACCTCGAAAAGAGAGGTTCAGGATATGTGCTGTCACACCCCCAAACCAAGGATGGCGGAAACGTCCGGGGGTGGAGGACTTCATGTATAGTATCATAACAACAATTGTAATAGTAATTGAAGCAAACACAACCAACATATATATAATTGAAAAAGTGACATCATTGTATGAATTACATGTTTACGAATCAATTACAATATGTTGACAAAATATGAAATAGTAGACGCCTTAGCGCCCCATCCTCAAAAGCACTTGGTTACCTGTTTAATGATTTCCTGAGAATACAAGTTGTTTGAAAAAGTGTCAACACAAAGGTTGGTGAGTTCATAAGTTTTTGTTTGGTATTATTAAAAGCCTTTCGTTTGTAAAAGTAGTATTTGTGTTAAAAAATCCAATATTTTCCTTAATGTGTAAATGTAGTCTTAAAACCCAAAGACCGAAATGTACAAGTAATTTGTCATATTTATAGTAAAACAATACAAGTTTAAATCGACATAAACTCGTTAAATTTTAATGAAGTTCCCGTAAATTCCAATGTTTATTAATACTTTATGTGAGTTTATTATAACCATACTATGACCAAGGTTTCCTAAAACGACGTTCTTCAGGCGTCGGAAATGTTATGACATTTGTCACCCCAGACCTATCGGTCTAACTGTTGCATGCAGTTTAGGTGTGGGTTTGTCAAACCCAATATAGATCTATACACAACTATCACGCTCTCCCTCAAGGAGACTCTGGTTACAATACATGACTTAATGGTAATTTGAAGTAAATGTCTCACAAAGTCATTAACGGAATTACGTGTTATGAAAACTTGGTACCGTATGGCCGTACCTTGCTTAATGAAAATATCCTTTGTATAAATGTACCATTTTTAAATGTATGTGTTATGTAATGTATCATAAACTATACCTATTATAGTTTATCAACCAAGGGTAGTACGTAGTAATGTATGCAAACTATATTCAAAATAGTTTATTAAATGTTTGAATGTATCGGTTGTACTTTGATTATAATCACTTGTTATTATTTATATTTTATATGTCCAAATCCATTTGTAAACTGATTTGTGTCAAAATATTAAGATAAAATGTCATATATTGCAATAACATATAATCACATAAAGATATACACCTTGCTCAACATGTTACAAGGTGAAATGAAATTGACAGCAACTTTTCGTTGAATACAGTTTCTGTTACTGTTCTTAGAAAATTTATAGAAAAATCATCAAAGCTCCAAATCAAAATCCACAAATTATGAGAGTTTGGAATATGAGTCTAGTTTGTTCATAAATTTTATCATGATTTTTAGTGATCTCTAACAGAGGTCAAAATGTCCATAATCACAGGCTGGTCCAGGTTTGCCTCTGAAATGATAGGCAGTTTTGTAAAAATCACCATAAATTGTAGAAACATCATATGGAGATGTGCAAGTAGCCATTTTAAAGCTAAGAGTTTGAACTACTTGTACCTGGAACAGTTTTGAAAACTAAAATATTTAAGTTGACCAAAACAGTCCGTGATTAAAGTCCATCTTTTCTGATGTAATCTGTTAGAAAAAGTTTAATTGTGTTCTTGATGATTTTACTTGTATTCCCCCCTTAAAACTTAAGAAAACATGTAAATGTAGGGGTATGAACTCACCTTATGTGATTTCAGTAGATGAAAGTGAGATAGAGGAAGTGTTCAACCCAAGAACACTAAGAAGATGTCTTGATGATTCGAGAATCTAACACCGAATAAGATGGAATTTGTGTAAGATATCAATGATTTGAGTAGAATGGAGTTTAATAATTATGTGAATGATGAAGATACTTACTAATTGAAGGAAGAAATCCCTGGAGAAAGCCTTTAAGTTCTTGAAGTTGAGAGAAAAGATGAGAGAATTTTGGAGAGTGTCCTTTGGTTGCTAAGTGTAGAATGAAAGAACTTTATGGAGAATGAGGAGAGAGGATCAATCCTCCAGCTCTTAGAACGTGGGAAGAGCTGGAGATTGGGTGTAAAGGTCCACTAAGGTGACAAGAAGTAGTGGGAAAGAGTGGATGATCATAGAGTGAGGTGGTGGTGGCTTGCTTTTGTCATAAAATAAGGAAAAGCAAATATTCCCTCAATAATTAGTCCAACCACCAATTCTTTTAATACATTTTTATAAAAACCCTGGAGATTTATATATTTTGGGGCCTTAGTTTATAAAATGAAGTTTTGGGTGAAAATCCCACGTTAAAATAATGAAAAACGGAGTTAAAACGAAGTCGTAGTCGAAAAACCGGTAAAAAGGGGCCGTCTTTGGGAGAGATTTCAAATAGAAAGAGATAGAGTGAAAACGATTTAGAGAGGTTTCGTTTGTGATTAATTTGAGTGTCCGGCTTCACAACGCAAGGTTCGTAAACCCCGTTAAACCGTGTTTTAGTGTCGTACACAATCCCGATGATTGTGCAATAGTGTTTTATCGCTTTGGTTCGTTGTTTAGCACTGTTAAGGCTAAGGAAAATCAAACACATGAACTTTCCAAATGATGATTTCTCATTAAAATAGCGAATTGTATAGTGATTACATAACGTAAACCCTAACATACAAGGGTTATTGGAGTTGACCGGTTTGACTTGTTGACTTTGTTTGACTTTGACTTGATCGAAATTTGACGGTTGTCACATGTGCATTTAGTGGAGGGTCTTGGGCGGAGACCCAAGAGTTTGGACCAGCCTTTGAGAGGTCAGCATGGATGGATCCAGTGCAACGCTTGCGGGAACTGCACAACGTAGTTTCGTTCCAAGGGTTTGGATTGTCATTGGGATCGAAAGGAAGTGCTACATCATGTCCTCAGGGTGGTAGAGGTGACACAGGAGGAGGTGGTCTGGATTCCTTTGGATTTTTTGCAGATATTCTACCTTCTGCCACTTCAGGTGGATGTCGGGAAATTGCATCACTTTGGAATTATGACAAGTTGGATCTCGGGTCAGTTCTCTGCTATAGTCTGAGTGAGCAAGGGTTGTCAGATTCCATTCAACATGTCAAGGAATCTTTGAGAGATTTTCATATGGATGTATCTCACGGAGCGGTTTCCACGTGCACCGTGATTGCTCCGAGTCGTTGTCGGACTCTGTTTAGTGATTTGGGTTGCTGCGGGTGTATCAGGTTTGGTCGACTGTCTGATGATCAGGGAGGAGCAGTGAGTGCACCTGCTCCAGTCATTGTCAGGGTTGGTTCAAGGGCTTGAACGGGGGAATTATGACTAGATTCCAGTAACCTTAGCATTTATGTTGGGAAAGGCTTTCGGGGTTGTCAAAGGAAGAGAGAAGTGGTCGCCGAAGTGTTGTGGGAGCATCGTACTTTTGGACTCTGAGATCTGAGTGTGATATCAGTTTGAACAGCTAGAGTCATTGGCATCATTGGGATTCAAGAAGGGTTAACTGGTTTTCGGGAATCGTGTTGTTTTGGAAGGGTTATTCATTGTGTTAAAGCTTTGTTAAGCACCGGCCGTCAGCAGATTGATCATTGGAACGAGAGAGGGTTTGGGAATCCTTTAATTCTCATATGCTGAGCGGACTTAGTTTAATATAAGTGGGGGAGAGTTATTCAGGTATCCATGATAGAAGCGAGTGCGAGACGAGGACGCATTTCACATCCCCCTTTGGAGGAGGAAAGGTGGCCTTAGGGGCTGACTGAATATAGGACATCGTGGATGGGAGTTCAGGAAACTCCCCAACAATTGGATCGTGTCGCCTGATGTCATATAACAGGCTTTGGGGGAGGGAACCAGGTAGAGTTCCAGTCAGTGTTTGAGTTCAGTTGGGAGGATAGACCGCGTGAGCGCTAAACGTTGAGGTGTGTTCGGATTGATATATGAACGATATGGCTATGGTCAGTGATCATGTGAGTATGGAAAGTGTTGTAAGACTATGGGGGAGCCATAACATTCACTAGTAGTCGGATAATGTGGAAAGTGTTGTAAGACTACGGGGGAGCCGTAGCATTCACTAGCAGTCGGATAGTGTGGAAAGTGTTGTAAGACTACGGGGGAGCCGTAGCATTCACTATCGGTCAAATAGTGTGGGAAGTGTTGTAAGACTGCAGGGGAGCCGTAGCAATTACTATCGATCAAATAGTGTGGGAAGTGTTGTAAGACTGCGGGGGAGCCGTAGCATTCATGAATTCATTCAGATGATTGAGGCTAGGATAGACCAGTTCGCAAGATTGCGGGGAAGCCACAACTTTATAGAATCAAGGCCGGAGGTGGTTATTCGATCGGTTACCCGTGGCTCCCAGACGGTTATGGGGATTCGGAATGGAACTGGTAGAGACTGTTGAGTCAATGGTTTGGACCTTGAGATGCAGGATCTTGTGGATAAGTGGTACGTGACACAGTAGGGCTACGGCTGGGTAGTCCTGATATTTGATCTCTTGGGAACCTGGTGGTTGGACCGGGTGCGAGACTGGTAGTCTCAGGGATCGGCTAAGGGTATCTATTTACCGATAAGGTAAGGGATGTTGGAAGTTATGGTGCATTATGGATCTCGAGGTAGTAGCGGGGTATTGACTCGTTTCGGAAAGGATTCCGAATTGGGATTCGCGCATGTTCAGTACAAGATTTTGTTTCAGTGAGATGAGATTTGGGAACATAAGGATGCCAAGATCATCAAAGGCAGGGTATCATGGTAATGAATGGGTTTGGTTCGATGGTAGCTTAAGCCATCATGATGTGTCTCGGGCTGGTTCCATCAATAATAGGGCCACGACATGTTGGAATCGGGAAACGGAAAGACGGAGGAGACTGGGAATGACGAAAGACTACCGTATTCGAGTAGCGCGCACTATTGTATTGGATTCAGTGGTGACAGGGTGTCGGGTTATGATAATTGGATGTGTCAGAAGGATTGGCGGAGTCATGAGTGGCGGTACGGCAACTACTGCTAGATGGGGTTGCTTCGGAGCTCGCAAGGGACTGCTGAGTGTGTTTTGGATCAACAATCGGGTATGTGTGTGGTGTTCCGGACAATTGGCAGATAGGTTGGGACCAGGGAGGTCCCTGGGTGTAACATCCGGAATTCCAGGTATCATATTTTTTTTAATTATTTAGTCGTGTCAAGAAGAGGGACTCGATGAGTTGACGCGTAGACTCGTCGAGTAGGATCGCGATTGCTGACTGGTTTAATGAATAGAATCGACGAGCCGGCAAGTTGACTCGATGAGTCCGCGCTGTGGACGGAAACCCTAAATCCCCGGCCCTGTGCCCTATTTAAGGGATCTTATGGCCCTCATTTGTGGCCACCTTCACCCTTGAGAGCACCAGAGGACCTGGGAGCATTGTGAGTGAGAAAAGAAGCCATTTTCATCAATTATATTGTGATCTTGCAAGAAAGAAGGAAGGAGGGCAAGCTAGGCAGATTGAGGAGCTCAAATCTTCTACCATTTGATCAGAAGAGACTGCTAGAGGTATAAATCTATGCTCATTTTTGTGTATATGGTGATCTACTTGAATCTAGGGTTTTCTTATGCCTTCTTTAGCTTGGATTCGAAGTATATGAGGTCCCAAGGTGGAATTCTTCTAAGATCTGGACCTTAAGAGGTCCAGAGAGTCCTATCTATCCTGCTTTATGCTATTCCCTTGGAGATATGAACCTAGGTTGCCATTTTAGAAGCTATTTCACCAAAAGAAGCCCTATGAGTGTTGCATGTGTGTAAAGATTGGACCTTTACGTGATTATTGTGTACTGGAGGGTCAGATCTATAGGTTAGTGAAGCAGATCTGACCTCAGAAGGTCTTTTGAGTGTTGCCATGGAGGGAACTCGCCGAGTCCATAAGGGGACTCGACGAGTCGAGTCGGGTTGCCCCGCGATTCGTGACCAGTGGTAACCCGTCGAGTGAAAGGTTAACTCGACGGGTCGAGTGAGGATTTATGAGGATTAAGAGGACACGTATGGACTCGCCGAGTCACACAAGTGTACTCGACGAGTCTGGTCAAAGTTTGACAATTGACTAGGGTTGACTTCAGTTGACCTTAGGGTTTTGGTCAAGCTGGTGCAAGAGAGGTCAGGGAGGGGTAGAATGGTCTTCTACCCATTCTTTAGAAATGAGGACAAGAGAAAGTATTGATTGGAGATGTTATTATGTTGATAGGAGGAGGCTAGGTCGGGTTATCGAGCACGAGAGGTTATCTGACATCGTACGAGGTGAGTCTTCTCATTATACTTTACCTACAGTGGTAATGATGTGTGACCGGAAGGACTTATGTGCTATGATGAGTATGTGATGCATGATGTTATATGATATGTATGTGCTATGTTATGTTATGAGTATTATGATATGGACCGGAAGGTCAACAGTGTATGTGCCGGAAGGTCAAGATGATACGGACCGGAAGGTCAGAGAAGTGGGATCGGAAGGTCCACCAAGACTATGGGACGGAAATCCCCTGAGACACATTGACCGGAAGGTCATGTAGAGTGTAGCCTTGAGTGGCGTATGTGTTGTACGTGGTATTTTGGGGAACTCACTAAGCATTTATGCTTACCGTTTATGTGATATGTGTTTCAGGTACCAGCGAGGATCGCGGAAAGGCGCCGACATGATCTGTACACATTGACGGAGTTTTATGTATTTGAGATCTTGGGATTGTTTTATTTGGAGGACATGTGTTACATTGGATTTTGATATTTTTTTTACGAATGAAATTATGTTTTAAAAATGAAAAATTGTTTTGGAAATTCACGTTGTTACAAATTGGTATCAGAGCCTTGGTTTGAGGGATTCGGATACACCTTCGGGTGTATTCGGACTAAAACTGAGGATTTGAGAAAGTTTTTCATAAAAGAAACAATTTTTCTAAAAAAATAAAGGAATGTGAGGAAAGCGAAAAGAAGCAGTGTGTACGATCAGCCAGCGCCCGAACGATGATTTCCCAAAATACCCTTACATTATGTGTTATGAGATATGATATGATATGTTATGCATGCTAGAGTAGGCTAGGTATTCCTATTAGGACTAGAGTGGCCTGACCCGTTGCTCGAGATCTTCGGTGTTGAGTTCCCGATAGATCTGGTCCCGATTGCGATGGGGGACGTTTGCGTTATAGTGGGCATGGATTGGTTGAGCTGTTTCGGGGCGGTTATAGACTGCAAGCGGCAGATGGTGACGATACGAGACCCTAGTGGGGGAGTGCTGACTGTATATGGCGAGGGTACCCGATGTGGGTCAGCATTTTGTTCGGCTGCCAGAGCGAGACAGAGTTTACAGCAGGGCTGCAGCGGGTTTGTAGCTTATGTGATGGATACACGAGTGGCCGCAGAGAGGTCGAGTTCGGTTGATGATGTTCCGATAGTGCGTGAGTTCCCGGATATTTTCCCCGAGGAGTTGCCGGGGGTGCCTCCTGAGAGGCAGGTGGAGTTCCGCATCGATTTGGTTCCGGGGGCAGCGCCTATAGCCAAGGCACCTTATCGCCTTGCGCCGCCAGAGATGCAGGAGTTATGCTCGCAGCTTCTGGAGCTGCTGGGGAAGGGATTTATCCGACCGAGTAGCTCGCCGTGGGGAGCGCCGATCCTTTTTGTCAAGAAAAAAGATGGTTCACACCGGATGTGCATTGATTACCGGGAGTTGAACAAGTTGACGGTCAAGAACCGTTACCCCTTGCCAAGGATCGATGATCTGTTCGATCAGTTACAGGGAGCGTCTTGGTTCTCCAAGATAGATTTGAGGTCTGGATATCATCAGATGAGAGTGCAGGAGGAGGATATCTAGAAGATGGCGTTCAGGACTCGTTATGGGCATTACGAGTTCGTGGTGATGCCTTTTGGGTTCACCAATTCACCGGTAGCGTTCATGGATCTCATGAACAGGGTGTGCAGGCCGATGTTGGATCGATCGGTGATCGTGTTCATCGACGATATTCTGGTGTATTCGAGATCCCGAGAGCAGCACAAGGAGCATTTGAGGGAGATCCTCGAGGTTTTGAGATCGGAGAGGCTTTACGCCAAATTCTCCAAGTGTGATTTCTGGTTACGAGAGGTCCAGTTCTTGGGGCATCTCGTTAATCAGAATGGGATATTGGTCGATCCGGCCAAGATTGAGGCGGTGATGAGTTGGGAAGTGCCGAGATCCCCCACCGAGATCAGGAGATTTCTGGGGTTGGTCGGCTACTATCGGAGATTTATCAAGGATTTCTCCAAGATTGTCGTGCCACTCACCAGGTTGACCCGGAAGGGCGTTGCTTTTATGTGGGGTCCAGAGCAGCAGACCTCGTTTGAGACTCTTCGCCATAGACTGTGTGAAGCCCCGGTGCTAGCCCTTCCAGAGGGAATGGAGGATTTCGCGGTGTATTGTGACGCATCGATATCGGGGTTGGGTGCGGTGCTTATGCAGAGAGGGCACGTGATAGCGTACGCATCGAGGCAGCTGAAGCCTCACGAGGTGAGGTATCCCACCCACGATTTGGAGTTGGGGGCCGTGGTGTTCGCCCTCAAGATATGGCGTCATTATTTGTATGGGGTTCGGTGTATCATATACACGGACCACAAGAGTTTGAAGTACTTGATGGATCAGCCCAACCTGAACATGAGTCAGAGGAGATGGTTGGATGTGGTAAAGGATTATGACTGCGAGATCCTGTACCACCCGGGCAAGGCTAACGTTGTAGCCGGTGCTCTAAGCCGCAGGGAGGAGAGTGCCCCGATTCGAAATATATGTATGAGGATGACGGTGATGACTCCGGTATTGGATACCATTCGAGAGGCCCAGGCAGAGGCTGTGAGACCGGAGAACCGCAAGAGGGAGCGGGTGATTCGATAGGTGTCCGAGTTTGTGACAGATAGCCAGGGGCTTATGACCTTTCGTGGTCGGGTTTGGGTGCCGTATACGGGCGGGGCATGTAGCACTCTGTTGGAGGAGGCGCATAAATCGAGATTTTCGATCCATCCTGGGGCCACTAAGATGTATTTGGACCTAAAGAGAGACTACTGGTGGCCCTGTATGAAGAGGGATGTTGCATGGGTAGTGGAGAGGTGCTTGAACTGTCGCCGGGTTAAGACCGAGCACCAGCATCCGCATGGCAAGTTGCAGCCATTAGATCTATACACAACAGTTACGCTCTCCCTACAAGAGATTCTGGTCATATGTCTTAGTCCTACACTCTGTTTTGGTGGTGAGTGTTACCAAGGACGTGTCTCCAACTTAGGCTAACAAATTTACAAGTAATAATGCTGAAAACCCTTTTTGTAATTAACATGAATCCTTTTATAAAATGATATCTTTTACTTCATGATTCATAAGTTCGTTGTCTTAGTTTTGAAAACCGTTTCTGCGAGTTGATTTTTTAACACATTTGGTAAAAACTATTTTCCATGTTCAAAGTATATTGAAAGTATAATTATCTTAAACAAAATAATATACTTTAAGCCCAAGATTACTTGTGCTTTTGCTTGTATCCCCCCCCCCCTGAAAACATGAAAAACTCGGAAAAACGTAGGGGTATGAACTCACATGGTTGAAGAGGCGGGTTGAAGAAGATAAGGCAATAATCGAGCAGAACTTCGACAGGAGGAAGCGGATTTCTCGGGAATCTCGGGAGCGTAAAACTTCTTTCGGGACTTGGATATGAAAACCGGGACTTCGGGATATTTCTTGCATGCAAAACGAGGTAAAAACGCAAGAGAACGAGAGAAAATGAGCAAAGAAACCCGGAACTCTCGCATCCCTTTTATAGGGGCTGGAACCCTTGCGTACGCGGGGCGTACCAGTGAGGTTACGCGGCGCGTTCGCATGCGTCATGGCTTACCGAATCCTTGGACGAAGCATTGGAGCGACGTGGACGAACCGAGGCCTAGCATCCGAGTACGCTGGGCGTAAATCGTCTTGGTTTGTGTGCCTCAAACTTGTAAAATCTGTAACTTTTGCATACGAGCTCAGTTTTTGACGTTCTTTATATGCACGCGTAGGTGAGAATGTACTCTACAACTTTCATTTAGACTCTATCGGCTAGTTTTGACTTTATTTTTAATTATTTATTTTTAATAGGCCGGGACAGGAAAAGTCCGTTAAAAATCCATAACTTCTTCATCCGACGACCGTTTTCGTCTGTCTTTTCACCGTTGTACTACTATTCACGAGACCTTCGATTCTCGTTTAGGTTGCGTTGGCTAAAAATCGCTCGATCTCTATTTCGAGTTTTTAGCTGTTTACCGCTATATCTGAAACTTCGAAAAATCATAACTTCCTCATACGAAGTCAGATTTGGGCGTTATTTTTATGCATGCTCACGGTTTAACGTAATCTACGACTTTCGTTTAGATACCTAAGGCTAAAAAGTATTTTATTGAAGTTTCACTTTTTACGCTTAACAGTGTTTTACCGGTTTTGACGCGGATCTTTGATTGGTCATAACTTCTTCGTTATGACTCGGATTTGAGTGTTCTTTATATTTTTGGAAACCTTGACACGATATCTATTATTTTATGCAACCCAATTTAGATTTTAGAACAGTTCATTTTTGACGCTAACTTCTATTGATTCCAAAAATAGATTATAATACTTGACTTTAGGTCATTATATTGACTTTAAATATCGGTTTGTCACATCATCCCCCCGTTAGAGGGAATTTCGTCCCGAAATTAATTATAAGATAGGCATTTATGGACTATGGAAGAGATGCGGGTGTTTTTGTTTCATATGATCTTTGCGCTTCCAAGTGTATTCAGGTCCTCGCTTGGCACTCCAGCGGACCTTCAAAATGGGTATGCGACTTTGTTTTCTTCTTTTAAATTTTCCTACCATGATTTCTATTGGTTCTTCCACGAAGTGAAGACTCTTGTTGATTTCTACTTCATCCAGAGGGATGAAGAGGGTCTCATCGGACAAGCACTTCTTTAGGTTCGACACGTGAGAGGTAGGGTGTACGTTATTGAGCTCATATGGTAATTGAAGTTTGTATGCTACTGGGCCAATCCTGGAAAGGATCTCGAATGGTCTGATATAACTTGGATTTGGACAATATTCTCGGTCGTTTCTCTTTATGATTTCTGGGCCTGTGAGGGTGCTGTTAGGTACTTATCCTCTAGCTAGTTGCGTGTTACCCACTTCAGCCCAACACAAAAGTGATCTGCACTTGCGGCCATAGAGGGCTTCGAATGGAGCAACTTTGATGCTAGTGTGGTAGCTAATGTTGTACGAGAACTCGACCAATGGTAAATGGGTATCCCATGCCTTACCAAGATCGATCACACAAACCCTTAGCATATTTTTCCAAGGTTTGAATGGTCCTCTCACTCTGTCCGTCGGTTTGTGGGTGGTAGGCGGTACTCTTGTCTAGTCTCGTTCCTAGAGATTTTTGTAGTGACTGCCAGCACCTCGAGGTGAATCTACTATCTCGGTCCGAGATAATGGATATTGGTACACCGTGCAGTCGCATAATCTCCCTGATGTAGGTTCTAGTCCGTTTCTCCAGCTTGTCTGTTTCCTTTGTTGGTAGGAAGCATGCGGATTTGGATAACCTGTCGACGATCACCCATAATGGCATCAAGTCCATCCGTTGCCTTGGTAACTTGATTTTTATGCCCATTGCAATCCGCTACCACTCCCACTCAGGTATCTCCGGTTGTTATAGTAAGCATGCGGGCTTTTGCTCTGTAGTTCATGATAAGACTCATCCTTGGCTCATCCATCCTCACCTCGTGTATACGAGTTGTATATAATTTAAATCAACAAAACCTTCGGTTGGGTGGCTTTGCCCCAAGTCCACAACCAGACAAGGAACAGGAAATAGGGCGGAATCACACATCCTACATCTTGTTGAGTCTAAATTATATGCCACTCTTTCATATACAACTAGCAGCGATAGATTAACCTAATGAGTTCTTGTACTCTATTCTTGAACTTGACTTGCAGTGCAAGTGGTCTTACTTGGAGATCTCTTGGGTATGTTACAGATGGTTACTGACTTTTGAGACTTCTTTGGTGCTTTTTGTTTCAAGCTTTCTATCTATTGAGCAGGCTAGAAGGTGTGGTACCCCTCGCATGGGTACTTCTGAAGTTTTGAAGTCATATGCGATATAAGGGTTTGCGTTATAGATTGGAATAATTTCATCTGACAGCTGATTAAGGAAAAAGTTCTTTTGCATGGTAAGGATCAAGCCAAACCATGTCGGATGAGGATGTCGGAATTTCTCAACGAAGTAGATATTAAGTTATTCTGGAAGAGATGGTTACTAGGATGATGAACAATTCTATGCACATAAGTTTTTAGCGCCTTTAGTTTTACTCTGTTATTTTGCTACGAATCCCCTTTTTAATTCAGAATTGGCGGATACTACTAATACGCGGGTTCTGATAAACTGAAACTTTGAACTTTCACGGAATGATTCTTACTAGGTCCTTCTATCATCGCTTGGTGTACATAAGTCATGTATAATTAAGATTGGTAAGACAGTTGACTGAGCAACCCTGCCCTAAATCCACAACCAAACAAGGAACAGGAAATGAGGCGGGATCACTCACTTTAAATCTACAAATCTTAATTACAAATGTCCCTAATGTTTACACTAAGCCATCATAGCTTACCTGATAGGGTTCTTAGTTTTATATGAATGTTGTGATTTGGTTCGAATGAGTGAGTAATTATAATTATAAATAAATTATTGGGGTTTGGAAGCGTACCAAACTATAGCAGGGTTCTTTTATGTTTCCCCATTCTCTGGGGTCAAATTCCTCCGGTTCCCCCGTCGTTCTTCTCTGTTGGACAGTCCCTCTTGTAATGTCCTTTCTCACCACAAAGATGACATATTGGACTTGTTCCAACGTTGGTAGTTGAAGTGATGAATTTGACCGGAGTCCTACAGAAACGGGCGGTGTGCCCCTTTATGTTGCATCTATTGCAATGCAGTACTCGGCAGAACCCATGATGATGGTAGTTGCACTTGCCGCAGTGTGGGAGGTTTCCTAAGTACGGTGTGGTCGGTGTTGGGATAACATGGCTGATGGGGGTATTGACTGCCCCAGCTTGTTGCCCTTCTGTAGCTCCTTGAGTTTAACAACTCCCCTTCTTGTTCTCGAACTTTCGTTTCAGAATATTAGGTTTGAGGTTCGGAGTGTCTTTACAAACAGGCACTCGTTGTTGTACTTGGTTATCACCGTGATTGGGGTCGTCAATAACATTTCCACTAACATTTGTGTTGTTAGCATTTAGGTGAGTCATGACAGCTGCTACGGGAGCTGTGACGCAGCTTGAAAAGTAGCCAAATCTATCTGAAGGGTTGGTGCCTTGCCAGTGGTTTGGTTACGTTTCTTCGGAGGCATGATTCTGTTATATGATAAGAAAATGAGTTTGTGAGCGATTATGGTTGGCTCTAGATGTATTCCGATCGTTCATGCGAATGTAAGTTTTTCATTTTGTTATACTGTTCTCGATGGTTCGATCTACATCCCTATGATGCAGTCCTGGTAAAAGAGTAGAATGAAGTTTCTAGAATGGTTATCAGAAGAGTGTCATCCGAACAAAGTTATCTTTGGTTGGAGGATACTATGATTCAGTTTTCGAAAAGATTTGAAAGTAATTCATAATAGAGTCTACAATAAATTGACTTATGAAATTGAGAAATAATCACTCTTGATCTGAGGTTTCGTGATCCGAATTATTGTTATTAGCCAATACAGGAAGAGACGATAAGTTCGAAATCTAATGTGAGTAATGTATTCGTTAACCCACTAGGTTGCATTACTTATTAGTTATTATTGTGACGAAAAGGCACTCAAACACTTCGTGTGTAACACGCGTGGTCCTCCTCCGTTCTATTCTGGGTGATAATGATTTGTTATCTCCTGATATTTATAGGGTGTCCTTCTCCTTCGTAGGTATATTGAATTTCTGTGCCGTCTTACTTCCGATTCTTACACCGATCTCCATTACTTCATAATGAAGAGTTTGAATCCCGGGGGTTCATGCGAACTTTTCCTCGGTGTTTTTAACAAGGTAACGACAGATTATGGTTTCTATAGTTTCCTCGTGGTTGCGAGTACAGGTGGTGTTAATTTCAGACGCATCACCTATCAACTAAGTGTGTGAAGATGGAGATAATGATAAGAATTTCAAGAGTGAGAATAATGAAAGTGATCCGTGAACTCAATCACCATAGTTTAACCATTAAATAAGTGTGTGATTTTGGTAGAGTTCTAACAATAGAAGGATGAAAGTATTTGGACAAAGATTTCCCTAGGAGATTAGACGTTCGCCGATGTCATTGGTAGCAAAGATGTGATAAGTTTGGGAAAAATTGACCTTGGAGTAGGACTCACATTACACCAGAATCGAGAAAATTTTGACAGTACATAGACCTAACCGACTGAAAGTTCAAGGTCTTACCATAAGCACGAAATTAATACTAGAGTCTATACATAGACCTAATTTATATCCAAAAGAGAGAATAGAGTAGACTCTACTTGTGGCGAGAATCGCCCGAATGAGTCCTTGATTCTGCCAGACGACGCTCCATGTCCAACATGCGTCTTTCAAACGTTGCCTGATGCCCTCGAAGTTCCCTAACTTCAGATTGGGTTGCAGTTAGTTCTCTCTCTGCAGGGTCATATTCTGGTTTAGGGTTCTTCTATGAGCAGTCTCCAGATGGCGAATGCGAACTGTATTGACTCCTGCATCAGCATCAACCTCCATGACCCGGTTGATGACTGTCCTTCCTTATACCTCATTACGAGCGACTCTGCGAACCAGAACAGGTAAGATTCTGTCTGCTGAGCCTCCCTCGCTCAGATTGTAGAAGCTTCGGTCTCCGTTGTAGGGTAAGGGTTGACCTTGCTCATGACTCCATCTGTTCAAGTTTGCTGCCCACAGGGGTGTGGGTCCTTGAAAGTTTTGACGAGGGTTAGGGTTCTGGGCAACTGGAGGTGGATTATAAGCTTCTGATCCGGAACCGTTGTCTTCGGGAAAGTCTTCAGCAAAATCATCGTCTATGGGAAATTGCGGCTCATCTTTTGGTTCGGCACCGAGCCAACCAACATTCTCTTGATTAGGATAGTACGGATCTCTAGGAGGATGGAATCCAACCATTTTTATCTAAGCGAGATTAGGGATAAGAGAAATATAAATACAACTTAAGGGTAAGAAGGTAGTTTTTGTGATATGACCTACACCGGGTCCTCCTATAATTACCTAGTGTATACAAATCACATACAATCAAAACTGAATAGGCCGTTAGATCAGTAGCTTCACCTTAAGTCCACATCCAAACAAGGAAAAGGGCCTAAAGCGAAATCATAAATCCTAAGCCTATAAAATTCTAATCATGTGTAACTTTAAAGTATGCATTTTGCAATTATAGACCTGCCAGTGAAGGTTTTTAGTTTTTGAATAAAATTCTATTTATTTGATGATTCATAATTTTAACTAAATATCGAGGTTCGCACGATTATTATAGTTCTTATGGTTTTATAAAATACTCCTTTAGTATTTCAAATTTGTAAGTTTGATTCTAGTATTTTCTTTGGTAAGTTTTTGACTTGTTGCTCACTATGACCATTTCTCGACATACGTTGGTCACATCCAGGATAAATATAGTTGATCAGGCTATATTTACTCTCGATCTGATTACATACCCCGAGGCCTAATCGTAGCGTCGCAACTTGCCTTAATACTTTTGTATAGTTTTGACTATGATACTAGACCGATGCATGCATGTACTTATAAAAATAGTACTCTATTTTCTTAAAAGTATAGTTTGTGAAAACGTTTTGTCAGAGGGTTTTAGTCCCTTTGCATTTATAGTTTGTATATCTTACGTGGTTCGATATACTTAGTTCACTATAAACAATGCTCTGATACCAATCTATCACACCCCCAAACCAGAGTGGCGGAAACATTCGGGGGCGGATGACTTCACGTAGTATCATAACAGTTGAATATTTGTAAAGAAAGTACACACAACCATCATATATATAATTTAAAAGTTACATTGTTGCTTACAATACATGTCCCAAAAGAATTACAATTTGATGATTCAATAAGTTTTAAGATTGACGTCTTAGCGTCTCTTCTCCAAAAGCTGATGTTTTATCCCCTGAGAATACAAGCAGTTTTGAAAGAATATCAGCATAAAGCTGGTGAGTTCATAAGCATTTAGTTTTGGTGGAAAAATGTTCTTTGATTCTTTTGAAAAGCGTTCTTCAAGAAAATCCTATATTTTCTTATGAAAAGCGTGTTTGAAAACTCATTCCTTCCATGATTTCCAGATTCATACAAGATATGTACAATCCAAGGTGTCGTGGAATGAATATGAATATCTGTTGGTTACACGTTAAACAATCTGTTTTTGAATAGCCGGGTTATCCCGGGAAAATCCTATATTTTCCCTAAAAGTTGATGGTTGGTTATCTGTTCTAAACTGAGGTGTCCAAGTATCTACCATACTTATAATGATAAAAGCAGTTTTCTTTTAAAAACCCTGGTTACACCCAGTGAGGTACATTAGCCTTATTACATAAATAAAACTAATAAAAACATGGTGAACTGAATCCGGAAGGTATTATTAATACTCCCTAGTAATCAATTGATTATCACTCTGAGGTTAGTTCATTTGATCCATTATTACGTAAGTAAATCGCTGTTATCTAGATTGCAAGTTTTATAACCATGCATTATCTTGATGGCACGTATCGGGGCCAGTATCCTTTATGACTTTGTCACCCCAGACCTGCCGGTCTAACTGTAGCTAACAGTTTAGGTGCGGGATTGTCAATCCCGTATAGATCTATACACAACAGTTACACTCTCCCTACAAGAGATTCTGGTCATATGTGTTAGTCCTACACTCTGTTTTGGTGGTGAGTGTTACCAAGGACGTGTCTCCAACTTAGGCTAACAAATTTACAAGTAATAATGCTGAAAACCCTTTTTGTAATTAACATGAATCCTTTTATAAAATGATATCTTTTACTTCATGATTCATAAGTTCGTTGTCTTAGTTTTGAAAACCGTTTCTGCGAGTTGATTTTTTAACACATTTGGTAAAAACTATTTTCCATGTTCAAAGTATATTGAAAGTATAATTATCTTAAACAAAATAATATACTTTAAGCCCAAGATTACTTGTGCTTTTGCTTGTATCCCCCCCTGAAAACATGAAAAACTCGGAAAAACGTAGGGGTATGAACTCACATGGTTGAAGAGGCGGGTTGAAGAAGATAAGGCAATAATCGAGCAGAACTTCGACAGGAGGAAGCGGATTTCTCGGGATTCTCGGGAATCTTGGGAGCGTAAAACTTCCTTCGGGACTTGGATATGAAAACCGGGACTTCGGGATATTTCTTTCACGTAAAACGAGGTAAAAAGGCAAGAGAACGAGAGAAAATGAGCAAAGAAACCCAGAACTCTCACATCCCTTTTATAGGGGCTGGAACCCTCGCGTACGCGGGGCGTACCAGCGAGGTTACGCGGCGCGTTCGCATGCGTCATGGCTTACCGCATCCTCGGACGAAGCATTGGAGCGACATGGACGAACCGAGGCCTAGCATCCGAGTACGCTGGGCGTACGAGGGTACGCTGGGTACGATCAGCCATCGCCCGAACGATGATTTCCTAAAATACCCTTACATTATGTGTTATGAGATATGATATGGTATGTTATGCATGCTAGAGCAGGCTAGGTATTCCTATTAGGACTAGAGTGGCCTGATTTGTGATGCCTTAGCCTAGGAGTTTACTGCTGCTATGAGATGCTTCGAGAGTGAGTAGGTAGCAGTGAGGAGCTTATGAGAAGTCTACCTAAGGGTAGCCTATTCTTAGCGAGATGTAGAGTACTTGTGATCTGGGATCCTAGGACGAGGACTTGGAATGAATGCTGATGCGGTGTGGAAGGTAGTATAGGGCCCGTACTACTGAAAACACCGGATCAGTGCGCAGTCCAAGTAAGAATCCTTAGGGTACTAGGGAACAAGTAGGGTTGAGTTATCGAGTGCGAGTATACTCGAGCGAGTCTCTAATTTTTTTCTATGTCATATTTCAGAGACATCATGGTTGGGACACGCCACAGACCAGGGACCAGCGGCGTGAGTGACGAGGAGCTTCGTCAGATGATCCACGATGAGGTAGCTGCGGCTATCCGAGCAGAGATACCGGAGATGTTTGGGTCTATTAAGACCACGTTGATTGAGACATTCGATGAGCGGTACGCCGTGGTCATTGAGGCTGCAGCTACGACAGCTGTTGCTACTGCTAGACCTCAGGGGGGTGACTCGTTGCTGTTCCGGGAGTTCAGCAACACGAAGCCACCAGAGTTTGATGGGATACAGGACCCGATTGCTGCGATGAGATGGATTTTCGATATTGAGGGATGCTTCTACACCTGTTCATGTCCGGAGCATCTGAGGGTACGGTTTGTGCTGAACCAGCTCCGCTTGGGAGCGAAGGATTGGTGGAAGTTTGTGACGGCAAACTTCACTCTTGCAGAGATATCAGAGGTGACCTGGGAGAGGTTCACCACCATGTTCAGAGACGAGTATGTTCCCCTGGTGGAGAAGGAACGGTTGGCACAAGAGTTCTTGTCCCTCAAACAGGGGACGGAGTACGTGACTGTGATTACACGGATGTTCCACGAGAGGGCGTTGTTTTGCCCTGAGCACGTGTCGTCTGAGCAGGCACGCATGAGTCGGTATTTGAGCATTCTGAGGAGGGACATTCGGGCGTTCGTAGCGAACTGGACTTACCAGACATTTGCTGAGCTCCAGGCAAATACCTGGAAGAGGGAGATTGAGCTAGAGACTCAGGCCAGGGAGGAGGCCGAGTCTCAGGGGAAGGACAGGCGACCAGCGTAGGTACAGCCGACAGCCAAGCGAGCTTAGCCCGCCGATACGAGGTCTGGAGGCCAGAAGGGCCGCACTTGTGGGAAGTGCGGCAAGGGACATGATGGAGTGTGTCGAGCGGGTGCTTGCTATAAATATGGCAAGGAGGGGCATATAGCCAAGGACTGCCCCAAGGGATTTATGGTTTGCTTTCATTGCAACCAGACGGGCCACCGGAGGGCCGAGTGCCCACAGCTGTCACAGGGACCAGCGCAGGGATCTGCCCCTACTACTGCACGAGCTAATGAGGGTCGGCCAACGAAGGCCGAGGCACCGAAGGCTCGCGGGAGAGCCTTCCAGTTGACAGCGGAGGAGGTCCGCGCAGCGCCCGATGTCGTGGCTGGTATGTATTCTTTCATTTATTTATGCTGAGTTGAGATATTGTGCTTATATTATGATATGCGTAGGTACTTTTCTTGTGAGTTCTGTACCTGCTTTGGTGTTATTTGACTCGGGTATGAGTCGATCATTTGTGTCGTTAGCATTTAGCCAGCACATCAGTATTCGACGAGAGGCGTTGAGTCGACCTCTACGAGTTTCCATAGCTGACGAGCGAGCGGTGTATGCTACTGACGTGATTCGAGGATGTGTACTCGGGATCTTCGGTGTTGAGTTCCCGATCGATCTGGTCCCGATTGCGATGGGGGACGTTTGCGTTATAGTGGGCATTGTGACAACTGTCAATTCAGGTCATTCTCGGACTCATGCATCTTTATAATAACCATTCATGCACATCATGCCATGGCCTAGTAGTATAAATTAGGTCAAAATCTTACATAAACTAGGATCCATCTAAGACCTAGGACTAATATACTTGACACTTACGATTCTAGTAAGTTGCTTAACTACAATAGGAAATGCCAATGCTATAATTTGAATGAAACTTTCAAGCTTTGTTATAATTGAAAAAGGGTATAAAACCCTAAAAATAAATTAAAATATTCTAATTATACTTCATTATGATGATGAATATCAAACAATATTCCAAAAACCCTAAGAGAGCTAAAAATCCAAATTTATAAATCATAAAGCTTAAAAACTTTTTAAAATTTGGCTATAAACTTTCTAATATCAAATTTTTATTAATCAAATTATGGATTATAATCATTGAAATAGAAATTAAATTATCATGCAATAATCATAATTTATTAGTTAAAAACAAGATTTTTTTTACAAATAAATCAAGAATTGCTTAATAAATATTTTTATAAAAATTAGGGTTTTTATAAAATTATTGGAGGGAATTTTATAAAATTTGAAATTAGGAGAGAGGAGGCTTAATGCATGATAGAGCCAGCCATTCTCCCCTCCCCATGCACTCTCTCTTCCCAAAACTCAATCATTAGACTTAAACCTTCACTCTACCTCTTCTCTCTTCACTCTCTCACACTCCACCCTCCTAACACACAAACTCTCTTCCTCTCTCTCTCTAACTCACAAAATTTCTCTCATTTCTCTGCCAAATTTCGAGATTTTGAAGACTTTGAATGTGTTCTTACTTCCCTCAAGATCAAAACCAAGGTAAACAACAACATCTTCTTCCATAATTTCATGATTCTACTACCTCTTCTTCTTAGTTTTCTCTTCTTTTCGGATTCTATGCCTTTCCATGGCTAGAAATCTTTATTTTTCCCTTGTGGTTTGTAGATTCTCACCATAACACAATGCATGTGTTTGAAATGGTGAAAATCCGGGATCAAACCCATGCAAGGAGTGAAAATGATGCACATATGTTCATGTGACTTCAAAAACAAGTATTACATCTTCTTCTCCATTTCTTTTGTGTTCTTGCATGGTCAAAAGCATTTAAACCATTTCTAGTACATCTTGGATGCTCATTCACTCCATGCATGTGCTAGAAATCGGACCTTATCAAAGGCATGCATGATGTTCTTGTCAAAATGTCCTAAGGATGCACTCAAAGCAAACATGCAATCTGCCAGATTACTTTATTTAGCTTTGAACGACCGTATCTCGGTCATTCCTTAACCAAATCATGATATTCTTTTTGCATTGGATAGCTCCACGAGTTAACTTCAAACCCAACTGGTCTTACTGTAAAATATTAAATATCCGATTTTTGGCAATTTTTACAAAATGGTTGCGCAAACAGCTCTTTTTCTATGATCACCATTTTTGCCTTGCATGATCAATGGCCTTAAACCCAACCATAAATCTGGGGAAAAATACTTTAGAAACTTAACATATCCAGTGAATGATGGCTGAAATTTCGTGGCTTAAAACCCCACAGAATGTGCTTCACAAATTCATGAACTTCAGCCACATTTACATCTCATGCACCATTGCATGCAACATTTCTTATCTTGTTTGGGTTCAATACCCCTATTTCCTTTCTGAATAAATTTCGAATATTTTTCCTTTTGAAAGCCCTCACATGCATGTGATAATCTGTAAAATACCAAAAGCTTTTATTATTTCTTTGATTTATTAAAATTATTGCTAGAAACCAAGGGCATAAATCACATAAAATACTTCCAGAGGTCAATAAATCCGGAACAAATTCATGAATGACCCTTACGATGGATAATGACCCCTCACTAAATTTCATCAATTTTTGTTGCTGTTTGGTATGATTTCCAATTTTCTTTTTGTTAGGATATAATAAATCACAAAACCACTTTGGAGAGTGTGAAAATTTTATCTAACAATTTTCGCATACCTTACCTGTGATGGATGACTCAGAAAAATAATTTCAACATTTTTCATCATGCCTTGCTATTTTTCCCAATTTTTGGTAATTATAATGGTTTAAAAATAGGAAAAATAGTTCAGATTATCCAAAATTTATGAAAATTTACCAGAACATCATGTTTTACAGTAGGAGGTTACATAAAAATGTTAAGGATTTTTCTACACTGTAAACTATTTTTCTCTTAATTTCTAAAGTTAATTACACTTAAATACACATAAATACCCAAAACCGGATTATATAATATGAAGACCGCTTTTGATATTTTTCTCTGGTTATTTATACTGTAAGTGATGTTACAAAAATTTTTGGTAATTTATTTTAACTGTTTAATATTATTTCTTCAATTAAAGATTATTTAAAGGAATAAAACAAGGAAAAATAGAAATACCCGCTGAAAAATATCTTTTATAATTTTCCCACCATATTTATGTATAATAACAGTTAAATAAAAAGTTTGGGTAATTTTGGAAACTGTTTTCTATTTATT
The DNA here is from genome assembly GCF_052849685.1 of Lactuca virosa. Lineage (NCBI taxonomy): Eukaryota > Viridiplantae > Streptophyta > Magnoliopsida > Asterales > Asteraceae > Lactuca > Lactuca virosa. The sequence goes on from NC_136429.1 coordinate 276,435,894, forward strand.
TCAATTTTTATTGGAATAAATGCTCAAAAATCATAAAATATAATTAAACAGCTTGGAAATCCATTTTTATAATTTTCCCAGCTTAGTATTGTGTAATAACAGTTAAATAAAAAGTTTGAGAATTTTATCCTTTGAATGCTATTTCCGTGAATTTATGTTGTAATAAGGACTTAAAAATTTGGAAAATTTATATTCCAATGTTGTAATTAATCGCAAGATTTGTAGAATTTCATTATTTCAGAAAAAGTGTAACCAATTAATATAAAATCAAATACTAAAACATAAATTGGCATTTCACTATATGTAGAATTTAGTATATTAGCATTAGATTTCGACATGGAAACTCACTAGTGTGTGTTTGATGTCGTAGGATCCCGGTAGTAAGACGTTGGTGCATTCCGAAGTACCACTTGTACCTACTCGAAACGTTGTGAGTATTCACGCACTCCCCTATTTTTCAGTTTTTATGTTTTGGGGTGGAAAAGCATGTCCCGAAAAACTATTATTTTAATGTTGTATTTAAATTGATTTGTATCAAACATGATTGCTATTTTATTGCTATGTCTCTCTATGTATGTCTATGCATCACGGAACATGAGAACTTATCGTACTAAGGCCCTTCCCTTATCTCTAACCATTAACTCTTTGAGCCAATGGTCATTATGGATAGCGCTATTAGGAATTGACAACTCCTCACTCGCCCTATTGCTGGAGTGCATGATACCATATTCATCTATGGAACGATAAGCATAGATCTTGATAGGGCTTCAGTCATAGGTTTGGTTGAGACTCATTGTTTGCTCATACACATACAAACTCGTTACACATTATAGCAATAAACTTGTTATCTATTATGGCAATAAACTCGTTTATCAATTTTAGCAATCAACTTTGTTTCTCATTATAGCAATGAACTTTGTTCTCATTAAAGCAATGTACTTGTATTTATGAAAAGTCTTATACCAAATCTTGATTTTATAAACCTGTGAACTCACCAACTATTTTCATAGTTGACGCTCGTTTTACATGCTTTTTCAGGAAATAATTAGTAAGTGGATATAGAGATTCATCATCATAGAGCATGCTGCATCGTGTGGAAGTTATTTTATGAAGTTATATTTTGAACAATGTCATTTTGGAAAACTTGTACTTTGTTTTGTTTAAGCTAGGGGTTGTAAACTTTTAAATATTGCTATGGTGATGTATCTTTATCTTTTGCAATGAAACCTTTGTCGCTGTCATACCTTGCGTTTCCGCTTTAGCGGGGTGTGACAGGCATGGATTGAGAGCTAAAAGTTATAGAGAACATCAGTTTTCCTTTAAGAAAACACAACCTATAACCAAAACTTATAAAAATTCTTTTTACATCAAACATATTACTAATATAATTAGGTCGGGAATTGTATCGTTGGATCTCAATTAAACATAGCCTGATCACCTATGTTTAATTAAGGAAAGATTTATACAAAGCTTGGGCTAATTATAATGGGAATATGTTCAACAAAATTTTTGAGAAAACTTTATTTCAAAAATTCAAAAAGGTTAATTTTGGTGTGTGTAAGCATTGCATATTATAGGCATGCATTGTCATTTATTTCATATCTCATTGAATCTATATCTCAGTCCACTATGTCGACACCGTCATCTTCTCACGCTACCGCCTCAGCTGATGAGTCCGGCTACGCCACTATTATCCCTCGACGTAACCCCCCCGCCTCGGTAGAAGAAGACCCATCGGAGGATACGGAAGATACATGAAACTCGGTGGAGATCAGCAATGACAACGCCCCGAGTCAACGACGCGAGGCATCACCTACATCAGTGTTGCCACAGCCACCACTTTATGGGCTTCGTATTCGGAGGACAGCAAGGAAGAGTGTCCCTATCCCGGGAAGGATAGCAACCAGTACAACAGGACTTGGCACGGCAGGACCTAGCGGGGTAGGACCCAGCGTTGCAGGACCGAGAGCACCCTCACCACAGCAAGTCATAGGGATACCTGTCAGGCAGCCAGGTATGACCCCGGAGGAGTCCCGGAGATTGCAGTCGATGGCAGCGGGCCTACGTCACAGTCTCGCTGTGATAGCTGGGCATCGGGAAGTTTTGGATGAAGTCTTGACAAGGATGGAAATCCTGTTTCAGCATTCGATCGAGGCTGCTGACACTGCTAGTGCTGCTAGACGAGTGGCATGTCGTGCGATGACCGCATGTTATGTGTTTGGAGGGCTGTTACTGATTGTGGTGTGGATGTTTCTTGTTGGGATAGCGATTTGTACTTGGTTCTGATTTTAGTATTTTATTGTGTGATGAAATGAAAACCCATGTTGGGTATCTTTTGGGGAAAGACATTAAAACTTTATTTTGGGATTGATGTATTGTTTTGGTTTTAAGACTATTTCAAATGGTAATGAAGAAGTTTATTTTATGTTTGAAAACTTTTACTATGAGGTCAAACCCTAGAACTTATTTAGTCAATAGTTGAATAAAAAGATTTTTCTTTTCTTTCCTTTCTAAAATCTATATGCCTAGTATTAATGCAAACCATTAATTTGACAACACTTGCGGTTGTCAAAATAGTAGTGAACTAAATATTATACATTATTTTATGTATTTATACGTATTTCTTCTCTTGTGTCTTAGAACCATGTCAGGAAGGCCTAATCGCGGGCGCCCACAGAACGAAACACCCGATGTTGCTCAAATTGTAGCACAACAACTCATGGAAGCAATCCCAAACATTGTTACTCAAGTAACTGCAGGACTTAATGCTAACCAAGGAAGTAGTGGAGGAAATCGGGGAAACAATGAAAGAGAATGCAACTACAAGTCCTTTATGGCCTGTAAACCTAAGGAGTTCCATGGAAAGGAAGGTGCGGTCGGGTTGCTGAAATGGATTGACAGCATGGAGTCGGTCCTTCACATTAGCAAATGCCTCGAGCGCAACAAAGTTGAGTATGCATCTTGCCTATTCCAAGATAGGGCATTAACCTGGTGGAATACTCTAGTGCATACCCGAGGCCGTACAGCGGCATATCAGCTAACTTGGGAAGACCTAAAGAAGCTGCTGATAGAGGAGTATTGTCCCAAGGATGAACTTCAGAAGCTTGAATCTGAATTCTGGAACCATTCTATGGTTGGAACACAAATAGAGAAGTACACAGTCCGATTTCATGAACTAGCAAAACTGGTACCTCACATGGTTACTCCTGAGGAGAAACGGATAGATCGTTACATCTGGGGTCTGGCACCAGAGATTCGGGGAATGGTTACCTCAGCAAACCCAACTACTATTCAAAGTGCAGTAAGCCTAGCAAATCGACTAACCAATGATGTGATAAGGATGGGAGCATCAACAAAGGAAAGCTCTAGTAGCAAGAGGAAGCCAGCAGATCAGGGAGAGAAGAAGTATGGAGGCAAGTCAGGGAGGAAGCAGAAAGTCTCAAGAAACTTTATGGTAAGAGCCCAGGAGCAAGAACTAGTGAAAACTCAGGAACAAAAAGTCATGGAAGTGCAGGAGCGAAAGCAGTACACGGGACCGCACCCGAAGTGCAATAAGTGTAACTTCCATCACAAGGGAGCTTGCCCAGTGTGCCAAAACTGTAAACAGACAGGCCATTACCCGAAGTATTGTAAGCTGAATAAGGATGGAAAAAGGGCATGTTACGAGTGCGGGAGTACTGATCATCTGCGTAGTGCTTGTCCCAAACTGAACAAGGGGCCTGGTAACAATGGACAAGGCCAAGCTAGGCAAAATTTCCAAGGAAATCAAGGTGGACGGGCAAGAGGTGTAGCCTTTGTGATTGGTGCAGAAGAAGCTCGTCAGAACCCTGAAGTGATAACAGGTACGTTTCTCCTGAACAATCATTTTGCATCAGTAATATTCGATGCGGGAGCAGATAGGAGTTTCGTTTCTTTAACATTTAGACCGGTACTCGACTTGAAATCAAGAAAGATGAGGAATACTCATACTATTGAACTTGCTGATGGGTATGAAATTAGGGCTAATGAAATAATTCCTGGCTGTACTCTGAATTTAGCTGATAAACTCTTTAGCATTGACCTAATTCCTATCGAGCTAGGTAGTTTTGATGTAATAGTAGGAATGGATTGGTTATCCAAGAATAGAGCGGACATTGGTTGTTACGAGAAAGTCATTAGGATACCTCTCCCTAATGGAGAAACCCTTATCATACACGGTGAGAAGCCAGGAAGAAGTTTAAACATTGTATCGAGCATAAAGATTCATAAGTACCTGAAAAAGGATTGTATTGCATTCATGGCCCACGTGATAGAAAGAGAACCTGAAGCTAAGCAACTCAAGGAGATCCCGGTGGTTCAAAACTATCCCGAAGTGTTTCCGGAGGAATTACCCGGTCTACCCCCTCACAGACAGGTCGAATTTCGGATAGACTTAATTCCCGGAGCGGCACCGGTAGCAAAAGCACCATATCGCCTCGCGCCATCCGAGATGCAAGAACTGTCCGGACAACTTCAAGAACTTCTAGACAAAGGGTTCATACGACCAAGTTCTTCACCTTGGGGAGCTCCAGTGTTATTCGTCAAAAAGAAAGACGGGTGATTCCGAATGTGTATTGATTATATAGAACTGAACAAGTTGACAATCAAGAATCGATATCCTCTCCCTCGAATAGATAACTTGTTCGATCAGTTGCAGGGCGCTTCATACTTCTCAAAGATCGACCTCCGATCAGGATACCATCAACTAAGAGTTCACGAAGGAGACATTCACAAAACAGCATTTAGAACCCGTTATGGACATTATGAGTTCTTAGTCATGCCTTTTGGACTAACGAACGCACCCGCTGTTTTCATGGATTTGATGAATAGGGTCTGTAGACCATACCTAGACAAGTTTGTAATTGTATTTATCGATGACATACTTGTTTACTCACAAACCAAAGAAGATCATGAGAGACATCTGAAGCTAGTGTTGGAGCTGTTGAAGGAGCAGAAATTGTATGCCAAGTTCACTAAGTGTGAATTTTGGATTCGGGAAGTACATTTCCTTGGTCATGTGATCGGCGAAAGAGGAATTCATGTAGATCCAGCTAAGATCGAGGCAATTAAGAAATGGGAAGCCCCTAAAACCCCGACAGAAATACGACAGTTCCTAGGATTAGCTGGGTACTACAGACGCTTCATTGAGAATTTCTCTAGGATTGCTCAACCATTAACATCTTTGACCCAAAAAGACAGAAAATTTCTCTGGGAAGAGAAACACGAAGAGGCGTTTCAAATACTGAAAAACAAGTTGTGTAATGCACCAATTCTGGCTTTACCAGAGGGATCAGAGAACTTTGTAGTGTATTGTGATGCGTCTCATCAAGGATTAGGATGTGTGTTAATGCAAAAAGATAAGGTCATTGCGTATGCTTCCAGACAACTCAAACCGCATGAGAAGAATTATACCACCCATGATCTAGAACTAGGAGCAATAGTTTTCGCTCTTAAAATATGGAGGCATTATTTGTACGGAACCAAGTGCACCATTTATACCGATCACAAAAGCCTTCAGCACATCCTAGATCAGAAAATGATAAACATGCGGCAGAGGAGATGGGTAGAGTTGTTTAGTGATTATGACTGTGAGATACGATATCACCCAGGGAAGGCTAACGTAGGAGCTGTGACAACCGTCAAAATTCGAGTCGGTTCTAGATTTGAATAAACTTAGTTGCACATATAGGCATGACACATAATAGACTTAGTAACTAGAAGCTAAGTTATAACCTACTAGAAACTTGGAAACAAGTAGGATCGGATGATAGTGTACTTAGATTTCACATTGATATGTGAATTCTACTACTACTTAACTGTAGTGACTATCCATATTTGGGTCACTCTTTGACTCAAACACCTTTTCATGAATCATATACACACATTATGCACTTGACCTAGCAGTAGAAGTTAGGTTGGAGCCTCATAGAAACTTAAGTCAGAGTTGAAAACTATGACTAGTATACTTGATTCCTCAATTTCGTTTGAATCTCGAAACCACTACATAGAATGCCAATAAACTGATAAAATAAGTTACAAATATTATTTATAACTATAAAAGAGTTATAATACCATAAGATAAATTGAAGTCTAAAAGATTCTATTGATTTTGATATCTAAAGATTTATTAATTCTCAAAACCCTAAAAACCCTAAAACCTAAATTTTATAAAATTTGACATCAAGAATTCTATAAAAATAGTTATGAAACTCATAATATTATCCTAAAAAAATTAAATTCAGGGAAATATAATCAAGGAAAATAAAATTTAACTCATTAACATTTACCCTTAATTTATAAATCAAAAATCAAGGTTTTATGAATAAAAACTTGATTTTAGTGCACATTTTATATAAAAATTGAGATATTTTATAAAACAACTTAAATTTTATAAAAGAAAATGAATGAGAAAGGGGTATTATACTAAAAAAATTCGGATCCCTCTCTCCCCATATCTCTCTCTCACACTCTCATTCTCCAACACACACATCTCTCTTCTTTCTCTCTCTAGAAAACTCTCTCTACCTTCTCTCTAATTTTTCTCTCCAAACACCACTCCATTCTCTCTTCCTCCCTCTAAGAACCATGAAATTTTCCAGAAAACAAACCCAAGAACACTCCTCAAACTCGAAATCTTCATCATCTTGTGGTATTCTTGAAGGTAAAATCGATTTCTACTTCACTTTTCCTTCAAGTTTTGCTCTTTTTCTTACACTTTCTCCTTCTTCATCTTCTTCAAACTTGTTTTATTTTTGTTAAAATGGTTTTTAGAACATGATGGATGTGTTTTAACACCATGCATGTATGATAAACAAGGTTGCATGTTCATGATCTTAGTGCAAAAATCGATTTTAAGGATTAAAACATCAAACTCAAGTTAAGAGTTTTTGAGAAACGAAATTTTGTTCATAAATGCATGTATACATTTTGATAAGTTTTAATCTTTTGATCTCTAGAAACATGACTAAAATATGAGTTTATCATGATATATTTAAAATACTTCAAAAGATTTACTCAAGGAAACGATGAAAACTCACTTTTCTAACCAATCATCATGCATGCAATCTGCCAGATTTCTTTACCTGACGTTAAACTGTCATATCTCACTCATTTCTTAACCAAAATTCGTGATTCCTTTTCTGCCATATAATATTTTGAGTTAGCTTTCAAACCCATCTGACCTCACTGGAAAATTCCAATATTTCGATTTTTACCAATTTTTACAAAACTGTTGCTCAAACAGCACTTTCCTTATGAACGTTTGTTTTGTGTTGCATGTTCAAAGGACTTATTCATCACTAAAAGTCATTCAAAAATTATTTTGAACTCTTAATATCATGTATTAATAGGTACAAAAAGATCTTGATTCAAAAGTCTTTGTAACATATTGCAAAAATTATCATAGTAACATCAATAATCTTTACATAAATCACAAGAACCAAGTTTTCTTTATAATTTATTGAGCCTTTAGGCATGGTTTTCAACATCAAAAATAAGAAAACAATTTTTCATTGTTATTAAATTGTATGAAGATGCATTCTGGAAATTTTCAGCTCAATATATATTTTCTTTATTTTTATATGAAAATAATAAGAAAATAGAGTGTTAAATCATATAAAATACTTACACTAGTAAATAAGTTCTAGAAAAATTCTTGGATGATCCTTTAAGTTAATAAACATTCCCCATGAAGTTTCAATGACTTTTGTTACTGTTTAGTATGGTTTTTACTTTTATTTTTATTTAGCTCTAATAAATCATAAAACCACTTTAGGGAATGTGAAAATATTATTTCTTATTTTTCACAGCTTGTACCCTGCATTTAAGACTCAGAAAAATATTTTGGGAATTTTTCAAAATGTATATCTATTTTTCCATGATTTTTGTGTTTATAATGGATTAAAAACAGGAAAAATAGTTTTACTTATCCAAAACTAATAACAATTTACCAGAAACTCTTATAATATGTTAGGATGATAAATAAAATTTTTGATGATATTTATCTTCTGTATGCTATTTTTCTTCTATTTTCCCAAGATTTAATACACTTAAATGTACAAAAATCATAAAAATTGTGTTAAACTTTTTGAAAACACATATTAATAATTTTCCCAGATTATGTACACTGTAAAACAGTTACACAAAAACTATAAGAATTTTTCATGATAATTTACTATTTTTCCATGATTTTATGATTATTCAAGGAATTAAATAGTGAAAAATAGTTAGACAAATAAAAAATTCAAGAAAATTTATCTTAAAGTCTTTGACTTCAATTAAAACTGAAATACAAAGTTTGGGAAATTTATAACTAAATTGATTTAGTTTTTGAATATTTAATCATTAGAACACTTCTTAAAATGTTAAATATTAACATTTCAATAATGAGAATTTTCCACTTAAATTGTTATATAACAATTGATCCATTGAAATTTAATTTTCACAGAAAAATGTTTGTAACTTATCAATATTAAATTTTGACACAATATTGACATAATTCTATTGTAGTAGTAAGTATACTAGTATTAGATTTCGATTAGAGACTCACTAGCGAATACCATTATTGTAGGAATCGGTAGTGGTACTCGTGGAACGTAGTTCAAGGCACCATTTGCATCATCTCAATGTATTGTGAGTATTCACCACTCCCCTATTTTCGGTTTTTAAATGTTTTGGGGTGGAAAAGCATGTCCTAAACTATTTATGTTCGTTGTATTTAATTGACTCGTATAAACTTGGTTGCTATATTTTGCATATTGTGAGTATTCACGCACTCCCCTATTTTCAGTTTTTATGTTTTGGGGTGGAAAAGCATGTCCCGAAAAACTATTATTTTAATGTTGTATTTAAATTGATTTGTATCAAACATGATTGCTATTTTATTGCTATGTCTCTCTATGTATGTCTATGCAACACGGAACATGAGAACTTATCGTACTAAGGCCCTTCCCTTATCTCTAACCATTAACTCTTTGAGCCAATGGTCATTATGGATAGCGCTATTAGGAATTGACAACTCCTCACTCGCCCTATTGCTGGAGTGCATGATACCATATTCATCTATGGAACGATAAGCATAGATCTTGATAGGGCTTCAGTCATAGGTTTGGTTGAGACTCATTGTTTGCTTATACACATACAAACTCGTTTCTCGTTATAGCAATAAACTTGTTTATTAATTATAGCAATGAACTTTGTTTCTCATTACAACAACGAACTTTTATTACTGAAAACTTATATACATGTTTTAGCAATGAAATTGTTTGCTCCTTGTAGCAACGAAATTGATTGCTCATTTTAGCAATGAAACTTGTTTACTCGTTTGAGTAACGAACTTTATCTTCCATGAGAATATGAATGTTGCATCTTATTTGGGCAACATACCTTATCTCTCATGATGACAAAGAACTTTGTTTTTACAAACTTATTTACTCATTTTAACAATATACTTTTATTATTGGAAACTTTTATCAAAACTTTGATTTCAATTCATGGAACCAATATTATTTTGTTTATCTGTGAGTACTCACCAACTATTTTTATAGTTGACGCTCGTTTTACATGCTTTTTCAGGAATCATCGAGTAAGTGGCACTTAGGGACACTTCACTTTTAGGAGCATTCGCATGTGTTGTATTTCAATTTACATTGTAATTTCTTTTAAAAGTTGTTCAAACCCATTGTGAATTTGTAATGATTTTTAATACTATGGTTGGTGTTGTCTTTTAACTTTTGCGATGAAACCCTTTGTACTGCCACGCCCTGTGTTTCCGCTTTAGCGGGGTGTGACAGGAAATGGTATCAGAGCCGAAGGTTATAGAGAATACCGGTTTTCCTTTGGAAAACCACAACTATAGCCAAAAATTTTCTAAACGTTTTTAAAATATAGAACATACTACTGGTATAACTAATTCGAGTACGCATTATTGGACTTTAATTAAGTATAGCCTGGCCAACTATGCTTAATTAAGGAAACTTAATGTGAGGCTTGAAACGGTTATAGTAGAATTATGTTCAAAACGATTTTCAACTTAAACTTTTGAAAAACAAAATTTTTCGGTGTGCGTACGGGCATTGCATATTATAGGCATTCATCTAGATACACTTAGAAACTAAGTGCACTTTTATAACAATGCCTTTATTTAGAAATAATCTTATCCCTTATCAAGTGCTAGGTTAACCACTTAGGTTATATCACTAGCCACTCTAGGAGCAATGCACTTAGTACTGAGAATGAGTATTCCTCGGTAGCTATTGACTTTAGATGTAAGGTTAGTAGCTAGATATACACTAGTAATAATCTTAAGTCGAAACCTATACCAATTATTCCTCAATACCTCTTCATCGTCTTCAAGAGTTACAACTAGGAAAAAGCGTTTCGATACCGACACGAACGATAATTGGAGCATCTCATAAGGAGGTAGATGAGTCGCCACTAAGTAATCACTTGGATACCATTGGCGGGCATTCCGGATTCGACTCACAAGGAGACACGGAGGTTTAACCTATATGTGAGATCTTATTTCTACGTTACGATTTAGCTCTAGGTTGTTTCCACCTTGAGGTTAAAACTTAACATAGTATATCCCTTTGACCTCTATAAAAAGTCGTCAACTGCATTGACACCATAAAACGTTTACAAACAATTTTTCTTGTCCTTTATTTTGAGGAAAAGACACCGGTACTCGCCTTAGTATTTAGGTAACCGGTACTCGCCTTAGTATTTAGGTACGATCAGCTACACTAACATACTTATTCCTTACTTCTTAATCTTCCATCGAAAAATTATTTTGCTTAATCGGTTTTATTTATCATCGATAAAATATTTTATAACCACTTCATTCAACTTACTAGACCTTTCCTAACAATGTAAGCCATATTCTCGCTAAAAATCTTTTGATAACTTGCTTTAACTTAACACTTTTCTTCAAAACTCAATTTAACCAATATTTGTTTTAACCTTGCTATTTCAATTTCATTTCAAATCCATTTCAATGGATAGATGTGCTTTTAAAGGCATATAAACCATTTTAAACCTTGCTTACCATTTTGACACGTTTTCGAAAAACTTAGAAACATTTTCTTTTATAAAAGTGATTAAACTCTATGCTATAAAACTTAAACATATAACATTGAAGTCCTATTATATGTAAAAGCATCCTCGGATTTTCCAAACCACTTTTGCTTTGACACATTTAACCGCTTTCACATTTAGACATTGTAATTTACTTTAATGTGTTTTCTCGAAAACACAACATGATATTTATGCAAATGTCTACTTCAAACAAGTTTATAAGACATATTTAATGCTTGTAATTCAAAACATACCTTATTTGTGTACTTTGCTTCAATATAGTTTTATAATCTATAAAGATTCTAAAATATAAAGCATTGCAAAACTTAGTGTTCACTTTTAAAGTTCCAGTGGCGCACTTTCGACAATGCACAATTATTCATTTAAATATGTTAAGTCTTTACCTTATCCGTTTTAACCATTGTTGGACTCAAGCCTAAAAGGGTCAAGACTGTCAGATTTTCAATTACCAGTTGTAGTGCTTTTTTTTTTCCACAATTGAAGTTTAACTTAATAGATAACTCGTGAATTTTTAGCAATCCTTAGCAAACATTTTAAAACTCCCACATGTCTATGTAACCATCAACATACATCAAATATTGAAGTTTGAAATATATCTCAACCTGGTTTTAATCTACCTATAGGTATTGTTCTTATAATTTTAACAATAACAATCATTGCCGCCGCTACCTTCCTTTTTCTTTCGCCCGCACTTGATTTCTTGCTCTCCTTATGATTTCAGATCTCGCACACCCATAATAGTAACATAATACATTGTCTAACTTTGTTTCTGTCTATTTTGCTTCTCCTGGTATCATGTTTGTACACATACATACTAGAAGTCTATCCTTTCGTTTTGAGCGATTAATACATGTATATCCGTGAGGAATAATTTTTATTTAGTCAACTTTGATATATTCAATTACGCCTTTTATCATATACATCTTGTTTTTATTTTGAAATCTCAATAAACAAGTGATCTTTATTTACATTTGCACTTTCGTTCTAAATTCAGAAACTTGATATAAAATGCAATTTTCATTGTATTTTTCTTACAATTAATACACAAGAAGAATACCATTGTTCTTATCATTTTTCTAAATCCATAAAATATATGTGAAAGAATACATTTTCTTATGCTTCTTCTTTTCTTTAAATACATCAAAAGTCTTGAATTTTACTATTATATATATTCTCTAAATGATTGTTTTTGTAGAAACACTAAATTAAGAATCCACTATTTTCAATGATCGATATTTTTACACCTTTCTTAAAATAGCATTCTACTTTGTAATTTTCATTGAGTTCCTAAACTCTCAACTTTGTTTTTATAAATATTCTGACTCATAAGCTTGAATTTGTCCTGACTTAGAGAATTAGACAATTTTTCAAAAGAGTAATCAAAATATTTTTGTATAAATTCCCTTATTGATGACTTAAACCTGTAACCTTAATTAATCTTTATATTATTTTACTACTTCGTTTGATCGCCACACATGTATTTTCGTTATCTTGGAATTATTACATATTTTGATAATAGTGAGATAAATTATCATTTCTAAACACACATTTTGATAACAGTGAGATTTTTATCACTTCTAAACACCTAAAATGCTATCTACACAATGTGATTTAATCGCCTCCATTTGCAACATTGACTCTCTAAATATATATATTCTTTGAATATAGATCTATTATTGTAAGAGTAACCGTAGTAGTAATTATAGCCTCGGAGATCCTCAATCATTTCATAATTTATTTTGTAGCCGACACTTAAATAGCCTTTACATTGGAGATGTACCAAAACTTCGTTGCCTACCCTTGGTACGTTTTCTTTAGGAACTTACCCTTGATCGCTCCTTTTTCATTCGTGCTACCCCTTCTTATTTCAGAATATATCTTTTCCAGATGTAATAGCCAACCCGGAAGTGAACAAATTGTTCCTAATCTCTTCTTTATTAAGCGGCGAATTTATACTTAGTGCTAATTTAGAACGCGACTTAAGGATCAATGCGGATTTAACGCTCAGTGCAGTTAGTGCTTCAGCAAAACTTATAGCTCTCTTAATTCAGATAATATCTAACTAGATGATCTTTTTTGACTAGGTCACCATGTTTGGATCATGATTTCCATGATCCTAATTTCTCGCAATCTAAATTGTAGAACTCAAATTAAGGAAACATTAATTTGACTATAGCTAAAGAATTGGGTTCTTCCTTTGAGGAAATAAACCCGGAATAATCAAAGAACACTGCAACTCACCACCTCTCCAGCTATATAATTGTATTCGACTGAGTTCTAATAGAATACGTCACGAATTGAATTTCGGGGCGAAATTCTTTCAACCAGGGGAGAATGTGACAACCGTCAAAATTCGAGTCGGTTCTAGATTTGAATAAACTTAGTTGCACATATAGGCACGACACATAATAGACTTAGTAACTAGAAGCTAAGTTATAACCTACTAGAAACTTGGAAACAAGTAGGATCGGATGATAGTGTACTTAGATTTCACATTGATATGTGAATTCTACTACTACTTAACTGTAGTGACTATCCATATTTGGGTCACTCTTTGACTCAAACACCTTTTCATGAATCATATACACACATTATGCACTTGACCTAGCAGTAGAAGTTAGGTTGGAGCCTCATAGAAACTTAAGTCAGAGTTGAAAACTATGACTAGTATACTTGATTCCTCAATTTCGTTTGAATCTCGAAACCACTACATAGAATGCCAATAAACTGATAAAATAAGTTACAAATATTATTTATAACTATAAAAGAGTTATAATACCATAAGATAAATTGAAGTCTAAAAGATTCTATTGATTTTGATATCTAAAGATTTATTAATTCTCAAAACCCTAAAACCTAAATTTTATAAAATTTGACATCAAGAATTCTATAAAAATAGTTATGAAACTCATAATATTATCCTAAAACAATTAAATTCAGGGAAATATAATCAAGGAAAATAAAATTTAACTCATTAACATTTACCCTTAATTTATAAATCAAAAATCAAGGTTTTATGAAAACAAATTTAACTCTTTAAATACATCAAAAGTCTTGAATTTTACTATTATATATATTCTCTAAATGATTGTTTGTGTAGCAACACTAAATTAAGAATCCACTATTTTCAATGATCGATATTTTTACACCTTTCTTAAAATAGCATTCTACTTTGTAATTTTCATTGAGTTCCTAAACTCTCAACTTTGTTTTTATAAATATTCTGACTCATAAGCTTGAATTTGTCCTGACTTAGAGAATTAGACAATTTTTCAAAAGAGTAATCAAAATATTTTTGTATAAATTCCCTTATTGATGACTTAAACCTGTAACCTTAATTAATCTTTATATTATTTTACTACTTCGTTTGATCGCCACACATGTATTTTCGTTATCTTGGAATTATTACATATTTTGATAATAGTGAGATAAATTATCATTTCTAAACACACATTTTGATAACAGTGAGATTTTTATCACTTCTAAACACCTAAAATGCTATCTACACAATGTGATTTAATCGCCTCCATTTGCAACATTGACTCTCTAAATATATATATTCTTTGAATATAGATCTATTATTGTAAGAGTAACCGTAGTAGTAATTATAGCCTCGGAGATCCTCAATCATTTCATAATTTATTTTGTAGCCGACACTTAAATAGCCTTTACATTGGAGATGTACCAAAACTTCGTTGCCTACCCTTAGTACGTTTTCTTTAGGAACTTACCCTTGATCGCTCCTTTTTCATTCGTGCTACCCCTTCTTATTTCAGAATATATCTTTTCCAGATGTAATAGCCAACCCGGAAGTGAACAAATTGTTCCTAATCTCTTCTTTATTAAGCGGCGAATTTACACTTAGTGCTAATTTAGAACGCGACTTAAGGATCAATGCGGATTTAACGCTCAGTGCAGTTAGTGCTTCAGCAAAACTTATAGCTCTCTTAATTCAGATAATATCTAACTAGATGATCTTTTTCGACTAGGTCGCCATGTTTGGATCATGATTTCCATGATCCTAATTTCTCGCAATCTAAATTGTAGAACTCAAATTAAGGAAACATTAATTTGACTATAGCTAAAGAATTGGGTTCTTCCTTTGAGGAAATAAACCCGGAATAATCAAAGAACACTGCAAGTCACCACCTCTCCAGCTATATAATTGTATTCGACTGAGTTCTAATAGAATACGTCACGAATTGAATTTCGGGGCGAAATTCTTTCAACCGGGGGAGAATGTGACAACCGTCAAAATTCGAGTCGGTTCTAGATTTGAATAAATTTAGTTGCACATATAGGCACGACACATAATAGACTTAGTAACTAGAAGCTAAGTTATAACCTACTAGAAACTTGGAAACAAGTAGGATCGGATGATAGTGTACTTAGATTTCACATTGATATGTGAATTCTACTACTACTTAACTGTAGTGACTATCCATATTTGGGTCACTCTTTGACTCAAACACCTTTTCATGAATCATATACACACATTATGCACTTGACCTAGCAGTAGAAGTTAGGTTGGAGCCTCATAGAAACTTAAGTCAGAGTTGAAAACTATGACTAGTATACTTGATTCCTCAATTTCGTTTGAATCTCGAAACCACTACATAGAATGCCAATAAACTGATAAAATAAGTTACAAATATTATTTATAACTATAAAAGAGTTATAATACCATAAGATAAATTGAAGTCTAAAAGATTCTATTGATTTTGATATCTAAAGATTTATTAATTCTCAAAACCCTAAAAACCCTAAAACCTAAATTTTATAAAATTTGACATCAAGAATTCTATAAAAATAGTTATGAAACTCATAATATTATCCTAAAAAAATTAAATTCAGGGAAATATAATCAAGGAAAATAAAATTTAACTCATTAACATTTACCCTTAATTTATAAATCAAAAATCAAGGTTTTATGAATAAAAACTTGATTTTAGTGCACATTTTATATAAAAATTGAGATATTTTATAAAACAACTTAAATTTTATAAAAGAAAATGAATGAGAAAGGGGTATTATACTAAAAAAATTCGGATCCCTCTCTCCCCATATCTCTCTCTCACACTCTCATTCTCCAACACACACATCTCTCTTCTTTCTCTCTCTAGAAAACTCTCTCTACCTTCTCTCTAATTTTTCTCTCCAAACACCACTCCATTCTCTCTTCCTCCCTCTAAGAACCATGAAATTTTCCAGAAAACAAACCCAAGAACACTCCTCAAACTCGAAATCTTCATCATCTTGTGGTATTCTTGAAGGTAAAATCGATTTCTACTTCACTTTTCCTTCAGGTTTTGCTATTTTTCTTACACTTTCTCCTTCTTCATCTTCTTCAAACTTGTTTTATTTTTGTTAAAATGGTTTTTAGAACATGATGGATGTGTTTTAACACCATGCATGTATGATAAACAAGGTTGCATGTTCATGATCTTAGTGCAAAAATCGATTTTAAGGATTAAAACATCAAACTCAAGTTAAGAGTTTTTGAGAAACGAAATTTTGTTCATAAATGCATGTATACATTTTGATAAGTTTTAATCTTTTGATCTCTAGAAACATGACTAAAATATGAGTTTATCATGATATATTTAAAATACTTCAAAAGATTTACTCAAGGAAACGATGAAAACTCACTTTTCTAACCAATCATCATGCATGCAATCTGCCAGATTTCTTTACCTGACGTTAAACTGTCATATCTCACTCATTTCTTAACCAAAATTCGTGATTCCTTTTCTGCCATATAATATTTTGAGTTAGCTTTCAAACCCATCTGACCTCACTGGAAAATTCCAATATTTCGATTTTTACCAATTTTTACAAAACTGTTGCTCAAACAGCACTTTCCTTATGAACGTTTGTTTTGTGTTGCATGTTCAAAGGACTTATTCATCACTAAAAGTCATTCAAAAATTATTTTGAACTCTTAATATCATGTATTAATAGGTACAAAAAGATCTTGATTCAAAAGTCTTTGTAACATGTTGCAAAAATTATCATAGTAACATCAATAATCTTTACATAAATCACAAGAACCAAGTTTTCTTTATAATTTATTGAGCCTTTAGGCATGGTTTTCAACATCAAAAATAAGAAAACAATTTTTCATTGTTATTAAATTGTATGAAGATGCATTCTGGAAATTTTCAGCTCAATATATATTTTCTTTATTTTTATATGAAAATAATAAGAAAATAGAGTGTTAAATCATATAAAATACTTACACTAGTAAATAAGTTCTGGAAAAATTCTTGGATGATCCTTTAAGTTAATAAACATTCCCCATGAAGTTTCAATGACTTTTGTTACTGTTTAGTATGGTTTTTACTTTTATTTTTATTTAGCTCTAATAAATCATAAAACCACTTTAGGGAATGTGAAAATATTATTTCTTATTTTTCGCAGCTTGTACCCTGCATTTAAGACTCAGAAAAATATTTTGGGAATTTTTCAAAATGTATATCTATTTTTCCATGATTTTTGTGTTTATAATGGATTAAAAACAGGAAAAATAGTTTTACTTATCCAAAATTAATAGCAATTTACCAGAAACTCTTATAATATGTTAGGATGATAAATAAAATTTTTGATGATTTTGATCTTCTGTATGCTATTTTTCTTCTATTTTCCCAAGATTTAATACACTTAAATGTACAAAAATCATAAAAATTGTGTTAAACTTTTTGAAAACACATATTAATAATTTTCCCAGATTATGTACACTGTAAAACAGTTACACAAAAACTATAAGAATTTTTCATGATAATTTACTATTTTTCCATGATTTTATGATTATTCAAGGAATTAAATAGTGAAAAATAGTTAGACAAATAAAAAATTCAAGAAAATTTATCTTAAAGTCTTTGACTTCAATTAAAACTGAAATACAAAGTTTGGGAAATTTATAACTAAATTGATTTAGTTTTTGAATATTTAATCATTAGAACACTTCTTAAAATGTTAAATATTAACATTTCAATAATGAGAATTTTCCACTTAAATTGTTATATAACAATTGATCCATTGAAATTTAATTTTCACAGAAAAATGTTTGTAACTTATCAATATTAAATTTTGACACAATATTGACATAATTCTATTGTAGTAGTAAGTATACTAGTATTAGATTTCGATTAGAGACTCACTAGCGAATACCATTATTGTAGGAATCGGTAGTGGTACTCGTGGAACGTAGTTCAAGGCACCATTTGCATCATCTCAATGTATTGTGAGTATTCACCACTCCCCTATTTTCGGTTTTTAAATGTTTTGGGGTGGAAAAGCATGTCCTAAACTATTTATGTTCGTTGTATTTAATTGACTCGTATAAACTTGGTTGCTATATTTTGCATATTGTGAGTATTCACGCACTCCCCTATTTTCAGTTTTTATGTTTTGGGGTGGAAAAGCATGTCCCGAAAAACTATTATTTTAATGTTGTATTTAAATTGATTTGTATCAAACATGATTGCTATTTTATTGCTATGTCTCTCTATGTATGTCTATGCAACACGGAACATGAGAACTTATCGTACTAAGGCCCTTCCCTTATCTCTAACCATTAACTCTTTGAGCCAATGGTCATTATGGATAGCGCTATTAGGAATTGACAACTCCTCACTCGCCCTATTGCTGGAGTGCATGATACCATATTCATCTATGGAACGATAAGCATAGATCTTGATAGGGCTTCAGTCATAGGTTTGGTTGAGACTCATTGTTTGCTTATACACATACAAACTCGTTTCTCGTTATAGCAATAAACTTGTTTATTAATTATAGCAATGAACTTTGTTTCTCATTACAACAACGAACTTTTATTACTGAAAACTTATATACATGTTTTAGCAATGAAATTGTTTGCTCCTTGTAGCAACGAAATTGATTGCTCATTTTAGCAATGAAACTTGTTTACTCGTTTGAGTAACGAACTTTATCTTCCATGAGAATATGAATGTTGCATCTTATTTGGGCAACATACCTTATCTCTCATGATGACAAAGAACTTTGTTTTTACAAACTTATTTACTCATTTTAACAATATACTTTTATTATTGGAAACTTTTATCAAAACTTTGATTTCAATTCATGGAACCAATATTATTTTGTTTATCTGTGAGTACTCACCAACTATTTTTATAGTTGACGCTCGTTTTACATGCTTTTTCAGGAATCATCGAGTAAGTGGCACTTAGGGACACTTCACTTTTAGGAGCATTCGCATGTGTTGTATTTCAATTTACATTGTAATTTCTTTTAAAAGTTGTTCAAACCCATTGTGAATTTGTAATGATTTTTAATACTATGGTTGGTGTTGTCTTTTAACTTTTGCGATGAAACCCTTTGTACTGCCACGCCCTGTGTTTCCGCTTTAGCGGGGTGTGACAGTAGCCGACACTCTTAGTAGAAAAGAAAGAGTGAAACCTTCCCGTGTGAGAGCTTTGGGAATGGTAATTCAGACAAACTTGAAATCTCAAATCATTGATGCCCAGGAGAAAGCTTTATTCAGGGAAAATCTTCCAGGTGAAACTTTACATGGTTTAGAAGTGAGATTTGAAACCAAACCTGATGGAGTTCGTTATTTTAAGGACAGAGTCTGGATTCCAAGGGTTAACAATCTGAGAGACATAGTACTAGAGGAGTCTCATCGATCTAAATACTCAATCCACCCTGGAGCGGATAAGATGTACAAGGATCTTAAAGAGTACTATTGGTGGCCTGGAATGAAAAGGGATATTGCCTTATATGTTGGGAAGTGTTTAACTTGCTCAATAGTCAAAGCTGAACATCAAAAACCATCCGGCTTATTGCAACAACCCGAAATTCCCCAATGGAAATGGGAGCAGATATCCATGGATTTCGTTACCAAACTTCCTAGAACTTCTAAAGGTCACGACTCAATTTGGGTCATAGTGGATCGACTGACGAAATCTGCTCACTTTCTCCCCATTCGGGAAGACTTCAAGATGGAAAAATTGGCCCAAATCTACATCAACAGAATTGTTTCTCTGCATGGTGTACCCCTATCCATCATTTCTGATAGAGATAGTCGTTTTACATCACGATTTTGGTGGATGCTACAGAAGGCACTAGGGACCAAGATAGATTTGAGCACAGCTTACCACCCTCAGACAGATGGGCAAACAGAGAGAACAATACAAACATTGGAAGACATGCTACGGGCGTGTGTCATTGAGTTCAAAGGAAATTGGGATACTCATTTGCCTCTAATTGAGTTTTCCTACAATAACAGTTACCACACGAGTATCCAATGTGCTCCATATGAAGCATTGTATGGACGCAAGTGTCGTTCGCCCTTATGCTGGACAGAAATCGGAGACAGACAGTTGACTAAAGTCGAACTTATCCAGGAAACATCTGACAAGATTGCTATCATCAAGGATAGGCTTAAAGCTGCTAGAGATCGTCAAAAAAGTTATGCGGATAATCGTCGAAAAGCATTAGAATTCCAAGTAGGAGACAAGGTACTTTTAAAAGTGTCGCCTTGGAAAGGGCTTGTGCATTTTGGTAAGAAAGGAAAACTAAGCCCGAGATATGTTGGACCCTTTGAAGTCATTGAAAGGATTGGTCCGGTAGCTTATAAACTCCAGTTGCCCCAAGAGTTAAGCGCCATTCATGACACATTCCACGTCTCCAATCTTAAGAAATGTCTAGCCAACGAAACATTGATAGTACCCCTGGAGGAAATTAAGATCAATGATAAGCTAAACTTCGTTGAGGAACCGATAGAAATCCTTGGCAGGGAGGTAAAACAACTTAAGCGGAGTAAGATCCCGATTGTGAAAGTTTGATGGGACTCAAAACGCGGATCGGAGTACACCTGGGAGCGTGAGGACTTCATGAAGGAAAAGTATCCACAACTTTTCCCATACGATGACAAGCGATGACATAGAATGAATTTCGGGACGAAATTCTTTTTAAGTGGGGGATACTGTGACAACTGTCAATTCAGGTCATTCTCGGACTCATGCATCTTTATAATAACCATTCATGCACATCATGCCATGGCCTAGTAGTATAAATTAGGTCAAAATCTTACATAAACTAGGATCCATCTAAGACCTAGGACTAATATACTTGACACTTACGATTCTAGTAAGTTGCTTAACTACAATAGGAAATGCCAATGCTATAATTTGAATGAAACTTTCAAGCTTTGTTATAATTGAAAAAGGGTATAAAACCCTAAAAATAAATTAAAATATTCTAATTATACTTCATTATGGTGATGAATATCAAACAATATTCCAAAAACCCTAAGAGAGCTAAAAATCCAAATTTATAAATCATAAAGCTTAAAAACTTTATAAAATTTGGCTATAAACTTTCTAATATCAAATTTTTATTAATCAAATTATGGATTATAATCATTGAAATAGAAATTAAATTATCATGCAATAATCATAATTTATTAGTTAAAAACAAGATTTTTTACAAATAAATCAAGAATTGCTTAATAAATATTTTTATAAAAATTAGGGTTTTTATAAAATTATTGGAGGGAATTTTATAAAATTTGAAATTAGGAGAGGGGAGGCTTAATGCATGATAGAGCCAGCCATTCTCCCCTCCCCATGCACTCTCTCTTCCCAAAACTCAATCATTAGACTTAAACCTTCACTCTACCTCTTCTCTCTTCACTCTCTCACACTCCACCCTCCTAACACACAAACTCTCTTCCTCTCTCTCTCTAACTCACAAAATTTCTCTCATTTCTCTGCCAAATTTCGAGATTTTGAAGACTTTGAATGTGTTCTTACTTCCCTCAAGATCAAAACCAAGGTAAACAACAACATCTTCTTCCATAATTTCATGATTTTACTACCTCTTCTTCTTAGTTTTCTCTTCTTTTCGGATTCTATGCCTTTCCATGGCTAGAAATCTTTATTTTTCCCTTGTGGTTTGTAGATTCTCACCATAACACAATGCATGTGTTTGAAATGGTGAAAATCCGGGATCAAACCCATGCAAGGAGTGAAAATGATGCACATATGTTCATGTGACTTCAAAAACAAGTATTACATCTTCTTCTCCATTTCTTTTGTGTTCTTGCATGGTCAAAAGCATTTAAACCATTTCTAGTACATATTGGATGCTTATTCACTCCATGCATGTGCTAGAAATCGGACCTTATCAAAGGCATGCATGATGTTCTTGTCAAAATGTCCTAAGGATGCACTCAAAGCAAACATGCAATCTGCCAGATTACTTTATTCAGCTTTGAACGACCGTATCTCGGTCATTCCTTAACCAAATCATGATATTCTTTTTGCATTGGATAGCTCCATGAGTTAACTTTCAAACCCAACTGGTCTTACTGTAAAATATTAAATATCCGATTTTTGGCAATTTTTACAAAATGGTTGCGCAAACAGCTCTTTTTCTATGATCACCATTTTTGCCTTGCATGATCAATGGCCTTAAACCCAACCATAAATCTGGGGAAAAATACTTTAGAAACTTAACATATCCAGTGAATGATGGCTGAAATTTCGTGGCTTAACACCCCACAGAATGTGCTTCACAAATTCATGAACTTCAGCCACATTTACATCTCATGCACCATTGCATGCAACATTTCTTATCTTGTTTGGGTTCAATACCCCTATTTCCCTTCTGAATAAATTTCGAACATTTTTCCTTTTGAAAGCCCTCACATGCATGTGATAATCTGTAAAATACCAAAAGCTTTTATTATTTCTTTGATTTATTAAAATTATTGCTAGAAACCAAGGGCATAAATCACATAAAATACTTCCAGAGGTCAATAAATCCGGAACACATTCATGAATGACCCTTATGATGGATAATGACCCCTCACTAAATTTCATCAATTTTTGTTGCTGTTTGGTATGATTTCCAATTTTCTTTTTGTTAGGATATAATAAATCACAAAACCACTTTGGAGAGTGAAAATTTTATCTAACAATTTTCGCATACCTTACCTGTGATGGATGACTCAGAAAAATAATTTCAACATTTTTCATCATGCCTTGCTATTTTTCCCAATTTTTGGTAATTATAATGGTTTAAAAATAGGAAAAATAGTTCAGATTATCCAAAATTCATGAAAATATACCAGAACATCATGTTTTACAGTAAGAGGTTACATAAAAATTTTAAGGATTTTTCTCCACTGTAAACTATTTTTCTCTTAATTTCTAAAGTTAATTACACTTAAATACACATAAATACCCAAAACCGGATTATATAATATGAAGACCACTTTTGATATTTTTCTCAGGTTATTTATACTGTAAGTGATGTTACAAAAATTTTTGGTAATTTATTTTAACTGTTTAATATTATTTCTTAAATTAAAGATTATTTAAAGGAATAAAACAAGGAAAAATTGAAATACCCACTGAAAAATATCTTTTATAATTTTCCCAGCCTATTTATGTATAATAACAGTTAAATAAAAAGTTTGGGTAATTTTGGAAACTGTTTTCTATTTATTTCAATTTTTATTGGAATAAATACTCAAAAATCATAAAATATAATTAAACAGCTTGGAAATGCATTTTATAATTTTCCCAGCTTAGTATTGTGTAATAACAGTTAAATAAAAAGTTTGAGAATTTTATCCTTTGAATGCTATTTCCGTGAATTTATGTTGTAATAAGGACATAAAAATTTGGAAAATTTATATTCCAATGTTGTAATTAATCGCACGATTTGTAGAATTTCATTATTTCAGAAAAAGTGTAACCAATTAATATAAAATCAAATACTAAAACATAAATTGGCATTTCACTATATGTAGAATTTAGTATATTAGCATTAGATTTCGACATGGAAACTCACTAGTGTGTGTTTGATGTCGTAGGATCCCGGTAGTAAGACGTTGGTGCATTCCGAAGTACCACTTGTACCTACTCGAAACGTTGTGAGTATTCAGGCACTCCCCTATTTTTCAGTTTTTATGTTTTGGGGTGGAAAAGCATGTCCCGAAAAACTATTATTTTAATGTTGTATTTAAATTGATTTGTATCAAACATGATTGCTATTTTATTGCTATGTCTCTCTATGTATGTCTATGCATCACGGAACATGAGAACTTATCGTACTAAGGCCCTTCCCTTATCTCTAACCATTAACTCTTTGAGCCAATGGTCATTATGGATAGCGCTATTAGGAATTGACAACTCCTCACTCGCCCTATTGCTGGAGTGCATTATACCATATTCATCTATGGAACGATAAGCATAGATCTTGATAGGGCTTCAGTCATAGGTTTGGTTGAGACTCATTGTTTGCTCATACACATACAAACTCGTTACACATTATAGCAATAAACTTGTTATCTATTATGGCAATAAACTCGTTTATCAATTTTAGCAATCAACTTTGTTTCTCATTATAGCAATGAACTTTGTTCTCATTAAAGCAATGTACTTGTATTTATGAAAAGTCTTATACCAAATCTTGATTTTATAAACCTGTGAACTCACCAACTATTTTCATAGTTGACGCTCGTTTTACATGCTTTTTCAGGAAATAATTAGTAAGTGGATATAGAGATTCATCATCATAGAGCATGCTGCATCGTGTGGAAGTTATTTTATGAAGTTATATTTTGAACAATGTCATTTTGGAAAACTTGTACTTTGTTTTGTTTAAGCTAGGGGTTGTAAACTTTTAAATATTGCTATGGTGATGTATCTTTATCTTTTGCAATGAAACCTTTGTCGCTGTCATACCTTGCGTTTCCGCTTTAGCGGGGTGTGACAGGCATGGATTGGTTGAGCCGTTTCAGGGCGGTTATAGACTGCAAGCGGCAGATGGTGACGATACGAGACCCTAGTGGGGGAGTGCTGACTGTATATGGCGAGGGTACCCGATGTGGGTCAGCATTTTGTTCGGCTGCCAGAGCGAGATAGAGTTTACAGTAGGGCTGCAGCGGGTTTGTAGCTTATGTGATGGATACACGAGTGGCCGCAGAGAGGCCGAGTTCGGTTGATAATGTTCCGATAGTGCGTGAGTTCCCAGATGTTTTTCCCGAGGAGTTGCCGGGGGTGCCTCCCGAGAGGCAGGTGGAGTTCCGCATCGATTTGGTTCCGGGGGCAGCACCTATAGCCAAGGCACCTTATCGCCTTGCGCCGCCAGAGATGCAGGAGTTATCCTCTTAGCTTCAGGAGCTGCTGGGGAAGGGGTTTAAACGACCGAGTAGCTCTCCGTGGGGAGCGCCGATCCTTTTTTTCAAGAAAAAGGATGGTTCACATCGGATGTGCATTGATTACCGGGAGTTGAACAAGTTGACGGTCAAGAACCGTTACCCCTTGCCAAGGATCGATGATCTGTTCGATCAGTTACAGGGAGCGTCTTGGTTCTCCAAGATAGATTTGAGGTCTGGATATCATCAGATAAGAGTGCGGGAGGAGGATATCCAGAAGACGGCGTTCAGGACTCGTTATGGGCATTACGAGTTCGTGGTGATGCCTTTTTTGGGTTGACAATGCACCGGCAGCGTTCATGGATCTCATGAACAGGGTGCCGATGTTGGATCGATCGGTGACCGTGTTCATCGACGATATTCTGGTGTATTCGAGATTCCGAGAGCAGCACAAGGAGCATTTGAGGGAGATCCTCGATGTTTTGAGATCGGAGAGGCTTTACGCCAAATTCTCCAAGTGTGATTTCTGGTTACGAGAGGTCCAGTTCTTGGGGCATTTCGTTAATCAGAATGGGATATTGGTCGATCCGGCCAAGATTGAGGCGGTTATGAGTTGGGAAGTGCCGAAATCCCCCACCGAGATCAAGAGTTTTCTGGGGTTGGTCGGCTACTATCGGATATTTATCAAGGATTTCTCCAAGATTGCCGTGCCACTCACCAGGTTGACCCGAAAGGGCGTTGCTTTTACGTGGGGTCCAGAGCAGCAGACCTCGTTTGAGACTCTTCGCCAGAGACTGTGCAAAGCCCCGGTGCTAGCCCTTCCAGAGGGAATGGAGGATATCGCACTGTATTGTGACACATCGATATCGGGGTTGGGTGCGGTGCTTATGTAGAGAGGGAACGTGATAGCTTACACATCGAGGCAGCTGAAGCCTCACGAGGTGAGGTATCCCACCCACGATTTGGAGTTGGGGGCCGTGGTGTTCGACCTCAAGATATGGCGTCATTATTTGTATGGGGTTCGGTGTATCATATACACAGACCACAAGAGTTTGAAGTACTTGATGGATCAGCCCAACCTGAACATGCGCCAGAGGAGATGGTTGGATGTGGTAAAGGATTATGACTGCGAGATCCTGTACCACCCGGGCAAGGCTAACGTGGTAGCCGATGCTCTGAGCCGCAGGGCGGAGAGTGCCCCGATTCAAAACATATGTATGAGGATGACGGTGATGACTCCGGTATTGGATACCATTCGAGAGGCCCAAGCAGAGGCTGTGAGACCGGAGAACCGCAAGAGGGAGCGGGTGATTGGACAGGTGTCCGAGTTTGTGACAGATAGCCGGGGGCTTATGACCTTTCGTGGTCGGGTTTGGGTGCCATATACGGGCGGGGCACGTAGCACTCTGTTGGAGGAGGCACATAGATCGAGATTTTTGATCCATCCTCGAGCCACTAACATGTATTTGGACCTAAAGAGAGACTACTGGTGGCCCTGTATGAAGAGGGATGTTGCATGGGTAGTGGAGAGGTGCTTGACCGGTCGCCGGGTTAAGGCCGAGCACCAGCGTCCGCATGGCAAGTTGCAGCCATTAGAGGTTCCCCAGTGGAAGTGGGAGCAGATTTCTATGGATTTTATCACCAAATTGCCGAGGACCGCGAGGGGTGTTGATGAAATTTGGGTGATTGTGGACCGGCTGACGAAGAGCGCTCACTTCCTTGCTATTAGTGAGAGCTCTTCTGCAGAGAGACTGGCAGAGATGTATGTGAGAGAGGTGGTGTCGCGGCATGGAGTGCCGATCTCGATTGTGTCAGACCGAGATGTACGTTTCACTTCCCGGTTCTGGAAGAAATTTCGTGAGGAGTTGGGTACGAGATTGCACTTCAGTACTGCTTATCACCCACAGACGGACGGGCTGGCAAGTTGACTCGACGAGTCCGCATTGTGGACAGAAACCCTAAATTCCCGGGCCTGTGCCCTATTTAAGGGATCTTATGGCCCTCATTTGCGGCCACCTTCACCCTTGAGAG
Source organism: Lactuca virosa (assembly GCF_052849685.1). Lineage (NCBI taxonomy): Eukaryota > Viridiplantae > Streptophyta > Magnoliopsida > Asterales > Asteraceae > Lactuca > Lactuca virosa. The sequence goes on from NC_136429.1 coordinate 276,463,189, forward strand.
CACCAGAGGACCTGGGAGCATTGTGAGTGAGAAAAGAAGCCATTTTCATCAATTCTAGTGTGATCTTGCAAGAAAGAAGGAAGGAGGGAAAGATAGGCAGATTGAGGAGCTCAAATCTTCTACCATTTGATCAGAAGAGACTGCTAGAGGTATAAATCTATGCTCATTTTCGTGTATATGGTGATCTACTTGAATCTAGGGTTTTCTTATGCCTTCTTTAGCTTGGATTCGAAGTATATGAGGTCCCGAGGTGGAATTCTTCTTAGATCTGGACCTTAAGAGGTCCAGAGAGTCCTATCTATTCTGCTTTATGCTATTCCCTTGGAGATATGAACCTAGGTTGCAATTTTAGAAGCTATTTCACCAAAAGAAGCCCTATGAGTGTTGCATGTGTGTAAAGGTTGGACCTTTACGTGATTATTGTGTACTGGAGGGCCAGATCTATAGGTTAGAGAAGCAGATCTAACCTCAGAAGGTCTTTTGAGTGTTGCCATGGAGGGAACTCGCCGAGTCCATAAGGGGACGCGACGAGTCGAGTCGGGTTGCCCCACGATTCGTGACCAGTGGTAACCCGTCGAGTGAAAGGTTAACTCGACGAGTCGAGTGAGGATTTATGAGGATTAAGAGGACACGTATGGACTTGCCGAGTCACACGAGTGCACTCGACGAGTCTGGTCAAAGTTTGACCGTTGACTAGGGTTGACTTCAGTTGACCTTAGGGTTTTGGTCAAGCTGGTGCAAGAGAGGTCAGGGAGGGGTAGAATGGTCTTCTACCCATTCTTTAGAAATGAGGACAAGAGAAAGTATTGATTAGAGATGTTATTATGTTGATAGGAGGAGGCTAGGTCGGGTTATCGAGCACGAGAGGTTATCCGACATCGTATGAGGTGAGTCTTCTCACTATACTTTACCTACAGTGGTAATGATGTGTGACCGGAAGGTCTTATGTGCTATGATGAGTATGTGATGCATGCTGTTATATGATATGTATGTGCTATGTTATGTTATGAGTATTATGATATGGACCGGAAGGTCAACAGTGTATGGGCCGGAAGGTCAAGATGATACGGACCGGAAGGTCAGAGAAGTGGGATCGGAAGGTCCACCAGGACTATGGGACGGAAGTCCCCTGAGACACATTGACCGGAAGGTCATGTAGAGTGTAGCCTTGAGTGGCGTATGTGTTGTACGTGGTATTTTGGGGAACTCACTAAGCATTTATGCTTTCCGTTTATGTGATATGTGTTTCAGGTACCAGCGAGGATCGCGGGAAGGCGCCGGCATGATCTGTACACATTGATGGAATTTTATGTATTTGAGATCTTGGGATTGTTTTATTTGGAGGACATGTGTTACATTGGATTTTGATATTTTTTTTACGAATGAAATTATGTTTTAAAAATGAAAAATTGTTTTGGAAATTCACGTTGTTACACCGGGTGTTCTCCAGGAAAGCAGCCATGTGGCAACAAGAGGAGTTGGAGCGACTTCAGTGATTTGAGGTCTATGTGTGGAATTGCTTGTTATTTGGTAGACGCAGTTGATCAGTGATTTTGTTCTTTAGGAAGCCTCAAGGTATTAAGAGTGGGAAGTATTCTATCTAGGCTGGTTTCTTGTGAAATCAGTTCGATGTGGGCAGTCTGTCAGGGAGACAGACCATCTCGAACTTCAGAGTTCGGATGAAGTAGATGTGATCTGGTTGCAAGGAATTCGTTCATCTTTGGGTTCTAGAACCCTGCGAGGGTTGATTTCAGTTGCCTTGGGAAGGTTGTGGTATTCTTGGGTTTGTGGCGGTGTTGCTCAGGTTGTCTGGTATGACGAGGATATTAATGCATGATTTCGAGGACAAAATCTAATTTAAGTGGGGGAGAGTTGTAACGCTCTGTTCCGAATTAACTTCTAGTATGAGGCTGTGGGCCGGAGGTTGGCCATCATAAGGAGTATGGCTCTAGAAAAGGTAAGATCTAGGCCCATTTGGGTGCGGGTGATGTATTAGAAATGATTCGGGTGTTCGGGTTGTGTTTTGGAGCTTAGGGGTATCTCGGTAAAGTGTTAGTTCGAGCTTTTGTGGAAAATGGATTTTTGTTAGAAAGGTCTAAAGGAATATATGAGTTGATAGATGTGTAGAGCTTCTCGTCACCTTTCTGTGGATATAAGGATCGTCGAAATCGGGCTTGTAACGAAGAAGTTATGGCCTTCGGAAGTTTCATGGTTTTCAGGCTTAGCCGAGTACACGGGGCATACACAAAGTGTACGCAGGGCGTACTAGTAAAGAAGGTAGTACGCTGGGTGTACCTTGGAGTGCGCTGGGCGTACTGACCAGGATGGTCGCGAGGGTTCCCAGGAGTACGCTGGGCATACTCCAGTCAGATCATAACCCTATTTTAGGGTCTTGGACCCTATTTAAGCTCCTTATCTCATAACCTAACCCTAATATCTTCAGCCTCCATATCTCTGAACCCTAGAAATCGACCCTTAGCCTCCATTTGAGTGATTCTTGAGCTTTTTGGTGATTTAGTGGGTTTTCGGTGCTTATTGTGGAAGAAGGAGTTCCTTGAGGAAGCATTGCTTAACTTGAAGCTTGTGGATCCAATCCCTAATCATATTGATCTAACTCCAGAAAGTATAAAGTTTCGATCTTGGTGGCTTTCTCATGTGGATCTAGTTAGGTTATGACTTGTTATGTTTAGACCTTGAAGAAGAAGGAAGTTGGTGATCAACGTGTGGTTGAAGTCAAGCTTCTAGATCCAGAACCTTCATCAACTTTGCGAGCTTTTGGAGGTATAAAGTCTCAACCTTGTCAACTCTTTCATGTAAATCTACCATTGTGAGTTTTAGTTCATTTTGGTCCCAAGGATGGAACTTTATGGTTGAAAATCTGATTCTTAGGCTTTGAGTTGCCACTCTCAGTGTTAAATGAGTCCCTAAGGCAGAAAGTTGCCATCTTGGAAGTCTTAACGGGCTCATGCATGATTTAAGACAATTTCCTTGGAAGTAGATTATCATTTTGGAGTTTGAGCTTATGTGGGTTATGCAAAGCCATCAAGTAAGCAACTTTATGGTTTAAGACGTTGAAGAGGACTTGGATCTGTACTTGTAGCTTCTGGAGTAGAGTATTAAGCACTTAATGGAAAAGTGGCTTAACAGAGGAGTACGCTGGTCGTACATGCAGGGACGCGCAGCGTACACTCCATTCGAGCAGTACGCTTAGCGTACAGAAGAGTACACCCCGCGTACTCATCAGTTATGGGCTTATTGTGTTTTGGGCCTCCATTTGGGCCATGTAGTGGACTTTGGGACTTTGGGCCTTAGTGGACCATCAGAAGTCAGATGTATTGGGCCAAGGATATGTTTGGGCTTAGGGTAAGGCCATTAGAGGGATTGGGCCCAGTTGAGCAAATTGGGCCATTAGTGGGCCACTAGTGGGCTTGGAAAGCCTACCTAGTGTTGGGCTTTAGTATAAGGTCCATTAGAAAGATCCGGGCCTAATTTGGAAAATTGGGCCATTGATGGTTTTATGGACATTATAATGATGGGCTTTTGTTTTGGGTTTGGGCCTTAGTTTTGGATCATATTGGGGCAGGGATAAAATGGTCATTTTACCCCATGGATGGATTAAGGATTAAGGTATGGGACCCAATTGCTAATTGGGTATATTGATTGGTAGTGACAGCTCGGGAAGCTGGCAGGGCAGCAGCTAAAGAATTCATGCGGGAAGCTTCTGCAGTGCGAGGTGAGTCTTCTCACCATACTAATGGGTCTAAGGCACCAAGGCCGACCCATTTTATGTTATGTGTTACACTAGCTGTAGTAGAGATATGTGGTATGATAGTTAGCTTTATTCTAAATGGTATGCTAGTTATTATATGATATGTGTTGTGCTAGTTGTCTTTGTGATACTTGCATGGAAGACCCCGGGGGGAGCCCGTGGCATTGGATGTAAGACCATGTGGGGTAGCCCATTGATATCCGAGGTAAAGACCATGTGGGGTAGCCCATGGCATTGGATGTAAGACCATGTGGGGTAGCCCATGGCATTCGAAGGTAAAGACCATATGGGGTAGCCCATGGCATTGGAAGTAAGACCATGTGGGGTAGCCCATGGCTTTCCTGGGTTTTATGTATGCATGGCTTATGTGATATATGTAGCTTTTATAGCTAATATGGTATGTGTTATGTGGATTGTGTGTGGGGTATGCTCTGGGGGGACTCTGTCACACCCCAAAACCGGAACGGCGGAATTGTTCGGGGGTGGAGGACGTCATGTACAGTATCACAACAATGCATAGTAGTAAACAAGCAACAACATCATCCATTGCATTAATAATATAATTTTAATACAAGTGTGTTCTGTCAAGTTTAATAGACACCAAAAATATGAATCAAAATAAAAGATGAGTCTTGAACGAGCTCCATCTTCTCAGAACCTGGCACCGGTACCTGTCTACTGGTGACCTGAGAATACAAGTTATTTTGAAAGAGTTTATCAGCTTTAAAGCTGGTGAGATCATAAGTATTTTAGTGTCATTGCTTGTATGAAAGTGTTTGTAAGTACTTGATGTGTAAGTTTGTAAATGTTTGTAAATGTTTGAACTCTCCTAGAAAACCCTATGTTTTCTACTAAAAGTAGCCTTCTACCAAGGCATCAAAGGTTTGTATGTCTGTTCCTTGTAAAAGTGTGTATTTTCCCAAGTATGACTATTATTAACCAAAAATATAGTTTTACATTACTGTTCAATGTGTGAAGATCACAAAGTGAATGCAATGGGGAAATACTAAAGTACTGTAGTGTTGTATTAAGTAACTACTGCTGTACTAATTACCTTAAACCAATATGTTATTTAAAGTAACATGTGATATGCCTGTACCATACTACCGACTAAAAACACGACGATGAAAGACGTCGAAAGAAATGACGTTTGGCACCCGTAGACTTGCAAGTCCCACTGTAGCGAGCAGCAAGGTGTAGGATAGTCAATTCAGTATAGATCTATACACAAACTCAACGCTCTCCACTTAAGGAGATTCTGGATACAAAACAAGCCATGACAGATGATGCCATGCCCCGTTACGTGGCTCACATAACTGTTGTAATGTTCTTGTATATGTATTGTATGTACTAGTTGTATTGTATGTTCTCTCTGTCTAGTATGTATGTATGTTCTTTCTGTATGTTATCGTTTGTTTCTCGTTATAGTGTTCTCTATCTGTATGTTATGTTTGTTTCTCATCATAGTGTTCTCTATCTGTATGTTATGTTTGTTTCTCATCATAGTGTGTATTGACTCATGTATGAACTGACTCATTGTATGTTTCACTGTTCTAGTAATAGTATTGAACTTCCTAAACTATACCTATTATAGTTTACTAGTAATGTTGTGTGTATGGATGAACATGTTTGTATACCTTTGCTACCCAAAGGTATTGAAACGAAAGAAGTAACTTTTATATCTATATACATATACATAATATATAACTAGGATTCAAACGACCTTCGGACAAATAACCGATACCCTAAGTCCACAACCAAACAAGGAACAGGAAGCAAGGCGAGCTATCAGTCCTAAGTCCTTTCAATCCTACTTATATAACTATACCTATATAGATACCCATTTGACAAAGTATAAGCTTAAAAGAGTTTAATAAAAGTATTTAACATGTAAAAGAGTTTGTAAAACAGTTTGAAGTAGTTTGTTTGATAACATAGTTTGAAAAGTAAGAAATCCACTTGTTTAGTAGTTATTAATCACATGTGATTGATATAATAACTATAATAGTTCAACTTGTATCCCCCCATAAAAGCATTTAAAATAATTTAAAAGGTTGATTAAGGGGTATGAACTCACCTGAAATGAGTGATTTGGATGAACGGATGGTATAGGATGCTAAGTGTCAAGTGAAGCCTTGAGCACACACACGGATCCTATTTAACATATATTGACACATGTATGTATCCAATTAGCCACTCAACAACTAATTAATTAAGTAAAGACACCCTAGAACATGTATAACACTTTGATTCAAGTGCTAGGAGTACATTAGGGTTGCATCTAAGGGGAGTATGGCCTCTCATTGGAGCTTTCGGTCCAAGTAGGTTTTCGGTCCATATGGTTATGACCGAAAACCCATGGTCTTTGATGCATAAGGTGATTTCCAAGGGCTTTCAACAATCAAAGAAGTGTTCTAGACTCAACACTAAGTATTAGGAAAGGATTAAAGTCATTTTTGCACCCTTCATAAGGGTTTTCGGTCTAAGGAGATGCACTAGACTGAAAACACCTTTTGTTCTTGAGAACAGGATGTTTTCAAAGCCCTAAATCGAGTATCCTTACTAGATAACAAGTATAGGAGATAGATACTTACAATATGGAAGCAAAGAAGGGTGTTTTCGGCCCAAAACACTAGTGTGTGTTCTTGGTGTTCCTGGTGAAATGAAGAACACTTGAAGATCTATGAAAATGGAATGATTTCACGGATGAAATCATGTAAGATCACTAGATAATGGAAGAGATCAACTAAACAAGGAAGGAAACACTTACATTTTTGAAGATCTTGACAAAATTTTTGGATGGTACTTGAGAGAGAATGTTCTTGACTTGGAAATGGGAAAAAGAGACTAAAAATGACTAAGTGTCATTTATATACCATTTAGGGTTTTCGGCCCTAACACTATTTTGGGCCGAAAACTCCAAACTCTTGGAGTTTTGTGACTTAAATGTTGCACAATTCATCCTAAAGTATACTTCCTCTAATTTGTTCTCTCAAAAAAATAAATATCCAACCGGACTTTAAACCGAGCTAAAAATTAGCTGAATAGAATTTGACTTTTAATTGAAGTGAATGGTTGTACAAGATAGAAATTTCGGGTTGTCACATCATCCCCCCGTTAGAAGGAATTTCGTCCCGAAATTAGAGTTTAAGCAAATAAGTAGTTACAAATAACTAAGTAAAAAGACGAGGATATTTCAGTTTCATCTGATCCTCTCGCTCCCAAGTGAATTCAGGTCCTCGCTTGGCGTTCCAGCGAACCTTCAATATCGGGATACGGCTTTGTTTCGTTTTCTTGACCTCCCGGTCCATGATCTCTACAGGTTCTTCCACGAAGTTGAGGCTCTCGTTGATCTCGATCTCGTCGAGTGGGATTACAAGAGTCTCGTCAGACAGACACTTTTTCAAGTTCGAGACGTGGAAAGTAGAATGTACGTTACTGAGTTCACGAGGTAAGTTAAGTTTGTAAGCTACAGGGCCGATTCTAGCAAGAATCTCGAAAGGCCCTATGTATCTTGGATTTAGCTTCCCACGCTTTCCGAAGCGTATCAAGCCTTTCCAGGGTGAGACCTTCAATAGAACACGGTCTCCCACCTAGAATTCCAACGGTTTCCTTCGTTTATCTGCGTAGCTTTTCTGTCGGTCTCTAGAGGCTTTCAATCGTTCACGAATCTGAACAATCTTCTCTGTCGTTTCCCGAATGATCTCCGGACCCGTGAGAGTGCTGTCAGGAACTCATCCTTTAGCTAACTGGGTATCACCCACCTCAGCCCAGCACATAGGGGATCTGCACTTTCGGCCATAGAGGGCCTCAAATGGAGTAGCCTTTATGCTCGTGTGATAACTGTTGTTGTAGGAAAATTCGACAAGGGGTAAATGAATATCCCATGCTTTCCCAAAGTCGATCACACAGGCTCGTAACATATCTTCCATGGTTTGGATAGTCCTCTCACTTTTTCCGTCGGTCTGTGGATGGTAGGCCGTAATCATGTCCAGCCTAGTCCCTAGGGAACTTTGTAGCGACTGCCATAACCTCGAAGTGAATCTACTATCTCTGTCCGAGATAATGGATATGGGAACACCGTGCAGTCGTACAATCTCCTGTATGTAGGTTCTTGTAAGCTTCTCCATCTTGTTTGTTTCTTTGATAGGTAAGAAGTGTGCGGACTTGGTCAATCTGTCGACGATGACCCATATGGTATCAAGTCCACCCGTTGTCTTGGGCAACTTGGTTATGAAGTCCATAGTGATCCGCTCCCACTTCCATTCTGGTATCTCCGGTTGTTGTAGTAGACCTGAGGGTTTCTGGTATTCGACCTTGACCTTGGCGCAAGTAAGGCATTTACTTACGAAGGTAGCAATCTCCGCTTTCATGTTAGGCCACCAGTATAGCTTTTTAAGATCCAGATACATTTTATCTGAACCTGGGTGGACGGAATAACGAGTGTTGTGCGCATCGGTCATGACCAAGTCTCTGAAACCACCGTGTCTCGGTGTCCAGATCCGATCCATGAGATAAAAAGCTCCGCCACCCTTGACTTCTAAGTTCTTATGCATCCCTCTCAGGGATTCACCCGCCACATTTTCAGGTTTTAAAGCGTCGAGCTGAGCCTCCTTAATTTGCGTGGACAAGTGTGAATGGATAGTCATAGTCAATTATTTGACTCTACGACCAGAGTATTCCTTCCGACTTAGGGCGTCAGCTACTACGTTGGCTTTACCCGGATGATAACGAATTTCGCATTCGTAATCACTGAGTAGCTCGACCCACCGTCGTTGTCTCATGATGAGCTCCTTCTGGTCGAATATATGTTGTAGGCTTTTGTGGTCTGTAAAGATAGTGCTTTTTGTACCATACAGGTAGGGTCTCCAGATCTTCAGAGCAAACACAACTGCTCCTAGCTCAAGATCGTGAGTGGTGTAGTTGATCTCCTGTGTCTTCAGCTGTCTCGAGGCATAGGCGATGACCTTACCTCGTTGCATCAGAACACAGCCGAGCCCTTGATTTGACGCATCACAATAGACAACGAAGTCTTCTATCCCTTCGGGGAGGGATAGTATTGGTGCGGTGCACAAGGCTCGCTTGAGCGTTTGGAACGCTCTCTCCTGCTTCTCTTCCCAGTCAAAGGCCATGCCCTTCTGGGTCAGTGTTGTAAGAGGTTTCGTAGTTCGGGAGAAGTTCTGAATGAACCTGCGATAGTAGCCAGCGAGGCCTAGAAATTGACGAATTTCGGTAGGCGTCTTTGGTGCTGACCAGCTCTCAATGGCCTTGATTTTGGAAGGGTCCACGTGTATTCCCTCTTTGCTAACCACGTACCCTAAGAATTCGACTCTTCGGATCCAAAATTCGCATTTCGAGAACTTCGCATAGAGCTTCTCCGAACGCAGCGTTTCTAAGACTAGTCGCAGATGTTGACTATGCTCCTCCTTTCTACGAGAGTAGATAAGTATGTCATCGATGAAGACGACGACGAACTGATCCAAGTAAGGACGACACACCCTATTCATTAAATCCATGAATATCGCGGGCGCGTTGGTTAATACAAACGGCATCACTACCAATTCGTAGTGCCCATAACGAGTTCGGAAGGCTGTCTTCGGGACATCCTCCCCTAGCACTCGTAGTTGGTGATATCCGGATCTTAGATCGATTTTTGAAAAGAAGTTCGCCCCTTGCAGTTGATCAAATAAATCGTCTATGCGAGGCAGAGGGTAACGATTTTTGATGGTTAGCTTGTTGAGCTCCCTGTAGTCGATGCACATACGAAACGATCTGTCTTTCTTCTTGACGAATAAGACCGGAGCTCCCCAGGGTGAGAAGCTTGGTCTTATAAATCCCTTGCTGAGCAGTTCGTTAAGTTGACCGGACAATTCTTGCATCTCTGCAGGTGCTAAACGATAGGGCGATTTGGCTACGGGGGTAGCCCCTGAAACTAAGTCGATCCTGAACTCGACTTGACGTTGCGGAGGTAATCCTGGTAGTTCTTCTGGAAAGATGTCGGGAAAATCGCGTACTACTGGAATGTTCTTAATGTTTTTCGTTTCTTGGCTCACATCGACCACATGAGCAAGGAATGCGCGACATTCCTTTTGCTAGAATTTCTGGGCTTGAATGCTCGAGATGATATGAAGGTTCATGCCGGGTTTGTCGCCATATACCACTAAAGTTTCACCAGACGGCAGATTGAGGCGAACAACCTTTTCATAACACATGATGTCGGCATGATGAAGACTCAACCAATCCATGCCGATAATGACGTCGAAACTTTTAATTGAGACCGGCATGAGGTCGATTGAAAATGAATGGCTATCTAGAGTTAGGGTACACCCTATGAATATACTGCTAGTGCTCTCTGTCTTTCCATTAGCCATTTCTACAGTGAACGGTTCTTTAAGTGCTCGTGATTTTTGCTTAAGTAAATGAGCAAATTTTTGGTTCACGAAACTCCTCTCCGCTCCACTATCAAATAGTATGCATGCATAAGAGTTATCGAGGAGAAACGTACCAGTGACCACTGTAGGGTCGGCAACCGCTTCCTCATGGCCTATAGCCAAAACTCTTCCCACTCCGCCGACGTTCCCTGGCTTCGGGCAGTTCCTTTTGTAGTGGCCCACTTCGCCACAACCGTAGCAAACTTGGCCCACTCCAGCGCCGGGGACTTGGTTGATTGGCCTCGCCGGTGCTTTGCAGAAACGAGCAGTGTGCCCCTTCCTGTTGCAGTTCGAACACTGCATTTCCCGGCAGGCTCCGACGTGATGGAAGTTGCACTTGGGCAAACTTCCTACGTACTGCTTGACCGGAGCAGCAGCGGCAGGTGCTATCGCAGCATGAACTGCCACGACCTGCTGCTTTTTGGCAGCCTTCTTCTTCTTTTTGTCATCTTAGAACTTCCGCTTGGAATCAGAGGTTTTGGCGGGTTCCGAGATGGCCAGGGTTGTTGTTGTTGACGGGGTACGGACCCCATGGTCAATAAGCCGCTGTGCCAACCGCTTGGCACTATCGAATGTAGTGGGGTTTGAAGCCAAAACATTCCCCTGAAATGGAGGCACCAGCCCCCATATGTATCTCTCTATCTTCTTTCCCTCTGTATGAACTATGTTGGGACAGAGAGCCACCAGCTCGCAGAATCTGGCGGTATAGGTCACAATGTCGGAGCCCTTCATGGTTAGGCTCCACAGTTCCTATTCCAATTTCTGGATCTCGCCCCTCGGGTAGTATTCTTCGATCATTAGTTCTTTCAGAGCTTCCCAGCCCATGGAATTCGCCACTATAAGAGATAGTGACTTGACATGGCTATTCCACCATGTCAGGGCGTTTGCCTCGAAGGTGCAAGCAGCAAATTTGACTTTGCTTCCTTCCAGGCATGAGCAGATCTCGAAGTTCGACTCCGTCTTTTCGAACCATTGCGAGAGGGAAATGACTCCGCCAGTCCCTTTAAAGGACAGTGGCTTGCAGTTTGTGAAGTCCTTGTAGGAGCACTCTCTCAAGCGCACAGGAGCTTCGCCGTGGGTAGAATTAACAGGTGTTCCTCCTCTAGTGGAACCGGAAGAATGATATTGAGCCATGGCTGTTGCCTCAGCCGCAACTACAGCAGTGTCACACCCCAAAACCGAGAACGGCGGAATACGTTCTGGGGTGGAGGACGTCATGTACAGTATCATAACAATGCATAATAGTAAACGCAAGCAACAACATCCATTGCATTAATATAATAATTGTAATACAAGTGTGTTCTGTACAGTTTGTTAGACACCAAAAGTATAATCAAAATAAATAGGAGTCTTGTATATGCTCCATCTTCTCAAAAGCTGCATCTGTACCTGTCTACTGATGACCTGAGAATACAAGTTATTTTGAAAGCGAGTATCAGCATAAAGCTGGTGAGTTCATAAGTATTTAGTGTCATTGCTTGTATAAAAATGTTTACAACAATGTGGTATAATAACTAGTTTCAATGTTTGAAAATAGTATACTCCCTAGAAAACCCTATGTTTTCCAGTAAAAAGTAGCCTTCTACCAAGACTCAATTGTTTGTATATTTGTTCTTTCATAAATATAGAGATTTTCCCAGTGAAACTATTATTATGAAAATATAGTTTTTGACCTCATTAATGTAAAGAAATGGGAAAATAATGTTTTACCCCAGCAGTGTCACTGCCGGCTGAATGTAATGAAAATGCAGACTCCAGGTGGTATTAAATGTATTTTCTGGTATAATGTATAAAGTGTTCTCTTGGATAGCATATAGTATTCTCTTTGTATAGTATTTATCATGTATTGACTCATAACTGTACTGACTCGGGTAGATGTCATTGTAATAGGAGTAATGAGTAATATTCCTTAACTATACCTATTATAGTTAAATAGTAAGGTTGGTTGCATGCCTTTGATACACAAAGGTACTGAACTGAAGTGAAGACTTTTATATCCAACACAAATATATATGATATATAACTAAGAATTCAATGACAGTCGGACAAATAACAGAATACCCTAAGTCCACAACCAAACAAGGAACATGAAATAAGGTGAGCTATCAGTCCTAAGTCCTTCAAGTGTTACTTATATAAATATATTAGTATAGATATGGTTTTGAAGATAAAACAAGTTTAAAAGAGTTTGAAAACAGTTTTAGCATTTAAAGAATTTGATAAAAGGTTTGAAACACTTTAAAACCCAAAGTTTGATGGAAATCTGAAAGTAGCAATAAGTTATGTAGTCTGTTCTAGTTATTAATCACATATGATTGATACAATAACTATAACCGTTCAACTTGTATCCCCCCATAAAAGCATTTAAAATCATTTAAAAGGTTGTTTTAGGGGTATGAACTCACCTGAAATGAGTGATGCGAATGTAAGATCGGAAAAAGGACGCTAAGTGTCAAGTGAAGTCTTGAGCACACGTACGGATCCTATTTAGCATATAATGACATGTATACGTGTAACATTAGTGCATATTCAACTAATCAAGAAGAATAACACTCTTGTAGTCTAGGAAACACCCATATGGAAGTGTTACAATCACAAATGATTGCATAAAAAGGAGTGTATGGTCTCCAAATGGAGCTTTCGGTCCAAGTGATATGTTCCTAGGAGCTTTTGGTCTTAATGGTATTCTTGGTCCAAAAAGGTTTTCGGTCCGAAGGGTTCTCGGTCCGAAGGGGTTCTCGGTCCAAGAGGTTCTCGGTCCGACGGGTTTTCGGTCCGAAGGGGGTTCTCGGTCCGAAGGGTTTTCGGTTGAGACCGAAAACTCAGGATCTTCGGTGCATGTGGTGTTTTTCGAGTGCTTTCAAACATGCAAAGGGGTTCTAAGCTTTATCCGGAGTATTAAGTGAGTTTTGAGGTCAAAAAGGGACCTTTCTTTAGGGGTTTTCGGTTTAAGGAGATGCACTAAACCGAAAAATCCTTTTGTTCTTGGAAAAGACAATTTCAAGGCTTCTAAATCAAGCATCCTTTCTAGATAATAGTATAGGAGATAGATACTTACAATATGGAAGCAAAGAAAGGTGTTTTCGGCCACACACACTAGTGTGTGTTCTTGGTGTTCTTGAAGAACACTTGAAGATCTAAGAAAAAGAGAAGATTTCATGGATGAAATCATGTAAAAACACTAGATTAAGTGTTGTAGGAAAGAATCTAGGAAGAAAACACTTACATTTTGGCAGATTTGGAGAAATGAACTTGGGATACTTGAGAGAAAAGCTTGGTGTTCCTGAGGTGGAAAGTGGAAAATGAGGAAAAAGTGTGTGAACCCATGCTATATGCATGAGTCCTTGGGAAAATGGTGTTTACGGCCCAAACACCTCTTGTTTGGCCGTAAACACCTTGCCAAGGTGTTGTTTGTTTCGTTTGCTACACCTCACTAATAACGACACTTCTTTTTATTTAATCGTTTGACGAAAATAAAATAAAACACCCAAATGGGCTTAAATCCGGCCAAAAATGTATTGAAATGTTTTTGACTAATATTTGACGTGTTTGACTGTAGAAATTATACATACGAAAATTTCGGGTTGTCACAAGCAGCATTTAGAGCCGCCGTATCGATTTGAGGAGTAGGTGGTGTTGCAGTTATCGGAGGATCGCGTCTCGTTTTTACAAAGATAGGAAATTAGACTAGAGTTTTTACAAAAACTAAGTTATATCCAAAAGAGAAGTCGAGGAGACTCTATCTGCGATGAGAACTACTAGAGTGAGTTATTGATTCCGACAGAAGGCGTTCTATGTCCCTCATGCGCCTTTCGGATCTTACTTGCCGAGCGCGAAGTTCCAGGACTTCGGCTTGGGTCTCAGCAAGTTCTCTCTACAGAGCTGCATTCTGGTTCTGAGTCCTTTCGCGAGCAGACTCCAGCTGACGAATGCGGACTGTGTTGACTCCATTGTCAGCATCAACCTGTAGAATTTGATGGATAGCCGCTCTACCCTGCTCATCAGTACGAGCAACCATGCGGACTATAATAGGCAAGATTCTATCCGCTGATCCTCCCTCGCTTAAGTCATAGAAGCTTCGGTCTCCGTTGTAAGGTAACGGCTGACCTTGCTCGTGACTCCAACTGTTCAAGTTTGTTGCCTACAGATGTATGGGGCCTTGAAATGCTGGACGAGGGTTAGGATTTGGGTTTGGGTTTTGAGCTACTGGGAGTAGGTTGTTGACTTCTGGCTCTGAGTCAGAACCATCAGAAAAGCCTTCAGCTTGGTGATCATCCAAAGGGATTGGGTGATCATCGTCTGGCTCTTCTCCCAGCCATCCTGCATTGCCGTTATTGGGATAGTACGGGTCTCCGGGAAGATGGAATCTAGCCATGATATCTACGCGAGAAAAGGGGTAAAGAAATAATTAATAGACGAACTAACTAGATAATTATAAGATGATTTTTATTAGTTACTTCAATACTTGCTTAATGCATACCAGTTATATGAAAGCAAAACAGGATAGACCTTCGAATAAGTGATCCTAACTCTAACTCCACAACCAAACAAGGAACATGAAGAAAAGCAAAGATCACAGATTCTAAGTCTATGACATCCTAGTCACATATAACCTTAGTGTATCCACCTAACAATTATTGACCTACTAATAACAACCTTTAATTCTCAGATAAGTAATTACAGTAACACAAAATACTCCTATAGTATTTTAAGTTTATGTTCTGTTCTAATGTTCTCATTGTAGTATTGTTGGTGAGTTTTTAGACTTGCTACAACCTCACAACCACCCTTAGGCACATGCTAGTCACTCCTCGGATAATATAGTTGATCATGCTACATCTTCCCAGGGTTGACTATATGTCTCTAAGTCTGACTGTGCTGTCCAACAATCGTAATACTTTTGTTCTGTCCTAGTGACACTGATTTTAGTATGAATGCAGGTATGTATACTTGGTTAAATATTTTATTATTTAAAAGTATAAACTCTTGGTCAGAGTATTTTTAATCCCGTTGTGTTTATAGTTTGTATATCTTTTATGGGTTGATATACTAGATTCACTATAAACAATGTTCTGATACCAATCTGTCACACCCCAAAACCGGAACGGCAGAATCGTTCGGGGGTGGAGGACGTCATGTACAGTATCACAACAATGCATAGTAGTAAACAAGCAACAACATCATCCATTGCATTAATAATATAATTTTAATACAAGTGTGTTCTGTCAAGTTTAATAGACACCAAAAATATGAATCAAAATAAAAGATGAGTCTTGAACGAGCTCCATCTTCTCAGAACCTGGCATCGGTACCTGTCTACTGGTGACCTGAGAATACAAGTTATTTTGAAAGAGTTTATCAGCTTTAAAGCTGGTGAGATCATAAGTATTTTAGTGTCATTGCTTGTATGAAAGTGTTTGTAAGTACTTGATGTGTAAGTTTGTAAATGTTTGTAAATGTTTGAACTCTCCTAGAAAACCCTATGTTTTCTACTAAAAGTAGCCTTCTACCAAGGCATCAAAGGTTTGTATGTCTGTTCCTTGTAAAAGTGTGTATTTTCCCAAGTATGACTATTATTAACCAAAAATATAGTTTTACATTACTGTTCATTGTGTGAAGATCACAAAGTGAATGCAATGGGGAAATACGAAAGTACTGTAGTGTTGTATTAGGTAACTACTGCTGTACTAATTACCTTAAACCAATATGTTATTTAAAGTAACATGTGATATGCCTGTACCATACTACCGACTAAAAACACGATGATGAAAGACGTCGGAAAAAATGATGTTTGGCACCCGTAGACTTGCAAGTCCCACTGTAGCGAGCAGCAAGGTGTAGGATAGTCAATTCAGTATAGATCTATACACAAACTCAACGCTCTCCACTTAGCTGAAAAGAATTTGACTTTTAATTGAAGTGAATGGTTATGCAAAATAGAAATTTCGGGTTGTCACAGACTCACTAAGCTTTGTGCTTACGGTTTACAGTTTTGGTTTCAGGTATCATCGATTTGGAAACGAAGAGCTCGGATTGATCGCAGTGCCCACACCTATGATTTCCGCAATGAATGATTTTGGGATGGACTCTGATAAATGTTTTACTTAATGATGACTTGAAATGTTTTAAATAAATGGCATCAATGTTTTAGCTATATTAAAAATGAAATTTTTACCCTTGATTTTTGGGTCGTTACATGTTATATATGTGGTGATCGATCTCA
This sequence comes from Lactuca virosa, assembly GCF_052849685.1. Classification (NCBI taxonomy): domain Eukaryota; kingdom Viridiplantae; phylum Streptophyta; class Magnoliopsida; order Asterales; family Asteraceae; genus Lactuca; species Lactuca virosa. The sequence continues at coordinate 276,479,612 of NC_136429.1, forward strand.
TGAAGTTGTAAACTGCTCTTTCAAAGAAGGATCGATGAGAAAAGACAACATCTTGATAAGATGTAAGTTATGGATTAGAAAAGGAAACTCCTTAAATTATCTTCCATCTGAATGTTATAATGTTTTGAACTCATCTATTTTATAACCCGTTTCCAAATGGGTTCAAAAAGGAATCTAATTGTTTTAATAGTGAATGTAGGGATATAAGCATATATGGTATCTCGACAGTGGATGCTCTTGACATATGATTGGTTCTAAGTCTATTATGGAAGACTATATCAAGGAAGATGGACCTACATTTATCTTCATAAACAATAGTAAAGGTCTCAACAATGGTCATGGTGCTCTTAAGTGCGTCAGTAAAATTCTCAAAAGTCTCTTACGTAAAAGATCTTAAGCATAATCTCATTTTCATTAGCCAAATTTGTAATGCTAGATATGAGGTTCATGTCAACAAAAGGGAAGGCAACATCATTGACGCTAAGAAAGGGATTGTTCTTACGATAGAGATATGTGATGATATTTATATTCTCGATATGTTTTCCACTGACACCTCAATGAAGAAATGTTTCTTATCTGGAACATAACCTTATCTCAAATAGCTGTGGTTCTTCTTGTTTTTTTTTCTCAAAAATAAAAGTTTTTTATATTACATTCTTGTTTCCCAGTCTATGACATTATCTCGTTATATAAAATCAATAACTTACTGGACCATGACTGCACTCCTTATGAATTCATAGCTATCTAGTGTAAAAGTGCAGTAATGGTTTATTGCTTCACAGTGGACAAATACATTGATCTCCTTACTTTTGAACAAGACGACCATACCACCATCTGTCATTATACCAAGTGTTTGCTATGTCTCCCTCTGTAAATCTGACCATAATTTCTGGTGGATAGGGCCTCAACTAATCCAAAGAGGTTGTCTTGTTATGAAACACCCCTTGTTTACTCACCAATGTTTCATAATGCAATGTGTATTGATCTTCTTATACATCAATACATGTGACAAAATTGTTGCGTAATATGATCCTTTTTAACCATCTTCAGTCATTATCACTTCCACACCATCACCAACCTGAAAAACCATTTTAAACTTGTCGATTCATTGAGAATTTGGAAGAGCAAAATTGATGCAATAAATGAAATTCCATATACTTCTTTTATAGAGGTTGGAATGTGAAATATTATTTTGTGCTTTCGAGGTTCTGTTTGGTGATTCACTATTTTCCTTAAGAATATGCAGGAAAATTTGATGCTACACTTTTAGAAAAGTATCTTGTCATTGGAACTATTTTCATTATTGGTTCGTTTTTCCAGAATGAATATCACACTGCATGAATTGAATTGATGGTGATGTCAGCTAGATATTTTTTAGAGTTGACTAATTAATGTCCCTGGAAACATGCTACAGTATAAGTCCAAGACTCAACTATATTTAGTAGCTTGATCATACACTGAGTCCGTTGAGCCAAGCCACCCACTCAAATTGATCTTGTAGCATTGTCTGTAGCATTGTCTGTAGCATTGTCTATAGTCCATTAAGTGTATTATACACTGTCACTATCATCTACGTTCACTAATGCTGATGAGGCTAACACTGTGACTTATTTTCCTTAGCGATTAAACGATAGTATTGCCCATCCTCCCTGCAAATATGTTTCCACTACACTCTTCTACTCTAATAAATGAAGGTTTTTCTGCCACATGTCACACTCTCATTCAACTTGCCAAATGTCATTTTGTGGTTATTTTAAATTAATTTTTTTTCCACATGTCATTTTATAAGTTTTTCTATTGTATTAAATTTAACATAATATTTTAATGTAATAAATTTGCAATTAATGTAGTAATAAATGGATATAAATTTCATTGACGAACTTACCTTTTAATTTGTAACGCCTGTTCCAAGTATCATTTAGTTTTTTAAGTTTTTTGGGTTTTACACTCAGACTCAACAAGTTGGGGAGCCCAACTCGACGAGTAGAAATCATTTTTGGACGCGGGACTTAGGGTCTACTCGACGAGTTGGAAGGCCCCAACTCGACGAGTAGGCACTGTAAAGGAAACCCCTGATTTTCAGGGGTTTGTGCCCTATTTAAGGAACTTATGGGTCATTTGTGGCCTCCCTCATCGTCCTATCTGTCCAGAGATAAACCCTAGCTGCGCTTTAGTGTCTTATTGAGTGTGTGTGAGCTTTGGAGAGTGAATCTTGTGCTTTTTGGAAGGAAACTTGAAGGTTGAAGAGATTGAAGTGAGGATAGGGCTTTAGATCCAGCATCTATATAGTGTTAGCATCCATTTGGAGGTAAAAAGTTTCTACCTTGATCTCTATTTTCTTAGATCTCATCTTATGAAAGAATATGGTCACTTTTGGTGCAAAGTGGTGTAATACTCGGATTTGGACTTGTCATGAGGATATGGTTCCAGATCTGGACACCTCTAGGTCTTCATGGACATAAAGTTTATCCTTTTACCTAGTTTGGGCCCTTTTTCATGTCCTAAGCATTGTATGAACCCTAGATTTAGTATTTTAGCCATTTGAGGCCATGCATGCACGTAAAGTTTGCAACTTTACGTGGTATTTCGATCTTAAGGGACTGGATCTGTAGTTTGGAGGTTTGGATTCGATAGGAAGGACTGATTATGTTAAGGCAAGGGAAAACTCGACGAGTTGTTCTGGCGACTCGACGAGTTGGAGCGGGTTTTCCCGGTTTTGGTCTGCAGAGTAAACTCGGTGAGTTCATAAGATAACTCGACGAGTTGGATCGGGTTTTTCCCATTTTCGGTCTGACTAGTAACTCAGCGAGTTGATGAGACAACTCAGCGAGTTGGCAAGCGTTTTCGCCGGTTTTTTGAACACTGGAGGAACTCGACGAGTTGCTAGATGCACTCGACGAGTTGGGTCGACATGGAATTTTAACCTTGACTTTGACCAGGGTTGACTAAGTTTGACCTTAAGCGTATTTCTGGAATTTTGGGATTTTGAAAAGCTAGTCAAATGATGATTGTAGGCAGTTGAGTTGGAGTTGGGCGTTGGGACTTATCTGATCTTATCTCATCAGTTCAGCATTTTTGAAAGGTGAGTCTCCTCACCATACCAATGGGTCGAAGGCACCAAGGCCGGCCCATTTTATGATATGTGGTATACTAGTTGATGTAGTGTTATGTGGCATGTTAGCTGATTATGTGCTAGGAGGTATGCTAGTTGTATATGTGGTATACTTATATGGAAGACCATGGTAGAGCCCATGGCACTTAGATGTAAGACCATGTGGAGAGCCCATGAGTTTCCTATTAAAGACCATGTGGGGACCCCATGAAACTTGGATGTAAGACCATGTGGAGAGCCCATGGCTTTCCTATTAAAGACCATGGTGGGAGCCCATGACAATTAGATGTAAGCCCATGTGGGGAGCCAATGGCATCCTTGAGTAAGACACTGGGGGGGGGGGGCACGACATCCCTATATGTTGTATGCATGGCTTATGTGGTTTATGTAGCTTCTATAGCTAATATGGTATATATGATTATGTGGACTGTGTGGGGTATGCTCTAGAGAACTAACTAAGCATTAGCTTACAGTTTTGTTGATTGTTTCAGGTACATCTAAGCCTAAGGGCACGAGCAAGGCTTGATTGCGCGGCATGCACTCTTCGACATTTGTTTCGTTAGGACACTCTGATATTTGAAATAAAATGTTGATGTTATGGATTTTGAAAAAAATTGTCATTGATATTTAATATTTCATGGGAATATTTTGGTTAATTAAAAATGAAAATTTTATTTGAAAAATTTGGGTCGTTACAAATTGGTATCAGAGCCTTGGTTTGAGGGATTCAGGCACACTCTCGGGTGTGTCAGGACTCAAACTAAGGAAATGGTAAAATTGTTTTCAAAAATCAAAAGTTAAAAACTTCTTAAAATGAAAAAAAGAGGAGAGTGCAAGGCGCGTGATCAGCCGAGCTCAAGTAAGTGGTTCCCCAATATGTTAGCCATGTCATACTAATATTTGGATTATGATAGTCGGATGGATATTGCTATGTGTATGCTTTTAAAATTATATATACGGTTAGGAGCTTATAGACTTAGAATGATTGATTTGGCCTTATTTCCTGTTCCTTGTCTGGTTGTGGTCCTAGGGTAGAATCTATTATTCGAAAGTCTATTTGATCCTATATTGTGTATAATTTTCATGTATAAAGGAAACCTGTTATGATTGAGTTCTGGTTTGTTATGGATGGAGCAAATCTTAGGATAACCTAGGACTTGAGCTATGCGGTAGCCTGCGAGATATGTTTTGTTATGGGACGAATTAGAGTCATCAGGTAGAGCCTTGGGGAAGGTACTGGTAGGTGTGGAAGGTAGTATTGGGCTCATACTAATGAAAGCACAAGACCGGTACTCAAACCAATGTTAGATCTGGAGGCCCTAAGGAGAACCGGTATGGGAGGATCCCCTTTTTGGATATCCTGATCATTATGTTTTATGATATTGCAGTTCACTACGGTGGTGACACGAATTGGAGCAGGGGGATTAGGATCAGGATCCAGATCTGGGTCGGGCGACGGTACCGAGCCCATTGATGAGAGGCTGCACGAACTCATTGCATCCGAGGTTACGAGGGGCATCCTTGACGCTACCCCAGTGATTTTTGGGACGATCAAGGAAAGGATGATGGAGATTTTGGAGGAGAGGCTCACATCATTCAGAGCTGGGATTGTTGCGGGCCAGGTCGGGGCCCGAACTCCCTCGTTCCGGGAGTTCAAGACGTGCGGGGCGCCATAGTTTTTCAGGGTCAGCGACCCCATAGTTAGTCGATGCTAGGTGGCGGACATGGAGAACACCCAACGCATGAGTTCCTGCCCTGATGCGGCGAAGGTGGGTTTTGCTTCATGTATGTTGAGGAATCAAGCCCGAGATTGGTGGGGAGAGGTAACTAGCCAGGTGGGAGCAGCCGGTGTGGCTGAGATGATGTGGGTAGACAATGTCAGACAATTCGATTTGGAGTTTGCACCACCTATTGAGGTGCAACGGCTAGTGAGGGAGTTTCATGAGCTCGAGCAGACCACCGAGACTGTGGTGGAGATCACCGCCAAGTTTCGGGAACGAGCACTATTGATCCCAAAGTATACTACAGACGAGGATATGAGAAGGACAAGGTATCATTCCATGCTGAGGGATGATATCCGAGAGTTGTGAGCTTTAAAGGGTGCAAAACACTGAATGAGATGGTGGAGAAGGCTCGTGAACGGGAGATGGATTTGGACTTCCGCACCAAGACGAAGCCTAAGTAGGCACAGATAGCAGTAGGTCAGGCTAAAAAGCCTAAGACCTCGGATTCTTCTAGTAGGGGCCAGCAGGTCCGTGGCTGGTGTCCCAAGTGCGGTAAACCGCACAGTGGGGCTTGTCGAGCGGCAGGCGCGGGATGCTACGCATGTGGCCAGTCGGGCCATGTGATCAGGGACTGCCCTAAGAAGGGCTTGATTTGTTTCCACTGCAACCAGACCGACCACAAAAGGGCCGAATGTCCGAGGTTGCAGGTAGGGGCATGAGCAGTGGCGGCGCCTACACCCGCCATACTGAGGATCACTGATGGCTGCCCTGCTAACGCGGATGCTCCAGCGGTGAATAGCCGAGCATTTCAGTTGACTACTGAGGAGGCTCGGGCAGCGCCAAACGTCGTGGCTGGTACATGTTTTATCTTTCCTGTTTGATATTGATTTGTACTGCTTATGTGTATATATGTTGTGACACCAGTCAAATTTAGGTCAAAAATAAATTGATCAATAATCGTAATTGAGATGAACAAAGTGGTAGAGATTGTAACAAGGTTTCCAAAAATATAAAGAACACTGAAATCCGAGTTATAACGAAGAAGTTATGACCCATCGAAAATCCGCGACAAAACCGGCAAAACACTATTCAGTGTAAAAAGTGAATTTTCGATAAAAGGCTTTTTAGCCTTAACAATCTAAATGAAAGTTGTAGAATATGTTAAACCGAGAACGTTCATAAAAAGAACGTAAAAATCTGACTTCGTATGAGGAAGTTGTGATTTTTCTAAGTTTCAGTTTAGCAGTAGACAGCTAAAAATTTGAAATATAAATCGATCGATATTTAGCTGACACAACTTAAACGAGAATCGAAGGTCTCGTCAAAAGTAGTACAACAGTAAAAAGACAGGCGAAAACGGACGTCGGATGAAGAAGTTATGAATTTTTAATGGATTTCCTGTCCCGGTCTGTTAAAAATAATAATATTAAAAATAAATTCAAAATTAGCCGACAAAGTCTAAACAAAAGTCGTAGAGTATAATTATACGTACGCGTTCATATAAAGAACGCCAAAAACGGAGCTCGTATGCGAAAGTTATGAATTTCGCAAGTTCTTGGCACGAAAATCAAAAAAATCTAGAAAACCGGGAAATTTCGGATGGACCCTCTTCGGCCACGTCACCCTCGCATGCGAGGCTTCCACGTGTCCTCTACGTGCTCCCTGTTGATTGGACTGAAGTTGCTCGTGGCGTCTCCTGATTGGACCAAAGTTCGGCCCTCTCCTGATCCGACACGCGCCTCGCACCGGGTCTTGCATCCGAGCTTCGCAAACCGCCTTAGACTTCGGACTCGTTGCTTCTTGCGAGCCGAAAACCTGTCTCTCTTCCCTCGCTGCCACGTAGCTGCTGACTCTTTCTCCCCTTCGCCACCTGTCCGAGACTTCGGACTATATATGGGAGGTGCGAACCCTCCCGGTTCCTTCACCATTTTTACCTCATTTTTCATCCTCTTTCACCTCTCTCACCCCCGTACACTTCCTTATAACCCCCCCCCCCCGAATCCCTAGTATCATATCTAAAACCCGAAGCAAGCCCCAAAGCCCCGGAATTCTCGAGAAGATAGCCTCTTTCCAGTCGAAGTGCTGCCCACATAAAGCCCGGTTTTTACTCAAAAACTCGCGGTTTCTTCGAGAAAGATCATCTATAGAAACGAAACGCTACCCAAATCACCACTTATCAAAGTGAGTTCAAACCCCTATAATTTACCTTTTTAATGGTTTTTAAATGCTTTTAGGGGGGAATACAAGTTGAACACAATTTAAAATTGTGTTAATAATTGTACGTGATAATAATCACACAAAAGGATTTCCTTATGCTTTTAAGGATTACCAAATACTTCCAAAATGACTTAAAGCCATGTTAAATCTTTAAAGTCATGTAAACTCCGTTAAATTCTTTGAAAAAGGTTTAATAAACTATTTCAAATTATAAATGCCAAAATCATGTTTATATATGTATAAATATATAAATAAGATTTGAAGGGCTTAGGACTAATGAATTATCTTATTTCCTTTTCCTTGTTTGGATGTGGAATTAAGGTTGTGTTATTTGTCCGAAGGTCGTTTCCTTCTTAATTATATATATATTATACATATATGAGTATAAAAGGTTACTCCATTCGGTATCATTACCTTTGTATCATGCTGAGCAAAGGTGTTCATCCATGAGAAATCATGTTAATCAGATAGAACATATAAATTGTAATAGGTATAATTTATGATTCAAAACTAAATATACAAGTATGATTCACGATTGTATACTTTCCAAGGAAATTACCAACAATTCATTTATCTATACCAAGATATGTATAATACTTTTAATATAAGGATAATATATTAAAGAAGTAATAATACATCATACCGGGTTTGCATTAACAAAGGTACGATACAGAGTACCAGGTTTAGCAATCACGTGGTAATAATACATCATACCGGGTTTGCATTAACAAAGGTACAATACAGAGTACCAGGGTTAGTAATCACGGGGTAATAATACATCATACCGAGTTTGCATTAACAAGGGTACGATACAGAGTACCAGGGTTAGCAATCACGGCGTAATAATACATTGTAAATCTCGTTGAAACAATAAATTTGTGAGACTCTTCATGGTGTACTTATCTAAGTACGACCTTAAGTCCTGACTTATTAACCAGAATCTCCGGTAGGGAGGGCGTGAATTTGTGTATAGATCTATATGGGACTGACAATCCTGCACCTTTACTGTTCGCTACAGTTTGGCCGGCAGGCCTAGGGTGTCAGATATCATATCGTTTTCGACGCCTGAAGAACGTCGCAGCAGGCACATCAGTCATATCTGTATAGTTAATAGAACTCACATGGATAAAACAACGAGTAAATTACTAACTAATATACTTCTCTTAAAACAGTAAGAAAAGATAATTACATCCTGACCAAATATACCTTCGGTTAGTTTTTACTTACAGTAAAAACTACGTATCATGAAATCAAGTATGACAAATATACTTGTACTTCTGGTTTTGGAACATTTAAAACCACAAAGCAGTATTATGGATAATATAATATTTTCCAGGATTAATACTAATGTTTTGCTATAGAACAAATATAACTAAGAATACTTTTACAAAGGAAACGGTTTATGGGATTAAACCACTTTTACAAATGAAACGGTTTATGGAATTAAACCACTCTTACAAATGAAACGGTTTATGGGATTAAACCACCTTTACAAATAAAACGGTTTACGGGATTAAACCACTTTTACAAGTGAAACGGTTTATGGGATTAAACTACCTTTACAATTGGAACTTAGTCAACTAATATAATATAAAGGACCTTTAGTGGTTAATTCTATAATTCCTTAGTTATTACATCAGAGTTATACATAAGTAATATCCGATTGACAGTGAAATGTGTGACTTCCGCCTTACTTCCTGTTCCTTGTTTGGTTTTGGGCTTTGGGCAGATACACCCATTTAACTGTCCATTCGATATTGGGTTATATATAATTAGTATAAACTAAGTAATTACAGAGGGAAACTATTGAGGTTATCAGTCTATCACCTTAGGAAATAGAGGATTTTCTGGAGGAACTAGTGAACTTTTCCAAAGAACTTAGAGTATACTTAACAGAACTAAAATACTTATGAACTCACCAGCTTAAATGCTGATCTACTCTTTCCAAATAACTTGTATTCTCAGGATCCAGTAGACAGGTACACTCCCGAAGCTTTTGAGAAGACTACCTAGTACCGTACCGCGGCTCTTGTCTTCTACTGTACCTACTTTAGTGTTTGAATATGTAATGTTTAAACACTTATATAAAACTTATACTTATTAATGAAATGGTTGTTTGTACTCTGATTACTATATTGCATGTGTTGTGATACTTACCTGAAGTCCACCGCCCCCGAAAGTTTCCGCCGTTCTAGTTTGGGTTTGTGACATATGTGCTCATGTATAGGGACCTTTTTGTTGAATAGTATGTCGGCTCACGTTCTGTTCGATTCGGGTGCTACTCGATCATTTGTATCTCTTGCACTTAGCAAGAAGTTCCGGGATGCGCCGAGGATTTTGGATTCCCCGCTTGAGGTTGAGATTGCGGATGACCACATTGTGAGTGCAGCAAGGCTGTATCGGGACTGTGTACTGAATGTGCTTGAGGAGAGGTTTCATGTTGATCTTGTCCCGATACAGTTGCGAGGGCTAAGGTTGGTCGTCAAGATGGACTGGTTGGGGGATAATGGGGCAATGATCGATTGCGAGCACCAGCTAGTGAGGGTTCGAACCCCAAGTGGGGGAGAACTGGTTATTCATGGCGAGAGGGCCTCGCAGGGGCTAACCCTCTATTCAGCTGCGAGGGCTAGAAGACTTCTTCAGCAGGGTTGTTCGGGATTTTTGGCATATATCTCGGATACGAGGGTCGAGACCTAGATAGATTTGGGTAGTGTGCTAGTTGTACGAGATTTTAGGGATGTCTTCCACGAAGAGTTACCTGAAGTGCCTCCAGAGAGGCAAGTGGAGTTTCGCATTGATTTGGTGCTAGGTGCCGCTCCGATAGCCAAGGCACCATACCAGATAGCACCGCCTGAGATGCAGGAGCTATCTACGCAGCTCTAGGAGCTGTTAGACCAACAGTTTATCTGTCCGAGTTGTTCCCCTTGGGGAGCACCGATCCTGTTCGTGAAAAAGAAGGACGGGTCACACATGATGTGTATTGATTATCGAGAGCTAAACAAGCTAACGGTGAAAAACTATTATCCGCTTCCAAGGATCGATGATTTGTTCGATCAAATGCAGGGTGCGTCTTGGTTTTCCAAGATTGATCTTCGGTCGGGGTACCAACAGATGAGGATTCGGGATGAGGATATGCCGAAGACAACTTTCAGGACTCGGAACGGGCACTATGAGTTTGTGGTGATGCCATTCGGGGTCACCAATGACCCAACAACGTTCATGGATCTCATGAACAGGGTGTATAGGCCGATGTTGGATCGGTCAATGATCGGGTTTATCGATGATATTTTGGTCTATTCTAAGACCAAGGAGCAGCACGAGCAACATCTGAGGGAGGTATTGGAGACACTGAGGACGGAAAGGCTTTATGTCAAGTTCTCAAAGTGTTATTTCTGGTTAAGAGAGGTGAAGTTTTTGGGGCACATCATCAACCATGAGGGTATTTTGGTTGATCCAGCCAAGATTGAGGCAGTAATGCGGTGGGAGGTGCCGAAGAATGCATCAGAGATACGTAGCTTCTTGGGTCGAGCAGGGTACTATCAGAGATTCAGTCAGGATTTCTCCAAGATTGTTGTGCCTTTGACCTGCTTGACAAAGATGAATGAGACATTTCGATGGGGCCCGGATCAACAGTTGGCTTTCGAGACCTTGAGACAAAGGTTATGTGATGTGACAAACAACATATTTCTATCTTGTAAGTCAATCCAATCAACCAAAAGTCAGACTCGTTTCTATTGCCTTTTAGCCTTGTTCAGGGTCATTCTAATGAGTTCTAAGCCTAGTACACTTAAGGATTGAGTGTTTTGAAGTATTAGCTCGAGATCAGAAGGCTTTACCCGAACCAGAAAACCTAACACATGAGGTTCACGGCCGTCAACCCTGTTCACGGCCGTGAACACTCTTCTGGCCGTGAACCACCCTCCATAAATAAGAGATTGCTGCATTTTCTCTTCATTTCTCCAAGCTCCAGCCGTGAAATATCCATTCTCTGTCAAGTATCATCAAGTGAAGGCTCACTTTTGACTCCAAAACGTAAGCATCTCATCCCTATTCTTGTTCATGCTTAGAAACCCGTTTTTTCTAGCCTTGATTCATCATTGTTCATCATTGTTCATCATCATCTTCAAGATCTTCAAGGGTGTATGGCCGTAAACCCTTCATAAGGGCCGTAAACCCATCATCATCATCTCAAGTATCATCAAGTGAAGGCTCACTTTTCACTCCAAAACGTAAGCATCACATCCCTATTCTTGTTCATTCTTAGAAACCCCTTTGTTCTAGCCTTGATTCATCATTGTTCATCATGATCTTCAAGATCTTCAAAGGGTGTATGGTCGTAAACCCTTCATAGGATCTTGGGCTGTAAACCCTCCCAAGGTCGTGAACTCTTAGAGTTTGGCCGTGAACTCCTTGTGATCAATCACATGTGATTCTAACACTCCATTGAGAGTGTTTCCAAGTTCCTAAGGTTGTTTCCTTACAAGTTAGTGGATTATAAACACTAATTACATGCCTATATATGCCATTATATGTCATTTAGGACTCGTTTGTGTCTCGGGAATTCATTCGTGGAACTTCTCATCCTTACTCGAATCTTCAAGTTTAATCACCCTCACAAGGTGAGTTCATACCCCTATAATCTATCTTTTACAAGTTTTTAAATGCTTTCAAGGGGGGGGGGGGAATACAAGTTGAACACAATAAATATTGTGTAAATATTAACTGTGATAACCATCACATTAAAAGATTTCTTATGCTTTTGTATGTGATCAAAACGGTTCAAAAACTCTTTAAAGTTATTAGTTTGTTGTTTGTAAAACTTCATTCTTAAATTACATGCTTAACTTGGTAGATAATTGAGTCTTCTCTTCAAGTCAGTATCAATTCAAACAAACATACTAGTAAACTATAATAGGTATAGTTTAGGGGTTCAGTTCATACTACAACTAGTACAGGGAGGAAAATACTATAACTAGAACAGGAAGGAACATACTATAACTAGAATAGGAAGGAACATACTATATTCTAGAACAGAAGAACAAATCATGATTTACATACTTATACTTTACACTCCCAGTAACCTAGGAAGGGAACGTATCATTAACACATTGTTCTAAACAAAAGATGATAATAAAAATGGTATAAGGTTATATATATATATATATATATATATATATATATATATATATATATATATATATATATATATATATATATATATATATATATATATATGAGGTGCATCTACAAAGTGCCAGGTTATATATATGGGGTACATCTACAAAGTACCGAAGTTATATATGGGGCACATCTACAAAGTATCAGATTTTATTTAAAAAGGGTACATCTACAAAGTACCAGACAATAATAAATAAAACATGTTAATTTATACAAAAATCACAAATAGATAACGACTATATATTTACGTAGTAATAAACTTTTCATGAACAAATCTCAAAGGACACCAACTATGTGATTACCCAATGTATACTTTAGGGTTAGATAGAACCGAAGTCCGATAGACAGTGGAATGTGTGTTTTCCGTCTCATTTCATATTCCTTGTTTGGTTGTGGGCTTAGGGCAGATTCACCCGTTCAACTGTCTATTCGATCTCAGTTATATGCAACTCGTATGTATTAGGTAATCATAGGAGGGTAGTAGCGTCGTATCAGGTATCAAGAACAACAAAGTCTTTATTCAGTGTAACATATCAACAAAACTATACATCATTGTAGTAAGTATATGTAGTATACTTGTGCTTTTCAAACTTAGAACAACATGGACATCTAGTCGGTTTTCATAGAAAATATAGGATTTTCTATGGTAAACATCATTCTTTTTAAGGTAAACAGTTTTGATTGTACTTTCTGAAAACAAAAGCGTTTTTACCAAAAACAACGTTTCACAATTGAGTTAGTGAAACTAGAAATTTATTTATAAAAGGGGTTTAATACTCCTTATTAAACCAGTATAACATAAAGGACATTTAGTAGTTAATTTTATAATACCTTAGTTTATACATCAGGGTTATATATAATTAATATCTGACAGGCAATTGGATGTGTGTTTTCCGCCTTACTTCCTGTTCCTTGTTTGGTTGTGGGCTTAGGGCAGATCCACCCATTTAACTGTCCATTCAATATTAGATTATATATAGCTAGTATAAACTAAGTGATTGTTGAAGGAACTATTGTGGTTACCATTTTACTAAAGGAAATATATGATTTTCTTAAAGAATATTTTCATCAAATTTAAAGAACTATTACAGTTAACTCCGTAAGTACCAAATGAATACGCCAAGGTTGTATAGAATCAAGATCTAACAAACAATGGGATGTTTTCTTTCCGCCTCATTTCCTGTTCCTTGTTTGGTTGTGGGCTTTGGGCAGATTCACACAATCGATTGTCTGTTTACTCTAAATTGTATATAACTTGTATCCATTTAGTACTCATAGAGGGAATTGTAGAGTCATTTTTACTTTCATTCATCATATCAGAAAATATTGGATTTTCTGGAGGATCAGGCGAACTTTTCTAAAAGAAATTACAACTTACTTTTCATCACTTAAATACTTATGAACTCACCAACTTAAATGCTGATCTACTCTTTGAAAATAACTTGTATTCTCAGGAGACTTGTAGACAGGTACGCGCACTGGGATTCAGAAGATAGAGTATAGTAGCTTCATGTCTTGTTTTGTTATTTACTTTTGGAGTTAATCTTTTGTGAATCACATACTTTGTAAACACTTTAATATTAATACAATGATTGTTTGTTACTTTGATTACTAAGATGCATGTGTTGTGATACTACATATGACGTCCTCCGCCCCCGAACTTTTCCGCCGTTCCAGTTTAGGGGTGTGACAGATTGGTATCAGAGCATTGTTTATAGTGAACTAAGTATATCAACCTATGAAAGATATACAACTATAAATACAATGGGGCCGAAGTGCTCTGACTAAAAGTATATTTTAAAGATTTAACAATATTTTATAAAAGTATACACACATGCTTATACATATATACATACTAGAACAAGTTTCACAAGAAGAACATAGCAGAAGTATTTAAAGGTTGGACAATACGGTCAAACCTGGACAGTTATGTAATCGTATCTGGGATCAATATAGCCTGATCAACTATATTCATTTGACATATGACCGACATGTGTTTGGAAGTGATGTGGTGTTGCAACAGTCTTAAAACTTACCTAAATCTATTCAAGGGATTTCTAGACTAGAACATAAAGTTAAAATACTATAGGAGTATTTTATGATACTATAAGTCAGCAACAAGTTTAAAACTTTCCAAGTTCGTTACATTAAAATACTATAGGAGTATTTTAGGCACTATAAATAACATATGTGAAAATTAAAAGACCTTTCTGGTAGGTCTATAATTTCGGAGTGTATACTCCTAAGGTTTTATATAATTGAGATTTTATAGACTTAGAATTTGTGATCTATAGTCTACTTCCTGTTCCTTGTTTGGTTGTGGTTTTAGAGTAGGATCACTTATTTGAAGGTCTATTTAATCTTAAATTATATACAACTTGTATACATTGCTCAATTATAGGAGGACCCAGTCAGGATCAGCCCATAATGTTTCACTTAATCTCATAGATTCTTTAGACACTTCCATTCTCACACGACAAACCCAGATAGATGTAACCACTCCATCATAGCAGTCCATAGAGGAGTCAAGGAGGAACAAGAAGAGGTTCACGAGGGGTTTTTCAAAGAAGGATCAGTCGAAGAAACCAAACGTCTTATGCGTCACACTAATAAATAATAACCTTGATTGACTTAGTGAGCTAGTGAATACACTGCTCACATTATGTGTTAGGATTATTTTCTTTTCATGCAACTGGTAACAATTATTCAATTCACAGAGATTCATTCGAGGATAGCCACTTCTGATTCATAAAGTTTATTTTATATAGACTCCCATTATGAATTGTTTTTCAGAACCCTACGAAAGTCAGAACCATATACACTCAGAACTAGGATCACTTTGTCATTCAGCTTTCGGCTTATAACCACTGCTATAGACTTATCTCCATTTCTTCTTTGTATTCATTCTAGCAAAAGATGCCTTACGGTAGACCTGTAAGGCGCGTAGTCAATACCACAATAGAGAATCCACCACCGCCTCCACAACCACAATTTGATACTGCTGCTCTCCAGGCAGCGGTAACAGCTGCTATAACTCATATCGGCGCCAGTGGTACCAGTGGATCTGGTAGCGGTACCCACCTAACTAACCCCGGAGTTACCCACGGACACCCATATGAGTGTTCGTATAAGGACTTCATGAACTGCAAACCCAAATCCTTTAATGGAAATGGGGGAGTCATTGCTCTGATGCGATGGTTCGAGAAAACAGATTCGGTCTTCGAAACCTGTCTGTGCCCAGAAAGGAGCAAAGTGAAGTTTGCTGCCTGCACCTTCTCTGACAGAGCCCTGACATGGTGGAATAGCCATGTTAAGTCACTGACCCTATCAGTGGATAACTCTATAGATTGGGAGAACCTGAAAGAGTTGATGTTGGAAGAATACTGCCCTAGGGGCGAAGTTCAAAAACTGGAGCAAGAACTATGGGAGCATACAATGGTCGGCTCAGACATAGTGGCCTACACTGACAGGTTTAGCGACCTGGCAGCACTATTTCCTGGGATGGTTACCTCGGAGAGTAAGAAGATAGAGAAGTACATCTGGGGTTTATCTACCCCGATTCAAGGGGATGTTCTGTCTTCTAACCCAACTACCGTCGACAGCGCCAAACGCCTGGCCCAGCGACTCATTGATCATGGAGTCCACCATTGCGTGGTAGTCCCCATCCCCGAGCCATCAAAGGGAGGGAACTATAAAAGAAATTCGGGGAACAAGAGGAAGGAGAAAACAGCGCAGGGACCCCCGCAGGAGCAACAAATGGTTACTGTATACGCTGCCACAGCACCTGCCACTCCAGCGTCTGTCAGTCGATATGCTGGAATTCTCCGAAAGTGTGGAAAGTGTAACTACCACCACACTGGAGTATGTCGGGAAATGCAGTGCATGAACTGCCACAGGAAGGGGCATATTGCCCGTTTCTGCAGGGCACTGGCTCAACCGATCTCCCAAGTCCCCGGAGTTGAAGTAAACCAGGCCTGCTATGGTTGTGGTGAGACTGGGCACTACAAGAGGGACTGCCCGATAACGAAGAACTCGGGCGCGGATGGACGAATTCGGATGATCACCGCAGGAGGAACTACCCTAGAATCATCAGCGAGCAGTGGTACGTCTTCAAAATAAAAATATTACTGTAAAAAAATTTAATTTATATTTAATATAAGATTGAAATTGGGGATACTAAAAGTAATTATAATAACTCACTCGTCTGAACAAGTCACAACATTCATAAGAGAACTAAAGATTCGTACAGGTGATCTATGATGGCTTAGTATGTACATCAGGGTTGTGCATAGCTGAGATTTTGCAGACTAAGAGTGAGTGATTCCGCCTCATTTCCTGTTCCTTGTTTGGTTGTGGATTTAGGTCAGAGTCACTCAGTCGACCGTCTTATTCATCTTGATTATACATAACTTGTATATGCCAGGCGATCATAGAGGCACCAAGGAGGATCATAATAAAGAGTATCGACACTAGTTCTCAAAACACTTTCACTGTTAGTACTCGCTTATCGCGGTGCGGCATGGCAGTGGTAATATCAAGGAGAAAACTGAAAACACTAGAAAGTCTACACATAATACATCGTTAAGTACACTAGGGATACGCCATCGTATACCAAACATTTCTTTCAAATCAGCCTAACATTTGTTTCAGTAAAGAGTCCGTTGTCATCATTCGTCATGGATTGGTGTGGTCCTCACCATACCAAGTTCATGTGTTTCGAAAATCCAAGGCCTTAACCGATAATTTAATGAAACCCTCGTCATTTGTAACGACAACCCAACCTAGACCTCGATATTGTCTCTTGTCTTCTAAAACCCCGTGGTAGTCATGTGAGGAGTACCTTGCCCTCTGAATCCTTGCCACCGTATACTCAGCAGACCTTCCCGAACTACCAATCGTCCAACGGATCAAGTTCAAGCACATAGGCTAAGGACGAATACAACCCACCTATCACTATTAAGTGTATACACGAGGGTGGTATATAATTATGATTATGCAGATTTAGTATGTGTGTTTTCGCCCTATCTCCTGTTCCTTGTTGGTTGTGGACCTGGGGCAGAGTCGCACATCCGAACGTCTTACTAATCTTAATTATATACGACTTGTATACACAAGTTGATGATATATGGACCAGGTATGAATCTTGTCATGAGCTTAGGGGCAAAGTTGCCCAGGTCTACGAGTGGGTATTCTGCCATTCAAAGGAGCACAACCCCAGGAGTACTGCTAGGAAAGCTAATTTCGGGACAAAATTCCATCTAACAGGGGGATGATGTGACAACCCGCAAATTTCTATCTTGTACGTCAATCCAATCAACCAAAAGTCAGACTCGTTTCTATTTCCTTTTAGCCTTGTTAAGGGTCATTCTAATGAGTTCTAAGCCTATTACACTTAAGGATTGAATGTTTTGAAGTATTAGCTCGAGATCAGAAGGCTGCACCCGAACCAGAAAACCCAACACATGAGGTTCACGGCCGTAAACCTTGTTCACGGTCGTGAACACTCTTCTAGCCGTGAACCACCCTCCATAAATAAGAGATTGCTTCATTTTCTATTCATTTCTCCAAGCTCCAGCCGTGAACTATCCATTCTCTCTCAAGTATCATCAAGTGAAGGCTCACTTTTCACTCCAAAACGTAAGCATCACATCCCTATTCTTGTTCATTCTTAGAAACCCCTTTGTTCTAGCCTTGATTCATCATTGTTCATCATGATCTTCAAGATCTTCAAAGGGTGTATGGTCGTAAACCCTTCATAGGATCTTGGGCTGTAAACCCTCCCAAGGTCGTGAACTCTTAGAGTTTGGCCGTGAACTCCTTGTGATCAATCACATGTGATTCTAACACTCCATTGAGAGTGTTTCCTAGTTCCTAAGGTTGTTTCCTTACAAGTTAGTGGATTATAAACACTAATTACATGCCTATATATGCCATTATATGTCATTTAGGACTCGTTTGTGTCTCATGAATTCATTCGTGGAACTTCTCATCCTTACTCGAATCTTCAAGTTGAATCACCCACATAAGTTGAGTTCATACACCTATAATCTATCTTTTAAATGTTTTTAAATGCTTTTAAGGGGGGGGGGGGAATACAAGTTGAACACAATAAATATTGTGTAAATATTTACCTTTGATAACCATCATATTAAAAGATTTCTTATGCTTTTGTAAGTGATCAAAACGATTCAAAAACTCTTTTTAAAGTTATTAGTTTGTTGTTTGTAAAACTTCATTCTTAAAGTACATGCTTAAATCGGTAGATAATTGAGTCTTCTCTTCAAGTCAGTATCAGTTCAAACAAACATACTAGTAAACTATAATAGGTATAGTTTAGGGGTTCAGTTCATACTACAACTAGTACAGGGAGGAAAATACTATAACTAGAACAGGAAGGACCATACTATAACTAGAACAGGAAGGAACATACAATATTCTAGAATAGAAGAACAAATCATGATTTACATACTTATACTTTACACTCCCAGTAACCTAGGAAGGGAACATATCATTAACTCATTGTTCTAAACAAAAGAAGATAATAAACATGGTATAAGGTTATATATATGTGGTGCATCTACAAAGTGCCAGGTTATATATATTGGGTACATCTACAAAGTACCAGAGTTATATAGGGGGTACATCTACAAAGTACCGAATTTTATTTAAAAAGGGTACATGTACAAAGTACCTGACAATAATAAATAAAACATGTTATTATATGTAACACCAATCAAAATAGGTCAATAACAATCACATGTGATTATGCCAATCATGTAATGTGATTTTGTTAAACTAGTAATGTGATAAACTTATTATGTAATTCATGTTAAATTATGAACTTTCATACATAATTTTTGATACAACTCAAAGTATACGTCCATACGATTCCAAAAATATAGAGAACGTCTAAATCTGACTTCGCATGAAGAAGTAATGATAAACCGAACACTATAAATCTCTATAATAAGAGGAATTAAAATAGACTTATAATTAGCTATTGGAGTCTAAACGAGAGTTGTAGTACTCGTGAATACCTACTCGTGCATATAAAGAACGTCAAAAACGGAGTTCGTATACGAAAGTTACGACCTTCTGAAGATTCAGCTGTCAGAAACCCTAATTTGACTGAACTCACGACGTGAGGAGTCATTTTGCCACATTTCGGATCTAGAAGGTGTGTGACGAGGCTACGAAGTGATAAGATCCAAACTCACGACGTGAACATTGATATTTCACGACGTGAGGAGTCATATGGCCAGCTTCGGAAGCTAGAAGACGGACGGCAAGTCTACGAAGAGATAAGCTCGAAACTCACGACGTAAACAATGAGTTTCTCACATCCTGAGGGTCCAAAATCCTTCCTATAAATAGCAGGTCCAACCTTGATACTTCCTTACACCATTTCCCTTTCTCCTCTCTCCTTTGCTGAAGCCCTCTTGCATCCCGAGCCCCGACGACCTCGTACGCTGACCGTTTCTGCTTAGATTACATAAAATCACGCTATTAAGGTGAGTTTCACGGCCCACTTTGTAATATTTCGGGGGAAAACGCATGCTAAATATTATATATACGTTATTATTATGTGTATATGATAGTATATTAGTATCAACGTAGATAGTTATAATAACCGGGATATAGTTATTTCGTATCTGAAAGTATACAACTATTGTAAAGTTGTTAGCATGTTATTGTTATAATAGTATAATAATGTAGATCTTGAGTTATACTTAGGATTCTATATATATGTTGTGTGCGATATAGTTCCGAAGTTATATTCGGAAGTTCTATATGTTAATTTATAAAGTATGTTGTTATTGTTAGTTTTATGACAAGATAAAACTTGGTATGTTATATGTTGTTGTTATTGGTTTTATGTCAAGATAAAACCTGGTTTTACTTCAAGTTATAGCTGTTATACTGCCTAAATGTTATAAAGTTAGGAGTAATGTTTAAAAGCATAGTCTAGTAACTTAGGGTTTTAGACATGAAAATGCTTTTGTTGTTAGAGCTATAGGAAGCCGTCAAAGTCTACATGAGCTACCTCATTCATCAACTAAGATTGGGGATCTTAGTGGAAGTCCTCTGACCTGTAACCGTTAATCCCGTGTGAGCGAGGAAGTCGTGTATGAATAAGATACGGGTAGACGACCCCACTCGTGGTTGTTAATTACAACCCAAGACAAGCGAGTGACGATCCGTTCCTTTTATTTGTTATTGTTCCGACGTCGATGAAGCGTGCGGTGTTCCTCATGTAAATCATGAGTGAATTTTCCTCATGTAAATCATGAGTGGGTTTTCCTCATGGAAATCATGAGTGGGTTTTGTCAGAGGTTTTGTTGTCAAGCAGCGGTTACAGATTCATGGTAGCAACTTGTTAGAAACATTATACTTTGTCGTATACAAGTATTAATGTTAAGTATAAGTTTCCCCCTACTTATACCTTAGGTACTACTTGTATATTAAGTAGATGATTATACCTAACACACATACTCGTATAGAATTGAAATAAGATTTATACCTAGCAACTTTCGTTTGTATGGAGTTACAAACACTTAAGTTTATAGTATATGAGACTTATAGGTAAACTACTTATTTGGTAAGTAAAATTTTATACCTAGGATACATACTAAACGATGGAAAGTCAAAATGATACTTTCAAAACTATACTTTTGAACTTGGAAAATGTATTATTTTACGGAGTCAAAACCTGTGAATTCACCAACTTTATGTTGGCGTATTTTAAATTGCATGTGTTTTCAGGAAGTTGATAACTATGATACGAGAAATGACGTTACACTGCCCGGTGTTTCGGCCGACGGCCTGTGTGTGACAGAGTGGTATCAGAGCTATTAACTATAGTGAATTAGTACTTTCTTAGTGTAATACCCGTGTTTCTAGGCTAGGCATTA
The DNA here is from genome assembly GCF_052849685.1 of Lactuca virosa. Taxonomy (NCBI): domain Eukaryota; kingdom Viridiplantae; phylum Streptophyta; class Magnoliopsida; order Asterales; family Asteraceae; genus Lactuca; species Lactuca virosa. Next base: position 276,500,755 of record NC_136429.1, read on the forward strand.
ATATTGACATTATAGTCTAGGTTAACCTCTGTAACTCATTTTGAAGAAATGAAAAGGAATTATGTGAATATTATGTGAATTATGTGTTTTATGCTTAATTATTAGGGCTTGATTAATTAAGAATAAAAATGAGCGTCAAAATTAAATTTTAGATAAAGCCGATATCTATTAAGAAACTTGTAGTGGGCGTGACAAGGATTACGAATATATAAAGAATGCCGAAATCCGAGTTATAACGAAGAAGTTATGACCTGTCGAAGTTTCGCGACAAACCGGCATGGGGCTGAATGTCGTAAAAAGTGAGTTTTCGATAAACGACTTTTTGGCCTTAGTGATCTAAACGAAACTCGTAGTGTTCGTTAAAGCGAGAGTATGCATAAAAAGAATGCCCAAATCTGACTTCGTATGAGGAAGTTATGATTTTTCGAAGTTTCAGCTTAGCAGTAGACAGCTAAAAACTCGAATTTTAGATCGAGTGCTTTTTAGCTGACGCAACCTAAACGAGAATCGAAGGTCTCGTCATTAGTAGCACAACGGTAAAAAGTCTGAAAAAACGGACGTCGGATGAAGAAGTTATGAATTTTTAACGGATTTCCTGTCCCGGTCTGTTAAAAATAATAATAATAAAGTTAAGTTCAAAATTAGCCGACAAAGTCTAAACGAAAGTTGTAGAGCGTAATTTTACCTACGCGTGCATATAAAGAACGTCAAAAACGGAGCTCGTATGCGAAAGTTATGGATTTTGAGAAGTTTTGGCGCGAAAACCGAGAAATTTCGCATAGGTGGCTTCGGCCACGTCACCTTCGCTTAGAGCATGCCACGTGTCCGAAAAATGGCTTAGTCATCCGAAGCGGTCCAATGCCTGTCCGACGCGTGTCCTCTTTCACGTGACCGAGCCCTCGGAGCGAGCCACGTACCCCCTACTTCGGACCCTAGGCCGCGGTCCAATCAGGAGGCGACACCGAGGCCTCGCATGCGCAGCCCATGTGCAGCCACCTGCGGACCCTCGCCTGTGGACCCCACCACCTCCCAAGCCGACTTCGGACCACTATAAATAGAAGGGGGATGCGAGCCTTCCCGGTTAGATTTGGAATTTTGCCATATTTAGCCCCTTTCTTCATAATTTCTACATCTTAACATCCCCCAAAGCCCCGGTATCGATTATAACCCCCGGAATACGCCACGAAGAGCCCGAGAAGCCCGGAAAATTTATCTTTTCGGTTTCGAAGCCCGACCCTCACAGAGCCCGGTTTCTGAATAAAACTCCCGGTTTTATTAGAAACGATCGTTTTAGGAAACGAATTGCTGCCCGATTTTCATTAAATCAAGTTAGTGTATAGTCACTTTCATTTTACACATAGATATGAAGTATTTACCTTAAAATACGTGCAATGTGTAAATATATTAATTGTTTGTTTGAGGTGACTGTTGAGTTGATGTTTTATACAAGTTTTAAACTGTATATGTATTTTTATCTACAAATATGTTGGGTAGAACATGGGTAGATAGTTGGTGTGTGATGAAATAAAGTGATGAGAGGCCTCGATGTGATTTGTGATCCAGTCATCTAGCGGAGTTTGGATGACGACCACGGACTTTCTAGACAGTCTAGTGGGAAACGCTAGCAGGCCCGCAACCTGTAGGTGTTAATGAACTTGGGCGTTCATTCGCTGAACTCCAATCCCCCTCATGGTTGCCTTTAGGACATGTATGGCTGAGGAAACCCCTTAGCAGTAGTGTCCCTCCCGATGATATTCTTTAGGATAGGTCCCTTGTGAAAAGTGTTTAGGGACGTAAAGTGAGGATGACGGGAACGGGTAATCAGGGTTATTGTTGATTGATGAACTTAATAAGTTTAATGTGGGTTGAAAACCCTATATGCTCACCAGGCTCCCAAGCCTGACCCACTCAACTTTTTATGTTACAGGTAGTGGACCCCGAGCATAGTCGGAGGATGACGTGAGATTTTTGGATTATAGGCCAGTAGTTGTATATAACTGTTGAAAGGCTTATAATGTCTTGTTTATGCTTTTGGTCTGTATCGGTACATGACATCCCGAAGTTTTGATATGAAATGAAATTATATATTTTTTTTAAAGAAAGGTTTTGACAAACTTTTATCATATTTTGTTTTGGGGACCAATTCCGCAATATCTTTTATAAAGATTTCTCTGATTTGATTTTAAAATGTATAAATTAAATCGGTCTTTTCTGGCCGCGAAATTAGGGGATGTCACAGTTGGTATCAGAGCATTAGTTTAAGCGAACTAAGAAATATCCTATGATTTCTTGACTTAAACTTAGAATGCTAAGTGATGATTGTGAGATGAGTGTCTACCATATTATAGACACGAGCACTAGTTTATTTTAGGAAAGATGCCTAAAATGCCCTTATGTGCTAAATGCTATGTGTTTGCTATGTGTGCCATTATTTGTTCGGATCTATGGTCTGTTGCCGACCAGATCTGGAAACCTTATGTGTGTAGAATTCTAAGCGTATGACTACGAGATTAGAACTAACATGTAAACGGTTCGGAGTGATAAGGGAATTTAAATACCTATTGAGGATAAATACCTAAATTCGCCTTATTTGGTATATAGATTGTAATGGCAAGAAATCGCAGTGGAGTTGCAAACGCAAACGGAAACAGGGATCAACAGCCTCAACCTCAAGTACTTGAGCAAGTACCTGTTGTAGGAGCTGCACCTGAGCCAATGACGATGGCTGGGGTAGAAGCAATGATGCAGATGATGCTAGATCGCCAAATAGAGGAGACCAGGCTATTACTACAACATAATAGGTAAGAGACTACGATGCCTGTTGAACAGCCCATATTGAATGAAGGGCAATCAGTAGGAGGGAACTATAGTGGGACTCTTGGTCAAGCCAACCCACCGATAGTTAGACAAAACAACCATGATGGAGGAGTTGATGGACGCGGGTGCAAATACAAAGATTTCATGGCATCTAAACCACCGTGTCTATCTGGGAGTCCGACACCGGTGGAAGTCATGAATTAGATCTCCGAAATGGAGACGATGTTTGAAAGCTGTGAGTGCAGCAACAAACAAAAGACCGCACTTGCAATTCCTCTGTTAAAATCTCGTGTACTGAGCTGGTGGAAGTTACTAGCTGATTCCATGCCCAAGGGAGAAGCTAGCAAGATGTCTTGGGAAGAGTTTGTGGTACAGGTGAAATTGCAGTACTGCTCTGAGCAGGATCTTCTAGAAATCAACAATGAGTTCCAAAATTTGAAAAAGGGAAAGTTGAGCGTTACTGAATACGCTGTTAGTTTTACTGAAAAGATGAAGCTTGTTCCTTACCTAGTTCCAAGTGAACTCTCTAAGGTTAACAAGTTTGCCCTCAGATTACCAGCGGACTTTGGTCAGATGGTTAAGCAAGAAACCAATTTCAAAGCCGCCATCTGGGCTGCTAAGAATGTTGAGGTTCAGATCAGAGAGAAGGGTCTGGAGAGGGCATAAGTTGGTGAAAAGAGAAAATTTGAAGGAATTTCAGGTTCCAATAAGAAAAGCAAATTTTCTAAGTCTAAGAAGTTAGGAGGAGGAGGTGAAGTGAAATGGTGTGAGAAGTGCAAGAAGAAGCACTCTGGGAAATGTAGCGAGGGGGTGACTTGCTACAAATGTGGAAAGACTGGGCATTATGCCAACGTGTGTCCATCCGACAAGAGGGTATGTTTTGAGTGCCGTGAAGAAGGACATGTTTTTAAAGACTGTCCAAAGAGGAAGGATGCAACAAAGCCCAATCTACCACCAAAGACGAAGGCGAGAGCCTTTCAGATGACCCTTGAAGTTGCAAAAGAAGAAGTCGATGTCGCTTCAGGTACCTTTCTCGTAAATGAATTGCCTGCCCAACTTTTGTTTGATTCTGGAGCCAATTACTCCTTTATTTCGCATGAATTTGGTAGAAAACTAGCTTTGCCTGTTGATAGACTAGTTAATGCTTTATTAGTCGAAATTGCTAGTGGCAAGTTTGTACCTGTTAGCCATCGTATGAAAAACATCATCATTGACTTGGATGGGAATAAGTTCCACGAGGAATTATTGCCTATCGAGTTAAAAGGTTTCGACATAGTTTTAGGAATGGATTGGCTTAGCGCCAATGATGCCGAAATATTGTGTAGGCAGAAAATAGTAAAAGTAAACCTACCAGGGAAAGAGTCGTTTATGGTGTATGGTGACAAACGCAGAGTAAATTCTGGAATCATTTCCCTAATGAAAGCCAGAAGGTGTTTGGCCAAGGGGTGTACATCATATTTAGCATTCGTGATCGATGCTAAGAAGGAAAAGAAGGAGGTGCAGAATATTCCGGTGGTGTGTGAATATCCGGAAGTCTTTCCCGAAGATCTTCCCGGATTGCCCCATGATCGACAAGTTGAGTTTCGTATCGACTTGTTACCAGGAACGATGCCGATAACAAAAGCACCATATCGATTAGCACCAACCGAGATGAAAGAGCTTATGACACAACTTCAGGAGCTATTGGACAAAGGTTTCATTCGACCTAGTTCATCACCCTGGGGAGCCCCTGTGTTATTTGTAAAGAAGAAAGACGGGAGTATGAGAATGTGCATCGATTACAGAGAGCTGAATAAAGCAACAATAAAGAACAAGTATCCGTTGCCGAGGATCGATGACCTGTTCGACCAGTTGCAAGGTTCGAGCTATTTCTCGAAGATCGATCTTAGGTCAGGATACCATCAACTGAAAGTGAGGGAGCAGGATATCGAAAAGACTGCGTTCAGAACAAGATATGGACACTATGAATTTTTGGTTATGTCGTTCGGATTAACCAATGCCCCAACAACTTTCATGGATTTGATGAACATGGTTTGTAAACCATACCTTGATAAATCCGTGATAGTATTCATAGACGATATCTTGATCTATTCGAAAAGCAAGCAGGAGCATGACAAGCATCTGCGTGAAGTGCTAGAAGTTTTGAAAAAGGAGAATCTGTATGCAAAGTTCTCCAAATGTGAATTTTGGATTCAAGAAGTTCAAGTTTTTGGTCATGTGGTTAACCAAGTAGGAATAATGGTTGACCCAGCAAAGATTGAAGCTGTGATGAAGTGGGGACAACCAAAAAGTCCTACGAAGATTCGAAGCTTTTTAGGATTAGCCGGATATTATCGCCGATTTATCCAAGGCTTTTCTTTGATCGCTACTCCATTAACAACTTTGACCCACAAAGGAGCTACTTATGCTTGGAATTAAAAGCATAAGGAGGCCTTTGAAAAGTTAAAGAAGAGACTGTGTGAAGCACCGATTCTTTCGTTACCTGAAGGAGTTGATGATTTCTCAGTCTATAGTGATGCCTCTGGAGTTGGGTTAGGATGTGTTCTGACCCAAAGGGATAAAGTGATAGCGTATGCATCGAGGCAGTTGAAAGAGCATGAAAAGAACTACCCCACTCATGATCTGGATTTGGCAGCGGTAGTATTCGCCTTAAAGATATGGAGGCATTATCTTTATGGTACTAAGTGTAAACTTTTCACTGATCATAAGAGTCTTCAATATCTCTTTAATCAGAAGGAATTGAACATGAGACAGCGGCGCTGGCTGGAACTACTCAAGGACTACGACTGTGAGATACTTTACCACCCTGGTAAAGCAAATGTTGTTGCTGATGCTCTCAGTCGGAAGGTAAATCTTGAAAAGAGAAGGCCAAGAGCGTTGAGAATTGAAGTCGTCTCGACAATTGTGGAAAGTATAAAGAAAGCTTAGGGGGAAGCTTTAGAAAAAAATGACCGAAAGGAGGAACGTTTGGGAAAAACGTTGGTGTTTGATACAAACGGTCAGGGATTGAAGGTATTCAAAGATAGGATTTGGGTACCTAAAACGGGAGGAGTAAGAGGTCTTCTGATGGAAGAAGCTCACAAAACCATGTACTCAATTCATCCCGGCATTACGAAAATGTATAGGGACCTAAAACCCTATTATTGTGCTAGGGTTAAGGCACAACATCAGAAACCGTATGGGAGTTTAGAACCTTTACCTGTACCCATGGGTAAATGGGAGGACATTACCATGGATTTTGTGACTAAACTGCCCAAAACAAGGAACGGTCACGACATGATTTGGGTGGTCGTTGATCGCTTCACTAAGAGTGCGCATTTCATAGCCGCTAACGAGAAATGGTCTATGGATAAACTTGCGAATTCTTACGTGGAGGAAATTATGAGGCTACACAGTGTTCCGTTAACGATTGTATCCGATCATGACAGTCGTTTTACCTCAAGGTTTTGGAGAAGTCTACAAGAGGAATTGGGTACCAAGTTGTGTTTGAGTACAGATTACCATCCTCAAACCGATGGCCAAAGCGAGCGAACGATTCAAACATTGGAGGATATGCTGAGAGCATGTACCCTAGAATTCCAAGGTAATTGGGATGAACACTTTCCTCTAGTAGAATTTTCCTATAATAATAGTTTCCACTCGAGCATCAAGATGGCACCTTATCACGCTTTGTATGGGGAAAAGTGTCGAACGCCGTCATGCTGGCTGGAAGCTGGGGAAAAATGTCACACCCCAAAACCGGAATGGCGAAAACGTTCTGGGGTGGAGGACGTCATGTCAAGTATCACAACATATGCAGTATAGTAATCAAAGTACAACAACCATTGCATTAATAGTAATAATTTTACATAGGTTACATTTAACAACAACATAAAAAGTAGATATAGGAATTTAACATAAACTGCAGCTTGGTGCTAGGTTGTCTTCGCAAAAGCTCCCGGAGTGTACCTGTCTACTGATGACCTGAGAATACAAGTTATTTTGAAAGCGAGTATCAGCATTTTAATGCTAGTGAGTTCATAAGTATTTAATGACATTGGTATAAATACATGTTTTTCTTCAAAATAAACTCACTAGATAATGGTGATTTGAGTTTATAGAGTATTAAAATTCTTTCCAGAAAATCCTATATTTTCTAATAAAAGTAGTCTTCTACCAAGACCCTATTGTTTTATCTTTAAGGAGTAATTTCCCCCAAAGGTAACTATTATTATTAAAATATAGTTTATACTTTAAGGAATATGTGAGAAGATCATAAGTAAAAGTAATAGGGAAAATACTATTTTACCTCAGCAGTACGCTGCTGACTAAAAGTGAATAAGACATAGACTCCAGGTGGTATCGAATGAACCATACGCCTCGGAGAGTCTAAAGGAATGAAATACAGACTCCAGACGGTATTAAGTGAACAATACGCCTCGAAGAGTCTAAGTGAATGAAATACAGACTTCATGCGGTATTAAGTGAACAATACGCCTCGGAGAGTCTAAGTGAATGAAATATAGACTCCAGGCGGTATTAAGTGAACAATACGCCTCAGAGAATCTAAAGGAATGAAATACAGACTCCAGACGGTATTAAATGATCAATACGCCTCGGAGAGTCTAAGTTAATCTTTAATCCTAAGTAGGTCAGTTTAAAGGTTTAATATGAGGCCTAGTGTATAACTAGGAAACTATATTATGATGGTTTCATATGTAGAAAATACCGTGATAATATTGATCACCTTAAAGCCATGAATTATAAGGTAAATGTAAAGATACTCGTAACCATACTGATTGACGGATGTATACATGACGACCTGCTGGCGTCGGAATGAATGTGACATTTGTCACCCCTTGGCTTGGTCGGCCGGGACTGTAGTTAGCAGTCAGGATGTGGGATGGTCTGTCTCGTATAGATCTATACACACAATGCCCGCTCTCCCTCCAGGAGACTCTGGTTACCGCTCGACAACGGTGAAATCCGTGTCATGAGGATGTATCTCGTGTTTTGATTTCTATATACCTTTCTTTTTACTAAAAGTGCAAGTGTTTAGAATATAGATATAACTAAGTTCTCCTTCATGAAAGTTATGGTCGGTTTCTAAACTATACCTATTATAGTTTACTCGAGGGGTTATCTAGATGCCTTTGCTACCCAAAGGTGTTGAACTGGAATAAGAGTATTAACATCTAACCAGATATACATAATATATAACTAGGAATTCAATGACACTCGGACAAATAACCGGATGCTCTAAGTCCACAACCAAACGAGGAATAGGAAATAAAGCGGGTTATTAGTCCTAAGTCCTTCAAACCCTACTTATATAACCATATCTATATAGACATGGATCTATCAAGAATATAAGTTTAAAAGACTTTGATAAAAGCTTGGTAATTTAAAAGAGATTTTGGTACATTAAAAGAGATTTGAAAACAAAATTTGGAAACCTTTAGCTGGATAAAACAGTTTAACATGCAGAAACCTTTTTACTATACAGTTATTAATCACCTGTGATTGATATAATAACTTTATAGTTCAACTTGTATCCCCCCCCCATAAAAGCATTTAAAATCATTTAAAAAGGTTGATTAAGGGGTATGAACTCACCTGAAGTGGGTGATTCGGATGAACGGGTGGTATAGGATGCTAACTGTCAAGTGAGGACTTGAACACACACGCAGATCCTATTGAGCATGCAATGATACATTTATGTATCTAATAAGTCATTTAATAACTAATTAAGCAAGTAAAGACACTCAAATACATGAAAACACTTTGTTTCAAGTGCTAGGAGTGCTAAGGGTTGCATCTTAAGAGAGTATGGCCTCACATTGGAGTTTACTCCCCATATGGTAGCACCATATGGGTTTACGGTTCTGGGACCATTTCCCCCATGAGTTTACGGCCGTAAACTCATGGCAATGGTGTCATTGGGTGTTTTAAGGTCCTAAACCACACAAGGAAGTAAGCTAGACTCGAATCCAAGGCTTAGGAAGTGACTAGAGCTCGAAATGCCCCTTTGTTGGAGTTTACGGTCCTTGGACCACTCCTTGGGAGTTTACGGTCGTAAAAGCATGTGTTTACGGTCGTAAACTCATGAGTTTACGGCCGTAAACTCATGTTTATCCAACCATCTCGTGTTTTGGTGTTTCTAGCTTATGCATGCAAGGTTCTAGTCCTTTATACAAGCCATGGAAGGTGTTAGGGGCACTTAAACACCATTTGAAGGTGTTTACGGTTCTGGGAGATCTCCTTGAACCGTAAACACATATAATCTTGGGGATTTTGATGTTCTTCAAGGGTTTCACATGTATTCTAATCAAACAACTAGTTAGGAGGAGTGTACTTACTTATAGGAAGCTCGAATGAGTGTTTAAGGGTCAAAAACACTAGTGTGTGTTCTTGGTGTTCTTGGTGTTTTGAAGAACACTTGAAGATCTAAGAAAAGAGGAGATTTCCATGGATGAAATCGAGTATAAACACTAGATAAAGTGTTATATGAACGAATTTAGGAAGAAAACACTTACATTTTTGGCGAATTTGAAGAAATGAGATATGATACTTGAGAGAGAATCTTGAGTGTTCTTGAGGTGGGAAGTGAAAAACGAAGGAGTGAAGGGTAAACTCATGCTATATGCATGAGTTCATGGGAAAAGGGAGTTTACGGCCCAAACTCCCTTGTTTGGCCGTAAACACTTAGTCAAGGTGTTAAACGTTTATTTATTTCACAACACTCCTAACGGGTACTTCCATTTATTTGTTCGTTTGACGAAAAATTAAATTAAAATATCCACGGACTTAAAACCGGCCAAAAATGTACTGAGATGAATTTGACCATTATTTGACGTGCTTGACTGTGGAGTTTATACAAATGAAAATTTTGTGTTGTCACATCATCCTCCCGTTAGAGGGAATTTCGTCTCGAAATTAGAGTTCAAGCAACTCAGTTATCACAAAATAACTAAGCAAAAGATGGGGACGTTTAAGTTTTCAATTACTCTTCACACTCCCTAGTGAACTCCGGTACTCGCTTGGTGTTCCAGCGAACCTTCACGATTGGGATGCGGATTTGTTTCGTTCGCTTGACCTCTCGGTCCATGATCTTTATAGGTTCTTACACGAAGTTGGGGCTCTCATTGATTTCGATCTCGACCAGTGGGATTACAAGAGTCACGTCGGACAAGCACTTTTTCAAGTTGAGACGTGGGATAGATTCAGATGGAAATTATGGAATCCCTAAAGTAGTCGAGGTCTGACGGAGGTTGGACCAATTCGTATCAAGAATCCCTGCTGGTCCTAAATTCTTGGGAAGATAGAATGTTTCAGTACTTGGAACATAATGTACTTCCATGGTTAGATCATCACTTGGCGTGATCGCCATTATGAAGTTCTACAAGTTCTCTCTTACTGGAGTGCAGTCTTCCGGGTTGGTTCTTAGAAGGCTCAGATCGTCTTCGGGTTCGTATTTCCTACTGATTGGTTTTCGGAGGTTTTCTGGATCATTGGAAGTATTGGCTATATACTGGCATCTATTGGTTACGTGGCATCTATCTCGACCCTGTGCAAAATGGACCTGCACTTCTGACTCTCGAGGTGTTTCTAACAGAAACTCTCAAAGTCAGCGAGATAGAGGGTTCTACCAGACGATGCTTAGAAAATTTCAACTTTTGTCACCGTCTAACAGATGCTTTTACAGTATGATTCCTAATTGGAAAGAATCATTCTCTTACTCGCTTTGCCGTTTCATGGATAGCAGCCTCTGGTCAGGGCTAACTTTTTCCTATGAGATTTTCTGAGGTGATTGACTATCTCGGGAGGTGGATCTACTATCTCCTTCGGGATAGTATTCTTTGGAACACCTAGTAGTCTAACAAATCTCTAAGACTTGCACCATTCTCCATCGCGTCTGCTCCCTCCAGTTTGTAGGAAGCGCGTGTTCTTGTATAACCCATCGACTAACATGTAGACTGGTGTCGAGTCTACAATCTCTTTATGATCTGGGTTATAAAGCTTAACGCAACTTACCATCTACCTTATTCAAGTATTCTTGGTTGCGGAGGTAGTCATGTGGTTCTTAGCATTTTAGTATTAACTTTGGAGAATGCAGTCTATCGTCCATAGGGCGACGGTGACTTTTCTCGCATGAGAAGGTAGTGTGTCCTAGGCACTACCCGTCGGTATTTGGATGGACGAAGTGCCTGAGTAGTGCGAGTATCCCTTGCAACTACTCTTCCGGTGTTACTGAGTTTTCTCTATTTAGATTAAATCTAGATAGCATAAGATTCTGCCACTCAGAACCTCTAATTTCCTCATCCATTCATCTCAGGGTTTTACCTGTCACAGCTTTCCAGGTTTCACAGCCCACTACTGAGATGCTTAATTTGTGGGATTAGGCGTGAATGGATGGTCGTAGTCAATGTTTTTGACTCTTACGACTTGAGTTACTTTTCCTAACTAAGGGTGTTAGCTACTATGTTGGCTTAACCGGGATGGCAACAAATTTCGAATTTGTGGTCATTTTAGTAGCTCAACCCACGGCGGTTCTCTTGACTCCAGCTCTTTTTCTATGGGATAGGATGAAGGGTCTTATTATAAGGTCCGTGGTAGACCTCATACTCGGCTCAAACACTAATACTTGGTGCATGCAAGTCGTATATAATTGAGATTGACGGGATGTTCAGATCTGTGGCCCCACCCCAAACCCCCAACCAAACAAGGAACAGGGAGTAGGGAGGAAGCACACATCTTAAATTTCATTGATCTAAATTATATACCACTCTAATGCACATACTCAGCAGTAGTAAGTTGATCCCATAAGTTCTTTCTCTTGATTCACGAACCTGGTTGTGCGGTGCAAATGGTCCTTCTGGAGGGAATCTACTGAGTAGGCCTCAGGTGGTTATTGTCTTCCGGAATATCTGCAGTGCCTTTCGTTTCTGGTTTTAAAGTCTAACGGGGTTGGTTAACAGCGCACTGTACCCCTCTCCTGGGTACTTCTGAAGGTTGGATGAGAGAGACGACTGACGGTTCGCATTAAGTTTTCCTTATTAGGTTCGAAAGAATTTTCGTTCGATGCTCAGGATATGGGGAAAGTTCTTTTACACAGCACCAGAAATGTTCGCATGGTTGAACCAAGTCAAGCCATGACTGACGGTAGTGTCGAAATTTACAATCATCGACACGATATGGAATGAAGATAGATAGGACCATGTGCTGAACAGGGCACACAAGTTCTTAGCGTCTCGGGTTTCGTCCATGGTATCACTATCGTGGCTACTTGGACCGACATGGTTGACGCTGAACTCTAAGGGTCCTGATGTTTCGGAATAATGTACTTTTCATGAATGGATTTCTCACGAGGCCTCTCTATAATCGCCTAGTATACACTAGTCATGTATAATTAAGATTAAAAGGACGGTTGACTAAGCGACTCCGCCCTAAATCCACAACCAAACGAGGAACAGGAAATAAGGCAGCATCACTCACTCGAGGTCTATCAATATTAATTATAAATGGCCTTAACGTATATACTAAGCCATCATAGCTTTACCTGATGGATTTTTAAGTGTTACAACAGTGTTGCGACTTTCGCCTTAACGAGGGAGTAATTACAATTTGAACGGGTTATTTTAAGTTTTCGATTAGCTACTTAAGGTTTGAGAATTGTAATGCCCGTGTTTCTACGCTAGGCATTAATATTGACATTATAGTCTACGTTAACCTTTGTAACTCATTTTGAAGAAATGAAAAGGAATTATGTGAATATTATGTGAATTATGTTTTTTATGCTTAATTATTAGGGCTTGATTAATTAAGAATAAAAATGAGCGTCAAAATTAAATTTTAGATAAACCCGATATTTATTAAGAAACTTGTAGTGGGCGCGACAAGGATTACGGATATATAAAGAATGCCGAAATCCGAGTTATAACGAAGAAGTTATGACCTGTCGAAGTTTCGCGACAAACCGGCACGGGGCCGAATGTCGTAAAAAGTGAGTTTTCGATAAAGTACTTTTTGGCCTTAGTGATCTAAACGAAACTCGTAGTGTTCGTTAAACCGAGAGTAGGCATAAAAAGAATGCCCAAATCTGACTTCGTATGAGGAATTTATGATTTTTCGAAGTTTCAGCTTAGCAGTAGACAGCTAAAAACTCGAATTTTAGATCGATTGATTTTTAGCCGACACGACCTAAACGAGAATCGAAGGTCTCGTCATTAGTAGCACAACGGTAAAAAGTCTGACGAAAACGGACGTCGGATGAAGAAGTTATGAATTTTTAACGGATTTACTGTCCCGGTCTGTTAAAAAAAATAATAAAAAAATTAAATTGAAAATTAGCCGACGAAGTCTAAACGAAAGTTGTAGAGCGTAATTTTACTTACGCTTGCATATAAAGAACGTCAAAAACGGAGCTCGTATGCGAAAGTTATGGATTTTAGAAGTTTTGGCGCGAAAACCGAGAAATTTCGCATAGGTGGCTTCGGCCACGTCACGTTCGCTTAGAGCATGCCACGTGTCCGAAAAATGGCTTAGTCATCCGAAGCTGCTGAGTCATCCGAAGCGGTCCAATGCCTGTTCGACGCGTGTCCTCTTTCATGTGACCGAGCCCTCGCAGCGAGCCACGTACCCCCTACTTTGGACCCTAGGCCGCGGTCCAATCAGGAGGCGACACCGAGGCCTCGCATGCGCAGCCGATGTGCAGCCACCTGCGGACCCTCGCCTGCGGACCCCACCAACTCCCAAGCCGACTTCGAACCCCTATAAATAGAAGGGGGATGCGAGCCTTCCCGGTTAGATTTGGAATTTTGCCATATTTAGCCCCTTTCTTCATATTTTCTACATCTTAACATCGCCCAAAGCCCCTGTATCGATTATAACCCCCGAAATACGCCACAAAGAGCCCGAGAAGCCCGAAAAATTTGTCTTTTCGGTTTCGAAGCCCGACCCTCGCAGAGCCTGGCTTCTGAATAAAACTCCCGGCTTTATTAGAAACTATCGTTTTAGGAAACGAATTGCTGCCCGATTTTCATTAAATCAAGTGAGGGTATAGTCACTTTCATTTTACACATAGATATGAAGTATTTACCTTAAAATACGTGCTATGTGTAAATATATTAATTGTTTATTTGAGGTGACTGTTGAGTTGATGTTTTATACAAGTTTTAAACTGTATATGTATTTTTATCTACAAATATGTTGGGTAGAACATAGGTAGATAGTTGGTGTGTGATGAAATAAAGTGATGAGAGGCCTCGATGTGATTTGTGATCCAGTCATCTAGCGGAGTTTGGATGACGACCACAGACTTTCTAGACAGTCCAGTGGGAAACGCTAGCAGGCCCCGCGACCTGTAGGTGTTAATGAACTTGGGCGTTCATTCGCTGTACTCCAATCCCCCTCATGATTGCCGTTAGGACATGTATGGCTGAGGAAACCCCTTAGTAGTAGTGTCCCTTCCGATGATATTCTTTAGGCTAGGTCCCTTGTGAAAAGTGTTTAGGGACGTAAAGTGAGGATAACGAGAACGGGTAATCAGGGTTATTGTTGATTGATGAACTTAATAAGTTTATTATTATTGTGGGTTGAAAACCCTATATGCTCACTAGGCTCCCAAGCCTGACCCACTCAGCTTTTTATGTTACAGGTAGTGGACCCCGAGCATAGTCGGAGGATGACGTGAGATTTTTGGATTATAGGCCAGTAGTTGTATATAACTGTTGAAAGGGTTATAATGTCTTGTTTATGCTTTTGGTCTGTATCGGTACATAACATCCCGAAGTTTTGATATGAAATGAAATTATATATTTTTTTTAAAGAAAGGTTTTGACAAACTTTTATCATATTTTGTTTTGGGGACCAATTCTGCAACATCTTTTATAAAGATTTCTCTGATTTGATTTTAAAAAGCATAAATTAAATCGGTCTTTTCTGGCCGAGAAATTAGGGGATGTCACACTTAGGAAAGCACGACTATAGTTTAGGGCTTACTCTGTTAGGTTTAGGTATATCCCTTAACCTACAAATAAAAAGTATTAGTAATTATACTACTGAGGGACTACTTACGGGAGCGGTGACAAGGATAGACATGTCGATTTGGGTTGCTGGATTTCAGAACGGCTATATGCTAAAATGATCCTGCCCACCGACTGTCCTGACTGGCCGGTGCCTTATCAGCTAGACCTGAAGTAACAAACAATAATTAATAATACCCATGAATACAACAAACACAAAGATATAGAGTTATGTATGAACTCAGTACCGCGATGAGAACACATGTGTAACCCAATAATATAGAAAACCTAAAACCTCGATAGCAATACAACACAATGTTTTAGGTCAAACTCCTTAGTCGAGTTTTATTGTACATGGGCCGAATCACAACTAAACATAGACTGATCACCTATGTTTAATTATGGTCAGACCGATGCACAACTAAACTTGGATACGGTGGTTGATAGACTAAAACACCTGAAGATTCTAGAAGATTCAAGATAGATCTTAGATCAGGATACCATCAACTCGGAGTACAAGAAGGCGATGTTCCGAAAACAACATTTAGGACTCGGTATGGTCATTAAGAGATCTTAGTTATGCCTTTGGATTGACCAACGCTCCAACAATGTTCAAGGACCTCATGAATAGTGTTTGCAAACCGTACTTGGATAAATTCGTGATAGTAGTTATCGATGATATATTGATATATTCACGAACCAAGGAAGAACACGGTCAACACTTACAAATAATCTTGGAACTACTACGAAAAGAAAAGTTGTACACCAAATTCTCCGAATGTGAATTTTGGATTAGAGAAGTACAAATTTTTAGGTCATGTAGTTAGCAACAAAGGGATTCATGTCTAACCCTCTAAGATCGAAGCAATCAGGAATTGAGAAGCACCAAAGACACCAACAGAAGATTTCATCGTATAATTCGATGCATCAAATCAAGGATTGGGATGTGTGTTGATGCAAAGAGTAAAAGTTATCGCCTACGTATCACGACAACTAAAGGTGCATGAGAATAATTACACTACCCATGACGTTGAATTGGGAGTTGTAGTTTTTTCACTGAGAAGTTGGAGACACACAATTGGTCAGATAACATATAGGTGATACCTTATGTGCCGAGCCAGAAATAATCCACGAGACAACTCAAAAGATCGTGCAAATTAAGGATCAATTAAAGGCAACACATGATCGTCAGAAGAGCTATGCTGACGTAATACGTAAGCCTTTAGAATTCCAAGTTGGAGATAAAGTAATGTTGAAGGTCTCTCCTTGGAAAGCCGTAATTCTGTTCGGGAAACGAGGCAAACAAAACTCGTGGTATATTGGACCTTTTTCTAGCAAGAATTGGTTATGTCATATACCAACTCAAGTTACCTAAAGAGCTAAGCAATGTACACGATGTTTTTCACGTGTCAAATCTCAAAAGATGTCTATTCGATGACACTATTGTTGTACCTATCGACGAGATACAAGTCAATACCAAGCTCAACTTTGTAGAAGAACCTGTCGAAATCATGGATCGAGAAGCCAAACGATTAAAACAAAGTCGTATTCCCATAGTGAAAGTTAGATGGAACTCTTTACGAGGACCTGAATTTACTTGGGAATGTGAAGTTCAGATGAAACAAAAATACCCCCAACTATTTAACAAAACCCCATCTATAAGATCAAGTTCGGGACGAAATTGTTCTAACGGGGGGAGAATGTAACACCAGTCAAAATAGGTCAATAACAATCACATGTGATTATGCCAATCATGTAAGGTGATTTTGTTAAACTAGTAATGTGATAAACTTATTATGTAATTCATGTTAAATTATGAACTTTCATACATAATTTTTGAAACAACTCAAAGTATACGTCCATACCATTCCAAAAATATAGAGAACGTCTAAATCTGACTTCGCGTAAGAAGTTATGATAAACCGAACACTATAAATCTCTATAATAAGAGGAATTAAAAATAGACTTATAATTAGCTATTAGAGTCTAAAAGAGAGTTGTAGTACTCGTGAATACCTACGCGTGGATATAAAGAACGTCAAAAACGGAGTTCGTATGCGAAAGTTACGACCTTCCGAAGATTCAGCTGTCAGAAACCCTAATTTGACTGAACTCACGACGTGAGCACAGAAACTCACGACGCGAGGAGTTATTTTGCCACATTTCGGATCTAGAAGGTGCGTGACGAGGCTATGAAGTGATAAGATCCAAACTCACTACGTGAACATTGATATTTCACGAAGTGAGGAGTCATATGGCCACCTTCGGAAGCTAGAAGACGGATGGCAAGTCTAAGAAGAGATAAGCTCGAAACTCACGACGTGAACAATGAGTTTCTCATGCCGTAAGGGTCCAAAATCCTTCCTATAAATAGCAGGTCCGACCTTGACACTTCCTTACACCATTTCCCTTTCTCCTCTCTCATTTGCTGAAGCCTTCTTGCATCCCGAGCCCCGACGACCTCGTACGCTGACCGTTTCTGCTTAGATTACATAAAATCACACTATTAAGGTGAGTTTCACAGCCCCACTTTCTAATATTTCGGGGGAAAACGCATGCTAAATATTATATATACGTTATTATTATGTCTATATGATAGTATATTAGTATCAACGTAGATAGTTATAATAACCGGGATATAGTTATTTCGTATCTGAAAGTATACAACTATCGTAAAGCTGTTAGCATGTTATTGTTATAATAGTATACTAATGTAGATCTTGAGTTATACTTAGGATCCTATATATATGTTGTGTGCGATATAGTTCCGAAGTTATATTCGGAAGTTCTATATGTTAATTTATAAAGTATGTTGTTATTGTTAGTTTTATGACAAGATAAAACTTGGTATGTTATATGTTGTTGTTATTGGTTTTATGTCAAGATAAAACCTGGTTTTACTTCAAGTTATAGCTGTTATACTGCCTAAATGTTATAAAGTTAGGAGTAGTGTTTAAAAGCATAGTCTAGTAACTTAGGGTTTTAGACATGAAAATGCTTTTGTTGTTAGAGCTGTAGGAAGCCGTCAAAGTCTACATGAGCTACCTCATTCATCAACTAAGATTGGGGATCTTAGTGGAAGTCCTCTGACCTGTAACCGTTAATCCAGTGTGAGCGAGGAAGTCGTGTATGAATAAGATACGGGTAGACGACCCCACTCGTGGTTGTTAATTACAACCCAAGACAAGCGAGTGACGATCCGTTCCTTTTATTTGTTATTGTTCCGACGTCGATGAAGCGTGCGGTGTTCCTCATGTAAATCATGAGTGAATTTTCCTCATGTAAATCATGAGTGGGTTTTCCTCATGGAAATCATGAGTGGGTTTTGTTAGAGGTTTTGTTGTCAAGCAGCGGTTACAGACTCATGGTAGCAACTTGTTAGAAACATTATACTTTGTCGTATACAAGTATTAATGTTAAGTATAAGTTTCCCCCTACTTATACCTTAGGTACTACTTGTATATTAAGTAGATGATTATACCTAACACACATACTCGTATAGAATTGAAATAAGATTTATACGTAGCAACTTTCGTTTGTATGGAATTACAAACACTTATGTTTATAGTATATGAGACTTATAGGTAAACTACTTATTTGGTAAGTAAAATTTTATACCTAGGATATATATACTAAACGTTGGAGAGTCAAAATGATACTTTCAAAACTATACTTTTGAACTTGGAAAATGTATTATTTTATGGAGTCAAAACCTGTGAACTCACAACCTTTATGTTGACGTATTTTAAATTGCATGTGTTTAGTTGATAAATATGATACGAGAAATGACGTTACACTGCCCGGTGTTTCCGCCGACGGCCGGGGTGTGACAATATATACAAAAATCACAAATATATAACAATGATATATTTACGTAGTAATAAACTTTTCACGAACAAATCTCAAAGGACACTAACTATGTGATTACCCAATGTATACTTTAGGGTTCGATAGAACGGAAGTCCGATAGACAGTGGAATGTGTGTTTTCTGCCTCATTTCCTGTTCCTTGTTTGGTTGTGGGCTTAGGGTAGATTCACCCATTCAACTGTCTATTCGATCTCAGTTATATGTAACTTGTATGTATTAGGTAATCATAGGAGGGTAGTAGCGTCGTATCAGGTATCCAGAACAACGAAGTCTTTATTCAGTTTAACATATCAACAAAACTATACATCATTATAGTAAGTATATGGAGTATACTTGTGCTTTTCAAACTTAGAACAACATGGACATCCAGTCGGTTTTTATAGAAAATATAGGATTTTCTATGGTAAACATCATTCTTTTTAAGGTAAACAGTTTTGATTGTACTTTCTGAAAACAATAGCATTTTACCAAAAACAACATTTCACAACTGAGTTAGTGAAACTAGATGTGTGTTTTCCGCCTTACTTCCTGTTCCTTGTTTGGTTGTGGGCTTAGGGCAGATCCACCCATTTAACTGTCCGTTCGATATTAGATTATATATAGCTAGTATAAACTAAGTGATTATAGAAGGAACTATTGTGGTTACCATTTTACTAAAGGAAATATATGATTTTCTTAAAGAATGTTTTCATCAAATATAAAGAACTATTACAGTTAACTCCGTAAGTACCAAATGAATACGCCAGGGTTGTATACAATGAAGATCTAACAAACAATGGGATATGTTCCTTGTTTGGTTGTGGGCTTAGGGCAGATTCACACAATCGATTGTCTGTTTACTCTAAATTGTATATAACTTGTATCCATTTAGTACTCATAGAAGGAATTGTAAAGTCATTTTTACTTTCATTTATCATATCAGAAAATATAGGATTTTCTGGAAGAACAGGCAAACTTTTCTAAAAGAACTTACAACTTACTTTTCATCACTTAAATACTTATGAACTCACCAGCTTAAATGTTGATCTACTCTTTCAAAATAACTTGTATTCTCAGGAGACTTGTAGACAGGTACGCGCACTGGGATTCAGAAGATGGAGTGTAGTAGCTTCATGTCTTGTTTTGTTATTTACTTTTGGAGTTAATCTTTTGTGAATCACATACTTTGTAAACACTTTAATATTAATACAATGTTTGTTTGTTACTTTGATTACTATGATGCATGTGTTGTGATACTACATATGATGTCCTTCGCCCCCGAACGTTTCCGCCGTTCCGGTTTGGGGGTGTGACAGATTGGTATCAGAGCATTGTTTATAGTGAACTAAGTATATCAACCTATAAAAGATATACAACTATAAATACAATGGGGCCGAAGTCCTCTGACTAAAAGTATATTTTAAAGACATAGCAATATTTTATAAAAGTATACACACATGCTTGTACATATATACATACTAGGACAAGTATCACAAGAAGAACATAGCAGAAGTATTTAAAGGTTGGACACTACGGTCAAACATGGACAGTTATATAATCGTATCTGGGATCAATATAGCCTGATCAACAATATTCATTTGAGATATGACCTACATGTATTTGGGAGTGATGTGGTGTTGCAACAGTCTTAAAACTTACCTAACTCTATTCAAGGGATTTCTAGATCAGAACATAAAGTTAAAATACTATAGGAGTATTTTATGATACTATAAGACAACAACAAGTTTAAAACTTACCAAGTTCGTTACATTAAAATACTATAGGAGTATTTTAGGCACTATAAATAACATATATGAAAATTAAAAGACCCTTCTGGTAGGTCTATAATTTCGGAGTGTATACTCCCAAGGTTTTATATAATTGAGATTTTATAGACTTAGAATTTGTGATCTATACTCTACTTCCTGTCCCTTGTTTGGTTGTGGTTTTAGAGTAGGATCACTTATTCGAAGGTCTGTTTAATCTTAAAGTATATACAACTTGTATACATTGCGCAATTATAGGAGGACCCAGTTAGGATCACCCCATAATGTTTCACTAAATCTCATAGATTCTTTAGACACTTCAATTCTCGCACGACAAACCCAGATAGATGTAACCACTCCATCATACCAGTCCATAGACGAGTCAAGGAGGAATAAGAAGAGGTTCATGAGGAGTTTTTCAAAGAAGGATCAGCCGAAGAAACCCAACGTCTTATGCGTCACACTAATAAATAATAACCTTGATTGACTTAGTGAGCTAGTGAATACACTGCTCACATTATGTGTTAGGATTATTTTCTTTTCATGCAACTGGTAACAGTTATTCAATTCACAGAGATTCATTCGAGGATAGCCACTTCTGATTCATAAAGTTTATTTTATATAGACTCCCATTATGAATTGTTTTTCAGAACCCTACGAAAGTCAGAACCAGATACACTCAGAACTCGGATCACTTTGTCATTCAAATTTTGGCTTATAACCACTGCTATAGACTTATCTCCATTTCATCTTTGTATTCATTCTAGGAAAAGATGCCTCACGGTAACAGCCGCAGTAACAACTGATATAACTCATATCGGCGCAAGTGGTACCAGTAGATCTGGTAGCGGTACCCACCTAACTAACCCCAGAGTTAGCCACGGACATCCACGGGAGTGTTCGTACAAGGACTTCATGAACTGCAAACCCAAATCCTTTAATGGAAATGGGGGATTCATTGCTCTGATGCGATGGTTCGAGAAAACAGATTCGGTCTTCGAAATCTGTCTGTGCCCAGAAAGTAGCAAAGTGAAGTTTGCTGCCTGCACCTTCTCTGACAGATCCCTGACATGGTGGAATAGCCATGTTAAGTCACTGACCCTATCAGTGGCTAACTCTATAGGTTAGGAGAACCTGAAAGAGTTGATGTTGGAAGAATACTGCCCTAGGGGCGAAGTTCAAAAACGGGAGCAAGAACTATGGGAGCATACCATGGTCGGCTCTGACATAGTGGCCTACACTGACAGGTTTTGGAGGAGGCACACAAATCCAAGTTCTCTATTCACCCCGGGGCCACGAAGATGTACAGGGATCTGAGGTTGAGTTACTGGTGGCCCTGCATGAAGCGGGAGATTGTATGGTTCGTGGAGTGGTGCTTGACCTACAGGATGGTCAAGGCCGAGCATCAGAGACCTCACGACAAGGTTCAGCCGTTACCCATTCCTATATGGAAATGGGAAGAGATCACTATGGACTTCATCACGAAGTTACCAAGGACAGCGAGGGGTGTGGATGCCATATGGGTTATTGTAGATAGACTGACAAAGAGTGACCACTTTATTCCGATCTCCGAGAGCATCTCCGCTGAGAAATTAGCCGATATTTACGTGCGAGAGGTGGTGGCTAGGCACGGGGTGCCAGTAACAATATTCTCTGACCGGGATGTCCGATTTACATCTAGATTCTTGAGGAAGTTCCACGAGGAACTGGGCACACAGTTACTTTTCAGCACGACTTACCACCCCCAGACAGTTGGCCAAAGAGAGAGGACAATCCAGACACTGGAGGATATGCTTCAGGCACGTGTTTTGGATTTCGGAGGGAGTTGGGATACATACCTCCCAATAGCAGAGTTTTCGTACAACAATAGCTATCATGCCAGTATCGACCGACCATTGTTTGAGATGTTGTATGGTTGGAGGTGTAGGACCCCTGTTGTTGGGGTGAGGTAGGGCACCGAGTCATGGGGAGCACCGAGGTGGTGCTCAAGACTACTGAGTTTATCAGCAGGTGCATAACCGGCTACGAGTTGCACAGATCCGTCAGAAAAACTATGCTGACTGGCGCCAATCGGATCTTGAGTTTCAAGTGGGGGATTTCGTCTTGCTGAAAGTGTCACCATGGAAGGGTGTCATTAGGTTTCGGAAGAGGGGAAAGCTAGGGCCCCGATATACTGGACCGTTTAGTATTACTGCCCGAGTGGGCAAGGTGGCCTATCATTTGGATCTGTCGGAAGAGCTTAGCCGGATACACAACACCTTCAACGTGTCCCAGCTCCGGAAGTATGTCACAGATGAGGCCACGGTTGTGTCTCTGGACGATATTCAGGTGGATGAGAGCCTGAACTACATTGAGAGGCCCGTTGCGATTCTGGATAGGAAGATCAATATTCTTCGGAACAAGGAGGTGAAGTTAGTGAAGGTGCAATGGCAGTACCGAAGAGGCTCCGAATGGACATGGGAGCCGGAAGATGAGATGTGAGATCACTACCCGGATTTATTTTGCGTCAGCAGACTTCGAGGATGAAGTCTAGTTCAAGTGGGGGAGATTTGTAACGCCTATTCCAGGTATCATTTAATTTTTAAGTTTGTTGGGTTTTGCACTGAGACTCGACGAGTTGCGGAGCCCAACTTGACAAGTAGATATCAATTTTGGACGCAGGACTTAGGGTCTACTCAATGAGTTGGAAGGCCCCAACTCGACGAGTAGGCACTATAAAGGAAAACCCTGATTTTTAGGGGTTTGTGTCGTATTTAAGGAACTTATGAGTCATTTGTGGCCTCCCTCATCGTCCTATCTGTCCAGAGAGAAACCCTAACCGCGCTTTAGTGTCTTTTTGAGTGTGTGTGAGCTTTGGAGAGTGAATCTTGTGCTTTTTGGAAGGAAACTTGAAGGTTGAAGAGATTGAAGTGAGGAGAGGGCTTTAGATCCGGCATCTATTTGGTGTTAGCATTCATTTGGAGGTAAAAAGTTGCTAATCTCTATTTTCTTAGATCTCATCTTATGAAAGAATATGGTCACATTTAGTGCAAAGTGGTGTCATACTCGGATTTGGACTTGTCATGAGGATATGGTTCCAGATCTGGACACCTCTAGGTCTTCATGGACATAAAGTTTATCCCTTTACCTAGTCTCGTCCCTTTCCCTTGTCCTAAGCATTGTATGAACCTTAGCTTTAGTGTTTTAGCAATTTGAGGCCATGCATGCATGTAAAGTTTGCAACTTTATGTGGTATTTCGGTCTTAAAGGACTGGATCTGTAGTTTGCATGTTTGGATTCGAATGGAAGGACTGATTATGTTAAGAATGGAAGGACTGATTATGTTAAGGCAAGGGAAAACTCGACGAGTTGCTCTGGTGACTCGGCTAGTTGGAGCAGGTTTTCCCATTTTCGCTCCGCAGAGTAAACTCGGCGAGTTGATAAGATAACTCGACGAGTTGGATCAGGTTTTACCCGTTTTCGGTCTAATGAGTAACTCCACGAGTTGATGAGGCAACTCGACGAGTTGGCTAGGGTTTTCCCTGGTTTTTTGAACACTGGAGGACCTAGACGAGTTGGGTCAACATGGACTGTTGACCTTGACAGTTGACCTTGACTTTGACCAGGGTTGACTAAATTTGACCTTAAGGGTATTTCTGGTATTTCGGGATTTTGACAAGCTAGTCATATGATGATTGTAGGCAGTTGAGTTGGAGCTGCGCGTTGGGACTTATTTGATCTTATCTCATCAGTTCAACATTTTGAAAGGTGAGTCTCCTCACCATACCAATGGGTCGAAGGCACCAAGGCCGGCCCATTTTATGATATGTGGTACACTAGTTGATGTAGTGTTATGTGGCATGTTAACTGATTATGTGCTAGGAGGTATGCTAGTTGTATATGTGGTATACTTATATGGAAGACCATGGGAGAGCCCATGGCACTTGGATGTAAGACCATGTGGAGAGCCCATGACTTTCCTATTAAAGACCATGTGGGGAGCCCATGGCACTTGGATGTAAGACCATGTGGAGAGCCCATGGCTTTCCTGTTAAAGACCATGGGGGAGCCCATGACACTTAGGTGTAAGACCATGTGGGGAGCCCATGGTATCCTGGAGTAAGACCCTAGGGGGATCCTACGGCATCCCTATATGTTATATGCATAGCTTATGTGGTTTATGTAGCTTCTATAGCTAATATGGTATATGTGATTATGTAGACTGTGTGGGGTATGCTCTGGGGAACTCACTAAGCAGCATACAGTTTGTTGATTTTTTCAGGTACATCTGAGCCTAAGGGCAAGGGCAAGTCTTGATGACACGGCATGCATTCTTCGACATTTGTTTCGTTGGGACACTCTGATATTTGAAATAAAATGTTGATGTTATGGATTTTGAAAACAATTGTCATTGTTATTTCATATTTCATGGGAATGTTTTGGTTAATTAAAAATGAAAACTTTATTTGAAAATTTTGGGTCGTTACATAATTTCAAATTTCCAAATTAAAGTTCATTAATTTCTTTTGTTTATTTATTTAAATTTAAAACATAAAAAATATTTCAATTATAATAATTCATTATTTTTATTATTTTCTTATAAATTCAAAGTTCTCAAATATTTTGACCTTTATATTTAACTTTTTTTTAGAAAACAATTAACCCATATATTACATGGGTCTCACGACTAGTCTTTAATAATGAGCAAACCTTTTGAGCGTTGATGAAGTCCTCATCTTGCAGTAAACATTGACAACTATGTCATCATTGTATAAAAGGAAGAATAAAAACTAGCATTGTGATCTTGCAACATTAGCCCTATTTTTCTGACAAAATCATTATCCTAGTCATTCTTTTCAAATTTGGATCAAAATTCCCTCCCTCATATATAATATCCTCCTCTACAACATCATTTTTCCATGATTATTCTCTCCCAATAAAAACCCTAATCTTTAACAAACCCTAATTTCTTCAAGATATTCTCCAGGGCTCCTCTCCTCATTTACGCTCCAACTGAGAATGTTGTTAAAGCTGTATCCACTCCAACAACACCTATTATTATGTTTACTCCCTCTTCGATATGCTTTGAGTGATGTTCCACGTGTTCTTGTTGCTGATGTTGTTTGTGAGTTCTGGTACACCTAGAACTATGATTGAGATACTGATTTGATCATTGATACACTTCAAAATGGAAATCATTCCTTTACTTTCACCTTATATCTGTTGCATTGATGCTTAAGTCTTCCGCTATATGAATCCTTCTCTCCTATTCCTTCTAAAGACAAGTGTAATTCTGTTTTACAAAGACTGGGGTACGATACATATTTTGAATGTACTCGTGATGAATCCTAGTATGTTCTTCATCAATATTTTTCGGCAGGTTGGAAGTTCTTGTCTACTGTGATTGGAAAATCTCTTGGATATAAGATTAGTATTATTGATAAGATAAACTTCTTCTAGATAACAATAGTTTTATAGAATCATCAAAAACAAGAATTCTGATTATGCGTAAATTCTTTTTGATAAAATGGTTATTGATTTCATCTAACAAAAGGTCAACCTATGTTCCTTATACAAGATTCTTTACCATGTTGATTGAATACTCTTTAGGGGTTGCTTCATACTCTGCTATGAGCCCATCACATATTCCAATTCCCATGATTTGTTTTAAGATCTTCAAGTCTGCTCTAAAATTTTATGATCCATCCTTATATCCATAAATGTTATGCTGTATTGAAAATCCTTACACTATTCGACCTATTCCTAGTACTACAACTGCTCAATGTTCTGTTATTGCTCATCCTTTCCAGGAAGAGGTATACGATAATGATGTTGCTACTGAAGGAGATGATCATTTATATCAATCAACAAGTAATGATTATGATGATGACACTGAAAGTGAAGAAACTAATGATGAAGATTGTAGAAACACTGAAAGTTTTCATACTACTGATGAAGGAAAGTTTACTGATCCTAGCTCCTTTAACTCTCACCATTCTTTGCATCAACATGAGAGCATGTAAGTTAATTCACTGGTGCATCCTATACCACCCTTATCCACTATTGCTGATAGACAATCCTCACCTCCTCATCAATCTTCGGTACCAAACATCCAAGAACCACCCATCCCCCCATTGATGTTACCACATTGCTTACCAAAAATCATTCTGCTATCAACACACTTGTTAGTTATGCATAAGTCTTCTCTATATGACTTGACAAACTTGAAGTTGATACCATGGTGATTAAACAAACCATCATTCCAACATTCTCAGTTATCCCTTATTTAATTACTTTTGCACCACCTCCACCGCCTCCTACTAAACCTCCCTCTCCCCCACCTACCAATCCACCACCTCAACAACCACCATGACCATCATATACTTCTTCAACATCACCTATCTCTTCTATACTTATTTTTACTGATCATGTCAAAGAGGGTGATAATTATTTCGAGGGGGAGGATTCTGATGATTTAAGTGATGGTGAAGGATTTATCGATCTAACCTTTCTCCAGGATTCGATTAATGTTGTTCCATTGAGCATGGTCTTTCCTTATTTATAGGTTCATGCTGAGGGAGATGAAGATTATATTGAGGGTAGGATGCTCTTGCTGAGGGGGAGTATCCAAAAGTTCCTATTGTGGAATCCTCAAATTGTGATGATTCTCAACGAACTTATGGTTTTTTTTATCAAAGAAGAGATATGCTAAATCTCAAACAAGTCCTAGTTTGAAAAAGAAAAAGTGTATTTTTCCTTTTGTCCAAGAAAAATCTATAAAATGAGGTATGTCAATTGAGGAAGTGAAAAGATTGGCTGATTAAAATAACCTGGTAATGTTCAATGAAAAGGTTTTGATATACGACTCTTGGTTTGTTGAAAAGTTCACTGTAAAGGAAGGTAGTATGGAGCATCAGGAGTCACTGATTGAAAATTAGAATTCTCTGATGACCAAGATGAAAAAGCATGAAGAGGTTAATAACAAGATTGACATGCCTAAGTATGTTGATGTTTTTGTTTGAGGATATTAAGTGTATCCTATTATAAAGGTTAAATGTACTAAGCCTAAAATTCAAAAGTTACTTACCATGTATATGACAAGAAAAGATAAACATAGTGATTATCCTAAAACGGTTATTATATCTGACCTGGTCAATTATGGATACAATGAATGGATTGGGATGGGAAACATTATAAAGGGGCATAAAGAAATTCACCCTAATGAATTGCATATGGCCTTAGATTCGATGATTAACAAAGCTCGTAATATCATCTTGTTCCCATTGACGCTGAATCAAGTCTTCACGCTGCAAGCTCCTCAACTATTGCTCCCACGAGAAGGAATAGGGAGAAACATACCATGTATCTGCTCCATTTTAGGTGGTTTGTTATTGATAACTCCATGACTGTTGGAGTTAACCCTGAATAGTTTTAATATGATTCGGGAACTAATTCATGGCATGTTCTATATGGATAATAGTGAAACTATGTGTTTGATGAAAACTAATGATATTCTCTTTGCTCCTAATAATCATATATTTCATTTGCGGACAAAATGTATTAATGAAAGTGAAAAAATGCTTTTCACTTCCAACTACATTTTGAAATTAATAAGAGAAAAGAAGAGTTGAAAACAGATAACTATAAGCAAATCAAGCCTAAAATTAGTGATGAAGCTAAAAAAGTCAACTCTTGGGAGAAAGATATTCTTTGACATATCGTCTTAATTAGCTTTAACATAATCAAATTCAGGGGTATTTTTAGGTCGAACCTATGCAGTTGATGAGTGTCAACTAACCTTCACGATGATTTTGTTTATAGTGGGGTAATACATAGTAATATCTCTATCAGCACCAACATGAAAGACTTATGCTGCAAACCAAAGATCTGATGTTTTAGTGATAAGGATCTATTTCTTGTATAGTTTGTTAGTATTGTTGTAATGTAGGGATTTCCTTATATACTATCTTACCCTAGTATATATATATATATATATATATATATATATATATATATATATATATATATAT
This sequence comes from Lactuca virosa, assembly GCF_052849685.1. Classification (NCBI taxonomy): domain Eukaryota; kingdom Viridiplantae; phylum Streptophyta; class Magnoliopsida; order Asterales; family Asteraceae; genus Lactuca; species Lactuca virosa. The sequence continues at coordinate 276,529,197 of NC_136429.1, forward strand.
ATATATATATATATATATATATATACTAGGGTAAGATATATATATATATATATATATATATATATATATATATATATATATATATATATATATATATATATATATATATATATATATATATATTTATAAAAGTATCTTATTTAGAATAAGTTTCTGATTAAGCTTGGCGATTTTATTTTGTGGTATTTATTGTCATTGGTCTACGATCCAACAACGATTATTGTTGGAATTTATCTAAATTTTCATTTAGTGTTTGTTTTTTTGGTTTATTTGACCATGCATATTTTGACAGAGATTGGTCTATTTGACCATGTCGTAACTGAACATATCGAGGCTATGGACGATACACAGCCGTATCGTTCTACCCCGCTTTGCCCCACACCCCAAACCAATAAGCTTGTCTTTGAACCAAAATCTGGCCAGACCAAAATGAAATCAAAGAGAAAGTCTACTCCATCTAAGGTTGTTAAGAAAGGTACCGGAACCCTTAAAGGTACCACAAATCCGATGAATACAGAAGACTTGGTGAATAGCACAGAGCCAACAAACACTGCAGAGCCCACTTACACTGTAGGCCCCATCTTCATTGAAGAACCTATCATCAACGACGAGCCTGTTAATGTGATAGATCTCATTGATACCGCAGGGCCTGGACTGTCCAACTTTGAAGACCTCTTTCGCAAGAGAAAGTTGAAGCTCCCTACCCCACCAAGCCAAAAGGGAACCAACCAATCCACTTGAGTCTCTCGAAAGACACAAAAGGCAGTTTGATTCAACGTTGAATCAACTCCCCCCCCCCCCATCCGTCCACTCCACTATAAAAAGTGTAATGGTTTCAGATCAAGCACATGAGAGCATAGCCTATTCAAGATTCCCAGAGAATCCTGAAGTCATTAAAAATCCTAAGGTTCCCAAGATTAAACAATTGCACGTCTTCAATCCCGAGGAGCTGAACTCCATCTTTCTTTCAATGACACATACATATCAAACACGTAATGCACCGTAGGGTCCTTTTTCAGCAACCCTAGCCATAACAGAACCAAGGCCAAACTTGGTTGAAGACCAAGGAGACCGAGGAAGTTCTGAAAATATTATACTGCAAACATTACACCTAAGAGGATTAGGCACTGGGAAGCACACATGTGCCAGGATCTGTGAACCTGGGGGACACCCCGGTGGTAAATGGTTTCAATGGTTATGTTTAAGAAGATAACTCGTCCCGGTATCAACCAAGCACAGAATCATGGCAAAGGAAGTTGGAAGCACTTAAACGAGCAGTATGAGCAAGAAAAGTGTCACACCCCAAAACCGGAACGGCGGAAACGTTCGGGGGTGGAGGACGTCATGTTCAGTATCACAACAATGCAAAGTAGTAAACAAGCAACAACATCATCCATTGCATTAATAATATAATTTCATACAAGTGTGTTCTTTCAAGTTATATAGACACCAAAAATATACATCAAAAATAAAAGATGAGTCTTGAACGAGCTCCATCTTCTCAGAACCTGGCACCGGTACCTGTCTACTGGTGACCTGAGAATATAAGTTATTTTGAAAGAGTTTATCAGCTTTAAAGCTGGTGAATTCATAAGTATATTAGTGTCTGTATTTGTGTCACACCCCCAAACCAAGGATGGCGAAACGTCCGGGGGTGGAGGACTTCATGTCTAGTATCATAACAACAATTGTAATAGTAATTCAAGCAAACACAACCAACATATATATATATATATATATATATATATATATATATATATATATATATATATATATATATATATATATATATATATATATATATATATATAATTGAAAAAGTTACATCATTGTATGAATTACATGTTTACGAATCAATTACAATATGTTGACAAAATATGAAATAGTAGACGCCTTAGCGTCCCATCCTCAAAAGCACTTGGTTACCTGTTTAATGATTTCCTGAGAATACAAGTTGTTTGAAAAAGTGTCAACACAAAGGTTGGTGAGTTCATAAGCTTTTGTTTGGTATTATTAAAAGCCTTTCGTTTGTAAAAGTAGTATTTGTTTTAGAAAAATCCAATATTTTCCTTAAAATGTATATGTAGTCTTAAATCCAAAGACCGAAATGTATAAGTAACTTTTCTTACTTATAATAAATAATGTAAGTTTAAATCGACATAAACTCATTTAATTTTAATGAAGTTCCCGTAAATTCCAATATTCATTAATACTTTATGTAAGTTTATTAAAGCCTTTTCTTGTAAAAGTAGTGTTCGTTCCAGAAAATCCAATATTTTCCTTAATGTGTAAATGTAGTCTTAAAACCCAAAGACCGAAATGTACAAGTAGTGTTCGTTCCTTATAGTAAAACAATGCAAGTTTAAATCGACATAAACTCGTTTGATTTTAGTGAAATCCCCGTAAATTCTATGTTTGTTAATACCACATGTAAGTTATTATAACCATGCTATGACCTAGTTGGCCTGAAACGACGTTCTTCAGGCGTCGGAAATGTTATGACATTTGTCACCCCAGACCTGACGGTCTAGCTGTTGCATGCAGTTTAGGTGTGGGTTTGTCAAACCCAATATAGATCTATACACAAGTATCACGCTCTCCCTCGAGGAGACTCTGGTTATAATACAGGACTTATTTGTAAATTGAATCGAATGTCTCACAGAAGTCATTAACGAATTTACGTGTAGTGTAATGAAAACTTGGTACCGTATGGCCGTACCTTGCTTAATGAAAATATCCTTTGTATAAATGTACCCTTTTTAAATGTATGTGTTATGTAATATTTCATAAAGTCATTAACGGAATTACGTGTTATGAAAACTTGGTACCATATGGCCGTACCTTGCTTAATGAAAATATCCTTTGTATAAATGTATCCTTTTTAAATGTATGTATTATGTAATGTATCATAAACTATACCTATTATAGTTTATCAACCAAGGGTAGTACGTAGTAATGTATGCAAACTATATTCAAAATAGTTTATTAAATGTTTGAATGTATCGGTTGTACTTTGATTATAATCACTTGTTATTCTTTATATTTTATATGTCCAAATCCATTTGTAAACTGATGTGTGTCTAAATATTAAGATAAAATGTCATATATTGCAATAACATATATCCACATAAAGATATACACCTTGCTCAACATGTTACAAGGTGAAATGAAATTGACAGCAACTTTTTGTTGTATACAGTTTCTGTTACTGTTCTTAGAAAATTTATAGAAAAATCATGAAAGCTCTAAATCCAAATCCGCAAATTCTGAGAGTTTGGAATATGAGTCTAGTTTGTTCGTAAATTTTATCATGATTTTTAGTGATCTCTAACAGAGGTGAAAATGTTCATAATCACATACTGGTCTGGGTTTTCCTCTGAAATGATAGGCAGTTTTGTAAAAATCACCATAAATTGTAGAAAAATCATATGGAGATATTCAAGTAGCCATTTTAAAGCTAAGAGTTTGAACTACTTGCACCTGGAACAGTTTTGAAAACTAAAATATTTAAGTTGACCAAAACAGTCCGTGATCGAAGTTCATCTTTTCTGATGTAATCTGATAGAAAAAGTTTAATTGTGTTCTTGATGATTTTACTTGTATTCCCCCCTTAAAACTTAAGAAAAACATGTAAATGTAGGGGTATGAACTCACCCTATGTGGTTTCAGTAGATGAAAGTAAGAGAGAGGAAGTGTTCAACCCAAGAACACTAAGAAGATGTCTTGATGATTCGAGAATCTAACACCGAATAAGATGGAATTTGTGTAAGATATCAATGATTTGAGTAGAATGGAGTGTAATAATTATATGAATGATGAAGATACTTACTAATTGAAGAAAGAAATCCCTGGAGAAAGCCTTGAAGTTCTTGAAGTTGAGAGAAAAGATGAGAGAATTTTGGAGAGTGTTCTTTGGTTGCTAAGTGTAGAATGAAAGAAGTTAATGAGAATGAGGAGAGATGACCAATTCTCCAGCTCTTAGAACGTGGGAAGAGCTGGAGATTGGGTGTAAAGGTCCACTAAGGTGACAAGGGGTAGTGGGAAAGAGTGGCTAATCATAGAGTGAGGTGGTGGTGGTTTGCTTTTGCCATAAATTAAGGAAAAGCAAATATTCCCTCAATAATTAGTTCAACCACTAATTCTTTTAATATATTTTTATAAAAAACCTGGAGATTTATATATTTTGGGGCCTTAGTTTATAAAATAAAGTTTTGGGTGAAAATCCCACGTTAAAATAATGAAAAACGGAGTTAAAACGAAGTCGTAGTCGAAAAACCGGTAAAAAGGGGCCGTCTGCGAGGCCTCTCGCATGGACTGTCTGAGAGGCTTCTCATGCGAGGCTTCTGTCCTGAGAGGCTTCGGTCCTGAGAGGCTTCTCATGAGAGGCTTCGGTCCTGAGAGGCTTCTCATGAGAGGCTTCGGTCCTGAGAGGCTTCTAATGAGAGGCTTCGGTCCTGAGAGGCTTCTCATGAGAGGCTTCGGTCCTGAGAGGCTTCGGTCCTGAGAGGCTTCTCATGAGAGTTTTCGCTTCTAATAGGAGGGTTTTGGTTCCTTAAGGTTATTTTACCCGTTTTTACCCCGTTTCAAGTGGTTTTTGACCCGGTTGAGGGTCGGGATGGCCCGAATGATTACAAAAAGTTAAAGTAACTTTTGAGAGAGATTTGGGAGAGATTTCAAATAGAAAGAGATAGAGTGAAAACGATTTAGAGAGGTTTCGTTTGTGATTAATTTGAGTGTCCGACTTCACAACGCAAGGTTCGTAAACCCCGTTAAACCGTGTTTTAGTGTCGTACACACTCCCGATGAGTGTGCAATAATGTTTTATCGTTTTGGTTCAATGTTTACTTAGGAAATTCAACACACGAACTTTCCAAATGATGTTTCTCTCATTAAGATATTGCATTGTACAGTAATTACATAGTGTAAACCCTAATATACAAGGGTTAATTGAGTCGATTGGTTTTGACTTGTTGACTTTGTTTGACTTTGACTTGACTCAATTTTGACGGTTGTCACATCATCCCCCCGTTAGGAGGAATTTCGTCCCGAAATTTGCATTTGACTAGGACATCAAGAGTTTGGGAAAAGATGTGGGTATTTTTGTTTCATTTGATCTTCGCGTTCCCAGGTGAATTCAGGCCCTCGTTTAGCGTTCCAATGGACCTTCACGATGGGAATACGACTTTGTTTCGTTCGTTTGACTTCCCGATCCATGATTTCTACCGGTTCTTCCACGAAGTGGAGACTCTCGTTGATTTCAATTTCGTCAAGAGGTATCACGAGGGTCTCGTCGGATAGATTTTGTCAATCATATTCTCGGGGTTAAAAAAATAAAGTTTTATTAGTTACCTATAGCGACGACTTGTCGTCACCACAGGTTTAATCTATTACGATGACTTGTTGTCGCTATAGGTTTTTAACAAGAGCCAACGACATACCTATAGCGACACACAAGTCATAATTTGCATGTGTGAAGACTTGGAGTACTTTCTAACTGGTTCATGTGTGAAGACTTGGAGTACTTTCTAACTGGTTCATGTGTGAAGACTTGGAGTACTTTCTAATGAAAACTGTGCTATTGGGGAAATTGGAAACTGGTACGTAGCTTCAAAGTCAAGAATATGCAGTAGGCATGTGATGCATTAAATGCATGAGGCACACAAGTCATAATTTGCAGCAACATATCCGTATATGTGTGTGAATTGAAGAAGAAGGTTACGGCTCAAAGAATATATATATATTCATTTTCTCTTCATTTGTTAGATACACAATAACCATAACATCATAGACTATATATATTCCATTTCATTTGTAATTTTCACTAGTTTATATTCCGCGAGTGTTACCGAAATCATTTATCAATTTTTCAGAAGTGCTTAACTTGTTTTGTTGCATTCCCAACAATTTGCTATTAATTACTTCTCCCACTTTACTTATATAAATCATCACATTCTTACCGCGACTTTTAACTTCTCCCTCACAAATGGATCCACCTGCAGATCATCAAAACCCCATAGATGACCTCGATTGGTTTCAGTACTTTGATCATCAAGATCTTTTCAGGTATATATAAACGTCACTCATTACACCATCTTACGCACAGAAAAGTGATTTCGTCGACATTGATCAAAACATGGTTTGGATTTGTAGTGATCAAAAAGAGTCTTTCATCATGTTGGATTTGATTATCTTGAGTTTTTTTTTGGATTTTTGCAGTGGTGACATGCTCAACCATCATGATTACGAGTTGTCGGAAAAATTGCATGAAGTGCTCGATCAGAACGTTTCCACAGTACTTAACAAAGATCAAAACATCATTTCTAGAAATGAGTTTCACGATCTTGATCCCCTTGAAGATATAAGCTTATGGGATTGTTGGGAGGATGGTAATTTACCATTGGTTAGTTTCAGTGAAGACTATAAATCCGGTGGTAAGGCTACATGTAGTTCTAGTGCTGCCACCACTGATCACGGTGGCCGGAAGGTGGGAAAGAGATTGAGACCATTGGAGTTTGAAGAGATAGAGAAGTACTTTGAGATGCCGATAATCATAGCAGCAAAGGAATTAGGGATAAGTTTAACAGTGTTGAAGAAAAGGTGCAGAGAGCTAAACATAAACAGGTGGCCTCATAGAAAACTTAAGAGCCTTCAATCCCTCATTGAAAATGCCAAGGTAAATTATGATAATAACCTTCTATACATTACTCATGCACTTGGTAACCAAAGTAGTTTTGGTATTTTCTAAAATTTTAATTGTTAGTTTCTTTATAACTAAACATAGGTCCTAGGCATATGCCACATCAAATCAATTGATTTACTACGATTTCCTGATTTATATTTATATAAACTTAACTCATTGTAAATTTTGTGAACTCACATGAAAAATATATTGCATCTACCTTTTAAAAAAAAATTAGGAGTTGGGATTAAAGGAGGAGATAGAGACGTTAGAAGGGCACAAGAAGATGATGGAGAAATTGCCAGGTATGGAATTGACAGAAAGAACAAAGAAGCTTAGGCAAGCTTGCTTCAAAGCTATTTATAAGAAGAGAGGACTTAACAATCCTTAGCCATTTTGTTATAATTAGTGGATTTTAATCTACATTGTATGTGTTTTTCTCTTGATAGTTTGATACCCTTTTTAGTTTCATTTTATGTATTTGTCTATTGATTTTTAATGCAGAAAATTTTGTATAATTTGGGTATTATAGTTTGTATTATGTATTTAGCCATATTCTAGATTGCCGACACGACTACGCCGACGACTCTATACCAGAGGTCTATATAAATAGACTTATGAATTTAGTAGGAATAACTTGATTATAATCTTGTGATTTGTTCCATGTCTGATCCACCTCTAAGATTCACTTGACATGCCCCCAGTTAGGTGTAATTAAAATTTTATTAGACTGTTGATCCTAATGAGTCTACCCTAAGTCCACAACCAAACAAGGAGCAGGTCCTAAGACGGACTCACCATTTCTAGGTCAATCATTCCTTAATTACACATAACTTCGAGGTATACCTAAAGAATCTTAGAGTTACCAGTTGTAAATTGTTTGTAATACCAAGTAGTGAGATTCAATGAAATAAAATGCATGCCTATTTCATTGATAAACCTTTTAGTAAATATCCTTACCATTTATATACACATGTATAATTTCGCACTTTAGTGAACTATTCTTGGTGTTTCTGTTAACGTCTTGGAGACGGAGTTATGGTAATGGGTAGAAGTAGGTTTTGTACGGGCGTTAAAATTTACACATCATGTTGCTCGTGCGAGAATAGGGGTAGAAGAGATAATTAATAGACGCCTAATCCTATAATTACTTATAGGGGTGATCCTTATTAATTACGTCTATAATCACGTAGTGCATATCAGTTATACATAATTTGAGATAGAATAGACTTTCGAATAAATGACTCTACTCTAAGTCCACAACCAAACAAGGAACAGGAAGTAGAGCAATAGTCATAGATTCTGAGTCTATAATATCTTTAATTATGTATAACCTTGGCGTATGCACTCAGTTATCATAGGCCTACTAATAGAGGTCTTTAGTTTTCACATAAGTTGGTTATAGTATCACCAAATACTCCTATAGTATTTTTAGGTGTTTAGATTCGATTCTTAAAGTATTCCCTGTAGGGTGTAGTTAGGTTGTTAGATTTGTTGCCCATTATGACTATCCCCCAATATATGCAAGTCACTCCTCGGACAGATATAGTTGATCAGGCTATATCCTTCCCAGACTTGATTTACATATACCAAGGCATACCCATAATGTACAACTCCTCTTCTTTTACTTTATGTTCTTCTAGTTATGACACTATGTGAGCATGTATGCATGTATTTATACTTTTAATAAGAAACCATTCATTTTCTAAAAGTATATTTATTTGAAAAATGCACAAATCAGAGACTATTAGTCCCAATTGTGTTTATAGTTTGTATATCTTATGTGGTTTGATATACTTAATTCACTATAAACTGTGCTCTAATACCAATCTGTCACACCCCCAAACCAAGGATGGCGGAAACGTCCGGGGGTGGAGGACTTCATGTATAGTATCATAACAACAATTGTAATAGTAATTCAAGCAAACACAACCAACATATATATATAATTGAAAAAGTTACATCATTGTATGAATTACATGTTTACGAATCAATTACAATATGTTGACAAAATATGAAATAGTAGACGCCTTAGCTTCCCATCCTCAAAAGCACTTGGTTACCTGTTTAATGATTTCCTGAGAATACAAGTTGTTTGAAAAAGTGTCCACACAAAGGTTGGTGAGTTCATAAGCTTTTGTTTGGTATTATTAAAAGCCTTTCGTTTGTAAAAGTAATATTTGTTTTAGAAAAATCCAATATTTTCCTTAAAATGTATATGTAGTCTTAAATCCAAAGACCGAAATGTATAAGTAACTTTTCTTACTTATAATAAATAATGTAAGTTTAAATCGACATAAACTCGTTTAATTTTAATGAAGTTCCCATAAATTCCAATATTCATTAATACTTTATGTGAGTTTATTAAAGCCTTTTCTTGTAAAAGTAGTGTTCGTTCCAGAAAATCCAATATTTTCCTTAATGTGTAAATGTAGTCTTAAAACCCAAAGACCGAAATGTACAAGTAGTGTTCGTTCCTTATAGTAAAACAATGCAAGTTTAAATCGACATAAACTCGTTTGATTTTAGTGAAATCCCCGTAAATTCTATGTTTGTTAATACCACATGTGAGTTATTATAACCATCCTATGACCTAGTTGGCCTGAAACGACGTTCTTCAGGCGTCGGAAATGTTATGACATTTGTCACCCCAGACCTGTCGGTCTAGCTGTTGCATGCAGTTTAGGTGTGGGTTTGTCAAACCCACACCTAGATCTATACACAAGTATCACGCTCTCCCTCGAGGAGACTCTGGTTATAATACAGGACTTATTTGTAAATTGAATCGAATGTCTCACAGAAGTCATTAACGAATTTACGTGTAGTGTAATGAAAACTTGGTACCGTATGGCCGTACCTTGCTTAATGAAAATATCCTTTGTATAAATGTACCCTTTTTAAATGTATGTGTTATGTAATATTTCATAAAGTCATTAACGGAATTACATGTTATGAAAACTTGGTACCGTATGGCCGTACCTTGCTTAATGAAAATATCCTTTGTATAAATGTACCCTTTTTAAATGTATGTATTATGTAATGTATCATAAACTATACCTATTATAGTTTATCAACCAAGGGTAGTACGTAGTAATGTATGCAAACTATATTCAAAATAGTTTATTAAATGTTTGAATGTATCGGTTGTACTTTGATTATAATCACTTGTTATTCTTTATATTTTATATGTCCAAATCCATTTTATCATGATTTTTAGTGATCTCTAACAGAGTTTGGAATATGAGTCTAGTTTGTTCGTAAATTTTATCATGATTTTTAGTGATCTCTAACAGAGGTGAAAATGTTCATAATCACAGACTGGTCCGGGTTTGCCTCTGAAATGATAGGCAGTTTTGTAAAAATCACCATAAATTGTAGAAAAATCATATGGAGATATTCAAGTAGCCATTTTAAAGATAAGAGTTTGAACTACTTGCACCTGGAACAGTTTTGAAAACTAAAATATTTAAGTTGACCAAAACAGTCCGTGATCGAAGTTCATCTTTTCTGATGTAATCTGATAGAAAAAGTTTAATTGTGTTCTTGATCATTTTACTTGTATTCCCCCCTTAAAACTTAAGAAAAACATGTAAATGTAGGGGTATGAACTCACCCTATGTGATTTCAGTAGATGAAAGTAAGAGAGAGGAAGTGTTCAACCCAAGAACACTAAGAAGATGTCTTGATGATTCGAGAATCTAACACCGAATAAGATGGAATTTGTGTAAGATATCAATGATTTGAGTAGAATGGAGTGTAATAATTATATGAATGATGAAGATACTTACTAATTGAAGAAAGAAATCCCTGGAGAAAGCCTTGAAGTTCTTGAAGTTGAGAGAAAAGATGAGAGAATTTTGGAGAGTGTTCTTTGGTTGCTAAGTGTAGAATGAAAGAAGTTAATGAGAATGAGGAGAGATGACCAATTCTCCAGCTCTTAGAACGTGGGAAGAGCTGGAGATTGGGTGTAAAGGTCCACTAAGGTGACAAGGGGTAGTGGGAAAGAGTGGCTAATCATAGAGTGAGGTGGTGGTGGTTTGCTTTTGCCATAAATTAAGGAAAAGCAAATATTCCCTCAATAATTAGTTCAACCACTAATTCTTTTAATATATTTTTATAAAAACCCTGGAGATTTATATATTTTGGGGCCTTAGTTTATAAAATAAAGTTTTGGGTGAAAATCCCACGTTAAAATAATGAAAAAAGGAGTTAAAACGAAGTCGTAGTCGAAAAACCGGTAAAAAGGGGCCGTCTGCGAGGCCTCTCGCATGGGCTGTCTGAGAGGCTTCTCATGCGAGGCTTCGGTCCTGAGAGGCTTCTCATGAGAGGCTTCGGTCCTGAGAGGCTTCTCATGAGAGGCTTCGGTCCTGAGAGGCTTCTAATGAGAGGCTTCGGTCCTGAGAGGCTTCTCATGAGAGGCTTCGGTCCTGAGAGGCTTCGGTCCTGAGAGGCTTCTCATGAGAGTTTTCGCTTCTAATAGGAGGGTTTTGGTTCCTTAAGGTTATTTTACCCGTTTTTACCCCGTTTCAAGTGGTTTTTGACCCGGTTGAGGGTCGGGATGGCCCGAATGATTACAAAAAGTTAAAGTAACTTTTGAGAGAGATTTGGGAGAGATTTCAAATAGAAAGAGATAGAGTGAAAACGATTTAGAGAGGTTTCGTTTGTGATTAATTTGAGTGTCCGGCTTCACAACGCAAGGTTCGTAAACCCCGTTAAACCGTGTTTTAGTGTCGTACACACTCCCGATGAGTGTGCAATAATGTTTTATCGTTTTGGTTCAATGTTTACTTAGGAAATTCAACACACGAACTTTCCAAATGATGTTTCTCTCATTAAGATATTGCATTGTACAGTAATTACATAGTGTAAACCCTAATATACAAGGGTTAATTGAGTCGATTGGTTTTGACTTGTTGACTTTGTTTGACTTTGACTTGACTCAATTTTGACGGTTGTCACAATTTGTTATGAAAGTGTTTGTAAGTCTTGTTATGTATAAGTTTTGTAAAGTTTGTAATTGTTTGAAGTTTCCTAGAAAACCCTATGTTTCCTACTAAAAATAGCCTTCTACCATGGCATCTAGTGTTTGTGTGTGTGACTCTTGTAAGAGTATGTATTTTCCCAAATCTGACTATCATTAACCAAAAATATAGTTTCTACATTATTGTTTATTGTGTGAATATCACAAAGTAAATGTAAAGGGAAAATGATATAGTACTGTAGTGTTGTATTAAGTAACTACTGCTGTACTAATTACTTTAAACTATTTGTTATTTAAAGTACCATGTGATCGGCCTGTATCCTGCTACCGACTCTATAGTAAAACGACGATGTAAGACGTCGTAATAAATGACGTTTGGCACCCGTAGACTTGCAAGTCCCACTGTAGCGAGCAGCAAGGTGTAGGATAGTCAATCCAGTATAGATCTATACACAAACTCATACGCTCTCCACTTAAGGAGATTCTGGATACAAAACGGTTCATGACAGGTAGTGTCATGCCCCCGTTAAGTGGCTCACATAACTGTAAGTAATGTATATGTATATGTATATGTATGTGCTAGCTGTATTGTGTGTTCTTTCTCTGTCTAGCCTGTATGTTTTCTTTCTCATCACTGTGTATTATGTTTGTTTCTCATCACTATGTAATATGTTTGTTTCTCATCACTATTTATTATGTTTGTTTCTCATCACTATGTATTATGTTTGTTTCTCATCACTATGTATTACTCATGAATGAACTGACTCATTGTATGTTTCATTGTTCTAGTAATAGTATCTTCCTAAACCATACCTATTATAGTTTACTAGTAATGTTGTTTGTGTATATGAACATGTTTGTATACCTTTGCTACCCAAAGGCATTGAACTAAATGAAAGAAGTAACCTTTTATATCTATACACATATACATGATATATAACTACGATTCAAACGACCTTCGGACAAATAACCCGAATACCCTAAGTCCACAACCAAACAAGGAACAGGAAGTAAGGTGAGCTATCAGTCCTAAGTCCTTTCAATCCTACTTATATAATTATAACCATATAGATACACATAATATAAGTTAAAAGAGTTTAATAAAAGTATTTGATATGTAAAAGAGTTTGTAAAACAATTTGAAGTAAAACAGTTTGACAACACAGTTTGAAAAGTAAGAAATCCACTTGTTTGGTAGTTATTAATCACATGTGATTGATATAATAACTATAATAGTTCAACTTGTATTCCCCCCCCCCCCCCCATAAAAGCATTTAAAAACATTTAAAAGGTTAATTAAGGGGTATGAACTCACCTATAGTGAGTGGTTTGGATGAACAGAATGTATAGGATGCTAGGTGTCAAGTGAAGACTTGTACACACATAATGATCCTAGTTTAACATATAATATCACATATATGTATCCAATTAGTCTTTAAACAACTAATTAACAAAGTTAAGACATCCTAGGACATGTAAAACACCTTATATAAGTGCTATAAGTCCTAAGGCTTGCATCTAAGTGTTGTAGGACATTGCTATTGAGTTTAGGGTTCAAGGGAACCCTTTATTTGAGTTTACGGTTTTGTGACCATAACTCATTGAGTTTACGGTCGTAAACCCATGAGTTTACTATTGTAGATAGTGTCTAATTCCATAACTATATTTGGTATGTACTTGACCTGACCCGACATGGTCCATTTGGGTTGCACTTCACCCGAACAATTTACGGATAATCTTTTGAGAATAGTATAAGTTATGATTTATTAACATATTATAAGTTCTAATATATTAATATAAAATCATATTATTTAATTAGTGTTGATCTATAATTAATTTAGAATTAATTTAGAGATCAAAAGTATGACTAATTAAATATGGTCTCTTGTATTTATATAGTGTGGGCTAATGCTTATTTGGAATGGGCTAGGCTTGCATGGAAAGTCCATGGATACTCCATGGAGCTTTAACCCATGGATCTCATGGAAATGAAAAGACATGGGTATTAGGGTTTACATGGATGTAACCCTAATCCACCACACTATACAAAGAAGGCTTTGGTTCTTGAAATAACACTAGTTAATGTGTGTAAACTAAGAGGGCCGATTTCAAGAAGTTTGTGACTATTCTCTCAAGTTTCCAAGTTTGTGGTGATTTGTGACTTCCATTTGAGGCATCCACATTATTGGTGCTAGGCTCTCAAACTCCAAGCAATCAACTACTACTACAAGGTAAGTAATTCTACAAGTTTTATTTGATTCAAGTACCCCATGGCATGCTAGTTAGGGAAAGAACCTTGGAAAAATAATTATTTGCATGTATCTTAGTTAGGATAAGAACCTTGGAAAAATAATTATTTGCATGTATCTTAGTCAAACATAGATCCAAGGTTTCTAGGGTTGCATGCACACCATAGGAGTGTTAGAATGCTCAAAACCCATCAGTGGTATCAGAGACTGGTTTGTTTTATTTGATACTTGATGCAAAAAAAAAAAAAAAAAAAAAAAAACTTGAAAATCGAAGTTTTGTTCAAAAGCTCGTATCAAAATTTCAAGTTTTGTATATGTACTTACGATTCTTGAAATTTTTGATATGAACATTCATAAACATATGAGTTTAGAAGATCATAGAAATTATGTGCTAATAATTGATTAGATTAATTCTTGATCTTTATGTGTTTTAATGGAGTCTATAACTAGTTCTTAAGTTATGGATAACCAAAAGTCACATTTATAAATAACCATTAAAAGAACACATAGGTTACAAAAAATGAAGAGTCTTCATTTTTAATAACCATTAACTCATAAGTTATGAGAAATGAAAAGTTTTGAAATTTTACAAAACTTGCCCTCAAGTTTTGGAACATGTAAAGTCATATTAAAAACTTTAGTTCCAACCCTTAGAATTTTAAAAGTTAAAATTCAACCCTTATACTTTATAATATTATAAGTTTAATAATATTTATATATGTATAAGATCAAGTCGTCTTACCGCTAGTACGCCTCATTCACGAAGCCGATCTATAAGGGGGGTATAAGGTTGTTGCCTATAAAATGGCAACTTAATGGGTGTCCACTCTCACCCACCGCTTCCTTGATCGGTGGAGGGTCGTTAGCCGAACGGATAGGACAAGGACTTATAAATTCTCATTAAAAGTATAATGATAATACTAAAGTAACTAAACTTTATTGAATTCCCAATCTTAGTTATTTTAGGAAAATGTGAATAAGGTGCTAATCCATGAAATTACACTTTACACTTTGTTTAAGTCGTTAGTGGAGCATGTGTGGTTAACCGGCACACTAACTTGAACTTAACAAGGTAGGTAAAGGGTGACTTAATGTTTATCATAGTATCGATGGAGCGTGTGTGGTTAACTGGCACATCGATTGAGGGGTAATACATTAAGGGTACCAAGTAATTTGCATGGTTACTTCACACCTTGTTTTGTGATCCTCGGCATCCCAGTCACAAAACTTGAAGGGCACACTCGAGATTGAAACATGCCATTGAAGAAAGTTCAATGAATCTCAAAGAATCTAGGAGTTTCTAAACCAATTAAAACCTAATTAAATATTTCATTTTTCATGGTGGAAATTGGTGAATCGTCATTCACCTACCTTCAAATATCTTATAGCTTAGATTACGACATCCCTCTTCTAAGTTATAAAATATTGTGTTGGGTCCTAGCCTTAATATTACATTTGGGTGTTTTGTTAAGGACTATCTCTATATCTAATCTAATCTATTCCCTCTTCTTTACAAGATGTCTTCCAATAACAATGCTTCTGGCTCAAACCCTACTAGCTCCTTATCTCTCATGAATCTTTGTGGGAAAGTCATCTTTGATGGGTCCAACTTTACAGATTGGATCAGAAACATCAGGATGGTCACTCAGTATGAGAACAAAGAATATGTTCTCGACAAGGAGCTGAAGGTACCCGAGCCAACTGCTACTCCTGAAGAGCTTGCTGAATATGAGGTACATGAAAGAGATGCTAAAAAAGTGGCATGCATCATGATGGCCACCATGACAGCCGAGCTCCAAAAGTCATATGAGGACTATTATCCTTTTGAGATGCACCAGGACTTGATGGACCGCTACCATCAAAGTGCTCGTCAAGAGCGATATGAAATAATCTCCTCCATGATAACAACCCGAATGAAGGATGGTAAACACATCACGGGCCGCATGCAGAAAAATGAAAAGGTATGTGGACCGTTTACTGAAGCTGAATGTGAACTTCCCTGAGGAGTTAGCAATAGACATCATTTTGCACTCCTTGCCATCGTGTTATGATCAATTCCGCATGATATATCACATGAACAAGGAAGAAGTCACCCTCAGCAAACTTCAAGGACTCTTGAAGACCGTCGAAAGTGGTCTAAAGGGTAAGTCGGTTGTTACTACTTCTACTCCTACTCCAACTGCGGCCAATGTCTTGGCAATCGGGCATGGCAAAGGGAAGAAGAGAAAGAACCCTTCTAAGGGTACCAAGGGTAAGACCCTTGAAGGCTCCTCTTCAAGCAAAACCAAGAATGGTTTTGTCACTCCTTCTGCTAACCCTAATGAGGCTGAATTCTTCTATTGCCATGAAAAGTCGCACTGGAAGCGAAACTGCCCAAAGTACCAGCAAGATTTGAAGGATGGGAAAGTAAAACCCAACCATGCAGGTATATACACTATATTGTCTAACAACTCACCTCATTCTAAGTCTTGGGTCCTTGATACAGGTTATGGTATTGACATATGCTGTGATTTGCAGGGACTAAAAAGAAGTGAGAATGTGGAGCAGGGAAAGATAAACTTGATCATGGGAAACAGGAAAGCTTCACTTGTCACCAAGATAGGAGTTTATTCCTTAGTGCTAAATAGTGGGTTTACATTAGATTTGAATAAATGTTATTATTTGCCAGAAATGGCAATAAATGTTATTTCCTTTCATGCATTGTATAAACAAGGTTTTACCTTTTATTTTGATAATAATAATGGTAGTATTGATGCTTTCTTTAATAATGTTCTTTATTTTAAAGCATTACCTTGTGATGGCGTGTATGAAACTGTATCTGTTGTAGATAATCTAGGAAATAATGTATTGTGTATTAACTCTTCCACTAGCTTATATAAAGCATCCTTATGGCATTGTCGTCTTGGACATGTAAGCAAGAAACGCATAGGCCAACTCCAAAAGGATGGAGTCTTGGAGTCATTTGACCTAAAGTCAGATGATAGTTGTGAATCTTGTTTGCTTGGTAAAATGACAAAGTCACCTTTTACTAGCACTTGTGCTAGGGGTGAAGGTTTGTTGGACCTCATACACACGGATGTGTGTGGACCCTTCAGAACCGCCACAAGAGATGCTAATCGGTTCTGTGTGACTTTTACTGATGATTTTAGTAGATATGGATATGTCTACCTAATCAAGCATAAGTCAGAAACCTTTGAGAAATTCAAAGAGTTTAAGCAAAAAGTGGAGAATCAGTTGGGCAGGAACATTAAGATGCTTCGATCCGATCGTGGTGGTGAGTATCTTAGTACTGAGTTCCTTGACCATCTTAAGGAATGTGGGATTGTCTCACAATTGACACCTCCTAGGACACCACAGTTGAATGGTGTAGCTGAGAGGCACAATCGAACCTTGTTGGACATGGTTCGTTCCATGATGAGTCGAGCTTCGCTACCAATCTCATTTTGGGGGTATGCCTTAGAGACTGCCGCCCATATCCTTAATCTAGTCCCTACAAAGAAGGTTGCCAAAACACCTCACGAGTTGTGGACTGGAAAAGTTCCCAATCTAGACCACATCAAGATTTGGGGTTGCGAGGCTTTCGTGAGACGCGAGACTCACGATAAGCTCGAACCCCGAAGCGAAAGGTGTATTTTCATCGGCTACCCACAGAAATCCTTTGGTTACATCTTCTACAGACCCAGTGATAATGTGGTCTTTGTAGCAAGAAGAGGATTCTTTCGAGAGAGAGAATTCATGAGCCAAGGAGACAGTGGGAGGAAAATTGACCTTGAGGAAATTCAAGAGTCAAGTGGTGAAGGAACCTCAAACCTGAGGAGGAAACTCGTGTTGAGCCGACTGAAGAATCTATACCTCTGAGAAGTTCCACCAGAGTTAGGAATGCACGTGAGCATTATTATGGTTTTCATATTACTGCAGAAGGTGAGACACTTATCAGTGAGAACACACTGGTAAATCTGGATGAGCCTAACAGCTACACGGAAGCCATGGCAGGCCCTGAGGCTGCTAAATGGAAAGAGGCTATGGATAGCGAGATACAGTCCATGTATGACAATCAAGTTTGGAACTTGGTTGACAATGTACCTGATCGTAATATAGTTGGGTGCAAATGGATCTTCAAGAAGAAGACCGACATGGATGGTAATATACACACTTATAAGGCACGACTGGTTGCAAAGGGTTATTCTCAAACTCCGGGAGTTGATTATGATAAGACCTTTTCACCAGTGGCCAATATTAAGTCTATTAGGGTTCTGTTAGCCATTGCTGCATTTCATGATTATGAAATATGGAAAATGGATGTCAAAACCGCTTTCCTTAATGGAAAGTTGGCTAAAGATGTTTACATGGTTCAGCCAGAGGGTTTTGTCAGTACAGAGTACCCCAGTAGAGTGTGTAAGCTCGAGAAATCCATTTATGGATTAAAACAGGCACCTCGCAGATGGAATCTTTGCTTTGATGAGAAAGTCAAAGAATTTGGCTTTTCAAGGAGTGAAGATGAATCTTGTGTCTATATCAAGGCTAGTGGGAGTATAGTCAGATTTTTGGTACTGTATGTGGATGACATACTACTCATAGGAAATGACATCCCAACCCTGCAGGAAGTAAAGTCCTGGCTTGGGAAGTGTTTCGCTATGAAGGACCTTGGAGAAGCTGCCTATATCCTAGGGATAAGGATTTTGAGAAACAGGAGTAAAAGACTAATTGGACTTAGTTAAAGCACCTATGTGGACAAAGTGTTGAAAAGGTTCAACATGCATAACTCCAAGAAAGGAGAGTTACCCATCCAGAGTAACACCAGATTGAGTAAGACACAAAGCCCTATTACTGAGGCTGAGATAGCAGAAATGAGTCGAATACCTTATGCTTCAGCTGTAGGATCGATCATGTATGCTATGACGTGTACTCGACCTGATGTAGCCTTTGCTTTGAGCATGGTTAGCAGGTATCAGGGGAACCCTGGCAAGGCACACTTGACTGCGGTAAAGAATATCCTCAAGTACCTACGGAGGACTAAGGACTGGGTCCTTACCCTCGGTGGCAGTGAGGACTTGAGAGTTGTAGGGTACAGTGATGCTAGCTTTGAGACTGACAGGGATAATTTCCGCTCTCAGTCGGGTTGGGTCTTTACTCTAAACGGAGGGGCAATTACTTGGAAAAGTTCCAAGCAGGAGACAGTGGCTGATTCTACTTGTGAATCAGTGTATATAGCAGCAAGCGAGGCAGCAAAGGAGGCTATATGGCTAAAGAACTTCATCGGAGACCTTAGAGTTGTACCAGCTATAAAGGAGCCAATGGAGATTTTCTGTGACAGCAATAGTGCGGTTGCCTTAGCCAAGGAACCAAGAGATCATGGGAGATCCAGACACATTGACAGAAAATATCACTTCATCATACATCGAATAGAAGAAGGAATCCTCGTGGCAAAGAGGGTATCATCGGATGAGAACCCAGCAGATCCCCTCACGAAGGGACTGACTCGGGCTAAGCATCTCCAGCATGCTTGGAGCATAGGGCTGAAGGATGATATTAGTTTTAGTAGTTAGATAATCTTGAAATTTGTAAAATGTAATTGACATTTGATGATAAATAAAAGCTGTTATTTATGAGTAAAGTGTTGCTATCTCTTGTCAATCGTTTACTATTATTTCTTTTTGCATGTTTTGACTTCCAGAATAATTATGTTATGGTTTATATCATATTATTCAAACTCTCCACAGTCGGTCATATGTTGGAAGTAGATATGAATCAAGACTGTCATGGGTTGGCTTGTAGAGGTCTAAGATGTTAGACAAAGCGGGGCTACAGCACTCATGAGTGCTCATAAGTTCTGAGTATTGGATTCAACCCACGCTCACTTGTATCACTTCATGGAATTTATCTCGAGTGATCGTGAGACGGTAATATCATATAAGTCTTCAAACCTAGATATATGATTTGTTACTTATGAGTTGGTTATGCATTGATTGTACGAAAACGCATTGGTAACTCGATGTTATAAAACGTGCTCTTGTGTATAATTCAATGAGCAGTAGAACAAACATATGAGTCGAAGTTTATCTGTTCCTTCTTGGATTAGAAGCTGATATCTGGGCCCCTCGATGATTTTGTTTTGACCTATGTACCGGGCCCGGTCAGAACTAAATTGATGTGTTCAGTTAAGTTCTATGTCAAACAAATCGGAAATCGGGAAACAAATGTTGGACAATAAGCAAGACCATGTTCCATGTATTTGTCCGGCTGATATCTAGAACAGAGGATTATATGATCACTTATCTAAAATGGCGCTTCACAGTTCAACAGAGTTTTAAGAGCCACGATTGCTGATCGGCTCCTGAAGTCATACTTGCAACTATAGTTATTAGACTTATCCAAGTGGGAGACTGTTGGAGATAGTGTCTAAGTCCATAACTATATTTGGTATGTACTTGACCCGACCGGGCATGGTCCATTTGGGTTGCACTTCACTCGAAAAATTTACGGATAATCTTTTGAGAATAGTATAAGTTATGATTTATTAATATATTATAAGTTCTAATATATTAATATAAAATCATATTATTTAATTAGTGTTGATCTATAATTAATTTAGAATTAATTTAGAGATCAAAAGTATGACTAATTAAATATGGGCTCTTGTATTTATATAGTGTGGGCTAATGTTTATTTGGAATGGGCTAGGCTTGCATGGAAAGTCCATGGATACTCCATGGAGCTTTAACCCATGGATCTCATGGAAATGAAAAGACATGGGTATTAGGGTTTACATGGATGTAACCCTAATCCACCACACTATATAAAGGAGGATTTGGTTCTTGAAATAACACTAGTTGATGTGTGTAAACTAAGAGGGCCGATTTCAAGAAGTTTGTGACTATTCTCTCAAGTTTCCAAGTTTGTGGTGATTTGTGACTTCCATTTGAGGCGTCCACATTATTGGTGCTAGGCTCTCAAACTCCAAGCAATCAACTACTACTACAAGGTAAGTAATTCTACTAGTTTTATTTGATTCAAGTACCCCATGCCATGCTAGTTAGGATAAGAACCTTGGAAAAATAATTATTTGCATGTATCTTAGTCAAACATAGATCCAAGGTTTCTAGGGTTGCATGTACACCATAGGAGTGTTAGAATGCTCAAAACCCATCAGCATCATGATGGCCACCATGACAGCCGAGCTCCAAAAGTCCTATGAGGACTATTATCCTTTTGAGATGCACCAGGACTTGATGGACCGCTACCATCAAAGTGCTCGTCAAGAGCGATATGAAATAATCTCCTCCATGATAACAACCCGAATGAAGGATGGTGAACCCATCACGGGCCACATGCAAAATATGCAAAGGTATGTGGACCGTTTACTGAAGCTGAATGTGAACTTCCCTGAGGAGTTAGCAATAGACATCATTTTGCACTCCTTGCCATCGTGTTATGATCAATTCCGCATGACATATCACATGAACAAGGAAGAAGTCACCCTCAACAAACTTCAAGGACTCTTGAAGACCGCCGAAAGTGGTCTAAAGGGTAAGTCGGTTGTTACTACTCCTACTCCTACTCCAACTGCAGCCAATGTCTTGGCAATCGGGCATGGCAAATGGAAGAAGAGAAAGAACCCTTCTAAGGGTACCAAGGGTAAGACCCTTGAAGGCTCCTCTTCAAGCAAAACCAAGAAAGGTTTTGTCACTCCTTCTGCTAACCCTAATGAGGCTGACTGCTTCTATTGCCATGAAAAGTCGCACTGGAAGCGAAACTGCCCAAAGTACCAGCAAGATTTGAAGGATGGGAAAGTAAAACCCAACCATGCAGGTATATACACTATATTGTCTAACAACTCACCTCATTCTAAGTCTTGGGTCCTTGATACAGGTTGTGGTATTCACATATGTTGTGATTTGCAGGGACTAAGAAGAAGTGAGAATGTGGAGCAAGGAAAGATAAACTTGATCATGGGAAACAGGAAAGCTTCACCTGTCACCAAGATAGGAGTTTATTCCTTAGTGCTAAATAGTGGGTTTACATTAGATTTGAATAAATGTTATTATTCGCCAGAAATGGCAAGAAATGTTATTTCCTTTCATGCATTGTATAAACAAGGTTTTACCTTTTATTTTGATAATAATAATGGTAGTATTGATGCTTTCTTTAATAATGTTCTTTATTTTAAAGCATTACCTTGTGATGGTGTATATGAAACTGTATCTGTTGTAGATAATCTAGGAAATAATGTATTATGTATTGACTCTTCCACTAGCTTAGATAAAGCATCTTTATGGCATTGTCGTCTTGGACATGTAAGCAAGAAACACATAGGCCAACCCCAAAAGGATGGAGTCTTGGAGTCATTTGACCTAAAGTCAGATGATAGTTGTGAATCTTGTTTGCTTGGTAAAATGACAAAGTCACCTTTTACTTGCACTTGTGCTAGGGGTGAAGGTTTGTTGGACCTCATACACACAGATGTGTGTGGACCCTTCAGAACTGCCACAAGAGATGCTAATCGTTTCTATCTGACTTTTACTGATGATCTTAGTAGATATGGATATGTCTACTTAATCAAGCATAAGTCAGAAACCTTTGAGAAATTCAAAGAGTTTAAGCAAGAAGTGGAGAATCAGTTGGGCAGGAACATTAAGATGCTTCAATCCGATCGTGGTGGTGAGTATCTTAGTACTGAGTTCCTTGACCATCTTAAGGAATCTGGGATTGTCTCACAATTGACACCTCCTAGGACACCACAGTTGAATGGTGTAGCTGAGAGGCATAATCGGACCTTGTTGGACATGGTTCGTTCCATGATGAGTCGAGCTTCGCTACCAATCTCATTTTGGGGGTATGCCTTAGAGACTGCCGCCCATATCCTTAATCTAGTCCCTACAAAGAAGGTTGCCAAAACACCTCACGAGTTGTGGACTGGAAAAGTTCCCAATCTAGACCACATCAAGATTTGGGGTTGCGAGGCTTTCGTGAGACGCGAGACTCACGATAAGCTCGAACCCCGAAGCGAAAGGTGTATTTTCATCGGCTACCCACATAAATCCTTTGGTTACATCTTCTACAGACCCAGTGATAATGTGGTCTTTGTAGCAAGAAGAGGATTCTTTCGAGAGAGAGAATTCATGAGCCAAGGAGACAGTGGGAGGCAAATTGACCTTGAGGAAATTCAAGAGTCAAGTGGTGAAGGAACCTCAAACCCTAGCCCTGAACCTGAGGAGGAAACTCGTGTTGAGCCGACTGAAGAATCTATACCTCTGAGGCGTTCCACCAGAGTTAGGAATGCACGTGAGCATTATTATGGTTTTCATATTACTGCAGAAGGTGAGACACTTATCAGTGATAACACACTGGTAAATCTGGATGAGCCTAACAGCTACACGGAAGCCTTGGCAGGCCCTGAGGCTGCTAAATGGAAAGAGGCTATGGATAGCGAGATACAGTCCATGTATGACAATCAAGTTTGGAACTTGGTTGACAATGTACCTGATCGTAAGATAGTTGGGTGCAAATGGATCTTCAAGAAGAAGACCGACATGGATGGTAATGTACACACTTATAAGGCACGACTGGTTGCAAAGGGTTATTCTCAAACTCCGGGAGTTGATTATGATGAGACCTTTTCACCAGTGGCCAAGATTAAGTCTATTAGGGTTCTGTTAGCCATTGCTGCATTTCATGATTATGAAATATGGCAAATGGATGTCAAAACCGCTTTCATTAATGGAAAGTTGGCTGAAGATGTTTACATGGTTCAGCCAGAGGGTTTTGTCAGTACAGCGTACCCCAGTAGAGTGTGTAAGCTCGAGAAATCCATTTATGGATTAAAACAGGCACCTCGCAGATGGAATCTTTGCTTTGATGAGAAAGTCAAAGAATTTGGCTTTTCAAGGAGTGAAGATGAATCTTGTGTCTATATCAAGGCTAGTGGGAGTATAGTCAGCTTTTTGGTACTGTATGTGGATGACATACTACTCATAGGACATGACATCCCAACCCTGCAGGAAGTAAAGTCCTAGCTTGGGAAGTGTTTCGCTATGAAGGACCTTGGAGAAGCTGCCTATATCCTAGGGATAAGGATTTTGAGAAACAGGAGTAAAATACTAATTGGACTTAGTCAAAGCACCTATGTGGACAAAGTGTTGAAAAGGTTCAACATGCATAACTCCAAGAAAGGAGAGTTACCCATCCAGAGTAACACCAGATTGAGTAAGACACAAAGCCCTATTACTGAGGCTGAGATAGCAGAAATGAGTCGAATACCTTATGCTTCAGCTGTAGGATCGATCATGTATGCTATAACGTGTACTCGACCTGATGTAGCCGTTGCTTTGAGCATGGTTAGCAGGTATCAGGGGAACCCTGGCAAGGCACACTGGACTGCGGTAAAGAATATCCTCAAGTACCTATAGAGGACTAAGGACTGGGTCCTTACCCTCGGTGGCAGTGAGGACTTGAGAGTTGTAGGGTACAGTGATGCTAGCTTTCAGACTGACAGGGATAATTTCCGCTCTCAGTCGGGCTGGGTCTTTACTCTAAACGGAGGGGCAATTACTTGGAAAAGTTCCAAGCAGGAGACAGTGGCTGATTCCACTTGTGAATCAGAGTATATAGCAGCAAGAGAGGCAGCAAAGGAGGCTATATGGCTAAAGAACTTCATCGGAGACCTTGGAGTTGTACCAGCTATAAAGGAGCCAATGGAGATTTTTTGTGACTGCAATAGTGCGGTTGCCTTAGCCAAGGAACCAAGAGATCATGGGAGATCCAGACACATTGACAGAAAATATCACTTCATCAGACATCGAATAGAAGAAGGAATCCTCGTGGCAAAGAGGGTATCATCGGATGAGAACCCAGCAGATCCCCTCACGAAGGGACTGACTCGGGCTAAGCATCTCCAGCATGCTTGGAGCATAGGGCTGAAGGATGATATTAGTTTTAGTAGTTAGATAATCTTGAAATTTGTAAAATGTAATTGACATTTGATGATAAATAAAAGCTGTTATTTATGAGTAAAGTGTTGCTATCTCTTGTCAATCGTTTACTATTATTTCTTTTTGCATGTTTTGACTTCCAGAATAATTATGTTATGGTTTATATCATATTATTCAAACTCTCCACAGTCGGTCATATGTTGGAAGTAGATATGAATCAAGACTGTCATGGGTTGGCTTGTAGAGGTCTAAGATGTTAGACAAAGCGGGGCTACAGCACTCATGAGTGCTCATAAGTTCTGAGTATTGGATTCAACCCACGCTCACTTGTATCACTTCATGGAATTTATCTCGAGTGATCGTGAGACGGTAATATCATATAAGTCTTCAAACCTAGATATATGATTTGTTACTTATGAGTTGGTTATGCATTGATTGTACGAAAACGCATTGGTAACTCGATGTTATAAAACGTGCTCTTGTGTATAATTCAATGAGCAATAGAACAAACATATGAGTCGAAGTTTATCTGTTCCTTCTTGGATTAGAAGCTGATATCTGGGCCCCTCGATGATTTTGTTTTGACCTATGTACCGGGCCCGGTCAGAACTAAATTGATGTGTTCAGTTAAGTTCTATGTCAAACAAATCGGAAATCGGGAAACAAATGTTGGACAATAAGCAAGACCATGTTCCATGTATTTGTCCGGCTGATATCTAGAACAGAGGATTATATGATCACTTATCTAAAATGGCGCTTCACAGTTCAACAAAGTTTTAAGAGCCACGATTGCTGATCGGCTCCTGAAGTCATACTTGCAACTATAGTTATTAGACTTATCCAAGTGGGAGACTGTTGGAGATAGTGTCTAAGTCCATAACTATATTTGGTATGTACTTGACCCGACCCGGCATGGTCCATTTGGGTTGCACTTCACTCGAACAATTTACGGATAATCTTTTGAGAATAGTATAAGTTATGATTTATTAATATATTATAAGTTCTAATATATTAATATAAAATCATATTATTTAATTAGTGTTGATCTATAATTAATTTAGAATTAATTTAGAGATCAAAAGTATGACTAATTAAATATGGGCTCTTGTATTTATATAGTGTGGGCTAATGCTTATTTGGAATGGGCTAGGCTTGCATGGAAAGTCCATGGATACTCCATGGATCTTTAACCCATGGATCTCATGGAAATGAAAAGACATGGGTATTAGGGTTTACATGGATGTAACCCTAATCCACCACACTATATAAAGGAGGCTTTGGTTCTTGAAATAACACTAGTTGATGTGTGTAAACTAAGAGGGCCGATTTCAAGAAGTTTGTGACTATTCTCTCAAGTTTCCAAGTTTGTGGTGATTTGTGACTTCCATTTGAGGCATCCACATTATTGGTGCTAGGCTCTCAAACTCCAAGCAATCAACTACTACTACAAGGTAAGTAATTCTACTAGTTTTATTTGATTCAAGTACCCCATGCCATGCTAGTTAGGATAAGAACCTTGGAAAAATAATTATTTGCATCTATCTTAGTTAGGATAAGAACCTTGGAAAAATAATTATTTGCATGTATCTTAGTCAAACATAGATCCAAGGTTTCTAGGGTTGCATGCACACCATAGGAGTGTTAGAATGCTCAAAACCCATCATTTACGGCCGTAAACTCATGTTTCTTTGACCATTTTGTTAATTGAAGCCTTAAAGATCACAAGAAGCATTCTTACTTCATGTTTAAGCCTTAGGAAGAGATTAGGGCACCATTTCACTCCTTTTAGGAGTTTACGGTCCTTGGCCCATTTCCCTTTGGGTTTACGGCCGTAAACCCAAATGGTTTATGGTCTTTTGATGTTTTCAAGCACTAAGCACATCAAGGAAGGGATCTAGGCTAGTTTCCAAGGCTTAGAAGGGACTAGGGCACACTTTGGCACCCTTTTTGGGGTTTACGATCCAAGAACATCTTGGACCGTAAACACCTTTGATCCTTGGTTTCTTGGGTGTTTTCTTGATGTTTAGAAGTGTAACAAGCTCTATAATACTCTAGGATAGAAGTACTTACTAGGTAGAAGCTTGAAAAGGTGCTAAAAGTCCAAGAACACTAGTGTGTGTTCTTGGTGTTCTTGGTGAAACTTGAAGATCTAC
Source organism: Lactuca virosa (assembly GCF_052849685.1). NCBI lineage: Eukaryota > Viridiplantae > Streptophyta > Magnoliopsida > Asterales > Asteraceae > Lactuca > Lactuca virosa. The sequence goes on from NC_136429.1 coordinate 276,556,187, forward strand.
ACTTTTGGAATGATTTCACGGATGGAATCATGTTAGATCACTAGATTAAGGTATATATCAACTTATTAGGGTAAGAAACACTTCCAAGTTGAAGATCTTGATGAAAGGTTGGATGATACTTGAGAGAGAATTGAGATTTGGATCTTGAAAATGTGAAAAATGGTAAAATATGACTAAGTGTCATATTTATACCCCCTTTTAGGGTTTACGGTCGTAAACACCTTTGTTTAGGCCGTAAACTCCAAACTCTTGGAGTTTTGGAATAATATTGTTGCACAATAAACCCTAGGGCATCCTTTCTCATGTTATCTCCTGAAGTACTAATCTTAAAATACTCAAACTTATTCCAAAAAGCTTGAAAATTAGCAGAAACAGTTTTCACTCCTATTGAAGTGAATGGTTGTACGGAATAGAAATTTCGGGTTGTCACAAAAAGCCAGAAAAACTCAACTACAACAGCGAAAATAAGAAGAAACTCATCAAGTTGTTGTTTACTTGGATAACTTCTTCAACAACGCCAAAACTATGTATGACTTGGAAACAGCCAACAACTAGGTCGAGATGATGGAAGAAATGATGCGAAGAGCTCATGAAGGGATGAGAAACCAAGAAGGAGAAACAAATGCTATGATAACACCAGTTGAAATGAGGATTCAAATGATGATGACTACACTGAGGTTCAACTTAGCAATGAACATGCTTTTGGATATGATTTTGATGAAGATGATGATGAAGTACAAAAACAGGGCAACAATGTATATTTTTAGGTGTATATTGACAAGGATGAATCAAGTGGATCACAACACTCCAATTCAAAGCCAAAGCCAAAGAAAAAGAAGAAAGTTTCTATATCAAGAAAGGAATTCCTTGACCTCAAAGGAAAAATTGACCAAATCCTCACTACATTCTCCAATACTCAAACACCACAGACTCCTCCTACTGCCTCAATGTAGAGCTTGGAAGAGAGGATCTTGGAAATAGAAGCTAGAGAAAAATTCACCGCTGATCGCATCCTTCTACGCATAGAAATAGGCATCTAAAAGTTGGATGTCCAAAGACAGCAAGACCATCAACAATTTATTAAGAAAGGATAAGAATTTCTGGCAGGGATTAAGTAGTTGAAAGAAAAGCTGATGAAGGTGGCCGACAAGCAAGAGCTAAAAAAGAAGTATTTGGTTGACGAGACCCACAAAGCTTATGAAGCTGGGTATGATGAACTTCAACAAACCATTCAAAGGTTTAAGGCGATCAGTCTCGTCAAGGGAAACCATAGATGAAATCCTTATGGTCTCCAAGGACATCTACGACTATATAAAGAATTCAAGCCTGATGACCACCAATGATGTAAGTGGCGAAATGTTAATCAACCTCTCTAAAACCTTCAAGAAACATGAAGAGTTAAAGGCAATGTTTGAGGAGAAGTCTAAGCCATCTTCCTCAAAAGGGGGAAAGGCTACTGTCACACCCTAAAACCGGAACGGCGGAAACGTTCGGGGGTGGAGGACGTCATGTTCAGTATCAAAACAATGCAAAGTAGTAAACAAGCAACAACATCATCCATTGCATTAATAATATAATTTCATACAAGTGTGTTCTGTCAAGTTATATAGACACCAAAAATATACATCAAAAATAAAATATGAGTCTTGAACGAGCTCCATCTTCTTAGAACCTGGCACCGGTACCTGTCTACTGGTGACCTGAGAATACAAGTTATTTTGAAAGAGTTTATCAGCTTTAAAGCTGGTGAGATCATAAGTATATTAGTGTCTGTGTTTGTATTAAAGCATTTGTAAGATGTTTGTAATGTATAAGTTTTGTAAAAGTTTGTATTTGTTTGAACTCTCCTAGAAAACCCTATGTTTCCTACTAAAAGTAGCCTTCTACCAAGGCATCTAGTGTCTGTGTGTGTGTCTCTTGTAAGAGTATGTATTTTCCCAAATCTGACTATCATTAACCAAAAATATAGTTTCTACATTATTGTTTATTGTGTGAATATCACAAAGTAAATGTAAAGGGAAAATGATATAGTACTGTAGTGTTGTATTAAGTAACTACTGCTGTACTAATTACTTTAAACTATTTGTTATTTAAAGTACCATGTGATCGGCCTGTATCCTGCTACCGACTCTAGTAAAACGACGATGTAAGACACCGTAAGAAATGACGTTTGGCACCCGTAGACTTGCAAGTCCCACTGTAGCGAGCAGCGAGGTGTAGGATATTCAATCCAGTATAGATCTATACACAAACTCATACGCTCCCCACTTAAGGAGATTCTGGATACAAAACGGGTCATGACAGGTAGTGTCATGTCCCCCGTTAAGTGGCTCACATAACTGTATTTTAATGTATATGTATATGTATATGTATATGTATGTGCTAGCTGTATCGTGTGTTCTTTCTCTGTCTAGCTTGTATGTTTTGTTTCTCATCACTGTGTATTATGTTTGTTTCTCATCACTATGTATTATGTTTGTGTCTCATAACTATGTATTATGTTTGTTTCTCATCACTATGTATTATGTTTGTTTCTCATTACTATGTATCATGTTGGTTTCTCATCACTATGTATTATGTTTGTTTCTCATCACTATGTATTATGTTTGTTTCTCATCACTATGTATTATGTTTGTTTCTCACTACTATGTATCATGTTGGTTTCTCATCACTATGTACTATGTTTGCTTCTCATTACTATGTATTATGTTTGTCTCTCATCACTATGTATTACTCATGAATGAACTGACTCATTGAATGTTTTATTGTTCTAGTAATAGTATCTTCCTAAACCATACCTATTATAGTTTACTAGTAATGTTGTTTGTGTATATGAACATGTTTGTATACCTTTGCTACCCAAAGGCATTGAACTAAATGAAAGAAGTAACCTTTTATATCTATACACATATACATGATATATAACTACGATTCAAACGACCTTCGGACAAATAACCCGAATACCCTAAGTCCACAACCAAACAAGGAACAGGAAGTAAGGTGAGCTATCAGTCCTAAGTCCTTTCAATCCTGCTTATATAACTATATCTATATAGATACACAGAATATAAGTTAAAAGAGTTTAAGTAAAAGTATTTAACATGTAAAAAAGTTTGATAAAAGCATTTGGTAGGTAAAAGAGTTGGTAAGACAGTTTGAAGTAAAACAGTTTGGTAACACAGTTTGAAAAGTAAGAAATCCACTTGTTTGGTAGTTATTAATCACATGTGATTGATATAATAACTATAATTGTTCAACTTGTATCCCCCTCCATAAAAGCATTTAAAAACATTTAAAAGGTTAATTAAGGGGTATGAACTCACCTGTAGTGAGTGGTTTGGATGAACTGATGATATCGGATTGCTAGGTGTCAAGTGAAGACTTGTACACACACAATGATCCTAGTTAACATATAATAACACATATATGTATCCAATTAGTCTTGAAACAACTAATTAACAAAGTTAAGACATCCTAGGACATGTTAAACACCTTCTATAAGTGTTATAAGTGCTAAGGATTGCATCTAAGTGTTGTAGGACATTGCTATTGAGTTTAGAGTTCAAGGGTAAACTCCCCTTGAGTTTACGGTTTTGTGACCATCCCTCAATGAGTTTACGGTCGTAAACCCATGAGTTTATGACCATAAACTCATGGTCCTTTGACCATTTTGTGTTTTGAAGCTTTTCAAGTCATAAGGAAGCATCCTACTTCAAGTATAAGCCTTAGGAAGTGTTTGTGGCATCATTTCACTCCTAAATGGAGTTTACGGCCCATGGACCACTTCTCTATTTGTTTACGGCCATAAACCCCTATGGTTTATGGTCTTTTGATGTTTTCAAGTACTAAGCTCATCAAGGAAGGGATCTAGGCTAGTTTCCAAGGCTTAGAAGGGACTAGGGCACACTTTGGCACCCTTTTTAGGGTTTACGGTCCAAGGTGTTCTTGGACCGTAAAGACCTTTGATCTTGGGTTTCTTAGCTGTTTTCTTGATGTTTAGAAGTGTAACTAGGCTTACAATACACTAGGGTAGGAGTACTTACTAGATAGAAGCTTGAAAAGGTGCTAAAAGTCCAAGAACACTAGTGTGTGTTCTTGGTGTTCTTGGTGAAACTTGAAGATCAAACCTTTTGGAATGATTTCACGGATGGAAGTGTGTTAAATCACTAGATTAAGTAATATATCAACTTATTAGGGCAAGAAACACTTACAAGTTGAAGATCTTGAAGAATTGTTGGATGATACTTGAGAGAGAATTGAGTTTGAATCTTGAATTTGTGAAAAATGGTAAATAATGACCAAGTGTCATATATATACCCCCAATTTAGGGTTTACGGCCGTAAACACCTTTGTTTAGGCCGTAAACTCCAAACTCTTGGAGTTTTGGAATAATATTGTTGCACAATAAACCCTAGGGCATCCTCTCTCCTGTTATCTCTTGAAGTACAAATCTTAAAATACTCAAACTTATTCCAAAAAGCTTGAAAATTAGCAGAAAAAGTTTTGACTCCTATTGAAGTGAATGGTTATACAAAATAGAAATTTCGGGTTGTCACATCATCCCCCCGTTAGAAGGAATTTCCTCCCGAAATTAGAATTTAGGTAAAGGAGTAGGCATGAATAATCGAGACAAGAAGTGGGGATACTTCCTAATCAATTTATTCTCGCTCTCCCAAGTGAATTCAGGTTCTCGGTTGGCATTCCAGTGAACCTTCACTAATGGGAAGCGGCTCTGAATCGTTCGTCTGACCTCTCGGTCCATGGTCACTACGGTTCTTCCACGAAGGTGAGGCCCTCGTTGATCTCGATCTCGTCGAGTGGGATTACAAGAGTCCTGACGGAAAGGTACTTTTTCAAGTTCGACACGTGGAGGGTAAAATGTACGTTACTGAGTTCGCGAGTAGGTTGAATTTGTGAGTTACAGGGCCGATTCTGGCAAGAATCTCGGAGGTCCTAACTATCTTGGATTTTAGCCTTCCACGCTTTCCGAAGCATATCAAGCCTTCCCAGAGTGAGACTTCCAAAAGAATTTGGTCTCTCACCTGGAGTTCCAAAGGTTTCTTCCTCTTGATTCTATTCCCAGTCAAGGGTCGCTCCCTTCTGGGTCAAAGTCGTAAGAGGTTCCGTAATTTGCGAGGAGTTCTAAATGAACTACGACAGCAGGTCAGCGAGACCTAGAATTTGGCGAATTCCCGTCGGCGTCTTCGGTGCTGACAAATTCTCAACGGTTTTGATTAATTGAAAGGGTCATCAAGAATTCCCACATCACTAATGGTGTGTCTTAGGAATTTGACTCTTCAATTCCAAAACTTGTATTTAGAGAACTTTGTGTAAAGCTTCTCTGATCGTATTGTTTCCATGGTTTGTTGTAGATGCTCTTTATGATTTCCCTCTTACTTCGAGAGTAGATAAGTAAGTCATTTACAAGGACAATGACGAACTGATCCAAGTGAGAATGGCGTACCCTATTCATTAAGTTCATGAATACTACGGGCGTATTGGCCCTATCCGAGGGGTATCACTACGGACTTGTAGCGTCTGTATCGAGTTCGGAGGATTGTCCTCGGGACATCCTTCTCTAATACTCGCAACTGGTGATATTCGGATCTCAGGTCCATTTTTGAAAGGTACATCGTTCCTTGCAGTTGGTCAACCAACTCATCTATGCGAGGCAAAGATAATGATTTCTAATGGAAATCTTGGTGAGGTCTCCGATAGTCGATGTACTTACGATACAATCTGTCTACCTTCTTGAAGAATAAGACCGGAGCTCTCCATGGTGAGGAGCTTGGTCTTCCAATTCTATTGCTGAGTAGTCGTTAAGTTGTCCGGACGGTTCTTGTATCTCCGTAGGTGTTAGACTGTAGGGCGATCTGGTTACAGGAGTCGTGTTGGGTTCTAGTTTTGTTCGCATAACGGCACGATCACTCATAGTCTTGAGTAGTCTCCGTCCTGAAGTTCATATTAGAAGTCATACATGGTTCATCAATCACAGTCTCGTGTATACGAGTCGTATATAATTAAGCTTGAAAAGGTAGTCGAATAAATGATTCTCCTTTAAGCTCACATCCAAACAAGGAAAAGAAGTTAAAGCGGAATCATCAATTCTAAACCTGTAGAACCTTGATTATATACTACCCTTGCGTGTACATTCTTCAGGGATAGATCAACCGTAAGGGTCCTTGTACTGAACTTGACGTACTGTACGAGTGGTACTCCGAGGAGGTTTTTCTGAGGTTTCTTCGGAAAGTTACAAAACATGAGGCACTCTATGCATGAGTACTGCGGAGTTCTAGAATGACTGCTTCGTTAGAAAGGCGATTTCGAGAAAGAGATGTGCGCACGAAACTGGTATTGCGTGGATCGAATTGACTCAAGTTGTATGATAATATAGGAATCACTCGGAAATAAAGGCACTAGATTTGATCATAACGGCGTTACAGACAAAACACGAAAGTGCAATTTTTTTTAATAGAGTTACAGTACTTTAGATTAACTACTAGATTACTGCTGCGAACAAGGTATACTACAAAAGACAAGTATACGTAGCACGAGGATCCCTTTACTGACGGGATCTCGCAAAATATACGACTCGAGTTGCACTAGTTTTAAACAGTTTGAAAGCATAGAAAATACTGCCGATTGGAAGCGTTCCTACACTATAGTAGGGTCCTTAGCTGTCTTCCGTTGTTCTGGGGTCAAATTCCTCCTGTTCCCCCGTCACCCCTCTCTGTTGGGCAGTCGCTTTTGAAATGTCCCATTACGCCACATAGATGGCATATCCGAGAGATTTCGACATTGGTGGTTGAAGTAAGGTGTTGGATCCCTGTCCTGCAGAAGCGGGTAGCTTGTCCGTCTTTGTTGCAGTTATTGCAGTGCAACAGACGACAACTACGTAGATGATGGAAGCTGCACTTATTGCACTTCGGTAGGTTTCCAGCATATTGTCTGGCTGGGTTAGGAATAACCAGGATACTAGTAGGGATGGTAGTAGGAGTTACAGACATCGTGGCTGCGAAGGCTGCCACAGGTTGTTGTCTCTTGTTCGTCCCTTGGGGTGATTTGCCTTTAAATCTATCCTGGAATTTTCGTTTATTACTCTTGGGTTTGAGATTCGGAGTGTCGTGGTAGTTTGATACTCGCTGATATATTTGGTTGTTACTTTGATTGGAAATATTAATACCCATCCCGCTAACATTTGCATTGTTAGCGTTTAGGTGAGTCATGACAGCTGTCACGACAGCTGTGACTGCAGCTTGAATGGTGGCTGCACCAATATGAAGAGTTGGTGTTTGGCTGATGGGTTGATTATTTTTCTTTGGCGACATGATTCTGTTACGTGAAAAGAAAATGAGCTCGTGAGCGATTATGGTTGAACCTAGATGTATTTCGATCGCTCCTGAAAAGAGTAGAAGTATGTTTTCGAGGGTTTGACCCACACCCCTATGATGTAGTCATAGCACAGGGTAGGAGTAAGTTCATAGAATGGGTACAAGACGTTTCTCGTTCAAACCGAGGTTCCATTGGTTGGTGGATAACATGATCCAACCTTCGAAAGAGAATTGGTAATGATCCCGGAGTTAAATTACCCTAGTCCAATAACTTGACTAGAGTGGGTTTTAGATAGACTGCAACTATAGTATGATTAAAGTTTTTGAACAAAGCGTGACACGGAAATTAGCCGACTGTCAAAATCATTGATATTTAAGATGTAATACGCTTGGGAAAAAATGACATTAGAGTAGGTCTTACATCTTATACGAGGTAACAAAAGTTTTGACGGCATACTGGCCTAACTAGAAGGTACTTACAATACAAAGTTAGCTACTGAGAAATGTAGTACTTAGAGCATAGCTAAGAAGACTATTCTTTCAACTAGGGAAAGAAAGGTAGAATGTCTTTTACTGGGGACGGTTATCCCTTAGGTGAACCCTTAGTTCAGCCAGTTGGCGCTCCATATCAATTAGGTGCCTTTCGTACACCCTTTGGCGTACTCGGAACTCTATGACTTCAGCTCGAGTTTCGGCTAGCTCTTGCTGCAGGGTCTCACAGTCTACTCTGGATCTGTCACGAGCATCTTCCAGACGAATGGTGCGGAGGGTATGCATTCTTGCATTTGTGACAACTTCCGTGATTTGATGGAGAGCTGTCCTGCCTTGAATCTCATTTCGGGCCACTCTGCGGACCAGGATTGTCACACCCCCAAACCAAGGATGGCGGAAACGTCCGGGGGTGGAGGACTTCATGTATAGTATCATAACAACAATTGTAATAGTAATTGAAGCAAACACAACCAACATATATATAATTGAAAAAGTGACATCATTGTATGAATTACATGTTTACGAATCAATTACAATATGTTGACAAAATATGAAATAGTAGACGCCTTAGCGCCCCATCCTCAAAAGCACTTGGTTACCTGTTTAATGATTTCCTGAGAATACAAGTTGTTTGAAAAAGTGTCAACACAAAGGTTGGTGAGTTGATAAGCTTTTGTTTGGTATTATTAAAAGCCTTTCGTTTGTAAAAGTAGTATTTGTGTTAGAAAATCCAATATTTTCCTTAATGTGTAAATGTAGTCTTAAAACCCAAAGACCGAAATGTACAAGTAATTTGTCATATTTATAGTAAAACAATGCAAGTTTAAATCGACATAAACTCATTAAATTTTAATGAAGTTCCCGTAAATTCCAATGTTTATTAATACTTTATGTGAGTTTATTATAACCATACTATGACCAAGGTTGCCTAAAACGACGTTCTTCAGGCGTCGGAAATGTTATGACATTTGTCACCCCAGACCTATCGGTCTAACTGTTGCATGCAGTTTAGGTGTGGGTTTGTCAAACCCAATATAGATCTATACACAACTATCACGCTCTCCCTCAAGGAGACTCTGGTTACAATACAGGACTTAATGGTAATTTGAAGTAAATGTCTCACAAAGTCATTAACGGAATTACGTGTTATGAAAACTTGGTACCGTATGGTCGTACCTTGCTTAATGAAAATATCCTTTGTATAAATGTACCCTTTTTAAATGTATGTGTTATGTAATGTATCATAAACTATACCTATTATAGTTTATCAACCAAGGGTAGTACGTAGTAATGTATGCAAACTATATTCAAAATAGTTTATTAAATGTTTGAATGTATCGGTTGTACTTTGATTATAATCACTTGTTATTCTTTATATTTTATATGTCCAAATCCATTTGTAAACTGATGTGTGTCTAAATATTGAGATAAAATGTCATATATTGCAATAACATATAATCACATAAAGATATACACCTTGCTCAACATGTTACAAGGTGAAATGAAATTGACAGCAACTTTTCGTTGAATACAGTTTCTGTTACTGTTCTTAGAAAATTTATAGAAAAATCATCAAAGCTCTAAATCCAAATCCGCAAATTCTGAGAGTTTGGAATATGAGTCTAGTTTGTTCGTAAATTTTATCATGATTTTTAGTGATCTCTAACAGAGGTGAAAATGTTCATAATCACAGGTCCGGGTTTGCCTCTGAAATGACAGGCAGTTTTGTAAAAATCACCATAAATTGTAGAAAAATCATATGGAGATGTGCAAGTAGCCATTTTAAAGCTAAGAGTTTGAACTACTTGCACCTGGAACAGTTTTGAAAACTAAAATATTTAAGTTGACCAAAACAGTCTGTGATCGAAGTTCATCTTTTCTGATGTAATCTGATAGAAAAAGTTTAATTGTGTTCTTGATGATTTTACTTGTATTCCCCCCTTAAAACTTAAGAAAAACATGTAAATGTAGGGGTATGAACTCACCTTATGTGGTTTCAGTAGATGAAAGTGAGAGAGAGGAAGTATTCAACCCAAGAACACTAAGAAGATGTCTTGATGATTCGAGAATCTAACACCGAATAAGATGGAATTTGTGTAAGATATCAATGATTTGAGTAGAATGGAGTGTAATAATTATATAAATGATGAAGATACTTACTAATTGAAGAAAGAAATCCCTGAAGAAAGCCTTGAAGTTCTTGAAGTTGAGAGAAAAGATGAGAGAATTTTGGAGAGTGTCCTTTGGTTGCTAAGTGTAGAATGAAAGAACTTTATGGAGAATGAGGAGAGAGGATCAATCCTCCAGCTCTTAGAACATGGGAAGAGCTGGAGATTGGGTGTAAAGGTCCACTAAGGAGACAAGGGGTAGTGGGAAAGAGTGGCTGATCATAGAGTGAGGTGGTGGTGGTTTTGCTTTTGCCATAAATTAAGGAAAAGCAAATATTCCCTCAATAATTAGTTCAACCACTAATTCTTTTAATATATTTTTATAAAAACACTGTAGATTTATATATTTTGGGGCCTTAGTTTATAAAATAAAGTTTTGGGTGAAAATCCCACGTTAAAATAATGAAAAACGGAGTTAAAACGAAGTCGTAGTCGAAAAACCGGTAAAAAGGGGCCGTCTGCGAGACCTCTCGCATGGGGGCCGAAGATGCGAGGCTTCGGACCCTTGCATGCGAGGCTTCGGTCTGCTGGCTTCGGTCCTAGTCTCGTGAGAAGCCTCGCCTTCGGATCAGAGGCCTCGGATGGGAGGCTTCGGTCCTGAAGCTTCAGTTTCGGGTCCTTAAAGCTATTTTACTCGTTTTTACCCCGTTTCAAGCGGTTTTTGACCCGGTTAAGGGTCGAGATGACCCAAATGATTACAAAAGGTTAAAGTAACTTTTGAGAGAGATTTGGGAGAGATTTCAAATAGAAAGAGATAGAGTGAAAACGATTTAGAGAGGTTTCGTTTGTGATTAATTTGAGTGTCCGGCTTCACAACGCAAGGTTCGTAAACCCCGTTAAACCGTGTTTTAGTGTCGTACACAATCCCGATGATTGTGCAATAGTGTTTTATCGCTTTGGTTCGTTGTTTAGCACTGTTAAGGCTAAGGAAAATCAAACACATGAACTTTCCAAATGATGATTTCTCATTAAAATAGCGAATTGTATAGTGATTACATAACGTAAACCCTAACATACAAGGGTTATTGGAGTTGACCGGTTTGACTTGTTGACTTTGTTTGACTTTGACTTGACCGAAATTTGACGGTTGTCACAAGGATTGGCAAGACTCTGTCTGCTGAGACCCCTTCGCTCAGGTCATAAAAGCTTCGGTCTCCATTGAATGGCATGGGCTGATCCTGTCCTTGGCTCCATGTTTCCAAGCTTTCCAACCACGGAGGCGTCGGGCCTTGAAAAGCCGGACGAGGGTTAGGATTTGGAACAAGAGCCATCAGGGGTAGGTTCTCCACTTCTGGCTCGGAGTCAGAACCATCTGCAAAGCCTTCAGCCTGGTGACCATCCATAGGGATTGGGTGATCATTTTCTGGCTCTGCTTCAAACCCTCCATCATTACCTTGGTTAGGGAGGTACAAGTTGTCGTGGGGATGGAATCCAGCCATGTTATCTACGCGAGAAAAGGGATAAAGAAATAACTAAATAGACGAACTAATTAGATAATTATAAGATGATCTTTATCAGTTACTTCAACACTTGTTTAGTGCATACTAGTTATATGTAACCAAGACAGGATAGACCTTCAAATAGTGACCCTAACTCTAAGCCCACAACCAAACAAGGAACATGAAGTAGAGCAAAGATCACAGATTCTAAGTCTATGCCATCCTAGTTACCTATAACCTTAATGTATCCACCCCGCAACTATTGACATACTAATAAAGACCTTTTTAGTTCTCAGATAAGAAATTAATAGTCACACAAAATACTCCTATAGTATTTTAAGTTTATGTTCTGTTCTACTGTTCTCGTTGTAGTAGTGTTGGTAAGTTTTTAGACTTGTTGCAACCTCACAACCATACTTAGGCACATGCTAATCACTCCTCGGATAATATAGTTGATCAGGCTACATCTTCCCAGGGTTGACCATATGTCTCTAAGTCTACTTGTGCTATCCAACAATCGTAATACTTTTGTTTTGTCCTAGTGACACTGATTTTAGTATGAATGCAGGTATGTATACTTGGTTAAATATTTTATTATTTAAAAGTATAAACTCTTTATCAGAGTATTTTAATCCCGCTGTGTTTATAGTTCGTATATCTTTTATGGGTTGATACACTCAATTCACTATAAACAAGGCTCTGATACCAATTTGTCACACCCCAAAACCGAAACGGCGGAAACGTTCGGGGGTGGAGGACGTCATGTTCAGTATCACAACAATGCAAAGTAGTAAGCAAGCAACAACATCATCCATTGCATTAATAATATAATTTCATACAAGTGTGTTCTGTCAAGTTATATAGACACCAAAAATATACATGAAAAATAAAAGATGAGTCTTGAATGAGCTCCATCTTCTCAGAACCTGGCACCGGTACCTGTCTACTGGTGACCTGAGAATACAAGTTATTTTGAAAGAGTTTATCAGCTTTAAAGCTGGTGAGATCATAAGTATATTAGTGTCTGTGTTTGTATTAAAGCATTTGTAAGATGTTTGTAATGTATAAGTTTTGTAAAAGTTTGTATTTGTTTGAACTCTCCTAGAAAACCCTATGTTTCCTACTAAAAGTAGCCTTCTACCAAGGCATCTAGTGTCTGTGTGTGTGTCTCTTGTAAGAGTGTGTATTTTCCCAAATCTGACTATTATTAACCAAAAATATAGTTCTTACATTATTGTTTATTGTGTGAATATCACAAAGTAAATGTAAAGGGGAAATAATATAGTACTGTAGTGTTGTATTAAGTAACTACTGTTGTACTAACTACTTTAAACTAATTGTTATTTAAAGTACCATGTGATCGGCCTGTATCCTGCTACCGACTCTAGTAAAACGACAATGTAAGACGCCGTAAGAAATGACGTTTGGCACCCGTAGACTTGCAAGTCCCACTGTAGCGAGCAGCGAGGTGTAGGATAGTCAATCCAGTACAGATCTATACACAAACTCATACGCTCCCCACTTAAGGAGATTCTGGATACAAAACGGGTCATGACAGGTAGTGCCATGTCCCCCGTTAAGTGGCTCACATAACTGTATTTAATGTATATGTATATGTATATGTATATGTATGTGCTAGCTGTATCGTGTGTTCTTTCTCTGTCTAGCTTGTATGTTTTGTTTCTCATCACTGTGTATTATGTTTGTTTCTCATCACTATGTAATATGTTTGTGTCTCATAACTATGTATTATGTTTGTTTCTCATCACTATGTATTATGTATGTTTCTTATCACTATGTATTATGTTTGTTTCTCATTACTATGTATCATGTTGGTTTCTCATCACTATGTATTATGTTTGTTTCTCATCACTATGTATTATGTTTGTTTCTCATCACTAGGTATTATGTTTGTTTCTCATTACTATGTATCATGTTGGTTTCTCATCACTATGTATTATGTTTGTTCTCATTCCTATGTAGTATGTTTGTCTCTCATCACTATGTATTACTCATGAATGAACTGACTCATTGAATGTTTCATTGTTCTAGTAATAGTATCTTCCTAAACCATACCTATTATAGTTTACTAGTAATGTTGTTTGTGTATATGAACATGTTTGTATACCTTTGCTACCCAAAGGCATTGAACTAAATGAAAGAAGTAACCTTTTATATCTATACACATATACATGATATATAACTAGGATTCAAACGACCTTCGGACAAATAACCCGAATACCCTAAGTCCACAACGAAATAAGGAACAGGAAGTAAGGTGAGTTATCAGTCCAAAGTCCTTTCAATCCTACTTATATAACTATATCTATATAGATACACAGAATATAAGTTAAAAGAGTTTAAGTAAAAGTATTTAACATGTAAAAGAGTTTGATAAAAGCATTTGGTAGGTATAAGAGTTTGTAAGACAGTTTGAAGTAAAACAGTTTGGTAAGACAATTTGAAAAGTAAGAAATCCACTTGTTTGGTAGTTATTAATCACATGTTATTGATATAATAACTATAATTGTTCAACTTGTATCCCCCCCCCCATAAAAGCATTTAAAAACATTTAAAAGGTTAATTAAGGGGTATGAACTCACCTGTAGTGAGTGGTTTGGATGAACTGATGATATCGGATTGCTAGGTGTCAAGTGAAGACTTGTACACACACAATGATCCTAGTTAACATATAATAACACATATATGTATCCAATTAGTCTTGAAACAACTAATTAACAAAGTTAAGACATCCTAGGACATGTTAAACACCTTCTATAAGTGTTATAAGTGCTAAGGATTGCATCTAAGTGTTGTAGGACATTGCTATTGAGTTTAGAGTTCAAGGGTAAACTCCCCTTAAGTTTACGGTTTTGTGACCATCCCTCAATGAGTTTACGGTCGTAAACCCATGAGTTTACGACCATAAACTCATGGTCCTTTGACCATTTTGTGTTTTGAAGCTTTTCAAGTCATAAGGAAGCATCCTACTTCAAGTATAAGCCTTAGGAAGTGTTTGTGGCATCATTTCACTCCTAAATGGAGTTTACGGCCCATGGACCACTTCTCTATTTGTTTACGGCCATAAACCCCTATGGTTTATGGTCTTTTGATGTTTTCAAGTACTAAGCTCATCAAGGAAGGGATCTAGGCTAGTTTCCAAGGCTTAGAAGGGACTAGGGCACACTTTGGCACCCTTTTTAGGGTTTACGGTCCAAGGTGTTCTTGGACCGTAAACACCTTTGATCTTGGGTTTCTTAGGTGTTTTCTTGATGTTTAGAAGTGTAACTAGGCTTACAATACACTAGGGTAGGAGTACTTACTAGATGGAAGCTTGAAAAGGTGCTAAAAGTCCAAGAACACTAGTGTGTGTTCTTGGTGTTCTTGGTGAAACTTGAAGATCTAACCTTTTGGAATGATTTCACGGATGGAAGTGTGTTAAATCACTAGATTAAGTAATATATCAACTTATTAGGGCTAGAAACACTTACAAGTGGAAGATCTTGAAGAATTGTTGGATGATACTTGAGAGAGAATTGAGTTTGGATCTTGAATTTGTGAAAAATGGTAAATAATGACTAAGTGTCATATATATACCCCCAATTTAGGGTTTACGGCCGTAAACACCTTTGTTTAGGCCGTAAACTCCAAACTCTTGGAGTTTTGGAATAATATTGTTACACAATAAACCCTAGGGCATCCTCTCTCCTGTTATCTCCTGAAGTACAAATCTTAAAATACTCAAACTTATTCCAAAAAGCTTGAAAATTAGCAGAAACAGTTTTGACTCCTATTGAAGTGAATGGTTATACTGAATAGAAATTTCGGGTTGTCACAGCTACTATCAAAGTCAACTCTCCGGATGAAAGCTCCAAGTCACCCTCTCATAAGAGAAATCCAACTCTCCCTCCAAATAAAACTCCAACTCGTCCAAAGCAAAAGACTCAACTCCATTGCAGTCACCCAAATAAACCTCACCTCCCAAAGAAACTTAATGTGATTACATGTCAAAAGAAAAATTCACTAACAGTCCAGTCACAAGGTAGAAAAAAGTTGACTGGAGAGCCGCTAAAATTGCAGAAGAAATATGGAAGGCTTAAGGCTTCGACACTACATTCAATGAATCTATGATTCAATCATGGGTGAATCCATTCAGGAAGCTAGTCGACGAAGACTTATTTCCGCATCTGACCAACATTACACCTCAAACCGATATGTTTTCGGATATGCCCTTGTCCCCCAATGCTCACTTCTTTCAGGTCTTTGTGGAATTTAATCAAAGGATTCCAGATCCTCGCAGAATGCCCATGGAATTTGAAAGGATATGGCAATTCCACAACAAACATGGAAAGGAGATTGAAGACATATGGTCAAATGATGCTCCTGAAGCGGTCAAGACATAAAATCCCCTATCATTCAAGAATACAATATCTTTCAATATACTCTTTTGCGATTTTGCAAAGCATTAGAAGATGAAGCCCGCATATAAGAGAGCTTACAACTTTCTCAAGTCTCTTGTATGTGAATTTACGACGATAGATGCCGAGATTCATCCAATTCTTGCCAATCAAGTTGATCTTCCTCCATTCGAGTATCAAACAATGATTACTGAAAGCATTTAGGAAATGAACTGCGGTGCCACCAACTGCCCTAATCTTGGTATCATCTTCAGAACTACCAAGGACACTAAAAAGAACTTCCTCCCCGCAAAAGCTTTCACAGATGAAACAAGACATAGCTAGAAGACATCCTTAAGCTCACTCAAAAATGAAAATACACTACTGATGAATTGAAGTTTGAAATCGAAAGAAGAATCAATTGGGTCTTCGGTGTAAGGATGTTTTGGTGGCTCATTATCAAGTTTTTTAAACTTGATAAATGGAGAAGATAGTTGCGAGGTCACTTAAAGGGAAATTTTTGATACATACAAGTGACCCTCGACAGCTAAGTGGTTCAATATGGATGCGAAGACCTGATTGGATGAAGTAGCGAAGAGTTGCTTGTTTTGATACCGGAGAGTTTGTGATTACCAGAGATATTGAAAGGAGACTAAGTGAAGAGTTGATGGTTATTTGTCTTTTATGATACTAGAGATTCAGAGTAATGATCACCTTTTTCTGAAAAAGAGTGTTAGGTTGGTTTTTTCAGATCCATGCATGGGAAGTATGGCCATCAATATCAGTATTATTTTTATACTATCTAGTTTTAGACATGTACTCTTTTCTATTATAAATAGGCGATCTTGTTGATAGATAGGAGTGTTTCTTACCTCATCTTCCTCGTAATTTTCTCATATTGAAATACAAGTCTCCTTATCTCCATTATCTTCTTATACTTTGTTGTTCATAATTTACTAACTTGTGTTTGAATGCAAAGCATGTTAGTATCCTTAAAGTTGCTTATATTTAGATTGTATGTTGCTATTATGTTTCCTTTATAATTCTGCAAACTCATTATTGTTGAGCTAACTAAAGATCTATGAGATCAACTTAATATTCCACAAATCTAATCTGTTAAGCATAAGTTCTTCTCTCAACATATAGATTCAAGGTTTGTCTACTCTAAACAAAAGCTAGGGTTTTTAGCCCATAACTAATGCAGAAGAACAAGTAAAAACGAAATTAACTTTGATATTTATGATTAAATCAAAGCAAACCAAGTTTTTAGATGTAATTGTGCCTTCGAATCTCTTCAAAAAAAACTCTCTAATTGTAATATGGTCTCCACATGCTCCAATAGGTGTCTATGGTCTTGAAAAGTCGGAAGAAACTTATTGCATAAGTTAGGTTATAAAAAATAACCGATATTTATACTTTCCATAAAATATCCTCCACACCATGGAAAATAGAATTCCACAGTGTCCTATCGGTCTTCATCGTGTATTCTTCAAATTTACGAAACGTGTTTCCATCGTCATATTTATCGTGGAAAACCCCTTCGCCACAACGTGGATACTAGATGTCTACATCGTGGAACTTCAAATCTTCAACATTATGCTTTCTATTTACTTTAATTCAACAATACCACTCCCAGCTCTGCATTTCTGCTTCTTTTATCCCGAGCATGTGTTTCAAAATAAAATTTTAACATTATAAGTACCTTTTATCTATAATTTGACGCTAGATGTAGCTAAAAATATCAAAATACACTATAAAATATATGACCAAATATGGTTATATTACAATACCCCACACTTGTTTTTTAATTTTCTGCAAACAAAACTAATTTTTGTTATCTTTTCATTCTAACACGACGACATCAAAATCTCCCCTACCAACATTACACAAAACAATCCGAATTGAACTCACCGATTTTGCCTCACCTCAATGCATATATCTGTGTCTATTCCTAAGTACTTCCTAAGACCAAAATACTCACAATCTTCATGTACTCTCCCCATTTATTTTGAACAACATTTACAATCGCTGACATCCAGTGATTCGAGTGATGATGAAGCACTACAAATAGAATATGAGCTACTACACCTTGAATATGACCAACATGGTATTGTTGACATGATTACGTTAAAAAAAATTCATGATGCCATCTACCTTAAGGATGATGTCATCCATGTAAAGGATGAGATAGGCTGTGTGATTACCGTGATGATAAATTAACAACGAACTATCACATCGTTGTTAGTGAATGCATACCACAAAAAAACTGAGCGAACCATTGAAACCACGCTCTTTAGGCTTGTTTGAGGCTATACAAAAATCTCTAAAAAAGCCATACATGATCTGGAAATCTATAGTCGCAGAATACAGTTAGCTGAGATATGTAAATGGTTTCTTGAAGATGCATGTGAAAGAAGGCATTTTTAACATCAAGTTGACGTACAAGATAATGTTGGGGAAGAGCTAGAGATAAAACCACACGCATCATGGTTGGTTTACCTACAGGGTTGAACGTCTCATCACATTCTATTTTGGGTCTCTGGCTACGACCGTTCACTACAAGATGAGCTTTGTACCCAACTAAAGAACCATCAACATGCTCTTTCTTTTTATATAACAAAATGCAAATGATAATATTATCACCAACAGGTTTAGGAAGCAAAACCCAAATTTTATTAGAAAAAAGAGCAGCAAATTCATCTTTCATGGAATTAAACTAGTTATGGTCGTTAAAAGCGTGTAAGTAAGTACATGGGTAAGAGAAATAGTGTAACATCCCAATGATGAGGTATTTCTGATTTTGACCATATAATTGAATTATATTGCATTTTGGTCCCTAATTTTAAGAAAGAGTGCAAAAATGGTACTAGGGCGCGCCTTAGTACACTGGGCGTAAACCATCTACGCAGGGCATAAAGGAAATCATGTAACCCTAATTTTTAGGGTTTTGGCTCATATATAAGCATCATTAAGGCCTCATATCTTCTTCTTACCCAGCCTCCTTCCGTGACATTGACCCCCAAGCGACCCTAAGTGCAAGAAAGAAATTTTGGAGCCTTTAAGAGAGTTTTCAAGAAAGAAGAAGGTGGTGAGAAGATCTTGGAGTTGAGAGCACCTTGAATCTGTGATTTCTACGTTGTCTGCAACCTCTAAAAGGTATAAATCTTGCAACTTTACCACTCCATCTTGTAGATCTAGGTTTTTGCTATTTTAAGTCACTTTTTAGTCCCAAAATGGTGATTCTTGATCATGGCCTGTTCTTCACCCATTAAGTCGTCCTTTCAGACCTTAGGTAGGGTCTTGAATCATAAAAATGGGTCTTAATGGTTGGTTTTGCTCCATGCACTCTCTAGTATGTCTTAATGTATTAAGACCTTGAGTTAAGCACTTAATGGACATGCAAGGTCATAAAGTTGGAAACTTTATGACTCTTGAGGATGATTTAGCCTTGGATCTGGAAATGGGATGTAAGAGCTGAAGGCATTATGCTCTTAATGAGAGTTTGGGAAGACTGGGCGTACGTCCTGCGTAATCTGAGTACGCAGCGCGTACGTGATCAACCTACCTGATGGTGGTCAGAGCTTGAGTACGCCCCACGTACATTTAGAGTATGCCCCACATAAGTGTTATGTATCGACTCGGCTGAGTTGACTCATCGGGGTTGACTCGGATAGGTTGACTCAGTTGACTTATGGATTTTGACCCATTTGTTCAGACTGTGAGGTGAGTTTTCCTCACTGTACCCGTGGGTCTAAGGCACCAATTCCAACCCACTAGATTATATATCCTGGTTATAGGATAGTTTTATGTAGGTCTTGGCTGAGTAGTAGATCTGCATGATTATCTGGTTTTGTGTTTATGTTTATCTGTTACATGTATCATCATATTGTTTTAGGTTGAGGTTGTACTGCTTTGTGTTGTAGCCAACAAACCCGAGAGCATTCCAGATATGAGCTGAGGACCGTTTGGCATGTCAAACTCATACTAAGGGCTCTGGGGCATTCTAGATACGAGTTGAGCGCCAGTTGGCATGCCAGACTCGTACTAAGGGCTTTAGGGTATTCCAGTATGATGACTGAGTGGACCCATTATACATTGGGATTCCAACCTGGGGTATTCCATCCTGAGGATGATTAGACCCAGAGGTTGATTGGGCATGGGGTATTCCAACCCGATGGTTGATTGGACCCGACATCCTGTTGTATTTATGATTTGTTTGTGTGTTTGTACTTTAGGGGAACTCACTAAGCTTTGGCTTACTGTTTTTGTTGTTGTTTCAGGTACTTCTGATGATCGCGGGAAGGCGAAGGCGTGCTCGTACGCGTCCTATGTTTTATGTACTTTTAGTCTATGGGATACTCTGATATGGAGTTATACTTTGCAAACAATGATTTTGTAAACATTCTATGATTTGGGGTTGTTTTAAAATTTTGAAATTTGTTGTGAGTTTTATGGATGTTACAAGTTGGTATCAGAGCCTTGGTTTGAGTGAATTGGAGGAACACTCGTGTAAATCCAATCTCAAACTGAGGAAAAGGTTTCAAAAATGATTTTCAAATTATTTTCAAAATAATCAAAAGAGGATGTGATGTGTACAATCAGCCGGAGCCAGTAAGTAGACCCTAAATTAACACACTGTTATTTAATATTGTGATATGTTAGAACATCATGCTAGTGATAGGATAAGGATCCTTAGGATTACATGATAGAATTTCCTGATTATATGATGTCTGGTAGCCTAGGGTTTCTTCCTTATATGGAATTGACATCATAAATGTAGTTGCTTAGTGTATGCATCATAGTTATACATAACAAAGATTCTATACCTGAGAATTTTTGGTTTAGCATTATTTCCTATTCTTGTTTGATGAAGGGCTTAGGGTAGAATCAAGTATTCGATGTCTATAGGATCCAGTGTTATGTATGATTAGCATACACGAGTGATGCATGGTTGGTGGAAGTTTCATGGATGAGTTGTGTGGGGTCAGTCGGCCAGTTGCATTATGTTTAGCCTTGCTCTAGGAAGTGAGAATATGGTGTATGCACATTCTATTGAGTATTGTTAGGGTTGTTGTGATGATTATCTGAGTCAAATACGGGTAGGTGTGGAAGGTAGTATGGGCCCGTACTACTGGAAGCATAGGACCGTACGCGTAGCAGGGAAGTCACAACCCCTAGGGTTTTGTTGGGAATTGGTCCCCATGGTGTTATATGCGTTTTATCTGATATCTCCCTGGTTTATTTTCAGTATGACGATTATGAGAATGATTTGAGGCAGTATCTAGATAAGGATTAGGAGAGGGTGGCAAGGATAGTCCAGCTTTAACAGAGGATCGGGTTAAGGAGATCATTCAAGAGGAGTCGTTTCTATCATCTAGGTTCAGATACCGGAGTTGTTTGGGTCTACTAAGACCACTATCATGGAATTCTTTGATGACCATTATGTTGCACTTGCTGAGACTGCTGCTGCTGCAGCCATCACATCCGTTGCTGCTGTGGGGGTTGGCAATTGGAGGGCTTTCTAATACCAGGAATTCGATAATACGAAGCCCCGGTATTTGACACAGTTCAGGATTCGATCATAGCCATGAGGTGGTTGTCTGACGTTGAGGGATGTTTCTTTACGTGCTACTGCCCAACTGACCAGAAGGTCAAGTGCGCTCTTAACCTTCTTTGGACCGGAGCGAAGGATTAGTGGAGGTTGGTTACTGGTTCTAACACCCCAGTGCAACGAGCTATAATTTCATGGGAGCAGTTCTCTAATATGTTCTACTCGAGATATGTTCCTTTGGTAGAGTGGGAGAGGCTGGCTCAGGAGTACTTGGATTTGAGGCATGAGACCGATTCGGTGATGGATATCACCAAGATTTTTATAGAGAGAGCTATGTTTTGCCCTGAGTTTGCTGCTTCCGAGCAAGCTTAGATGACTTGGTACTTGAGTATACTCAAGACAGATATCCGACAGTTTGTGTCCACGCAACACTATGATTCATTGTTAGAAGTGCAGGAGGCTATTAGGCGGCGTGAGATTGAGATGGAGCTCCAGGCAAAGGAGAAGAGGCAAGCCCCGACCCAGTCGCAACGTGTCTCGAAGCGGTTCAAGGACGTTGATGCTAGATCTTGGAATCGCAGGGGCTGCACATGTGGAAAGTGCAACAAGGTTCATGATGGTGCTTGCCGATCTTCTTTTGGATGCCACAATTGTGGAAAGCAGGACCACATTGCGAGGGATTGCCGACAGCAGGCTCCAATACCCAGCACCAGGATTTTGTATCGCTGCAACCAGGTTGACCATTTGAGCGCCAACTGTCCCTTTCTTACAGCTAGGCCGACGCAGGCTCCAGCGCTGGCTACTCTGAGGATCACAGATGTGAGTCAGGGCAGGGCGGAGCCCCCGAGGGCTCACGGTCGCACTTTACAGCTTACTGCCGAGGAGGCCAGAGCAGCGCCAAAAATTATGACTGGTATGTTTCTATATATTTTTATGTCAACTATTTTATGGAATGCTTATATTCATAATTATGATATGTACTTTCTTAGTGAACTCTTTGCCTGCCCTTGTGTTATTTGACTCAGGCGCAAGTCGGTCTTTTGTGGCTCGATCATTTAGTAGGGAGTTTGATGTGCCTATTGGGGAGTTAGAGTGTCCGTTGTGGGTTTCTATCGCCAACGAACACGAGGTTTCTTCATCTTTAGTGTATCAGGGTTGTGTATTGGAGATCTTTGGGGTGCCTTATCCGATTGATCTGATCCCTATCGCCATGGGGGATGTGTGCATGATAGTGGGTATGGACTGGCTGAGCAGGTTTGGTGCCATGATCGATTGCGAGGCCCAGCGAGTGGCACTAGGGTTGGTTCAAGGTTTTGTTTGGCAGTCAGGGCTCGACAGTATATTCAGCATGGGTGTGCGGGTTATCTGGCTTATGTGGTTAATAC
Source organism: Lactuca virosa (assembly GCF_052849685.1). Classification (NCBI taxonomy): domain Eukaryota; kingdom Viridiplantae; phylum Streptophyta; class Magnoliopsida; order Asterales; family Asteraceae; genus Lactuca; species Lactuca virosa. The sequence goes on from NC_136429.1 coordinate 276,578,950, forward strand.
TTGGATTAGGGAGCAGACTTCAGTTTCAAAGGTGCTAGTTGTCAAAGAGTTTGCCGCTGTTTTCCCGGAGGAGTTACCCGGTGTGCCTCCCGAGAGGCAGGTTGAGTTTAGGATTGATCTAGTGCCAGGTGCAGCTCTGATTGCCTAGGCGCTATACCGCTTGGCACCACCCCGAGATGCAGGAGTTTTCCTCTCGGTTTCAGAAGCTGTTAGGGAAGAAGTTCATTCGACATAGTATTTTTCCGCGGGGAGCGCCAATACTGTTCGTCAAGAAGAAGGATGGTTCACACCAGATTTGCATAGATTATCAGGAGTTGAACCAGTTAATGGTGAAGAACCGTTATCCCCTCCCGCAGATTGATGACCTCTTTTATCAGCTGCAGGGTGCATCTTGGTTCTCCAAGATTGATCTGAGGTATAGGTATCATCAGGTGAGAGTGAGAGAGGAGGACGTGGAGAAGACCGCGTTTCAGACTCGTTATAGGCATTATAAATTCATGGTGATGCCATTTGGGCTCACCAATACGCCTACTGTACTTATGGATTTGATGAATTGAGTATGTAGGCCGATTTCGACCGATCTTTTATCGTATTCATTGATGATATCTTGGTGTATTCCAAGACCAGAGAGCAGCATGAGGAGCACCTTCGAGAGCTTCTGGGAGTATTGAGGTTGGAACGGCTATATGCCAAGTTCTCGAAGTGTAAGTTTTTGTTACAAGAGGTCCAGTTTCTAGGGCATCTCGTTAACCAGGATGGGATTTTGGTTGATCCAGCCATGATCGAGGCGGTGGTGCAGTGGGAGGTTCTGAAATCTCCCTCAGAGATCAAGAGTTTCTTAGGTTTGGTGGGATACTATCGGAGATTTATTCAGGAATTTTCTAAGATTGTGCTACCCCACACTCCTCTGACGAGGAAGGGAGTGGATTTCCGATGGGGCCCTGAGCAGCAGTCGCCATTTGAGACTCTTCGACAGAGGTTATGTGAGGCCCCGGTATTGACCCTTCCAGAGGGAGTCGATGATTTTATAGTATTTTGTGATGCATCCATCACCAGTTTGAGGGTGGTCCTTATGCAGAGAGGACGGGTGATTGCTAATGCTTCACGGCAGCTGAAGCCGCATGACACGCGATATCCTATTGATGTGTGTAAAACGAACTCGTTTTATTCCTACTCCAAAAATATAATTTAAACACACAAAGGCAGTGAACCTGTCCTTTAGTGGTATAGTTGAATAAGTAGGGTGTCGAACTCGAGGAACGGAAATTAACCTAATAACTAATTTTAACTAACAAGTAATAAAAGTAAGAGGGTTTTCACTAGTTTTACAAGACTAGAAACTTAGACACACTAACTAACATGCAATTAACTAATCAACTAAAACCACGTAAAAATTCACCAAATTTAATAAAAGGTTTCTGCTTAGGTTCAACTCATTCACTCCTATGGTTAATTTTATGGCAAAGCAATAGATTAATTATTATTGGTTACCGACTAAGGTGATTAGATTCGCATTCGCTATTACCAATCCTTAGAAAATCAATTAATTAAGCAGTGATCAAGTGTTTAAGCTAATTAATCCCCTAGTTCAATTATTCAGATTAAATAAGACTTGTAATTGGTTAATTAAATTACTAATTCAATTACCCTCTTGTTGTTGGTTTATCAACAAGCTCACACATTAATTTACCCACTCTCTAATTAATCCTAGTTTCATATTCACTAGTCCTAGGCACATAACAAGTGTTCACATAAATCATATGAGGTAAACAATTAAGAGATGTTCATGCAGCCTAATTGCCTTCCTATTAACAGAGAATAGTTGTGGTTAATGCATAAGGATCTTTAACAAGCTTAATTTAACAAATCACCAATTAACAACTAATCAAACCATAAAATTAATCCATAAGAGTAAAATCGTCTTCCCTAAACAAAAACTAGTAAATTTAGCTCATGATTACAACAGTCAAAAAGCTAAGAACGAAAGTAATCAGCTCAAACATTGTTCAATTCAAGATAAGTGGAAAATTTAAACCTAATTGCCTTGAATCTTCTAAGAATGAGAAATTCGGGTTCTTCTCGCGGCTTCAGGTCTTCAAGGGTTTCCTTAGTCGCAAAGTGTCTTCCAGAAAAGCCAGAAAAAATAGTTGATTCGGAATTTGTCATCTATTTATAAGATCCTCAAAACAGGGGCAACTCGGCGAGTAGATACCCAACTCGCCGACTTTCTTTGTACAATCCGTGTACGGCAAGGACTCTACTATTGCTTCGCGAACATTCGTGGACACTCGCCGAGTAAACGATTAGACTCGCCGAGTAGCTTCTGGTTTATACTTCTTTCTTCATTCTGCAGCTTCTAATTGCATCTCCTTCCTCCTTTTTGCTCCCGAGCATGACTTCTGGACTGAAAATACAATTTAAACATTATTAAGTACCTTTTGTCCATAATATGCAAATAATTAGCTAATAATTGATAAAAATCTATACTAAATATATGGCTAAATATGCACATATCACCTATGCATGTCCTGGAGTTGGGCGCAGTAGTATTTTCCCTAAAGATTTGGAGACATTATCTTTATAGAGTCCAATGTATTGTTTACACGGATCAAAAGAGTTTGAGAAATCTTATGGACCAGACTAACCTGAACATGAGGCATCGTAGGTGGCTGGACGTGGTCAAGGACTATGACTGTGAGATCCTTTACCATCCAGGTAAAGCGATAGTGGTAGCGGATGCTTTGAGCCGCAAGTTGGTTGGGTCTTCGGTTAGGGAGGTGTGTATGAGGATATCTGTTGATTCTCTGCTTTTGGGTTTGATCAGGGAGGCTCGGAAAGAGGGAGTATGGAAGGAGAACTAGAAACACAAGAGGATCAGGGGCGAGATCAACAGGTTTGTCACCGACAGTCGGGGGTTGTTGACCCGGTGTGGTCGGGATTGGGTCCCAGTTTCAGGTGGGATCAGGCAGATTGTGCTGGAGGAGATTCCAAAATCTACCTTAGAGATATGGAGTTTCTTAGGTTTGGTGGGATACTATAGCAAATTTATTCAAGACTTTTCAAAGATTGTGGTACTCCTCACTCATCTGATGAGGAAGGGAGTGGATTTCAGATGGGGCCCTAAGCAACAGTCGACATTTGAGACTCTTCGACAAAGGTTATGTGAGGCCCTGATATTGACCCTTCCAGATGGAGTCGAGGAATTTGTGGTATTCTGTGAGGCATCCATCATCAGTTTGGGGGCGGTCCTTATGCAGAGAGGACGATTGATTGCTTATGCTTCGCGGCAGCTGAAGCTGCATGAGACGCGATATCATACACATGACCTGGAGTTGGGAGCAGTGGTATTTGCCCTAAAGATTTGGAGACATTATCTTTATGGGGTCCGTTGTACTATTTACACGGATCACAAGAGTTTGAGATATCTTATGGACCAGCCGAACCTGAACATGAGGCAGCGCAGGTGTAACGCCCGTAGATCCGGGCTAATCAATTTAGAGATAATAGGGGTCAAAAATGACTTTTTGATAGAAGTCTATTTAGAATGAATAGTCTTAATAGAAGTTGTAGCATATGTTACAAGGATTCCATACATATAAAGAACGCCGAAATCCGAGTTATAACGAAGAAGTTATGACCCGTCGAAGTTTCGCGACGGAACTGGCACGACACCAGGAAGCGTAAATAGTGAATTTACGATGGAGCGATTTTTAGCCTTAGCGATCTAAACGAAAGTCGTAGTGTTCGTTAAACCGAGAGTGTCCCTAAAAAGAACGCCCAAATCTGACTTCGTATGAGGAAGTTATGATTTTTTGAAGTTTCGGCTTAGCACTGTACAGCCCGAAGTTCGAATATTAGATCGAGCGGTTTTTAGCTGACACAACCTAAACAAGAATCTAAGATCTCTTTAATAGTAGCATAACGATAAAAAGACAGACGAAAACGGACGTCGGATAAAGAAGTTATGAATTTTTAACGGACCAATCCTGTCCCGGCCTGTTAATAATATAACTTTTAAAATAAAGTCAAAATTAGCCGACGGGGTCTAAACGAAAATTGTAGAGTACGTTCCCGCCTACGTGAGGATATAAAGAAAGTCAAAAACAGAGCTCGTACGCGAGAGTTACGAATTTTTAAAGTTTGCACTTCAATTTGCGAGGCCTATAGCGAAACCGATGACGTGGCTCGTTCCGGGCCATCCATCGCTGATCACGGAACAAACTTCGGATTTGGACACCTGGCTCGCAAAACGCGGCGCGTACGAAATAAACGCTCAGCGTCCGAGGAACGCGTCGCGTCCGAAGGGGAGCGCTGCGCGTAGAGCTGTCTTCTGCGGTTCCAAGAGGGTCCACGTCGCTCCATCAGTAGAGTGCCACCTGTTGTACGACCAAAGCCACGCCCCGCGTAGACTAAGGGAACGCAGTGCCTACCTGCGAGGCCTCACACCTATAAATAGAAGTGCGAGGGTAGCCGAGATTTTCACACCAAAACTCATTCCTTCTCTCACTACTTTCTCTCTCTAGGGTTTTTAACCCCCCCTAAAGCCTATGTGAACCCCTAGCACCCGAAGGAAGCCCCGAGGCTCCCGGAGTCCCGAGAAAAAAAGGGGTCTTTCAGTTTGGAAACGCTGCTCCGAGCAAAGCCTGGTTTTTAAGAAAACTCGTTGTAAGTAAGCTACGCCTACGCAATTTTTAATATAGCTTCTAATTAATTATAGTAACATTATTAGGACCTTAAAATAATTATTTGGGCTATTATTATGAGTTATACAAAGTGTTGTTTAACGTTTATATAATAAGAATAATAATAATAATAATAGCTAGACTATTAATTAGTCGCGGTTAACGTTATACTAAACCCTAGTGGTATTGATACTAGGTTTTGTCAAGGGAAAACTTATTTTGAGATAACGAAGCGTTGTTCGAGTGCAGAGTCACCACCTTACAGGTGAGTGCATAGTTACTTTCATCTTACACATAGATATGAAGTATTTTATTTAAATTACATGTTATGTGTGCATATTGTCTGAATACTTGTTGTCTATGCTTTGTGAAAGATTTTTATACATGTTTTAAATGATTTAAACTGTATATGTATTTTATATCTACAAATATGTTGGGTATAACATGGGTAGATGAATAATGCGGGACGAAAGCTGATATAGAGGAACATTGGTAGTGTGGACATAGTGCCCTATAAGTGGACATTGGCAGCAATGGACCTAGTACCCTATAGATGAGCATTGGCAGATGCGCCATAACCTGTAGATCTTTTTGTATCTACGAGGTACTCAAAACATCCTAGCAGTTGCGCTCTAAGGATAGTATCGGCAGCTGCACCTAATAGAGGACATTATAACCGTGACAGTAGCGTTTAAAGGACAATACCGGCAGAAGCTCCTCATAGAGAATGTCACAATTCTGGTAGCTGCGCCTAAGTGATAATATTAGCAGCTGTGCTTGACAACTGTGGCAACGTTGGACTTCGTGTCGTTTCCTTAGGATGATCCTTAGGAATGAAGAACAAGGAATAGCTGATTCTTAGGGTAAATCCTTAAGAATATAATGGGGATGGGTAATTGGGTTGTTTTTTTGATGTTTAAACATAATAATTATATTCTTGTGGGTTGAAAACCCTATCTACTCACCAGGTTTCCCAACCTGACCCACTCCAGCTTATTTGTATCACAGGTGTCGATATGAAGTTACATTACACTGAGAGATTAAGGAGATATAAATCACTAGTGATAATGAATGTAAGTTATGTTTATGCTTATGTTTCTGTATTGACAATGACATCCCAACTTTTTAAAAGGAATAAATAGATTTATTCAGAAATGCTTTGATAACATATTTATCGTGTTTTTCTGGGAACAAATTCCGCAACATTTTTCTTAAAAGAGATACTCTGATTTTTATAAAGCATAAACAATGATCGTGAGGAGTGTGTCTAAAAGGATTAGTTTAAGCGAACTAGGAATAAGGATTTATTTCTAGACTTAAACTTAGAATGCTAAGCGATGATCGTGAGGAGTGTGTCTAAAATATTTTAGGTAGTACACCTAAATAGACACAAGCACTAGCTAATTTAGGGAAGATGCCTAAAATGCTTTTATGTGCTAAATGCTTTGTGCCTGATATGTTGTTCGTTGTTCGGATCTATGGTTTGTTGCCGACCGGATCTGGAAACCTTATGTGTTTAGGATTCTAAACGTACGACTACGATATTAGAACTAACATATAAACGTTTCAGAGAAATAAGGATGATTTAAACGTCTATCCTAAATAAAGATCTAGATTCACCTTATTTGGTGTATAGATGAAAATGGCAAGAACCCGCAGTGGAGCCGGGAATGCAAATAGGAATAGGAATCAACCCCTGGTGATTCAGCAAATACCTGTTGTAGTAGAAGTTACACCCGAGCCAATCACCATGGCTGGAGTACAAGCCATGATTCAGGCTATGTTAGCTGAACAAAGAGAAGAAATGAGGCAGATGTTGAATAGGGACGAACCTACCATGCCCATTGAGCAACCCGAGCTGATTCCCGAGCAATCAGAGGAAGGGAACTACAGTGGGACCATTGGTCAAGCCAACCCACCAATAGTTCAACGAAACAATCAAGATGACAGAGAAGAAAGGAATGGATGTAGGTACAAAGATTTTCTAACTTGCAAGCCATCGACCTTCACTGGGAAGGAGGATCCAATCGGAGTTATGGATTGGATCTCGGAGATGGAGTTGGCCTTCATAACGTGTGGTTGCAGAGGCAAGTTACAGACCACCTTTGCAGTGTGTCAGTTCCGAGGAGGCGCTGTTCGTTGGTGGAACACCTTGGGGAAGACTCTGAGCCCCAATGAGCCCCTGCAACTAACGTGGATAGAGTTTTTTGTGCAATTCAAATGCAAGTACTGCTCAGCCCAAAACCTACTCGAGTTAGAGAACCAATTCCTAACCTTGAAGAAAGGAAGCATGTCGATTGATGAATACACCAACAACTTCACAGAGAAGATGGAGTTTGCCTTACGTCTTGTCCCAGATGAGCTGATGAAAATCGACAAGTACGCCAAGGGACTTCCATGGGAATATGAAGTGCCAGTACGGCAGGCACCTACATTGGAGGCAACTATATGGGCTGCCAAGTCTGTTGAGGAGATGATCAAGGGAAGAGTCGCCAACAAGATTGAGGTTGGCGAAAAGATGAAATGCGAAGGATCGGCAAGGCCCGATGAGAAGAGCAAGTCCAGTACATGGAATTTTAGAGGAGGAGAAAGTGAAGCAAGATGGTGAGAGAAGTGCAAAAAGAAACACTCTGGAAAATGCGGTGAAGAGGTGACTTGTTTCAAGTGTGGGAAGCATGGGCATTATGCCAACGAGTGTACATTCAACAAAAGGGTGTGCTACGGATGTAACGAGGAAGGGCACTTCAAGCAAGACTGCCCAAAGAGAGAAGGGGCTACAAAGCCAAATATGCCACCAAAGCCAAAGGCGAGAGCATTTCAAATGATCCTTGATGAAGCAAATAAGAATGCAAGGATTTAGGAGTGAAGGCTTGATATCCAAAGATCGAGTTATGAAGTAACCAAGGGATAATATCGTATAATCTAGCCTATTAGAGGCATAGTATAGGGTGAACTTGAACACCTATGTAATAGTTTCAAGAAATAATAAAACCTCCGTTTAGTTATCTGATGTGTTAAACTGTTATGTGATTTCTGTATGGTGAATTGGAAAACTGCGAGACAATACTTGGGATGAGTATGAGTAGGTGTGAAAGGTAGTAGATGCATATACTACCGGAAGCACAGGACTCACGCTTGGATCAGGGAAAGTCACAAGGTTACCAAGAAGCTAGTAATTGATTTCGTTTTATTCAAGTATGTCATTACCATCGTTTCTGTAATGACTAAGAAGATGATTGTTATTCCGACCCTAGTGGTCATATCGAATTGAGTCCGACTACGATGAGTATGATACGTGGTTCAGGGAACCAAGTTTAATGTGGCATCTGACATAAGCGCGAAGATTAAAATAAAAGCGATCGGTAGAGGTATCGTGATAGTTTCTTGTAGCTAGAAATTCTACCTTTTAAGATGAGATTAGAACATGAAGGAAAGTAAAGTCTGTTCTGCAAAGCCCTTAGAGACCTGAGTCTAAGCATTGCAATAAACGATGATAGGTCATTAGAATACGACACATCAGTCCATTGTAGTAATAAAAGAACTTATCTTTAATTTGGTAAGAAGAAGAAGGAGTCTCCAGAGAGATTGTGACTCGAATGTCATAATTTGGAGTCTAACGAGCAGGTACAAGACCGAGTACCGCTTGCAGTCAAGGAGTCCAAGAGTTAGATACTCGTTTGAAGCAACATAGAAGTTACGGTTATTACCCAGGATGAAGATATAACGTATGGAGTCATTATACAATCCTGCTTCGGTGATGATTCTGGGACGTAATCATCCTAAGGGGGAGATAATTGTAACGCTCGTAGATCCGGACTAGTCAATTTAGAGATAATAGGGGTCAAAAATGACTTTTTGATAGAAGGCTATTTAGAATGAATAGTCTTAATAGAAGTTGTAGCATATGTTACAAGGATTCCGTACATATAAACAACGCCGGAATCCGAGTTATAACGAAGAAGTTATGACCTGTCGAAGTTTCGCGACGGAACCGGCACGGCACCGAGAAGCGTAAATAGTGAATTTAAGAAGTTATGAATTTTTAACGGATAAATCCTGTCCCGACCTGTTAATAATATAACTTTTAAAATAAAGTCAAAATTAGCCGACGAGGTCTAAACGAAAGTTGTAGAGTACGTTCCCGCCTACGCGTGGATATAAAGAAACTCAAAAATGGAGCTCGTACGCGAGAGTTACGAATTTTTAAAGTTTGCACTTGAATTTGCGAGGCCTATAGCGAAACCGATGACGTGGCTTCATCCGGGCCATCCATCGCTGATCACGGAACACACTTCGGATTCGGACACCTGGCTCCTAAAATGCGGCGCGTACGAAATAAACGCTCAGCGTCCGAGGAACGCCTCGCGTCCGAAGGGGAGCGCTGCGCGTAGAGCTGTCTTCTGCGGTTCCAAGAGGGTCCACGTCGCTCCATCAGTAGAGTGCCACCTGTTGTACGACCAAAGCCACGCCCCGCGTAGACTAAGGGAACGCAGTGCCTACCTGCGAGGCCTCACACCTATAAATAGAAGTGCGAGGGCAGCCGAGATTTTCACACCAAAACTCATTCCTTCTCTCACTACTTTCTCTCTCTAGGGTTTTTAACCCCCCCTAAAGCCTATGTGAACCCCTAGCACCCGAAGGAAGCCCCGAGGCTCCCGGAGTCCCGAGAAAAAAAGGGGTCTTTCGGTTCGGAAACGCTGCTCCGAGCAATGCCCGGTTTTTAAGAAAACCCGATGTAAGTGAGCTACGCCTACGCAATTTTTAATATAGCTTCTAATTAATTATATTAACATTATTAGGAACTTAAAATAATTATTTGGGATATTATTATGAGTTATATAGTGTGTTTTTTAATGCTTATATAATAATAATAATAATAGCTAGACTATTAATTAGTCGCGGTTAACGTTAGACTAAACCCTAGTGGAATTGATACTAGGTTTTGTCAAGGGGAAACTTATTTTGAGATAACGAAGCGTTGTTCGAGTGCAGATTCACCACCTTTTAGGTGAGTGCATAGTTACTTTCATCTTACACATAAATATGAAGTATTTTATTTAAATTACGTGTTATGTGTGCATATTGTCTGAATACTTGTTGTCTATTCTGTGTGAAAGATTTTTATACATGTTTTAAATGATTTAAACTGTATATGTATTTTATATCTACAAATATGTTGGGTATAACATGGGTAGGTGAATAATGAGGGACGAAGGCTGATGTAGAGGAACATTGGTAGTGTGGACATAGTGCCCTATAGGTGGACATTGGCAGCAATGGACCTAGTACCATATAGATGAGCATTGGCAGATGCGCCATAACCTGTAGATGTTTTTGGATCTACGAGGTACTCTAAACATCCTAGCAGTTGCGCTCTAAGGATAGTATCGGCAGCTGCGCCTAATAGAGGACATTATAACCGTGACAGTAGCGTTTAAAGGACAATACCAACAGAAGCGCCTCATAGAGAATGTCACAATTCTGGCAGCTGCGCCTAAGTGATAATATTAGCAGCTGTGCTTGACAACTGTGGCAACGTTGGACTTCGTGCCGTTTCCTTAAGATGATCCTTAGGAATGAATGAACGAGGAATAGCTGATTCTTAGGGTAAATCCTTAAGAATATAATGGGGATGGGTAATTGGGTTGTTTTTTTGATGTTTAAACATAATAATTATATTCTTGTGGGTTGAAAACCCTATGTACTCACCAGGTTTCCCAACCTGACCCACTCCAGCTTATTTGTATCACAGGTGTCGATATGAAGTTACATTACACTGAGAGATTAAAGAGATATAAATCACTAGTGATAATGAATGTAAGTTCTGTTTATGCTTATGTTTCTGTATTGACAATGACATCCCAACGTTTTAAAAGGAATAAAATACATTTCTTCGGAAATGATTTGATAACGTATTTATCGTGTTTTTCTGGGAACAAATTCCGCAACATTTTTCTTAAAAGAGATACTCTGATTTTTATAAAGCATAAACAAAATCGGTTTTTTCTGGCCGTGAAAATGGGGATGTCACAGCAGGTAGCTGGACATGGTCAAGGACTATAACTGCGAGATCCTTTACCATTCGGGTAAAGCGAATGTGGTAGCAGATGCTTTAAGCCGCCAGTCGGCTGTGTATTTGGTTAGGGAGGTGTGTATGAGGATATCCGTTGATTCTCTGCTTTTGGGTTTGATCAGGGAGGCTCAGGCAGAGGGAGTTCAGAAGGAGAACTGGAAATAGGAGAGGATCAGGGGCAAGATCGACAGGTTTGTCACCGACAGCCGAGGGTTGTTGACCCGGTGCAGTTGGTTTTGGGTCCCAGTTTCAGGGGGGATCAGACAGATTGTGTTGGAGGAGGCTCATAAGTCTCACTTTTCTATACACCCGAGAGCCACCAAGATGTATCGGGATTTGAGATTGAGCTACCAGTGGCCGTGTATGAAGAGGGAGATAGCCTGGTATGTTGAGAGGTGTTTAACCTGTAGGATGGTCAAGGTCGAGTATCAAAGGCCGCATGGGAAGCTGTAGCCTTTGGAGGTTCCCATGTGGAAGTGGGAACAAAGCACCATGGATTTTATCACCAAGTTGCCAAAGACGGCCAAGGGTTTCGATTGTATATGGGTCATCGTGGATCGATTAACCAAGAGTGCCCATTTTTTCGCCATCCGAGAGAGCTCGTTGGCCGAAACTTTGGCCGATGTGTATGTCTAGGAGATTGTTGCTTGTCATGGGGTTTCGGTCTCCATTGTTTCAGATCGAGATGTTCGATTCACTTCACGATTCTGGCAGAAGTTCCACGAGGAACTGGGCATGAGACTACATTTCAACACAACTTATCACCCTCAGACCGATGGTCAGAGCGAGCGGACCATCCAAACTCTTGAGGATATGTTGTGGGGATATATCATTAATTTCGGTGGGAGTTGGGATTCCTACCTACCTCTTGCGGAGTTCTCCTACAAAAATAGTTATCACTCCAACATTGGTGCCCCACCTTTTGAGCTCTTGTATGGTCGGAGATGTCGTACCCCGATATGTTGGGGAGAGGTTGGTCATTGGGTCATGGGAAGGACCGAAGTAGTCCTTCAGACCATAGAGCTTATTCATCAGATCAGGCAGAGACTGCAGACTGCTCAGAGTTGACAGAAGAGCTATGCTGACCGGTGCCGATTCCAGTTGGAGTTTCAGGTCGGCGATATGGTGCTCCTGAAGGTCTTGCCCTGGAAGGGTGTGATACACTTCAGGAAGAGGGGGAAATTAGGTCCCATGTATATTGGATCTTTTCTTGTGATCGCCAGGGTACGCCGGGTGGCTTACCGGTTGGATTTACCGAGCGAGTTAAGTCAGATCCACAACACTTTCCATGTCTCTCAGTTGCGGAAGTGTGTGTTGTACAACGAGACAGTGGTTTTGTTGGATGATATTCAGGTCAATCAGCGCCTGAAATATATTGAGAGACCAATGGCTATTCTGGAAAGAAAGATGAAGGTCCTGCGCAACAAGGAGATACCTTTGGTAAATGTTTTGTGGCAGCATCGGAGAGGCTCCGCGTGGACCTAGGAGCCAGAAGCTGAGATGCGGGAGCATTATCTTGAGTTATTCGACGCATCCGACTTCGAGGACAAAGTCTAGTTCAAGTGGGGGAGAATTGTAACATCCCAATGATGAAATATTTCTAATTTTGACCCTATAATTGAATTATATTATATTTTGGTCCCTAAGTTTAAGAAAGAGTGCAAAAAGGGCCTATAGTGGCATTTTGGTAAGTTGGGACTTGAGGACTATGCTGTACGTATGTGTTTATGCTAAGCGTACTAGGGTACGCCTTAGAACGCTGGGCGTACGTGGAAATAATGCAACCCTAATTTTTAGGGTTTTGGCTCATATATAAGCATCATTAAGGCCTCATATCTTCTTCTTACCCAACCTTCTTCTGTGACATCGACCCCCAAGCGGCCCTAAGAGCAAGAAAGCAATTTTGTAGCCTTTAAGAGAGTTTTGAAGTCGTTTTGAAGAAAGAAGAAGGCGGTGAGAAGATCTTGGAGTTGAGATCACCTTGGATCTGTGATTTCTACCTTGTTTGCAACCTCTAAAAGGTATAAAGCTTGCAACTTTACCACTCCATCTTGTAGATCTAGGTTTTTCCTCTTTTAAGTCACTTTTGGTCCCAAAATGGTGATTCTTGAGCATGACATGTTCTTGACTCATTAAGTCGTCCTTTCAAACCTTAGGAAGGGTCTTGAATCATAAAAATGGGGTCTTAATCGTTGGTTGTGCTCTATGCACTCTCTAGAATGTCTTAATGTATTTAGACCTTGAGTTAAGCACTTAATGGACATGCAAGGTTATAAAGTTGAAATTTTTTTACTCTTGAGGATGATTTAGCCTTGGATCTGGAAATGGGACGTAAGAGCTGAAGGCATTAAGCTCTTAATGAGAGTTTGGGAAGACTGGACGTATGTCGTGAGTAATCTAAGTATGCAGCACGTAAGTGGTCAACCTCCCCGATGGTGGTTAGAGCTTGAGTATACCCCATGTACATTTGGAGTGTGCACTGCATACGTGTTCTGTGTGGACTCGGCTGGGTTAACTCAGTTGACTTATGGATTTTGACAAGTTTGACTTTGACTTTGACCAAGTTTGACTAAAGGGTACTCTGGGTATTTTGAATAGTGTTTGAGAATTGATCATTTGGATGAATAGGTGTCGATTAGAGCTGAGATTTGGAGTCAGGACCTCATCAACTATTGTTCAGAATGTGATGTGAGTTTTCCTCACTGTAACCATGGGTCGAAGGCACCAATGTCAGCCCACTAGATTATATATCCTGGTTATAGGATAATTTTATGTTGGTATTGGATGAGTAGTAGATTTGCATGATTATCTAGTTCTGTGTTTATGTTTATCTGTTACATATGTCGACATATTGTGTTGGGTTGAGGTTGTACTGCTTTGCGTTGTAGCCAACAAACCCGAGTGCATTCCAGATATGAGCTGAGGGCCCTTTGGCATGCCAGACTCATACTGAGGGCTCTAGGACATTCCATATACGAGCTAAGCGCCGATTGGTATGCCAGAATCGTACTGAGGGCGTGGGGGTATTCCATTCTGATGATTGAGTGGACCCATTATACATTGGCATTCCAACTTGGGGTATTCTATCCCGAGGATGATTGGACCCAGAGGTTGATTGGGTCTGGGGTATTCCAACCTGATGGTTGATTGGACCCGACATGTTATTATATTTATGATTTATTTGTGTGTTGGTACTTTGGGGGAACTCATTAAGCTTTGGCTTACTGTTTTTAGTTCTTGTTTCAGGCACTTCTGATGATCGCGGGAAGGCGAAGGCACTTCTGATGATCGTACACATCCTCTGTTTTATGTACTTTTGATATATGGGATACTCTGATATGGAACAATACTTTGAAAACAATGACTTTATAAACATTCTATGATTTGGGGTTGTTTTAAAAAGTTCAAAATTGTTGTGATTTTTATGGATGTTACAAATAGTTTGGGCGTGAAGATTGAATTTACGAACAACTTTGACCATACCTGCACGAGCCCGAGTCACCGTAGGATGATTAGAAGTGGCAAAGTTGTAGAAATGGGACTAGAAGCCGAGTTGGTACCATATATCTACATTTGGACTACAAAATCAATACACTCCCATTCTTCTATATTTGTTATTGTTTTTCCCATTAGAGGTTTTAGATGATCAACAACTCCAAAGCCAGTGTAGTGGGTATGAATAGTTTTCGCTATGCATCGTAATTTAGTTTTTGCAGATCAAGAATGATATGAATGAAGGATTTGATGTTGGAGATGCCATATGGTTTTTCAGAATTGGCATTGGTGTTGGATGATGATGGTTGCACCATGATTCAAGAAAGAGATGTGAGGGGATTAAGGAAGAAGGGATCGACATATGAGAAGAATAAAATGAGAAGGGTTGGCGCTAAGGTGGAAATTTTTAGAAGTGCTCTGATACCATGTAATCTTGTATATTTCCCAAGGTTTTAAAAAGCTCGTTATAGCTTCTCCATGACACGTCATTGCTCCATGACTTGTACTTGACGCCAACTTTTAGTAAAATACCGCCTTAAGTCATATATGCATATAAAAATGAATAATAATAGAATATATATATATATATATATATATATATATATATATAATTGACGTCTTAAGTCACGCCTTACAAACGACGTAGCTCGTTACGACTTATAAAAGATTGAAGTTTGATATTGCCGTCAAATTATTCCTAAAATTATTTAAAACCTTGACATTTCTCGTGAATGTAACCTTTCTCATTAAATCAATATATAGTACAAAATATAATAGATATGGGCCGAATACAAAAATACAAAATACAAAAGGGTCGGACATAATACAATACAAATCCTATACATTACCACGAAAAACATAGTCTACCTACCACCGCTTATTTTGAAAAAATGACTAATATTCCGAAATGACTATATTGATGAAATCATTATATTTTCAACTTTAAAAATAATTGGTTATTATTTATAACAGTTAGTTTACTCGATTTTCTTATATTTTAATATAAGATAAATTTGCAAGTCTTTTAACGCCTTTTTTTAGACCGAGCCTAAAATATGTAGGTTCGGATTTAGATTATACAAAAGTAAAGATTATACTGATTTTCTACAATATATCACATTTTTAAAATAATAAAATTCTCCTTGTTTATACACATACTTCATAATTTAAACTTTGGTACCATATGATTGATTACAAATCATCACGTCATGAAAGCTCCTCTCTTTTGAATTTCTGAAAATAGTGGGACATCATAAATTCCTAGTTTTAGGGCATCGGTTGGTGGAGCATAGACATATACTGCCTACAATTCGATTTCGTGACAGAAAGAGACCTACATATCCACTCTTTATTCCTTTATTCCCTTTTATCTTTTTCCTCAAATCAACAAATAGTTTGTATCGATGTTACAAAAACAACAAGTTATGACACATCTGTAAAATTAGAAATAACACCAAACACGTCACAAAGATCGGAACTTGGAACCACGAAAAACTATTCCCTAATAGAAAAGAAAGAAAGTACCAGAATCACTTTGCTGAAAATTATTGTCTAACGGAAACATGTAAAATATTTTTTATTCCCATTTTAATTTCCTTTCTTTAAAGGATTATATACAAATAAATAGCAATGTTTTTTTAATTATTGAATTATAATTTCATTTATTATAACAATACTGTATTCCGAAAATCTACAAAAGTATAGGATAGTATCCAAATAGGCAGAAAATTTCAGTGCTATAACTGCATGAATTTTTCAAACTATAATATTTTAGTAAGAAAACAATATCAGAAGCATAATACGATAACTGGGTAGGGTTTTTTAAAATGCAAGATCTTAACAATGTTGTAATACTAGAAAGAAATGAAAGCCGTGTTTTATAATACACAAATAACTGAAAGTGCATTGCTATTTTTGTATTCTACCATTCTTTTAACAACCAAAAATACATATACACGGTTAGCTTGTACAGTTGGTTCTAGGATGTTATATTTAGTTTATGGTTCCAATATTAGCCTTAGTATAGGATTTCCAATATCAATACGAATTATACTCATTATAGACATTTAGTTATTTTTTTAGTTATCTTACCAATAGTTGCGTACATGATTTATATCTTTAGATGCTAAGGATAACAATAAATAAGGGTACAATTGAGTTAAACCAACTTGTGAGATACACAAAACCGACTTGAAAAATATTTGAAACGATTCGGTTCAAGATGAATCGAGCTCAAGCTCGAGCTATTCGAGTATATTATCGAGTCGAACCCGAGTATCGGAGTACTCGGCTTATGAGGTTTTCGAGCTTAACTGAACTTAGTTATATTTACATTTTTAGCCTTTATTTTATTCAAATTTACATAATCGAGCTGAGTTGAGTCGAACTCACAAGCTTAATCGTATTATATAATATACTTAATGTAATTTTGTTTTTTTAATAACTAATCGAGTCGAATCGGAACATGCCGATTACCTTATCTAGTTCAATCATGTTGAAATTAAGAATCGTTAATCGAGTCAAGTTTTGAGATTAATAGTATCCAAGTCGACTGGATTAGATTGCACCTTAGTAATAAGAATAAGGACTAACTTAGAGATTATTAAAAAAAATAAACATATGTAACTTTAAGTCCATTGGTTTTTGTAGGGCATGGAATAGACCTAACAAAGGGCTGTGATGCCTTTTGCAGCCAATAATGGATTGCTAACCCCAACATACGGCTGAGACACCAGGACCCAGAGAGGCAGTGCTGTTTTAGTTATCATGTCCAGTGGTTTTTGTGGTAACTCACTAACATATTTAACTTTGTACCTTATGGAGTACATCTTGTACAAGGCAAAATACAGATTCTGAGTGCATCTTTTATTTGGTGTTGTGTTGGGGATTCTGAAATCCTTTCTGGTCAAAAAAACACAAAAAAGAAGGCTCAGTCAAGCATTTCCATCTCTCTAACCCCACCAAGAAAGTGAAGTTACATATTTACTTTGTTCCCTTCCCTTTATTCTTTTCTCTTGTGAAATTACTAGAAAGGACTCATGGGTAATGACCCGGAATTGTACAACCATCGGTGCATATGGTACAAGCTATTTTGAAGGCATTTTAGAATTTGTTCTTCCAACACATTTTATGTTGGGTATGTAACTTGAAATTCTCTTTCGTAACGTTTTGTAATACAAAAAAATGAAAAACCAAGAAAGTATTTTAATTGTTTTATTCTATGCATCATGATAGGATTATTATAATTTAATCTATAATCGGAAATCGTATTCTTTATTTTGAAACCCACCTCTCTCTCTTTTGGTGGGGTTGCTTCTATTTTTTTTACAAGATCCGACCCGAATCAAATGGAGTTTTTAAAGCAATATTTATTTATTCAAGATTCATCATTAATAAAAAGAAGTATATTTGATAAATGATAAAAAGACAAAAGAAAACAGCCACAAATAATAAAAAAATAATCAACCACATTCACTCTCTCTCTTTCTCTTTTAAGGAGTCGCCTTCTTCTCTTTCGGTTATTATCTCTCTTTCATATGAAAACAGCTATGGCAAAAACCTCTCAAGACAAGAAACACTTCCACTGGTCAAACAAAGTCAGCAACGAAGATCAAGAAGAAGAAGAAATCCCTTCCTTCAATCCTTGTCACCAGAAAGAGAAAGACTTGAACGAATCACCATCACCATTAACAAGAAAGAAGTTTCAAACCCTTACAATCGCTAGATTCCGAACAGTTCTTACTGCACTCAGTAAAAACCGCCCAAATTTGCTGCATGGGTTGGGACCGAAGGTCGTCGGAACCCTATTTGGGTCTCGCCGTGGCCATGTCCATTTTGCATTTCAGAAGAACCCCACATCCCAACCCGCTTTCTTGATCGAGCTTCAAACTCCGATCAGTGGTTTGGTGAAAGAAATGGCTTCTGGGCTCGTTAGAATTGCTCTCGAGTGTGATAAAGATGATGAAAAGATCAAGAAAGTGGGAAATTCACGAAGGCTCTTGGAAGAGGGTGTTTGGAGGACTTTCTGCAATGGGAAGAAGTGTGGTTTTGCGACTAAAAGGGAATGTGGAGAGAAAGAATGGAGAGTTCTGAAAGCTGTAGAGCCGATCTCCATGGGAGCTGGTGTGTTGCCTGCAGGTGATGAAGAAGATGAAGGTGAGATGATGTACATGAGAGCTAAGTTTGAGAGGGTTGTGGGGTCAAGAGATTCAGAAGCTTTCTATATGATGAATCCAGATAGCAATGGAACTCCTGAACTTAGCGTCTATTTGCTCAGAGTTTGAGACTTCAAATTTGTCTGAAGAAGCTAGAGCCTAAAGGAGATGTTTTATCTTGGAAATTTTCTTCTTCTTCTTGAATTTGGTTATTTTGTCATAGAAAATGGTAAAAGGGTGAGTTTGTTGTAATTTGTAGTTCTTTAAGGGTGGAATTGGAAATATACATATATTAATTACATAATGATTGGAGCTATTATGCATATCTACGTATCTACCAAGCTATAGTATATAAAACGTTTTATATTTGAACGGAATGCGCATAATTAAAACAACAATCGGTAGAGGCAAAAAAGAAAAAAAGAGTAAAAAACAGAGGTTGTTACATCAAGACATCAAAGTAAACAAGAATTACACTCCATAATCGGGTCCCTACACCAATTCAACCACCGATGCTTGCCTCCTTTTTTTTCTTTCTTGTGTTAATCCAAAAATAGGGACAGTTTTTGCTCCTCATTAGCTAAAATTGAGTGAGATTTGCTCCACATACCCTATACAAATACTAGCATAACCGCTTCCTGTGCTTCCATGGCAAACTCCTGCGAAAGATAAGCAGAGAGTTGTCGATGTAATTCCTAAAAAATGTTACCCAGTAAACTCCTGAGGTTTTAAAGTTCCACTGTCATTTGCAATCGTCGTTACAATCAGTCGTGTGAATCATTAAATCTTGGCAACCGTACCCTATAAGTGCCATTTTGTTTTTGCTGAAACCGGAGTAGGGATCGATGTCAACCGGACCAAACGGGAGCGGAAATAGCTGCTCCTGTCCCCACCTCTGAAAATCCAACATTACAAAACGACAAATCCAACAATCTTACAAATATAAAATACGACAAATCGAACATTACAAAAAAAGTACAACGACTTTAAAAATATATCACCAATTCACTATCGTATCGTCGTATGTTATTAAGTGAAAGAAAGTTACCTAAAATTAGATAATGTATTTTTTATATATGTTTTTATATTAAACATATATTTTTTATATAAATATACAAACGGAACCCCGCGGGAGTACGAGACAGAAATACTCACTCCCGCCCCCGGTCCCAAAAATAAAACGAGGTCCAATTCCACTCCCGCCGCCGCGCCCGCCCCCAAATCTTTTAAAAAATTAATCCCGTACGGAATCGGGGTCCCATGGGAGCGGGGTCCCGTAGAAGTTTTTGACATCCCTAAATTGGAGAATTGAAGTCACTCTTTATACCGTAAATTGATTTGATAACTTCAGTCCATGCATTGCTATCAAAACTTTGAGTTTCCACCCTCATTTACCTAGTAAAGCCAAATTTAGAGCTTGAGACTGCCAATTCCAAGGCTACCATAATCTTTGGATGCAAGAGTTTCGTCCCACGCAATCATAGCCAATTTCCGCTTTTCTAAGTTTCCACCCCAAAAGAACTTCATTTTTTTAAGGGACTTTAAGACATTGTGTTAAAAATATATACACATTTTATATCAAACTTAATATTTGTTATTTTAGTTTTGGGTGTATTTTGTTGTTATATTTATTTTGCAGGGTGTTTTATGTAAATTATTAAAATCTTATGTGGGTTTGTCGATCCATCGGAGCTATTTTTGACCCGGGTATATATTGAGTGCAGCTGCCTTCGATGGTTTAGAATTCGTTCACATTTTTCCCTTTCTCGCTACGTTTTCTCTCTAGATATTTGTGCCAGTTAGGGTTTCGTTTAGGGTTTCATACTTTGTTCTTGTATATCCTTCAGATGTTATACGATTGAGAGTTTGAGAGTGATTGTAGTGAGGATTTTGTTTGTATTATGTATGATGAAAACATCTGATTCATACTGAATGAAATGAAGATGTTGGGAAATTGTTGAGTTTGTGTTCTTCGTATTTTGTTTCATGGTATCAGAGCTATAAGGCTTCGATTTATCGTTTCCAACACTCGGAGGTGGTTCTCATCTCCGATCGTTGTTGTAAAAGGTATTGTATGATCTTTTTTTCTTGTTTCTTTTGTGTTAGATCGTTCAGTTTGTGTTGAATCTGGTGTCTCTTTGACATCTCTGGATTTGTTACTCAAACTGTGAAAATCTGAGTTTATTGTTTCGATCTAAGGTTCCCGCGTCGTTCTCCCTAAATCGAAACAAATATTGTTTTTCTTTGGGATTTTGGTACTGTGAGCTCTTGTGTGTTCTTGCAGGATGATTGATTGCGATAGGTGGTTTTGCTCTCATCAATCTCTGTTGCTTCGACGTTTGTTTTGGTCGATTAATCTCTTCGTCTGAAATAACTCTCTAGGGGTTGGATTTTGTCACCGATAAACCCTAGTAGGGAATGGATAAGGGAGTCAACTTATCTTCTTCTGTCTTCTTCCCACTATGAGGGTTTCTTTCTCCTTTATTCTCTGATGATGTTCTGGGAGATTGTGGTTGTCTTGCATACACCAGTTATATTTTTTTCTTGTTTGTTTTCTTATGACTCTGTGTTGACTGTCATGGGCCCGGATAAACGTGGTGACCATCTGGACATTATATCAGTACAGGTGTATGTTTTCTTTGTTTTCTTGGTTGCTATTTGTGTTTCTTGTGTCTATTTGTGTTAATTTGCTTTCACGGTTGGTCCTAATGATCCTCATGGTGGAAGTGGAAAGGATGATCAAGTTAACTTTGATGATCCTCTTTACATCCATCCATTTGATAATGCAGTAACAACTATTTTTACTATAAAATTAACTGGTAATGAAAACTTTAGGTTATGGAGGAGCTCTATGTCAAGAGCTCTTAGGGCTAGAAACAAGCTAGGGTTAGTTGATGGAACATTAAAAAAGAGAAGTGTTGATCAAACTAAACACTCAAAATGGGATAGGGCCAGTGTTGTGTTCTTGGATTCTTTCTTCTATTTCTGATTCCATCTATGCTAGTCATGCATATTCTAAAGATGTTGAGGATATTTGGCAAAATCTTTTTGAAACCTATAATAAATCTGATGGTTCTGTGGTTTTTAATGTTCATCAACAAAATCAATTCTTTTAAACAAATGGTATTTCTTCATCCAATTACTTTAATATGTTTGAAGCTCTATGGAAAGAGTTTGATGGCTTAACCAGTTTAACTGAGTGTACATGTGAGGCTTTTATGAAACTCAAAGATCATTCTAATATGATGAAACTCATGCAGTTTCTTGGTGGTCTTGATGATTCCTATTGTCAGGTTAAGATTCATATTTTGCTCATAGAGCCTTTGCCTAATGTCTAAAATGTTTTTTCTATAGTTTCTAGGGAAGAGGCTTTGAAAAGAAATGGTTCTTTTTCTTCTTTTCAATCTTCTCAGTCCTCTTCCAAATCTCAACCTATTGTTTTTAATAGTAGGTTTAATAATAGGTTCAGTTGTAATAACTGTAATAAAAATAAAAACCAAGTTGTTCAATGTAAAGATTATGGTATTAATGCTCATTCAATTGAAAAATGTTACAAGCTCATTGGGTATCTAAAAGATTTCAAACCAAGAAATTAGTCTAATAGTCAAAACAACTTTAATAAAAAACTTTATGTGAACTCTATCACTACTCCTTCTGGAAGTCCCACTGCTTCCAATGTGCTTAAGTCTTTTGGAGACTTTGAATTTCATCAATTTACTAAGGAACAACACATTAAGTTCTTGCAACTCATTAGTGATAAGCAATCTAGTGAGGAATCATCTGCTAGTGCTAATATTGAAAGTACTTCCTTGTTTAAAGATTTTAATTCATCTATTAACTATAAAAATGGATTGTTGATTTAGGAGCCAATCAACATATGATTGCTTCTGAGTCTCTTCTTCATGATATTATGGATGTGTCTAAGTTGAATCTTCTTGTTAGTCATCCTAATGGTACATCTGCTAAGATTGAGAAAATTGGAAATATGAACTTATCTAATACCTTAACTTTGTTTGATGTG
The DNA here is from genome assembly GCF_052849685.1 of Lactuca virosa. Taxonomy (NCBI): domain Eukaryota; kingdom Viridiplantae; phylum Streptophyta; class Magnoliopsida; order Asterales; family Asteraceae; genus Lactuca; species Lactuca virosa. Next base: position 276,601,375 of record NC_136429.1, read on the forward strand.
TTTGTTGTGCTTGATTTTAATGTAAATCTTCTATCTATACATAAGGTTTGTAAAGATATTAATTGTGAGGTTGTATTTAATGAACATTGTTGTAAAATTTAGGGTTTACAGTCAAAGGAGATAGTGGGGAATGGTAGAGAATCTAAAGGTCTCTATTACATAGATAGTGTACCTTCAGGTAATTATTATAGGTTTAATAATAGTTCTCTAGTGTGCTGTGTCTCTAAACTTACATGGCATAACAGACTTGTCCATCCTTCTGACGAAGCTTTACTTTCCTTAAAGAATAAACTTAAATGTAAAAATGAAATCCTATCACCTTGTGACATATGTCATAAGGCTAAGCAGACTAGAGACTCTTTTCCCACCAATCAACATGTCACTTCAAAACTTGGTGAGTTAGTCCATCTGGATGTTTGGGGCCCTTATAGAGTGACTACCTCAGAAGGATTTAGATATTTTTTTGACGATTTTGGATGACTATACTAGAGCTACTTGGGTTTATTTGTTAAAATCCAAATATGAATTTTGTGATTATGTTTCTAATTTCTTTAACATTCTCTTTAATCAATTTGAAGTTAAAGTTAAGACCGTTAGATCAGATAACGAAACTGAATATTTAAATCATAAAATGAAACATTTGTTTGAGTCTAAAGGAATTTTACATAAAGCTTTCTTTGTTCATACTCCACAACAAAATGGTGTTGTGGAGAGAAAACATAAGCATATTTTAAATGTTGCACGATCTTTGATTTTTCAGTGTCTATTAAATATTGGGGAGAAGCTCTCTTAACTTCTGTTTTTTTATTAATATAACTCCTACTTCTGTTTTAAAAGGTGCTTCTCCTTATGAACTTCTTTATAATACTTCTCTAAATTTTGATAAACTTAGAGTCTTTGGATGTTTGTGTTTTGCCATTATGTTAAAGAATTTGGATAAGTTTTCTGAAAGGGCTGATAAATGTATTTTTCTTGGTTATTCTCCTGATAAGAAAGGTTATAAAGTTATCAGTCTTGATTCAAATCTTACTTATGTTTCCAGTGATGTAAAGTTCTATGAATCTGTATTTCCTTTCAAGCTTAAGTCTTCCTCTATGACTGATAAATCCAATGTTATTTTGAATACTAGTGATCCTTTTTCCTATGATGAGTCATTGTTATCTAGTTCTTTACATGAAAACACTAGTATAGATGACTTGAGAGGTGTCCATCATTTGGATGGTGCTAGTGCAGACCGTGACCTGGATAAGATGTAGCACCCGATTCCTGGTACATATTTAATTTCATTGAAATGTTGCAATTTACTCTGGGACTCGGCGAGTTGGAGGCCCAACTCGTCGAGTAGACTCGACTTATGATCGGGGGTTTAAGTGACCTACTCAACGAGTCGGAAGACCGAATCGACGAGTAGGAGCTGTCTGGACAAACCCCTAATATTTAGGGTTTGCACCCTATTTAAACACTTTATCTCGTCCCAAACCAGCCTCCATCACCCTCCCAACTCAAAGAAACCCTAAATTGAAACCCTAAACCATTATCGAGTGTTCTTGAAGCTTGTTGTTGACTTTTGTGCATTTGAAATTGGAAGAGAAGAAGAAAGCTTAGGAGTTGAAGTTGGAGCTAATAGATCCAACGGTTTTGCTTCATTCTCAGTTCATTCAAGGTAAAAATCTTGAACCTTGACCATCTATCTCCTAGATATTGTTTTGGGGCTATTTTCTACTTTTTCTAAGCTTTTGAGAGGCTATGCTCAGATTTGCTTGTATATGTGGGTTTGTGCTTCGGATCTGGAACCATTGAGGGTTCCCATGGCATAAAGGTGCCAACTTTATGGCCATGGGAAGACCATGCACCATATAAACCCCATTTTATATCCTTTTGAGCCAAAAACCCCATGCATGGACATCAAGTTCGTAGCTTTACGTATAAAAGGGACCCTAGGAGGTCAGATCTATGATTAGTATGCATTAAGACCCACTGAAATAAACTGTATAGTTTTGAACAAAGAGGGACTCGGCAAGTCACTTGGGTGACTCGGCGAGTCAGGACGCTTTTCCCCCCAAAGCGTCTCCTGGAAATGGTATTGGTTGAGTGGAAGGAACACTTAGCCTGATAGGGGTTTGTTTTGGACCTGGAAATCATGGGACTCGACGAGTGTATGAATAGACTCGGCGAGTCCAAGGCAATCTCCCAACTTATGAAGACGGACTCGGCGAGTTCAATGGGAACTCGGCGAATCAAAAACTGAACATCTTCTTATGGATGAAGAACGAACTCGGTGAGTCGGTTGAAGATTTGTCCGATGTGTTGTTGAAGACGAACTCGTCGAGCTCTTGCTAGACTCGACGGGTAGGGACGAGATTAAGACATATCGTGATTATGGGGACTCCATGAGTTGGCGGGCCAACTCAGGGAGTCGAGTAAACCAGACGTTGACTTTGACCATGGATTTGACTTGGACGTTGACTGGGATTGAGTGACCCTTGTAAGGGTTATAAGTATGAGTTGATAATTTAGAAGAGTTGTTGTGTAGGGACTGAGGAGTCGGGGAGAGTCGATTGCCACATCGAGATCAGTGCAGACACTACGCGACCGCAAGGTGAGTTACCTTCCAGTAGTGGTGGGTCTACGACCACAATGCCGACCCACTAGTAGGAGTTATATGTTAGATGATTGTCTTTGTGATATTCATCTAGGTTTGCTGCTACCTGTTATGTTTTATGTGCTAGCATGATATGATGTTACATGATGATGGTAGTAGTAGGGGAGATAGTCCCCAAGTTACCGGCCGATAGGGCCGAAAGGGTAGTTTAGTACCCAACTATGCTAGATTATGATTACGTGACTGTATGTGATAGACCGATCGAGAGGAATGAAGGGGTAGGCCAGCACCCAGATATGCTAGGCAAGGTCACCGGTCAAGAGGACCGAAGGGGTAGGCCAGCACCCAGATATGCTAGGCAAGGTCACCGGTCGAGAGGACCGAAGGGGTAGGTCAGCACCCAGATATGCTAGGCAAGGTCACCGGTCGAGAGGACCGAAGGGGTAGGTCGGGCACCCTGATATGCCTGGCAGTATGTATGTTATGTGTTTGTATGGTATGTGGTATGATGGGGGAACTCACTAAGCTTCGTGCTTACAGTTTTCAGTTTTGTTTCAGGTACCTCTTCAGCGAAGGGGAAGGAGCCGGCGCAGTAGCGGCACATCACACTCACGCAGGATTTCCGCATTGAGTTTTCTGGGATTGTACTCTGATTATTATTATTATCCGATGATATGTTTTTGAGACACGATGTAATGGTTTTATGAATTAATATAATATTAGTAACTTTTGATAAATGATTTTACATGTTACTTAATTAAAAATGAAATTTTTTGCCTTGAAAATTGGGATGTTACAAGTTGGTATCAGAGCCTTAGTTTGAGGGATTCGGATACACTCTCGGGTGTGTTTGAACTCAAACTGAGGACTTGGTATGAAAATTTTCAAAAAGAAAATCATTTTATGAAAAAAAGTTTGAAAAGAGAAAAAAGGAACTTTGGAAAAGAACAAGATGTGTGATGTGCGCGACCGACCGAGCTCAAGTAAGTTTTCCCCAAGATGCCCATACATGTTATGTTATGATATGATATGATTATGAGAACTGCATGCTAGATTAGGGCTAGAGGATCTAGGAAGGATGCCTTATATGCCTACTGTATATGTATGAGAAATGCCTGCTAGATTAGGGCTAAGGATCTAGGAAGATGCCTGATATGCCTGCTATATGTGTTTTTGAGCTGCAAGATGTTACTAATTAGTCATTTATATGATAGCTTGGATAGAGTATGATTGGATTGGGTTACTCAATGCCCGAATGCTGTTGCTTTGTGCTTCGGGAGTCCTAGTTATCTTTAGCTAACTAGTAAACGAATACGTTAAGTTACATATTGCGAGAACGAAATAATTCCAGAAGGTTAGGTCTAGCCCCACTGCACAGATCTTGTTTGAGTCCAACCGTTGTGGGGTAGGACCTTTCATTCGAAGAATTATCTAGTCTTAGTAATATGTAATGGTATTCGCAAGCTAGTTAGGTAAATATAGCAGGGGTTCCTTATGCAGCTGACGGCGGAGAGTAGGTCGGAGAGTTACCCTAGGGTAAGCCTAGGACGAGATTGGAAAAGAGTGCAACAGTAGTAGAAGGGACTTGGTGAAGTCGAAGCAATCCTTGAGGAAAGTACGAATAGATGTGGAAGGTAGTATGGGCCCGTCCTACTGAAAGCAGAGGATCCGTTCTCGAACCAAGGAGGACTGAGATAGAACCAGGAAACTTGTAGAGTGTATGATACCTCCCGAGGTTTATGTATGATTCTGATAGTTATGTGTATGTTTCAGAATGGTGATGATCACACGTCACGGAGGAGGAGGTTCAGGGACAGGATCCGGTTCAGGATCGGGCTCGGGGGAAGGTTCCGAGCCAGTGGACGAGGGATTACGCAAATTTATCGCGTCTGAGATCACGAGAGGTATCCTTGAGTCGACCCTGGTGATTTTTGGGTCGATCAAGGAAGGGATCATTGAGTTGATGGAGGATCGTCTCCGGGAATTCAGGAGCGATATGGCATTCAGTCAGTCAGGATCACGCACACTGTCCTTCAAGGACTTCAGGAGCAGTGGTGCGCCGGATTTCCATGGGGCTAAGGACCCCATCGTAGTCAGGAGATGGATTGCAGACATTGAGTCTGCACAGTTGACGAGCTTCTGCCCTGAGGGGTCGAAGGTGCGATATGTCGCAGGTTGTTTGAGAGATTGGGCCAGGGATTGGTGGGAGTCGGTTGGTGACTCGTTGGGAGCCTCGGCTATTGAGGCTATGACTTGGTCGGACTTTGTGACCAGGTTCAGGGCTGCGTTTGCGCCAGCTGTGGAGCTTCAGCAGTTGGCCAGGGATTTCCATGATATGAGGCAGACGACAGAGACGGTGGCGGAGATTACCGCCAAGTTCCGGGAGAGGGCATTGTTGGTGTCCCAGTATGCGGGAGATGAGGATATGCGGAGGACCCGCTATCACGACATGTTGAGAGCTGATATTCGGGAGCATGTCAGCTTCTCAGCATGTTCGACCCTGTGATTCCATGATTACCAGGGCGAGGGAGAAAGAGATTGACTTAGAGCACATCACGAAGAGGAAGGCGGAGGAGGGACAGGTTACTGGGGCTTCGGGAAAGAAACCCAAGGGATCCGACTCTAGGTCGAAGGGCTAGCAGGTCCGGGGCCGCTGTGGAAAGTGCGACAAGACTCATTAGGGGGTTTGTCGGTTTGGATCATCGAGCTGCTACCAGTGCGGCAAGACGGGGCACTTCAGTAGGGATTGTACTGCCCCTGCGCCCACCTTCCAGACATCAGAGTTGTTGTGTTTCCACTGCAACCAGCGAGGCCATAAAAAGGCCAATTGCCCTCAGTTGGCAGCAACATCGCCAGCTCCAGCGACCCTGCGAATTACTGATGGCCGGCATGGCAAGACAGAGGCTCCAGTGGTGAGGAGCCGAGCCTTCCAGTTGACTACCGAGGAGGCACGCGCCGCACCCGATGTGGTGACGGGTATGATTTCTTCTCCCTAGCTTTTATTTTATGTTGCTTATGATATTGATGTGCCATATGATATGTCTTGGTTAGGATCGTTCCATGTGAATGGTATCCCAGTTCAGGTGTTGTTTGATTCGGGTGCTACCCGATCATTTGTCTCTCTTGCGCTTAGCAAGAGGTTCCCTGAGTCTTCGGGCATGTTGGATTGCCCTCTAGAGGTTGAGATTGCGGATGATCGATCAGTGTGAGCGTCAGAGGTTTTCAGGGACTGTGTTTTGAGGTTGTTCGAGGAGCATTATTTGGTAGACTTGGTTCCCATTCCGTTGCTTGGGAACAAGGTGATTATAGGCATGGATTGGTTGAGCCCCAACGGGCAGTGATCGACTGCGCGCAACAGTTGGTTCGGATCAGGACCCCGAGTGGGGGAGAGCTGGTGATTCAGGGCGAGAGGCCACAACGCGGACCAACACTATGTTCAGCAGCGAGGGCTAGGCGCTATCTTCAGCAGGGCTGCGTTGGGTATGTTGCCTATGTTATGGATACCCGGGAGGCGGGTAAGATGACGGTGACAGATGTTCTGGTGGTGCGAGATTACGTGGATGTATTTCCAGAGGAGTTTCCTGGGATACCTCCGGAGCAACATGTGGAGTTCAGGATCGACCTAGTCCCTGGTGCGGCTCCGATAGCCAAGGCACCATATCGGTTGGCTCCTGCCGAGATGCAGGAGTTGTCTACTTAGCTGCAGGATCTATTAGACAAGGGATTTATCAGGCCGAGTAGTTCGCCTTGGGGAGCCCCGATCCTGTTTGTGAAGAAGAAGGACGGGTCGCATCGCATGTGCATAGATTACTGGGAGCTGAACAAGGTAACGGTGAAGAACCGTTACCCACTCCCGAGGATAGATGATTTGTTCGACCAGCTTCAGGGAGCGTCTTGGTTTTCCAAGATAGACTTGCGGTCAGGATACCACCAGATGAGGGTCAGAGAGAAGGATGTACACAAGACTGCTTTTCAGACTCGGTATGGCTATTATGAGTTCGTGGTGATGCCCTTCGGGCTCACCAACGCTCCTGCCGTGTTCATGGATCTCATGAACCGCGTGTGCAGGCCGATGTTGGATCGGTCAGTGATAGTTTTCATTGACGATATCTTGGTTTATTCCAAGACGTAGGAGCAGCATGAGGAGCACTTGCAAGAGGTGTTAGATACCCTGAGTAGGGAGAGCTTGTATGCCAGGTTCTCCAAGTATGAGTTCTGGTTGCGCGAGGTGCAATTTCTTGGGCACCTTGTCAACCAGAATGGGATATTGGTCCACCCGGCCAAAGTGGAGGTCGTGATGAGATGGGAGGTTCTGAAGTCTCCATCTGAGATTCGGAGTTTCCTCGGATTGGCAGGCTATTATTGGAGATTCATTCAGGACTTCTCCATGATAGCCGTACCCTTGACCCGACTGACGAAGAAAACCGTTGTTTTTTGCTGGGGGCATGAGCAGCAGGAAGCGTTTGAGACATTGAGACAGAGACTATGCAAGGCGCCGATCCTCGCCCTGCCCGAGGGCATGGAGGATTTTGTAGTATATTGCGATGCGTCTATTTCGGGTTTGGGCGCAGTTTTGATGCAGAGAGGGCATGTCATCGCCTACGCCTCGAGGCAGCTGAAGCCTCACGAGGCAAACTACCCGACACATGATTTGGAGTTGGGGGAGGTCGTCTTCGCCCTCAAGATTTGGCGACACTACCTCTATGGGGTCCGTTGTACCATTTACATCGACCACAAGAGTTTGAGGTACCTCATGGATCAGCCGAATCTGAACATGAGGCAGTGTCGGTGGTTAGATATGGTGAAGGATTACGATTGCGAGATCCTTTACCACCCAAGGAAGGCCAATGTCGTGGCCAACGCGCTTAGCCGCAAGGCAGCGCCGATCAGAGACATCTACATGAGGAAGACAGTGGTGACTCCTCTTTTGGAGCAGATCTGAGAGGCCCAACAGGAGGCTATTGACGCTACACCGCAGGGTGTAGGTTCCCTATAATGGGCGTGTGCACCAGGTCCTGATGGAGGAGGCGCACAAATCCCAATTCTCGATTCATCCCGGGGCGACAAAGATGTACAAGGATCTTCGACCCGATTACTGGTGGCCCTGCATGAAGCGGGACGTCGCCTGGTACATAGAGCGGTGCTTGACCTGCAGGAAGGTCAAGGCCGAGCACCAGAGGCCACACAGTAAGATGCAGCCGTTAGACATTCCCATGTGGAAATGGGAAGATATTACTATAGATTTCATCACCAAGCTTCCCCGGACGGCACGGGGAGTGGATTCGATTTGGGTCATCGTGGATCGGTTGACCAAGAGTGCCCACTTTATACCGATCCAGGATAGCATCTCGGCCGAGAAGTTGGCCGATATCTACATCCGAGAGGTAGTAGCTCGATACGGAGTGCCAGATTTGGTGATTTTGGACCGAGACGTGCGGTTTACTTCCAGGTTCTGGAAGAAGTTTCACAACGAGTTGGGTACTCGTCTGCACTTCAGCACAACATTCCACCCGCAGACGGATGGTCAGAGTGAGCGGACCATCCAGACTTTGAAGGATATGATGCGGGCATGCTTTCTAGACTTCGGTGGTAGCTGGGATACCTAACTTCCATTAGCTAAGTTCTCCTACAACAACAACTATCATGCGAGCATCGACCGTCCTCCCTTTGAGATGTTGTGTGGGAGGAAGTGCAGGACCCCGATATGTTGGGGCGAAGTCGGACAGAGGGTCATTGGGAGCACCGAAGTGGTGCTCAAGACGACAAAGAGGATTTAGCAGGTTAGGAGCAGGCTTCAGACTGCTCAGAGTCGGCAGAAAAGTTACGCCGACAAGCGCCGATCAGACCTGGACTTCCGGGTCGGGGATAGGGTCCTCTTGAAGGTGTCGCCTTGGAAAGGCGTCATCCGATTCAAGAAGCGGGGCAAGTTGGGCCCCAGGTACATTGGATATTTCAAGGTTGTAGCCCAGGTGGGCAAGGTGGCATATAGGCTGGACCTGCCAGCCGAACTCAGTCATATTCACAGTACGTTTCACGTCTCCCAGTTACGGAAGTGCCTGGTGGACGACTCGGCAGTGGTACCCTTGGAGGATATTCAGGTGGATGACAGCCTGAATTACATCGAGCGGCCAGTAGCGATCCTCGACAGGAAGTCGAAGGGCCTGAGGAACAAGAGAGTGGAGCTGGTGAAGGTGCAATGGCAGCACCGCAAGGGATCAGAATGGACTTGGGAGCCGGAGGAAGATATGAGGGAGCACTACCCCGAGCTTTTTCCAGATTCAACAGCAGACTTCGAGGACGAAGTCTAAAATAAGTGGGGGAGATTTGTAGCACCCAATTCCTGGTAAGTATTTAATTTCATTGACATGTTACAATCTACTCTGGGACTCGGTGAGTTGGAGGCCCAACTCGTCGAATAGACTCGACTTATGATCGGGGCTTTAAGTGACCTACTCGACGAGTCGGAAGACCGACTCGACGAGTAGGAGCTGTCTCGACAAACCCTAATACTTAGGGTTTGCACCCTGTTTAAACACTTTATCTCGTCCCAAACTAGCCTCCATCACCCTCCCAACTCAGAGAAACCCTAAATTGAAACCCTAAACCATTATCGAGTGTTCTTGAAGCTTGTTGGTGACTTTTGTGCATTTGAAATTGGAAGAGAAGAAGAAAGCTTAGGAGTTGAAGTTGGAGCTAATAGATCCAACGGTTTTGCTTCATTCTCAGTTCATTCAAGGTAAAAATCTTGAACCTTGACCATCTATCTCCTAGATATTGTTTTGGGGCTATTTTCTACTTTTTCTAAGCTTTTGAGAGGCTATGCTCAGATTTGCTTGTATATGTGGGTTTGTGCTTCAGATCTGGAACCACTGAGGGTTCCATGGCATAAAGGTGCCAACTTTATGGCCATGGGAAGCCCATGCACCATATAAACCCCATTTTATAGCCTTTTGAGCCAAAAACCACATGCATGGACATCAAGTTCGTAGCTTTACGTATAAAAGGAACCCTTGGAGGTCAGATCTATAATTGGGATGCATTAAGACCCACTGAAATCAACTGTATAGTTTTGAACAAAGAGGGACTCGGCGAGTCGGGATGCTTTCTCCCCCAAAGCGTCTCCTGGAAATGGTTTTGGTTGAGTGGAAGGAACACTCAGCCTGATAGGGGTTTGTTTTGGACCTGGAAATCATGGGACTCGACGAGTGTATGAACAGACTCGACGAGTCCAAGGCAATCTCCCAACTTATGAAGACGGACTCGGCGAGTTCAATGGGAACTCGGTGAGTCAAAGACTAAACATCTTCTTATGGATGAATATGAACTCGGCGAGTTCAAGAACGAACTCGGCGAGTCGGTTGATGTCACACTACCGAACGTTTCCACCGTTCTGGTTCCTTACATGGTATACAACTATCAACAGTAAGGGGCCGAAGTGCTCTGAACTAAAAGTATACTTTTAAAATATAAGTATTTTATAAGAAGTATACAAGTATACATACATACCAGAAACAGTGTCATAAGTAGAACAAAACAAAAGTATTTGGATGTTGGACGCTGCGGTTAAACCTGGATAGTTATGTAATCATGTCTGGGGTCAATATAGCCTGATCAACTATATTTATTTGAGACATGACCAACATGTGTATGGGAGTGACTGTGGTGTTGCAGCAAGCCTAAAACTTACCAAGCTATATACATCAAGATACTGATAGAACAAAGCATACAACTTAAAATACTATAGGAGTATTTTAGCTAGAGCCGAATACAGCATACAGATTCATTCCCAGCGTTGCTACTTATATCTTCCTAGTGATAGTTACTTGTAGTAGTAACCTCTCTCTAGGGGACTTACGATCCTCTTCTTCCTGATTATTTCTAGAAAAAGATGCCTCCCAGAAAGAGACCCAGCAGGAAGAACAACGACCCTCCGCCGCCACCACCTCCTCATTTCGATCCTGCCATGTTCCAGGCAGCAGTTACAGCCGTCGTGACTGCAGCAATGGCGCAAATAAACCCTGGTGGGGCTAGCGGATCCGAAGGTGGTACTCATCCCCAGAATCTCGGCGATCAGGGACATCAAAAGGAGTGTTCCTATAAGGATTTCATGAATGCGAAACCCAAGTCCTTCGACGGCAATGGAGGAGTTATTGCCCTAACTCGATGGTACAAGAAGATCGAATCCATCTTCAAGATTTGCGCTTGTTCTGAAGCCAACAAGGTGAAGTTCGCCGCCTGCACCTTCACCGACAGAGCACTGACCTGGTTGAATGGTCGAGTCAAATGCCTAACCCTGCCAGTAGCGAATGCCATGGGTTGGGAAAGCTTAAAGGAATTCATGCTTGCTGAGTACTGCCCATAGGGCGAAATGCAGAAGTTAGAGCACGAGCTCTGGAACTTGAAGATGAAGGGTTCCGACATTGCTGCCTAGACAGCTAGATTTTGCGATCTAGATCTTTTATGTCCGGGAATGGTCACCCCGGAAAGCAAGAAGATAGAAAGATACATTTGGGGATTGACGCCCCCAAATCAAGGAAATGTTTTGGCTGCTAGGCCTACTACTTTTGACAGCGCCAAGTGCCTGGCGCAGACTCTTATAGGTCACGGGGTTGATCTTGATGTAGTAACAGCCGCTCCCGAACCACCAAAGGCAAGTGATGGGAAGAAGAAGTTTTGGAACAAACGAAAGGGGCAGTCTTCACAGGAGCCCTCCAAGAAACAACAAACAGTGGCAGTCCACGCTGCTACTACTCTTGCTGCGGTTCCAACCACTGAAGCACCTGCCAGTGGATATGCTGGTAGTCTTCCAAAGTGCAATAAGTGCAACTTTCATCATCACGGACCCTGCCGTGATTTGTAATGTAACAACTGTGTCAAGAAGGGTCACACGGCTCGATTTTGCAAGGCACCAGTCCAACCAACCAACCAGGCTCCTGGAGCGGGCGTTGGTCAAGCCTGCTATGGATGTAGAGAGGTTGGGCACTTCAGGAGAAATTGCCCCAAGGCAAAAACAGCTAGCAACACGGGGATAATTCTGGCAATGGGCCAGGAGGAGGCAGTCACTGATCCCACCTTTGTTACGGGTACGTTCCTCCTCGACAACTCTTATGCATGCATTCTTTTCGATTCTGGTGCGAAGAGAAGTTTTGTTAGTCATGCATTTAAGCATCTACTCAAGTGTAAATCCCAACCTTTAACCGAAACATTTACCATTGAGATGACTAACGGAAAGAAAGAGAGCAGTAACGACATAGTCATAGGCTGTACCCTTACCCTAAACGATCATTCCTTCTCAATCGACCTTATGCTGGTTTCCATAAAGAGCTTCGACGTAATCGTTGGCATGGATTGGTTGAGCCCCAATCGTGCTGATATCCTTTGTTATGAAAAAGCCATCCATCTCAATCTTCCCTCGGGCGAAACTCTCACCATTTACGGTGATAAACTCAGCTCAAACCTTCGCATCATTTCGTGCATCAAAGCCCAGAATTATCTGCGAAAGGAGTGCCATGCATTCCTAGCCCATGTTGTGGACAAAAAGCAAAAAGTTAAAGAACTCGAGAGCATCCCTGAAGTCTGCAACTTTCCTGATGTCTTTCCCGAAGATCTTCCAGGAATCCCTCCCGAGCGCCAAGTCGAGTTTTGTATCGACTTAATCCCCGGAGCTACTCCTGTAGCTAAATCCCCATACCGCCTAGCGCCAATAGAAATGCAAGAGTTATCCAGCCAGCTCAATGAGCTGCTTAGCAAAGGATTCATAAGACCGAGTTCCTCACCCTGGGGAGCCCCGATCTTATTCGTGAAAAAGAAAGATGGATCCTTTCGGATGTGCATTGATTATCGAGAACTGAACAAGATTACCATCAAGAACCGTTATCCCTTACCCATAATCGACGACCTCTTCGATCAACTTCAGGGAGCCAGTTACTTCTCGAAAATAGACCTAAGATCAGGGTACCATTAGTTGTGAGTTCATGAGAATGATGTTCCCAAGACAACATTCCGAACTCGTTATGGGCACTACGAGTTTGTAGTAATGCCCTTTGGTCTAACCAACGCACCGGCGGTATTCATGGATCTGATGAATCGGGTGTGCCGCCCTTTCCTAGACAAGTTCGTAATCGTGTTCATTGACGATATACTTGTCTATTCTCGGAGCGAAGATGATCATAGACAACACTTGAGGCTAGTGCTAGAAACACTAAGGGCGGAGAAGCTCTATGCAAAATTCTCTAAGTGCAAATTCTGGATTAGAAAAGTGACATTCCTTGGTCACGTGGTTAGCAAGGAAGGCATACACGTGGACCCTTCCAAGATCAAAGCGATTGAGAATTGGTCAGCACCGAAGACGCCCACAGAAATCCGTCAATTCTTGGGTCTCGCTGGCTACTATCGCAGGTTTATCCAGAATTTCTCCAGAATTGCTAAGCCTTTAACCACCCTGACTCAGAAAGGTGTAACCTTTAGTTGGGGAGAAAAGAAAGACTCTGCGTTTCAAACACTGAAGCAGGCCCTATGCAGCGCACCTATCTTGTCTCTGCCCGAAGGGACGGAGGACTTCGTTGTCTACTGTGATGCATCCAATCAGGGCCTAGGCTGTGTGCTCATGCAGCGAGGGAAGGTTATTGCCTATGCCTCGAGACAACTCAAAACGCACGAGGTCAATTACACAACTCACGATCTAAAGTTGGGAGCGGTGGTCTTTGCGTTAAAGATTTGGAGACATTATCTCTACGGAACCAAGTGCACTGTCTTCACCTACCATAAGAGCCTACAACATATATTCGATCAGAAAGAGTTGAACAAGAGACAACGGCAATGGGAAGAGCTACTTAGTGATTACGAGTTCGAAATACGCTAGCATACCGGCAAGGCCAATGTGGTAGCGGATGCCCTTAGCTGGAAAGAGTATTCAGGTCGTAGAGTGAAGGCACTGACAATGACCATCCATTCCCACTTATTCGATCAAATCAGAGAGGCTCAGCTGGAAGCCTTAAAACCGGAGAACATGTCAGATGAAGTCTTGAGGGGAATGGAAAAGAACTTGGAGGTCAAAGGTGATGGAGTCTACTATTTCATGAACCGTATATGGACCACGAAGTACAATGGTTACAGGGAGATTATCATGAACGAAGCTCACAAGACTAGATACTCCGTTCACCCAGGTTCAAATAAGATGTACCTGGATCTCAAACAACTCTATTGGAGGCCGAACATGAAAACAGAGATCGCTACCTTCGTGGGCAAGTGCCTGACTTGCACCAAGGTGAATGTAGAATATCAAAAGCCCTACGGTCTACTTTAGCAGACGGAAATACCTGTGTGGAAGTGGGAAAGGATTACAATGGATTTCATCACTATGTTTCCCAAGTCTCCGAGTGGACACGACACCATCTAGGTAATTGCCGATCGACTAACTAAATCCGCCCACTTCCTGTCAATCAAAGAAAACTTCAAGATGGAAAGACTGACATGAATCTACATTCGAGAAATAGTCCGCCTTCATGGTGTGCCAGTATCCATTATCTCCGATCGAGATAGCAGGTTTACCTCGAGATTTTGGCAGTCACTACAAAAGGCTCTTGGAACTAAGCTGGATATGAGCACAGCTTACCATCCTCAAACAGATGGGCAGAGTGAGAGAACCATTCAAACATTGGAAGATATGTTGAGAGCCTACGTCATCGACTTCGGTATGTCGTGGGACACTTATTTACCCTTGGTCGAATTTTCATACAACAACAGCTACCATACCAGCATCAAGGCTGCGTCGTTCGAAGCCCTTTATGGCCGTAAGTGCATATCCCTCTATGCTGGGCTGAAGTGGCGACACGCAGCTAGTCAAGGGTTAAGTCCCCGATAGCACTCTCACAGGCCTAGAAATTATCCGAGAGACTATTGAAAAGATTGTACAAATCCGAGAACGACTAAAGGCCTCAAGAGATAGACAAAAGAGCTACGCCGATAAGAGACGAAACCCTTGGAGTTCCAGGTTGGTGACCGTGTTCTTTTGAAGGTCTCACCCTGGAAAGGCATGATACGCTTCGGAAAGAGTGGAATGCTGAATCCGAGGTACATTGGACCATTCGAGTTCCTCGCTCGGATTAGTCTCGTAGCATACAAACTCCGCCTACCCCGAGAACTTAGCAACGTACATCCTGTCTTTCACGTGTCGAACCTAAAGAAGTGTCTGTCCGATGAGACGCTTGTGATACCTCTCGATGAGATCGAAATAGACGAGAGCTTACACTTCGTGGAAGAACCCGTAGAAATCATGGATCGGGAATTCAAACGAACGAAACAAAGTCGTATCCTGATAGTGAAGGTTCGCTAGAATGCCAAGCGGGGACCTGAATTCACTTGGGAACGCGAAGATTCAATGAAACATAAGTACCCTCATCTATTTCCGAGTCCATGATTTGTATTCAATGTTTGAATTTCGGGACGGGGGGGATGATGTGAGAACCCGAAACCTTTTCCGTTTCCGATATCTGAATTCCGTTAATAAAATTTTATTTTATTGGGTTTCGTCAACTTCCTTCGGTTTGGAAAATCATTTAATTATATATTTTGAGTTCTATATTCGAGTCGGAACCAAAACCACGTGAAATTTCGGGAATTCCTTCGAACAAGACCGAGTTCACGGCCTGACTTGGGTTCAAGGCCGTACACCCGTGTACGGTCGTACACTCGTTTACAGCCAGGGTTGGGTGGACCCCACCCACCGACCACAAAAACCCCTATATATACGAGACCCTACCCTCATTTACACTCTTCTGGCCGAACACCCACTCCTTCTCTCTCTAGACTTGTGACCGTACACCCCTAAAACACCCTTATTCTTCCGGGAAAACATCGAAAAACATCATTGGGGGTCATTTCGGAGCATCTAAAACACGTTTTTCATCGATTCTAGCATCTTTGTTCTTGAGTGTACGACCGAACACCCTTCAAGTCTTCAAATCTTCATCGACCGTACACCAGTCTACGGCCGTACACCTTCAAAGGCCATACACCATTCAAGAGACTGTCTACGACCGTACACCTGTATACGACCGTACACTTGTTCATGGTCCTACACCCCATTTACGGTCGTACACACACTTCCTAAGTGGTGCTTTAGACTGAAAACTCACTTACCTCGATTCAAGCAAGTCCCGGTAACATTCCTTAACCGAAAGCAAGTGTTTATGTAACACTTTATCTAACGAAATCGCTAATTTAGATACATTATATATTTAATTGTTATTAGGATTCCGTTAAGTGCCACACTACAACTCGAGGGTCTTCATTTCAGTTCGTTGATTCGGTGCTTGTACGCAACTAACAGTGAGTTCATACCCTTACGTTTTTATGATTTTTAATGTTTTCAGGGGGGGGGGGGATACAAGCCAAACACAAATGATTTTGTGAAACAAAAACAAAAGGATTTCAACGAGTTTAAAACTTATGCAATTAATACAGTAATTGATTTTCCACGTTTTATGAAACATTTAGACATTTTATCCCTTTTTGTACTATGCTGAGCATAAGGGATGTTTTCAACTTGGAAACATAATTGCATAGTTTTCAGAACAATTTACAAATCATGAACAAAACATTTCAAGCAAACTATAGTGGGTATAGTTTGGGGATTTCAATACATAGCTTTTACCGATTCAGATTTCATTCATGGGTAAACATATAAACTATGACCGATTTAGTTTATGATATACACTACTACAAGAGTACAACATTTAATAATTATTTAAGTATAATTATTACCTCATACAGTATACACACGGATTTCAATACAGTAGATCACTACAGAACTACATGTAAACTAGTTAATACAGAATTGTGAGACTCTACTTCAAAACTGTACCTTTTGGTGTACTGAATTAAATCCTATCATAGTATAACCAGAGTCTCCTGGAGGGAGAGCATGAGATTTGTGAATAGATCTATTCAGGACTGACAATCCCACGCCTGAACTGCTAGCTACAGTTAGGCAGGCATGCCTGGGGTGACAAATGTCATTTAACCGACACTTGAGGAATGTTGAAAAGGTCACTAGGTCAAATCAAACATGGTTATACGACTCACAATAGTATAAACTAACCATTTGTTTACAGGATTTCATTCTTCATTAGTTTTATTTTAATTAATCGAACTAATATACATTACTGGAGGATTCCAGGGGATACAATACATGGTTTTATTTTAAGTAATAAAACTACTATACATATTGGTGGTAGCCAGGGTTTTCAAACAGAACATACTATACATACTGGTGGTAACCAGGGTTTTCAAAGGGAACATGATATACAATGGTTTTTCATACAGAATACATACATACTACGATAACATTAACTAGACATTCAAACTAGTGTTTTCCTATGCTACAACAGATTTCAGTAACAAACATTCATAGTTAATTCTATCATTACTTAGTTTGAGCATCAGGGCCACGTATGGAGAATGTTCGATAGACTGTGGAATGTGTGGTTTCCGCCTCATTTCCTGTTCCTTGTTTGGTTGTGGGCTTAGGGCATATCCACATAGTCAACAGTCTATTCGATATTGGTTTATACATGGCTAGCATAAAGTAAGTAGTCATAGATAGAACTGATAACATCACACTTTCACTAAAGAAAATATTGGATTTTCTTGGAGACGCACAGACATTTTAACAGAGTTATCAACCGGTTTTCATTACAAAAACATCGCTTATGAACTCACCAGCTTTATGCTGATACTCTTTCAAAACTGCTTGCATTCTCAGGAAATCAGTAGACAGGTACTTCCTGGAGTTTTGAGAAGACGGAGCGTATAGAGTCATGTTTTTTTCTTTTGATTATACTTTGGATGTATAAAAACAAGAATCAAACAGATGTAAAATGTTTTTCACGTATATTCAATGTAATGGTTATGTTTACTGTGATTACTATTATGCAACTGTTGTGATACTATGTGACAACCCGAAATTTCTATCTTGTACAGCTATTCAATTCAATCAAAGTCAGACTCGTTTCTGCCATCTTTTAGCATTGTTTAGAGTTTGTTTGAGTGTTCTAAGTCTTGTACATTCAAGTATAGGGTATAGGAATGAGTTTCTAAAGTTCATAGTATAAAAAATCGGGCCAAACACTCCTTCATAGGGAGTGTACGGCCGTACACATGGGTGTACGACCGTACACCCATTTGTGGCCGTGAACTCATGTCCATTTATGAGTCATACCCTCATTTCTAGTCATTTGTTACGCTTCCAAGCCAAGAACTCATATTTCTCTCTCAACTATCATCAACTTTCTTCATCTAGATCTTCATTTATGTAAGAATTCCTTCCATTTCTTTGTGATTATCCTTCATGATCTTGTATCACCCTTGGATTTCATCCATGAAATTACTCTTTTTGGGTAGATCTTCAAGTGTTCAACACTTTCACCTAGAACACCAAGAACACCTACTTGTTCTTAGGCCGTGAACTCACTAGAGCCTCCAAAAGTGTGAGTCTTTCTTCTATCTTCTAGCTAGGCTTGATAAACACTTGATTTCTAGCCTTAAATCATCATCTAATGCATGAACACAAAGAGTGTACGGCCGTACACCCTTCATATGGCCGTACACCCCTTGTTTAGTGCATATCTAGACCTTCAACTCATGTTAAGTCCCAACATTAGATCATGGACACTTAGAGGATGCTAGATAGGTCCGTGAAACACCTTCTTGGCATGGTCTTCAAGGAGTGTACGGCCGTACACTCCATGGCCGTATACACATGTGGTCGTATACGACTTGGCCGTACACACACTAGTGTGGCCATAAACCCCTTATATGCAATCCTAAGTACTTATAACACTTCAATCTAAGTGTTTCCTAGTTCCTAAGGTGTTTTCCTTACATGATTAGTCGTATAAACACTAATTATATACATATATGTGTCATTATATGCTAAATAGGATCCGTGTGTGTTCGAGTCTTCACTTGACACTTAGCATCCTACAACCGATCTTTCATTCGTATCACTCACTGCAGGTGAGTTCATACCCCTTAACTTATCTTTTAAATAATTTTAAATGCTTTTATGGGGGGGGGGGGAATACAAGTAGAAACATTATAGTTATTATATCAATCACATGTGATTAATAACTATCAAACAAATGGATTTCTTATACTTCAAACTGTGTTTTCAAACAAATTGCTTCAAATTGTTTTTACACAATCTTTTATATGAAAAACTCTTTATTAAACTCTTTTAAACTTATATATTGTCAAAATCATGTCTATATAGATATAGTTATATAAGTAGGATTGAAAGGGCTTAGGACTGATAACTCGCCTTATTTCATGTTCCTTGTTTGGTTGTGGACTTAGGGTATCAGTTGTTTGTCCGAATGTCATTTGAATCTTAGTTATATATTATGTATATGTATATAGATATAAAAGTTCTTCTTCCAGTTCAATACCTTTGGGTAGCAAAGGTGTACAAATACGTTCATTCATACAAACAACATTGCTAGTAAACTATAATAGGTATAGTTTAGGAAGTCACTACTACTATTTCTAGAACAATGAAACATACAAGAGTCAGTTCATACATGAGTCAGTTCAAACATACTATAATGAGATACAATACATACTATAATGAGAAACAATACTCACTATAAAGAGAAATAGATAGAACATACTACACACTAGACAGAGAGAACATACAATACACTAGAACATACTGTACACTAGACGGAGAGAACATACAATACACTAGAACATACTATACAAATACAAGAATACTATAACATTAATGTGAGCCACTACTTCATGGCGCGACAATATACTGATGTGTCACGTTTTGTACACAGAGTCTCCTGGAGGGAGAGTGTGAATTTGTGTATAGATCTATATGGGACTGACCATCCTACACCTTGCTGCTAGCTACAGTGGGACCAACAGGTCTACGGGTGACGAATGTCATATCATTTCGACGTCTCGAACATCGTGTTATACTAGTCGATCAAGTATGGTTACAATCTTATCACATTCTACCTTAATTAAACAAACAGGTTTAAGGTAGTTAGAACATTGGTAGTTACTTAGATAAAACTACAGTACATCTTTATTTTCCCATTTCATTTACATTGTGATCTTCTCACATAAATGGTAATTAAAACTATATTTTGGTAATGATAGTCATACTTTGGGAAAACACTCACTTTTATAAAAGAACAAACATAAAGAACAGTTGGGTCTTGGTAGAAGACTACTTTAGTAGAAAATATAGGATTTTCTAGGAAGTTTACAAACATTTACATCAAACACTTACAAACTTTTACATCACACATTTACAAATACTTTCTTCAAACTTATACAAACAATGACACTAAAATACTTATGAACTCACCAGCTTTAATGTTGATCTACGCTTTCAAAATAACTTGTATTCTCAAGTCACCAGTAGACAGGTACCGATGACCAGGTTTGGAGAAGATAGAGCACATTCAAGACCCATCTCTTATTTTGATTCATATTTTTGGTGTCTTATAAACTATTCAGAATACACTTGTATTAAATTATATTATTAATGCAATGGATGATGTTGTTGCTTGTTTTACTATTATGCATTGTTGTGATACTATACATGACGTCCTCCGCCCCCGAACGTTTCCGCCGTTTCAGTTTGGGGGTGTGACATAAAACATATGACGTCATCCACCCCCGAACGTTTCCGCCATTTTGGTGCGGGGGTGTGACAGTTGAAGATTTTTTTCGATGTGTTGTTGAAGACGAACTCGTCGAGCTCTTGATAGACTCGATGGGTAGGGACAGGATTAAGACATATCGTGATTATGGGGACTCGACGAGTAGGCGGGCCAACTCGGCGAGTCGAGTCAACCAGATGTTGACTTTGACCAGAAGTTGACTTTGACCAAAAGTTGACTTTGACCATGAATTTGACTTGGACGTTTACTGGGATTGAGTAACCCTTGTAAGGGTTTTGAGTACGAGTTGATAACTTAGAAGAGTTGTCGTGTAGGGACTGAGGAGTCGGGGAGAGTCGATTTCCACATCGAGATCAGTGCAGACACTACGCGGCCGCGAGGTGAGTTACCTTCCAGTAGTGGTGGGTCTATGGCCACAATTCTGCCCCACTAGTAGGAGTTGTATGTTAGATGATTGTCTTTGTGATATTCATCTAGGTTTGTTGCTACCTGTTATGTTTTATGTGCTAGCATGATATGATGTTACGTGATGATGGTAGTAGTAGGGGGAGATAGTCCCCAAGTTACCGGCCGATAGGGCCGAAGGGGTAGTTTAGTACCCAGCTATGCTAGATTATGATTACGCGATTGTATGTGATAGACCGGTCGAGAGGACCGAAGGGGTAGGCCAGCACCCACATATGCTAGGCAAGGTCACCGGTCAAGAGGACAGAAGGGGTAGGCCAGCACCCATATATGATAGGCAAGGTCACCGGTCGAGAGGACCGAAGGGGTATACCAGCACCCAGATATGCTAGGCAAGGTCACCGGTCAAGAGGACCGAAGGGGTGGGTCGGGCACCAAGATATGCCTGGCAGTATGTATGTTATGTGTTTGTATGGTATGTGCTATGATGGGGGAACTCACTAAGCTTCATGCTTACAGTTTTCAGTTTAGTTTCAGGTACCTCTTCAGCGAAGGGGAAGGAGCCGGCGCGATAGCGGCACATCACACTCACGCAGGATTTCCGCATTGAGTTTTCTGGGATTGTACTCTGATTATTATTATTATCCGATGATATGTTTTTGAGACACGACGTAATGGTTTTATGAATTAATATAATATTAGTAACGTTTGATAAATGATTTTACATGTTACTTAATTAAAAATGAAATTTTTTTCCTTGAAAATTGGGATGTTACATAAGACTTGTCCCTTTGATGTCAGCAACCAGAATAGCGAGGCACATGTGCCTCCATTTGATGAGAGAGATTGTAACATCCAAAAATTTTACGCCAAATTTAAACTTTTTCAATCATAAATAAAACCAAATAGTAATTGTTTACAAAAATGTTTTCAATCATTATTCATCAGAGTGTCCCAATAACCAGATCATAAGAATGAGGAGCGGTACGGTCACGCCTTCGCCTTGCCATTACCTCCTGAAGTACCTGAAACAATAACTGAAAACTGTAAGCCCAAGGGCTTAGTGAGTTACCCCCAAAATACCAACACCACACTGATAATACCATATCCGTAATAATCAACCAATCATCATGCATACTGGGCCATCGGCCTGACTGGACCGCCCTACAGGGCCTTCAGTCCAACTGAATCTATACCGAGCCTTCGGCATGACAGGACCGCCACGTGGGCCTACAATCTTCCCGGACCGCTGATAGGGTGTGTTGGCCTTCAGCACAAAGCAGGACCGCCTCAACCCAAGCAACAAGCAAATAACAATGTGCGCATAACTAACATTTACTGGCATATACAAACAACGAACATATCTATCTCACTGATTACCAAACATAGCAATCTCTCATAACTAGAGCACTGCCCTAACAGGTCACTACCATATGAATCCCTACGGATCGTAAAAGCATAACATACTGTCTATCCTGATTCTGATCTAACCTGTAGCATACCATAACGATAACAACTAAAAAGGGTCGGCCTTGGTGCCTTAGACCCTATCGATATAGTGAGGATAACTCACCTTGTAGATGTCGACTCGGTAGATAAACTTCAACCCTCGGATCACTGCCACAAACTCCACCACCTATTACCATAGTATAATCATACCCATAAGCCAACTAATCAATCCTGGTCAAAGTCAAAGTCATCAGTCAAGGTCAATAGTCCATGTTGACCTCGACTCGCCGAGTACCCCCGGCTACTCGCCGAGTTCCTTGAAGTACTAACCCACTCGCCGAGTCACCTGAGTGACTCGTCGAGTTCCTTTGGTTTACGATCAAGACCCTAAGGCCACTCGTCGAGCTTCCTTCCTGCAACTCGACAGTTACCCGCACATACATAAGTTGGGGCAACCTCATCCGACTCGCCGAGTTGTTCATCCACTCGTCGAGTCTACGGCAATCTTCATTGGACTCGCCGAGTTGTTCTTCCAACTCGTCAAGTCTACGACAATCTTCATTGGACTCGCCGAGTTGTTCTTCCAACTCGCCGAGTTCATGCCTATCTTCATATGACTCGCCGAGTCGACCATGCGACTCGCCGAGTCCCTTCAGTCCTTTTTGCCATACAGACTCATTTGAGCCCTGCAACGGCTCCAAACTACAGATCCAAGCTTCTAAGGCATGCTTTTCACATAAAGTTGCAAACTTTACGTGCATGCATAGCTACAAAGACTCTTAATGTCAAATCCAAGCTTACAATGGGGGTTTCATACTCAAAGAGGTTTCATACATGACCAAAATCGGAGCTTTATGACTCTAGAACCCAAGAAGGTTACAGATCTGAAGTTACAACTTCAGATGTAGCTCATATCCCACATTACCATCTTAACCAAACCACTAAAACCCTAGATCTCAACCAAAAGAGGTCTAGATAGGAAAAGGAGAAAAGGTGACGACTTGATACCTCCAAATGATGCTATGTGAGGTAGATTCCTGATTTCCCACACTTCCTTGCTCCTAGCCTTTTGTTCCCCAAGCTCCTCTTCTCAAAAAGATCTCCTCTCCAAAGCTTTACACACACAAGAATGACACACCACACAAATTAGGGTTTTCTGAGTTCTCAATGGTCTGCAAAGAGGCCAAAGGAGGCTTATGCTTCCTTAAATAGGGTTCAAAACCCTGGGATTTAGGGTTTCCTCTACCAGCTCCTACTCGTCGAGTCCCTTCATGGACTCGGCGAGTAGGTCACTAAACACGCATACCAAACCCGTTGCTACTCGACGAGTAGGGCAACCAACTCGTCGAGTAGGCCTTGAAACCAATTAAATTTTTATTTAAACAATACCTGAGAATCGGGGCGTTACAATTCTCCTCCACGTGAACTAGACTTCGCCCTCGAAGTCGGCTGGAATAAACAATGTCGGGTAATGCTCCCGCATTTCCGCCGCCGGCTCCCACGTCCACTCGGATCCTCTCCGATGCTCCCACTGCACTTTTACCAAAGGTATCTCTTTATTCCGCAAAATCTTCTTCTTCCTTTCCAAGATGGCTGCAGGCCTCTCCACGTAATTCAGGTGCTCATCGACCTGAATATCGTCCATCGATACTACTGCCTCCTGATCCATAATACACTTCCGCAATTACGAAACATGGAACGTGCTATGAATTCGGCTGAGCTCCTCCGATAGCTCAAGCCTATAAGCCACCTTGCCAACCCTGGCAATAATTCTGAATGGCCCAATATAACGGGGACCCAATTTTCCCCTCTTCCTGAAGCGGATCACGCCCTTCCAGGGCGAGACCTTCAGAAGTACCATGTCACCAACCTGAAACTCTAAATCCGATTGACGTCTATCAGCGTAACTCTTTTGCCGACTCTAAATGGTCTGCAGCCGCTGTCTGATCTGCTCGATCTTTTCGGTAGTCTGCAAGACTACCTCTGTCCGACCCATCACTCTGTGTCCAACTTCACCCCAACAGACTGGGGTTCTACATCTCCGACCATACAATAGCTCAAAAGGCGCGGCGCCAATACTGGAATGATAGCTGTTGTTGTAGGCGAACTCTGCCAGCGGTAGGTGAGAATCCCAGCTCCCACCGAAATCAATAACAGACGCCCTCAACATATCCTCGAGGGTCTGAATGGTCCGCTCGCTCTGACCGTCAGTCTGCGGATGGAATGTTGTACTAAAGTGCAGCCACGTACCCAGTTCCTTGTGGAACTTCTTCCAAAAACGGGAAGTAAAGCTGACATCCCGATCGGAGACAATGGAGACTGGAACCCCATGGCGAGAGACAATCTCGCTGACATACATATCGGCCAATCTCTCGGCCGACGAACTCTCCCGTATGGCCAAGAAATGGGCACTCTTGGTCAATCGATCCACGATGACCCATATAGCATCAAGCCCCTTCGTCATTCTCGGCAACTTGGTAATAAAGTCCATCGTGATCTGTTCCCATTTCCACATGAGAATCTCCAAGGGCTGTAGTTTACCATACGACCTCTGATGCTCGGCCTTGACCATCCTAAAGTCAAGCACCTCTCGACGTACCAAGCGATTTATCGCTTCATGCACGGCCACCAGTAGCTCAAACTCAAATCCCGGTACATCTTGGTGGCCCCCGGGTGTATCAAAAAGTGAGACTTATGAGCCTCCTCCATCACTGTCTGCCGGACCCCTCCGGACATCAGAACCCAAACCCGACCGTGTCGGGTCAATAATTCGCGGCTATCCTGAAGAAACCGGGCGTTCTCGCCCTTAATCCGCTCCATCTTCCAGTTCTCTGGTCTCATGCCCTCGACCTGAGCATCCCTAATCAAGCTCACAAGCGGGGAATCCACCGCTATCCTCATACATCTTGCCGGGGTAGAAGACCCAGCTGACTTGCGGCTCAAAGCGTCCGCAACCACATTCGCTTTACCAGGATGGTAAAGGATCTCACAATCATAGTCCTTGACTACATCCAGCCACCTGCGCTGCCTTATATTCAGGTTCGGCTGATCCATGATGTGCCTCAAGCTCTTTTGATTCGTGTATATAGTACATCGGATCCCGTACAGATAATGCCTCCAAATCTTGAGAGCGAAGACCACCGCTCCCAACTCAAGATCGTGCGTAGGGTATCTCGTCTCATGCGACTTCAGCTGCCGCAATGCATAGGCTATCACTCGTCCCCTCTGCATGAGGACTGCCCCCAGACCTGTGATGGACGCATCACAAAATACTACGAAATCCTCGACTCCCTCGGGGAGCGTCAACACTGGCGCCTCACACAAACATCGCCGGAGGGTCTCAAACGCCCTTTGCTGCTCAGGGCCCCACCGGAAATCCACCCCCTTCCTCGTTAGACAAGTGAGGGGTACTGCAACCTTGGAAAAATCTCGAATAAATCTCTGGTAGTACCCTGCTAATCCCAAGAAACTCCTGATGTCGGAGGGAGATTTCGGAATCTCCCACTGCATAACCGCCTCGACTTTGGCCGGGTCAACCAAAATCCCCTCCTGGTTAACGAGATGTCCGAGGAATTGGACCTCTCGTAACCAAAAATCACACTTCGAGAACTTGGCATACAACCGTTCTCGTCGCAGAACCTCCAGCAGCTCCCTGAGGTGCTCCTCGTGCTGCTCTCGGGTCTTGGAATACACCAAGATATGATCTATGAACACAATGACCGAGCGATCGAGCATCGGTCTGCAGACCCGATTCATCAAATCCATGAATACTGTCGGTGCGTTGGTTAGCCCAAACGGCATCACCACGAACTCGTAATGACCATAACGAGTCTGAAACGCGGTCTTCTCCACGTCTTCCTCTCTCACCCTGACCTGGTGATACCCGGATCTCAAGTCGATCTTGGAAAACCAAGATCCACCCTGCAGCTGATCGAAAAGATCATCTATCCTTGGGAGTGGATAACGGTTCTTCACCGTTAGCTTGTTCAACTCCCTGTAGTCGATGCACATCCTGTGGGAACCGTCCTTCTTCCTGACGAAGAGGATCGGTGCTCCCCATGGGGAACTACTCGGACGAATAAACTGCTTACTCAGTAGCTCCTGCAACTGAGATGACAACTCCTGCATCTCTGGCGGTGCCAGTCAGTACGGCGCCTTAGCGATAGGGGCCGCCCCCGGCACCAGATCAATCCTGAACTCCACCTGCCTCTCCGGAGGCACTCCAGGTAACTCCTCTGGAAACACGTCAGCAAGCTCTCTAACCATCGGGACCTCTGAAACTGAAGTCTGATCCCTGACCCGCGTGTCCACCACACACGCTAAATAACCTGCACATCCGTGCTGAATATACTTCCGAGCCCTGGCGGCCGAACAAAACCCTGATCCTACTCTGGTACCCTCACCATATACCACCAGTTCTCCCCCACTTGGGGTTCAAACTACTACTCGCTGTCCCTCACAGTCGATCATGGCGCCAAACCAGCTGAGCCAATCCATCCCTACGATCACACATACTTCCCCTATGGGAATAGGAATCAAATCTATCGGGAATGATACCCCGAAAATCTCGAGCTCGCATCCCCGGTAAACTGAAGAAGCAGAAATCTCGTGCTCGTTGGCGATCGAAACTCGCAACGGACACTCAAGCTCATCTACCGACACACTGAACTCTCTACTGAAAGTCTGAGATACAAACGACCGACTCGCCCCCGAGTCAAATAAAACCAATGCAGGCAAAGAGTTTACTAAAAACGTACCTAAACACAGGTACCAACGATAAGCACAACATAAATAAAATGACTGAAACAGAAAATAGAAACATACCAGCAACCACATCTGGTGCTGCCTTGGCCTCCTCGGCCGTGAGCTGGAAGGCGCGCCCCTGAGCCTTTGGAGGCTCCATATTGACTGGCCTCCCATCCCCAATCCTCAAAGTAGCCGGTGCGGATCCCTACGCCGGCTTGGCGGCAAGCTGCGGGCAGTTGGTCTTCACATGACCAACCTGATGACAATGATAACAAATCCTCATATCTGCTGGAGGGGCGGACTGGCGACAGTCCCTGACATAGTGCCCCTCCTTGCCACATTTGTGGCAACCACCTCCTGCTCGACAAATCCCTGAATGAACCCTGCCACACTTTCCACAAGTGCGGCTCTGCTGATCCCCGGTCCCTGTATCAGCGGTCTTGGACCGCTTAGGTGCCGGTTGCGACTGTGCCGGAACCCGACGTTGCTCCTTCAACTGCAGCTCTATCTCCAACTCGCGCCGCCTTGTGGCTTCCTGAAGATCCAAAAGAGTCTCACAACGTTGCGTAGCAACAAACTGTTGAATATCAGTCTTGAGCATACTCAGATAACGAGTCATCTGAGACTGCTCTGAAGCAAACTTCGGGCAGAACATAGCCCTCTCCGCGAACATACGAGTGATCTCCATCACTGACTCCCCATCCTGTCTCAATGTCAAAAACTCTTGAGTAAGCCGCTCCCGCTCAACGCGTGGAACGTAGCGGGTGCGGAACATATCCCGGAACTGCTCCCAAGTAACAGCAGCTCGCTGATCATCAGTGTACGACCCTGTCGTCAATCTCCACCAGTCCTTTTCCCCAAGCCTCAGCAGGTTCAGGGCACACCTGACCTTATGGTCAGCAGGACATGAACACGTGAAGAAACATCCCTCCACGTCAGATAACCACCTCATAGCCCTGATCGCATCCTGTGTACCATCAAACGTCGGGGGCATCGTGTTATCGAAGTCCCGGTACTGGAAAGCCCTGCCGGCTCCTCCTCCAACCCCTGTCTCTGCTAGAGCTGCATAACGCTCATCAAAGTACTCAACCATCTCGGTCTTAATCGACCCAAACATCTCTGGCAGCTGTGCTCGGAACGCTGCGGAAATCTCGTCGTGCATAATCTCCCGGATCCTGGCATCCAACTCCTCGGCCCCTATCTGTACCACGGGCTCAGGTGCTATCGACACCTCTGACCCTCCGTCTCCCGATCCTGATCCTGATCCTGATCCGGATCCAGTAGCAACACGTCTCGTCACCACCATACTGAAATATATATTCAAGTCATCAGATAAATAACATAATATCCGGAGACCAAAACCCACAAACCCTAGGGGTTGTGACTTCCTTGCTACGCGTATGGGTCCTGTGCTTTCAGTAGTACGAGCCCATACTACCTTCCACACCTACCCATATTTGTCTCAAGTATCACCACAACACCCTAACACTATCATCAACATAATATGCGCTCAACCCTTACTCCTAGGGAAACATCGCCTATCCCACAACTGATCTCACAGCTCCTCACAACCCACACATCCATGAAACTTTCATCAACCCTTGCAGTGCTAGTGCAGGCTAGTCGCACATAACTCTGGACCCAATAGACTTTCGAATATCCAATCTTATCCGTCGACTGGATCAAACATTCTCAGGCTATAAGATCTTGATTACGTGCAACCGTGGCGCCTACACTAACGACTACAGTAATGATGTCAATTCCATATACAAGAAACCCTAGGCTAGTAGGCATCATATAATCAGGCAAGTCTATCATGCGATTCCTGAAGATCCCTAGCCTAGCACTAGCATGCTGTTCTAACATATCATAATAACTGTATGGTATTTTGGGGTTTACTTACAGGCTCCGGCTGATCGTACCCTCTGCATCCTCCATCCTTTATTTTGAAAACCATTTTAGAATTTATTTCGAAAATTTCCTTGATTTGAGACTGGGTTCACACGCATGTTTCCCCCAATTCACTCAAACCAAGGCTCTGATACCAACTTGTAACATCCAAAAATTTTACGCCAAATTTAAACTTTTTCAATCATAAATAAAACCAAATAGTAATTGTTTACAAAAATGTTTTCAATCATTATTCATCAGAGTGTCCCAATAACCAGATCATAAGGATGAGGAGCGGTACGGTCACGCCTTCGCCTTGCCATTACCTCCTGAAGTACCTGAAACAATAACTGAAAACTGTAAGCCCGAGGGCTTAGTGAGTTACCCCCAAAATACCAACACCACACTGATAATACCATAACCATAATAATCAACCAATCATCATGCATACTGGGCCATCGGCCTGACTGGACCGCCCTACAGGGCCTTCAGTCCAACTGAATCTATACCGAGCCTTCGACATGACTGGACCGCCATGTGGGCCTACAGTCTTCCCGGACCGCTCATAGGGTGTGTTGGCCTTTAGCACAAAGCAGGACCGCCTCAACCCAAGCAACAAGCAAATAACCATGTGCGCATAACTAACATTTACTGACATATACAAACAACGAACATATCTATCTCACTGATTACCAAACATAGCAATCTCTCATAACTAGAGCACTGCCCTAACATGTCACTAACATATCAATCCCTACGGATCGTAAAAGCATAACATACTGTCTATCCTGATTCTGATCTAACAGATCATATCCACCTGTAGCATACCATAACGATAACAACTAAAAAGGGCCAGCCTTGGTGCCTTAGACCCTATCGATATAGTGAGGATAACTCACCTTGTAGATGTCGACTCGGTAGATAAACTTCAACCCTCGGATCACTGCCACAAACTCCACCACCTATTACCATAGTATAATCATACCCGTAAGCCAACTAATCAATCCTGGTCAAAGTCAAAGTCATCAGTCAAGGTCAATAGTCCATGTTGACCTCGACTCGCCGAGTACCCCCGGCTACTCGCCGAGTTCCTTGAAGTACTAACCTACTCGCCGAGTCACCTGAGTGACTCGTCGAGTTCCTTTGGTTTACGATCGAGACCCTAAGGCCACTCGTCGAGCTTCCTTCCTGCAACTCGACAGTTACCCACGCATACATAAGTTGGAGCAACCTCATCCGACTCGCCGAGTTGTTCATCCACTCGTCGAGTCTACGACAATCTTCATTGGACTCGCCGAGTTGTTCTTCCAACTCGTCAAGTCTACGGCAATCTTCATTGGACTCGCCGAGTTGTTCTTCCAACTCGCCGAGTTCATGCCTATCTTCATATGACTCGCCGAGTCGACCATGCGACTCGCCGAGTCCCTTCAGTCCTTTTTGCCATACAGACTCATTTGAGCCCTGCAGCGGCTCCAAACTACAGATCCAAGCTTCTAAGGCATGCTTTTCACGGAAAGTTGCAAACGTTACGTGCATGCATAGCTACAAAGGCTCTTAATGTCAAATCCAAGCTTACAATGGGGGTTTCATACTCAAAGAGGTTTCATACATGACCAAAATCGGAGCTTTATGACTCTAGAACCCAAGAAGGTTACAAATCTGAAGTTACAACTTCAGATCTAGCTCATATCCGACATTACCATCTTAACCAGACCATAAGAACCCTATATCTCAACCAAAAGAGGTCTAGAAAGGAAAAGGAGAAAAGGTGACGACTTGATACCTCCAAATGATGCTATGTGAGGTAGATTTCTGATTTTCCACACTTCCTTGCTCCTAGCCTTTTGTTCCCCAATCTCCTCTTCTCAAAAGATCTCCTCTCCAAAGCTTTACACACACAAGAATGACACACCACACAAATTAGGGTTTTCTGAGTTCTCAAAGGACTGCAAAGAGGCCAAAGGAGGCTTATGCTTCCTTAAATAGGGTGCAAAACCCCAGGATTTAGGTGTGCCAGCTCCTACTCGTCGAGTCCCTTTATGGACTCGGCGAGTAGGTCACTAAACACGCGTACCAAACCCGTTGTTACTCGACGAGTAGGGCAACCAACTCGTCGAGTAGGCCTTGAAACCAATTAAATTCTTATTTAAACAATATATGAGAATCGGGGCGTTACACGAATCCTAGTTCATCTACTTTGACTGAGGAAAGTGGTCAAACTAATCCTAATCTTTCTGAAAGTCAGTCTACTAAGGTTAGTAGGCCAGGTTGTGATGTTCACATGCCAGTTATATTGAGTAATTATGTTGTGGACGGAATACATAAATATGGGATTGAGAGATCTGTTAATTACTCTGCTCTTGACAATTAAATATTTTGTTTTATTTCTAATCTTAATAAAACACTTGAAACCAAAACGTATAGTGAAAGTGCTCTTGATCCAAATTGGATTAAGGATATGAATGAAGAAATGGAGGCTTTGTATAGGAATAATACTTGGGAGATCACTAATCTTCGTATAGGTAGAAAAGCCATAGGTTGTCGTTGGAGTTATATAATTAAATATAAGTCCAATGGTGAAATAGATCGATATAAGGCTATATTAGTTGCAAAAGGGTATAGTCAAAGAGAAGGAATTGACTATGAGGAGACCTTTTCTCCTGTAGCCAATATTTTTACCGTTAGGATTATGATTACCTTGGTTGTTAATATATCTTCGCCTCTTTATCATCTTGATATTAAAAATACTTTCCTTTATGGTGATTTAGTTGAAGATGTTTATATGACTTTACCTGAAGGTTATCACTCAAAAAATGATAAAAATAAGTTTGCAAACTTGTCAAATTTTTATATGGGATTAAACGGGCACCTTAAAATGGAATGAAAAGTTACGTACTTCTTTGTCTAAATTTGGTTTTGTTCAAAGTTTAAATGCTTATTCTCTCTTTGTTAGGTCAAAAAGGGGGAAACTTTTGTTGTTTTACTTGTATATGTGGATGACATAATCTTGACTGGTAATTGTATTTTTGAAATTAACTGTGTAAAAGACTTTCTCAAATCTTAGTTTTTGATAAAGGATTTAGGAGACTTAAAGTATTTTTTGGACATTGAAGTTTTTTCTGTTAATAATGGTGTTTGTCTAAATCATAGGAAATATTGTTTAGGATTGCTTCTTGAGTTTGGTATGCTTGCTTGTAAAGCTGTGAAAACTCATTTTAAAGTTAATCTTGTTATTCTAAAGATAATGATGTTGATAGTTCTGATAGTTTTGTCAACATTACTGAGTTTCAGAAGCTTATTTCTAAGGTTATCTATTTAACTATTACTACGCCTTATATTGCTTATGCAGTTCAAATTCTCAGTCAGCATATGCATAAACCTAGGAAAACACATTTGAACATTGCTTTTAGGTTGTTAAGGTTTCTTAAATTGAATCTTGGAAAAGGTGTTTTTATTTGTAAGTCAATCAATTTAGATCTTCTGGGTTATGTATATGTTGACTGGGTCAAGTGCCTTACTACTAGAAGATATGTAACTGGGTACTTAGTATATTTTGGTGGTTCTCTTATTTCCTGGAAAAATAGAAAAGCAAAGTACAGTGTCCAGATCATCTACTGAATCTGAATACCATGCTTTGGGGTCTATCACTTGTGAAATTTTGTGGGTATTAAAGATTTTATTTGATCTTGGTATTAAGAATTTAACTCCATTAATTTTTTTTTGTGATAATGAGTCAGCTATTAAATTAGCTGTTAATCCTGTGTTCCATGAAAAGACGAAACATTTTGAAGTTGATGTTCATGTTGTGTGAGAAAAAATTGATATAGGTTTTGTTAAGGTAATTAAGGTTAGTTCTTTTGAACAAAATGTTGATATTCTAACAAAGTCGTTAGTTTAATCTCAACAAGATTTTATTTCTAATAGATTGGTTCTTATTGACATGTTTTCAAATAAATAATATTTTTACAAGTATCAAGTTTGAGCGGGAGTGTTAAAAATATATACACATTTTATATCCGACTTAGTATTTGTTATTTTAGTTTTAGGTGTATTTTGTTGTTATGTTTATTTTGCAGGGTGTTTTATGTAAATTATTCAAATATTGTGCGGGTTTGTCGATCCATCATACCTATCTTTGACCCGGGTATATATATATTGAGTGCAACTGCCTTCGATGGTTTAGAATCCGTTCACATTTTTTCCTTTCTCGCTACGTTTTCTCTCTAGATATTTTTATCAGTTAGGGTCTCGTTTAGGGTTTCATCCTTTGTTCTTTTATATCATTCAGATGTTATACGTTTGAGAGTTTAAGAGTGATTGTAGTGAGGATTTTGTTTGTATTTTGTATGATGAAAACCATCTGATTCATAATGAAATGATGATGTTGAGAAATTGATGATTTTTTGTTTTTTATGTTTTCTTTCACATTGAGAGGCTTATTATTATATAAGGAAATAACATAGGTTACAAGGTTACCTAAAATCACTTTGTAAAGTGTGAGGCGACCTCCAAAGGAAAGGGTTGAATCTTTCTACCTAGTAAGTTTAGATCGGAAAATCGTCAATGATTAGATTCCAATGCACGAGTCTCGCCATTGAAGCTCCAACGGGTAACCCCAAGTACACGAATAGTACGGATCAGATGAAAATTTTAATACTTCTAGCCACCAAGTTGAGTTCCAAAGCCAAAAATTTTATTTTTGGTCATGTTAATTTAATACCATATAATAATTCGAAGCACCAAAGTATCCTAATCATATTTTTCGTGTTTTTTATTGAACGTTAAACAACAAATACGACATGATTTGATATTGATGGTGAGATATAGTAGGCTCATTATTAGGGAGTTAAGTTGGATGTGACTGCAAATCCATTCATGTTTTTAGCATCCTCCATAGCAATGTATAGCCCTTTCTACAATAGTGATAAACAAGAAGGGGGAAAACGAGTCTCTTTGCCTTACCTCCTTTCCACAGAGAATCAAGTGGCGATGAGACATTAAAGAGCACAGATGCCCGAGCCGAGGAGAGGCAACTATGGACCCATGAACGCCATTTAGAACGGAACTCCACATGGGACATGATAAAGTTTAGGAAAGACCAACTAAGGCCGTCATACACCTTCTCGAAGTCTACCTTGAAGATGAAAGATTTTTTTCAGTTACGTTTAAATAAGTTTGTATAAGACTAATGGGTGTAGCTTCACTATACATTTCACTTTTTCCATGCCACCTCAACACAATGCCCTCATTCTTAATCCCTTTCACATAGGAAATAACAATTTCTCATTTGCCTCTTACGTTTAGTATTAAATGCTCTTGTAATATATAAGTGAATGTTGCACAAAAAGAAAAGGGAAAAAGGGTGATGTGTGGTGAGTTATGTGACAACCGTCAAAATTTGAGACAGTTCTAGATTTGAATAAACTTAGTTACACATATAGGCACGGCACATACTAGAATTTGTAACTAGGAACTATGTTATAACCTACTAGAAACTTGGAAACAAGTAGAATCAAAGGATAGTGTACTTAAGTTTCACATTTGTATGTGAATTCTACAACTAATTAACTGTAATGACTATCCATATTCGGGTCATTCCTTGAATTTAACATCTTTGCATGAATCATGTAGACACATCATGTACTTGACCTAGAAGTAGAAATTAGGTCAAAGTCTCATAGAAACTTAAGTCAAAGTTGAAACGAGGACTAGTATACTTCATTCATCAAATTCACTTGAATCTCGGAACCACTACATTGAATGCCAATAAACTGATAAAAATTAATTACAAACATTATTTCTAACTTGAAGAAGAGTTATGACACACTAAAATAGTTTGAAGTCTCGAAATTCAATTAATTTTTATATCCAAGGATTTACAAAATTTCTCAAAACCCTAAAAGTCATAAAAACTTAAATTTATGAAGTTTTATATTACAATCCCATAAAAGTTTTTATAAAACTATAATATCAAATTAATATATTTAAAATGTGGAAATATAATCAAGGAAATTAATTTAATTCATTAACATTAACATTACATTTATAAGCTAAAATCCCAAAAAGTAATGAACAAAATTTATATAAAATACACATTTTATATAAACTGAAAGAAATTTTATAAAAGTTAATAGAATCAAATATCCTCTCTCCTTTTCAAAATTTGGAATCTCTCTCTCTCTCTCTCTCTCTCCCCTCATTACTCCTTCCAAAGTCAATCGTTTTCACTTCCAATTCACTCCACCTTTCTCTTTCTCTCTCTAAAAACTTCTCTCTCCCTTCTCTCTAAAGCTGACGAACATAGAAGACAAATATGTGGGAGAGATTTCGCCAGTCAATTCTTCATGAGTTCATAAGCATCTCTGTATTTTGGTGGCCAATTTGGTGGAGAGAAACCCGAAAGAGATTACAAGAGAGTTTGGGTAACCAGAGAGATGAAATCTCTATTTTCTTTTCTCTAAAACCCCCATTCTTTCCCTCTATGAATTAGGTCCAAACCTCACGAAATTTCCAGCAAATATACCTCATTTTACTCAATAATCTTCATCATTTGAAGTTGATCTTCAAGGTAAAATCAATTTCCTTACATTTTATTCATTTTTCTTTAGAAAATATCAAGTTTTCTTGCATTTTTCTCCCTTTTCTACACCATTCTTTATGAACATTCACATGGATGTTCATGCATGTCGAATTTGATGATGATAGTGCTAGGATTTCACCCAAAAACAACATGCATGTTGTTAGAAGGTGAAATCCAATGACCAAAACCTAAATCAAATCCGTCAACTTGAGTTTTACAAGTTTTAAAGATCCAAAACCACATGCAATCAAGTTTTTCATTTAGAAACATCATTTTGAACAAAATAAGTTCATTCTTGGTCTTCAAATCATAATGCATGTCATGAACATCAAGGTTAAAGGCTTGATGATCAAAGTACATTGTTAAGAATGCTTATAAATGATTTATTCACAAATAAAAAATCTAAAACTAATTTTCTGCCCAAATCAGATTTTCCCAGAATCCAAACAACAAAATAATATTATCTGGAAATATTAAGAAAATAAATCATTTTTCTTGATTTATGGTAATTTTTGAAAGAAAATAGAGTAATAATTAACATAAAATACTTTTTTTGATCAATAAATTCTAAGATACTTTTCGGACGATCCATACGTGGAGTAAAGACATTTTGTAAAGTTGCATTCATTTATATGATTGTTTTCTATTTAGTTTGATTTTATTTTTCTTGAAGAAAAATAATTTGTAAAATACATGTATCTATGTCAAAAACCATATTTGATCATTTTCAAACCTGATATACATCATAAATAATCCATGTAAAAATTTACAGATTTTTCCATGAAAATTTATTATTTTTCCCTATTTAATAATGGTTTAATGGGTTTAACTAATAATAAATAGCTACACTTATCCAATAATTATGAAACTTTATCAGAATATCTTATATTAAAAATTAATCGTAAATAAAAAGTGTGGTGAATTTTTCTTACTGTATAATAATTTTTCACGAATTAATACTTATTTAAATGAATAAAACAAAGAAAAATACTTGAACTATTTGAAAACCAACTTTGATATTTTTACCAGGTTATATATGTTAAATAACAGTAACATAAAATGTTTTGAGAATTTAATAAACTGATTCCTTTTTATTTCGATTTTTGCTATAATAAATACACAAAAATCATAAAAATAGGTTAAATTGTTCAAAAACCAATTTTGATATTTTTCCCAATTTGTATACATCTAATAACAATTTTTCAAAAATTTTGAAGAAATTATAAAATCCGTTTATTATTTATGCTATATTTCTCTCATTTAATATACATAAATCAAAAAGTCGTACTCTACTATATGAAAGTCAGTTTTGATACTTTTCCCATATTATATACATTGTATGTAAGTTGTAAAGAAAGGATTGAGAATTTTTCTTAACTGTTTAGAAATTTTCAAGATTTTATGATATTTTCAAGGAATTAAATGGTGAAAAAATAGTTAAACATATTTAAAAATCATGAAAATTTACAATGAGGTTCTAAATTATAGTTAGAACTGAAATCTAAAGTTTGGAAATTTTTTGAACTTATTTGATTTAGTTTTTGGACTTTTAGCTTGTATAACCCTTCCTAAAGTGCTAAAATATATTTCAAACAATAACACAAAATGAGATTTGTCAATTGCAAATGTTAACAAGTCACTTGGTATAAGGAAATCTGAATTTTCAGAAAAGTATTTGCAACTTATACAAAACCTAACTTAGACACAGTATTAGCATAATTCTATTGTATAAGTTAAGTATGCTAATGATAGATTTCGATTAGAGACTCACTAGTGTATACCATTATTGTAGGACATCAGTAGTTGGTCATGTGGAACTTAGTTCAAGGCATCATTTGCATAATCTCAAAGCATTGAGTATTCACGCCTCCCTTTATTTTCGATTTTTAAATGTTTTGGGGTGGAAAAGCATGCCCTAAACTATTTATATTCGTTGTATTTATTTTGACTTGTATAAACTTAGTTGCTATATTTTGCATGTATGTGTATGTTATTTTAAATCATGAGGACCGTATCGTGGTTATGTCCCTGGAAACATTTGACACAACTCATTAACTCTTTTGAGCCCATGATTATTATGGATAGCACTATTAGGAGGTAGACAACTCTTCACTCGCACGATTCGCTTGAGTGGATTTTACCATATTTTATACACTATATTTGCGATACACATAGTAGTCAATAGGGCACAATTCGGTCATTAGGCTTGGGTTGTGAACTCATGAATGGAAACTTGATGCGCATACGAATCTTACATTGCATTTTAGCAACGGAACTTGTATACTCATTTGAGCAACAGAACTTGTATACTCATTTTAGCAATGAAACTTGTATACTTATTTTAGCAATGAAACTTGTATACTTATTTTAGCAACGAAATTTATATATTAATTTTAGCAACGAAACTTGTATACTCATTTTAGCAACGAAACTTGTATACTTATTTTAGCTACGAAACTTGTATACTTATTTTAGAAACGAAACCTTTATACTCATTTTAGCAACGAAAGTTGTATACTCATTTTAGCAACGAAACTTGTATACTTATTTTAGCAACGAAAATTGTATACTTATTTTAGCAACGCAACTTGTTTACTCGTTTTAGCAACAAACTATATTTCCTATGAGAATATGAACTTTGAATCTCATTTTGGCAACATACTTTATTTCTCATGATGACAACGAACTTTATTTATGCAAACTTATTTAATCATTTTAGCAATGCACTTTTATTTATGGAAACTTCTATCAAAACTTTGATTACGATTCATGAAACCAATATTTTTGTAAACCTGCGAACTCACCAACTATTTTTATAATCGACGCTCGTTTTACATGCTTTTTCAGAAATCTTCTAGTAAGAGGCACCTATGGACACATCACTTGTAGGAGCATTCATATGTGTTGTCCTTTAAATACATTGCAATTTCTTTTACAAAGTTGTTCAAACTCATTGTAAATTTGTATTGCTTTTTAGTACTATGATTGGTGTTGTCTTTTAACTTTTTCTATGAGACCTGTTATTGTCGCGTCCCGTGTTTCCCCTTTAGCGGGGTGTGACAAAAATGGTATCAGAGCCGAAGGTTATAGAGAATAACGGTTTTCCTTTGGAGAACCACAATTATAGCCAAAAAAATTCAAAATGATTTTCAAAATGTTGGACATACCACTGGTATAACTAAGTCGAGTACACATTATTGGACTCTAATTAAGTATAGCCTGGCTAATTATGCTTAATTAAGGAAAATTAGTGCGATGTTGGAAACGGTTATAGTAGAATTTTGTTCAAAACGATTTTCAACTTAAAATTTTGAAAAACAAAATTTTTCGGTGTGCATATGGGCATTGCATATTATAGGCATTCATCTAGGTACACTTAGAAACTAAGTTCGCGTTTACCACAATGCCTTATTTAGAAATATTTTTATCTATTATCAAGTACTAGGCTAACCAGTTAGGTTATATCACTAGCCACTCTAGGAGCAATCCACTTAGTACTGAGAATGAGTATTCCTCTGTATCTATTGACTTTAGAGGTAAGGTTAGTAGCTAGATAGCCATTAATAATACTCTTAAGTCTAAACCAATATCAATTATACCTCAATACCTCTTCATCGCCTTCATACTAGAGTTACAACTAGGAAAATCGTTTCTATACTGACACGGGAGACAATTAGAGCATCGGGTTAGGAGGTATATGAGTCGCCACGAGTAGTCACTTGGATACCATTAGCGCGCATCCCTGATATGACTCACGAGGAGGCACAGAGGTTTAACCAATTTCTATTGAGACGTGAGACTTCTCTTCTACGCTACAAATTTAGCTTTATGTTTTCTCCACCTTAAGCTTAAAACTTAACATATGATATCTCTTTGACCCAAAACCTTATCTTTGGTGATTCTTACCTTGCTATCTTTGGTATTCAAGCACAAACAATCCCTTTTATGATAAATATTTTTTTACAAGTCTTAGTTCGAGGCCCCCAGATGCACTTGTGATTGTCACAAATATACCAGCATCTTAAACTTTTCAAATTACTAACATGTTTCCTAACCAACATCAACCTTATATTTTCATGCCCGATCAAATATCGCACAACTTTGTTGTATGAATATTTCCTATAATTTGGAATCCTCCTTCGACCGTTATCGTTTTCATACATTCGCTTGAGTCCTTATTGGAGTTACCGACATTCTCATCGTTATCAAGGATGTATCCTATTATGCCACATGCCAAACCTATAACTTAACCTTTGACCCCATAAAAGGGCGCGAAATTGCCTCTACACTATACAACGTTTCACAACCATTTATCATGTCCTCTATTTTTGGGGAAAAGTCACCTTGTAATGACACCACACACACTTTGGTTTATTGAGGTTAAACGGATAATATTTCTATATGTTCTAATAACATTCGTAATGTTAGAACTTATTTGTGTAGTTTTTTCTCATTATAATTAACCATTTGTTCATTAATCCAATAAACTCAAGAAATCTTCTAAACAAAATAGTTATTTCATAAACTTACCTGTGAATCCGGTAATAAGTATTTGTATTATTTTATTGTTTTTATATAAGCAAGATATTTAACTATTGGTTGAAAACATATGAAAATGATTTTAAAAAAAAGACCTATATCAAGAACTCGTAAATTTTAAATATTTAACAATTGAAAAAGACTATGATAGAGAAAGCTCACACAATATGAAATTTTTTTTTTAGAAAAAACTTCGAAAAAGTCATATGTGGATACTCCGAAGATCAGTGGTGCAAAGTTGATAGCCGTTTTTAGGCCTATCGATTAGTGAGTATCGAGTACTCGGTCTAGTTAGGGAGTACTCAAAATGAGGAAATTATATTAAAAAAAAATTGGAAGCATTATATATATATATATATATA
This sequence comes from Lactuca virosa, assembly GCF_052849685.1. Lineage (NCBI taxonomy): Eukaryota > Viridiplantae > Streptophyta > Magnoliopsida > Asterales > Asteraceae > Lactuca > Lactuca virosa. The sequence goes on from NC_136429.1 coordinate 276,641,647, forward strand.
TATATATATATATATATATATATATATATATATATATAGGTTCAATTGATAACCAAAGGTTGAGAACGATGAAATGAATCTGAGTCACTTATTTCGAATATCCCGTTTAAGCGCTCCAGCTAACCGAGAGAATGGAACATATTGTATTCTTATATGATTACATACTTATATATGAATAAGTATATACCTATTCATATATGAATATGTATATTCATTTACGAATATATATCAATAAGTATATTCATGTGATTAGTCATTTATTAATATGGTGGTTGGTGGGGGTGACAGTAGTGACGGAAGCTGCGATGACAGGGGTGGTGGTGGCAACGGTGACGAACATGGTGGTGGAGGTGGTGGCATGGGTAGCGGTGGCGGTGGTAGCGATAGTAGTGGTGGTGGTGGCTGCGGTAGCAAAGGTGGTGGCGAGTTGTAGTAGAGGTGGCGATGTTGGTGACTATAGCTTAGGTGGTGGCGGCGTTCGTAGACGTGATGGAAGTGGTAGTGGGTAGGTGGTGGAAGAGAGGCGAGGCGATAGATTCATATAAAAATCTAGGTAAATTTACATTCACATATGATATTACATTCCCCCTTCGCGTCATTACGACGGAGGGTTTTGCGGGAAGATATAAATGAGTAGCTGAGATTGATTGATTATTCTCAATCTTTTTATTTTCTCTCTCACTCACTCTCTCTCTCTCTCTCTATATATATATATATATATATATATATATATATATATATATATATAACTAATTACTTAACAATTATAGTTCTTTATTTTAAAAAAAAGTCAAAAATCTCAAGTTTAACCGATTAAATAGAATTTAACTGA